>NC_081841.1:46460542-47111091 GCF_963259705.1 Myotis daubentonii
ATTCAGTTTTATTAAAATGCATTAATAAACACATGAGGGGGAAATTCCTGGAAATGTTAAGGATCACAGGATAGAATCCTTTGAGACTCACCTTACTAAACCAATTTAAATTGCTAAGTGTACCAATAAATTTAAATTTTATAGCATTCCACAACCATTGTAACCTTTATAGGCTAGGAAGTATCTTTAATAATGCAGTACACAGTTCTTCAGATTTGACTGGGTTTGCTGGCACTTCAGTGTGGTGCCTTTCTTAAGGAAAAAGCTCTTAAAATTTTCATGATTATTTTAATTCATTTTTAAAGAGTGGGGGCATCCGAGTTTCCTTCGTCTGAAAAAGAGTTGAAAGCCATACCAAGCATGTGCAGTTCTTACAGCCGTCTGTCCAGGACTCGAATTCTCGGTAGGTGGTTCCCTTCATGGTACAAGTCCTTTCACAATAGCACTGATCCAACCTATTCATTCGCTGCTCAGCCCGAGACAACTGTGACACAAAGGAAGGGGTTTGGATTGTTCACCACTCCAGCAAGGAAGAAATGCAAAATAGTCTAGCAGGTATCTGATTTTTTTTTTTAGTATACAGCAGTAATGATGGCTATGCTATGCCCATCAACTATCTGTTATAAATATATTTATGTCTTTGATTTAAAGCAAAGGATTTTCCCCCTCTTATTTTTGTAAATTTCCTCTTGCCTTTGAAAAAGTAGCATAATTTAACAGATATAAATGAAGGCTAAGTCAAAATAGCATCAGCCACAATACAGAGAAGCACTTTCCACTTTTAAAAAAGTTTAATTTCATAAACATGTCAACTCAAGTGAGATCATAAGTTTTAGAACTTATATTGTGCCTGACACAAATCATCCATATACAATATAATTTTCAATCATTAGTAAGTACTATGCAAAAGGACAAGAGCCTGATGAAATTGTAGGCAAACTTGAGTGAATTATGCTACAGCTGCAGCACAGTGTAGAAACCATTGGTGGGACCATTTCCTTGACATAACCCCAGTGTCCACATTCTTTGCAATATCCTCCCATCTCCTTCCTTTGAAAGGAAAACTCAATAAAATGAACACTAAATCCTGTTGTAATAAACAGTGTAAAAATAGGTAATTTGCCTCAATCCTGACTTACTGAATCATTTGTTATACAGATGGCCAGCGCTGAATATTTATAAGCCCTTTCCTTAGACAGGGATTTTGATTTAGATTTAACCCCAGCAAAGAATATAGCATAAGAAAAATCTCAAAGGTAGACACCTGTGCTTTAAAAAAAAAATCCTATAAGGAACCTCAAGGGTTTTTGAGCTCACCCATACTGATTTTCTAAGTAGCTTTTTACCTTGGCTGATGTTTTGGCCAAAATGTCCTGCAGCTCCATGATTTTCTGCACAAGTCCATGGAAGTCATTGCAAGTTGGACAAGCTGAAATTGCAAACACTAAATTGGTCAAGTTGTATTTATAAGGGGTTCAATCTGATTAAGCCTATGCTGACAACTCATATATGGGAACTCCAATTTCACACTGACAACCTGGACAAAATTAAGCAAGAAGCACACTCTTAATCACACAGTGCAAAAACTAATGGACTTACTGCGATTAAGATCTGGGCACTGAACAATGAATCCTTGGGGCATGACAAGTAATTGCACATCTTGCATTATTCCCTGTGTGTGAAAAATTAAATAAGAAAACATTACTTTCATCTATTCAAATTATGTTCAACAGTCAAATTCGTGAAGGAAAACATCACAGGACAGAATCATCAAAATCCCCGAGTAAAATCTTTTTTAATATATTGTTTTGACTTCAAACCAAAGGGAAAGAAATACATAAGGAAAAATAGATGATTACCCACAGATTCTCTTATTGGTAACATTTTTAAAACCTCTAAGATCAAATGTCAAGATATGATTAAGAGGCAATGTTTTGAGAAGTTATCTGTAGTAAGCCACTGAAGTAAGGCTTGAAAATGACCTTTAAAAATCAACCTAAAACTCATTTCTGGTATCATCAACAGTGAAGCTGATACTAATTTTAAACTGCAATCATCAAAAGAAAAGAATAGAAAACTAGTTATGAAAGCAATGATCATTTGAGCATTTCTCATTTTTCAGTGCAATCTTTTGAAACTTTTCTCAACTCAAAAAGGACAATAGGTAAATTAAACAGCTATGCAAGACTCAGTGACGAGTCCTTCAGAGTACAGAAAGTTTAGCATGAATTTTTTTTAAATGCCAGCTGAAAATAACACATTTTACACAGAGGGAAGGCCCTATTACATGTTTATAGGCAAAATTTACATGCGTCCTTAGTCATTAAGGTATTTAGCTTCCAGCTTTTGAACTCTTAAAGCAAAGGTCAAATGGTAAGTCAGGAATGACCTCATCAGACACACTCCAGCTGTCCCTCTCACCCACCACCCTCCTCTCTTCCTGCACCAATTTTATACATTTTCTCTTATTAATATTTCACCTTATCTCTTTGAAAAATGCAAACAGAATGTCTAATGACAGGAATGGTAGTACCAACATATTTTCAAGACAATTTTGAACACAAATTTACCAAATAGCTCCTACATGTTTAATCTGATTAATAGTGTGGTACAAAAAGAATTCCAATGTGAATGATAAATATTTTAGTGTACTGTGGCAATGGATGGATCTGTTGTCTGTCTGGATTTAGATTAAGGAGGCAATTTACATACAAACTCCTATCACTTGGAGGAGGCAACATAAGAACAAAGTTATTGTGTGCATGCGCACTGCACTATTCTAGTAGGCACCATTCAGAATCTGCAATAAAAAGCAGGATCCCTAGAGTAGTCACATAATCAATGTCTGAGAAGGATTCTGAGACCACATCTGGGCTCCACGGGAAAGACTGTTATGATTAAATAGAGAAGAGACTTGGCACTAACAGCACACATTTGCAATCCCTTACAGAGGAAAACAGCATTGAATTTTCAGGATTTGCAAAAATGGTACCAATTCCCCATGACTAACTCGGAGAAGCTATATAAGCTCTATGAGCAGGCTTATGCATATGTAAAAGAGGACAAAAAGACTATGCATCAAAGCCAGCATGCCTAGGAGAGATGAAATAACATATTCAAAGCACCTGGTTCCCAGGTAACAGACAATGTTTAACTTTTAAAAACACCTCTCTAGGATTACAAACCTTGCTTAAAATACATTTGTAAAGTTATTGGTGCCTAGTCTACCTAAAAATTCATGAGTTGGACACACACCCCTGTCATTCTTTTATTTAACAGCCATTTGCCAGGTCACTTCTATATCATAGTCACTGCGGGGAAATGATTATACTTATGGGCTTACAGTCAAGAAATATTCTGGACTTCATTTCTTCATCCTTTAAAGACAGATAATTAAACGGTATGTCTTTTAGATCCTCTATAATGTGAGATTCTACAGAGTGTGTGCCTTAGTAGACACTAAAAAAAGATATAAATTATGGTTGCTTTCTACTTTTGGTAGATTTGTGCACTTAAATATATATATTCCTTTCTCACTTTCTGGTGTATAAGGAGCCCATGAATAATGAATATTAAAAAGCTTTCAATCCTTTATTAAAAACATCCCTGTGAAAGTATCATCAAAAGTTATACTTCAGTGGGGGAGAGTTTATTTGTATACTAATATTTTAGGCTCTTATTACTTTGAATGCCTAATTTCAAGAATGGTATGTTAACTGCCCTGATTTCAGCCTTGTGGTCTTCTATATAATGTCTAAAGATAAAACTCATTAGGGAAAAAAGAGAAAGTAGTGTTCATCAGCTAAATATCATGCCAGCTAAAAGAAAAGAAGAAATAAAACATAAATAGAAAAATCTACACAAGTAAAATTATTTTGTTTCTCACCATAAAAAGCAAAATTAATTTTTCTAAACTCATGAGAAAGCATTTGTATTTATACTTTATGATCAGACTTTAGTCAAAGGATACCTTAAAATATCCATGTGCATTATTTCTCTGTCCCAGCCAAAACGTTGTGCCTACAGGCAAGTCTGTGGAGGGCTTTTCCACCACCCTTTCATATATTCTGGGGGGGGGGGGAGAAACATCAGATAAGTGATGTTAGTTAGCAGTCATTTCTTAGCATCTTCCATTTCCTGAACTAAGAACATTTCACTTACTTATTGCAGTCGATGTGTAGAGTCAAATGGGAGGCACTGATGGCTAAGGAAAGCTTGTGCCACTTGTCATCAGCCAAAATGTATGGAAACACTTCCGTGTGAGGGTGGTGACTGCCAGAGCGGTAGTGCAGTCTGATTTCATTCCGATGGCCACTGCTTTCCAGTTCCAGGTACCTGCACAGGGAAGAGCCATATGGAGCCCATTGAAAGTTAAGCTCAAATGTGACTGACATGATTCCTGCTTCCAGAAAGATGGAATAGATATGCTTTCCCTATCCCTCCCACTAACTATAACCACACATTATATTATAAAACAAACATAAGAAAAGTCTGAAAGATGGAGGAGAAAAAACAGTGAGGGACCTCAGGACCTGAGGAACCAAACAATGGTGAGTTTCCTAGGTTTTCTTTTTGCCTCATATATACAGACTTGGAACTGAAGAAACCAGCAACCTGAAAATACCAACAGATGCAATAAAAAAAGGAAAGAAAGAAAGAAAACGGAAAATAAATAAAAGAAAAAGCCTGATCTCCCTAGCCAAACTATCAGAAAAGATGAAGACTTGCAAGACAAAAGTTTTTAGACAACAATCACTCTATTCTAGTCAAACACCAAAGAAAAAAAAACAGTAGTCATGCCCTCAACCCTGCCAGCAAACGCCAAGTGGGGACATTAGGTTTCCATCCTCTTGAGGCAAAAAATGATGTACTCAACACTTCCAGTAGGGTGGTGCGAGAGAACAAGTAGAGAACCAAGACTTTTAACCCAGTGGCCAGTCATAAAGCTCCCCACGGCGTCAGTGGAGAACACATGAGTGGGAGCTTGGTCTCGCATCCTTATCTGGTAGTAACAAAGCACACTGCCGGCTCCCAACTGTGATGGTGTCAGTGGAAGACACAGCAGTAATAAGACCCTCTCTACCACAGTGTCAGTAGAGACCATGTGGGGAGTTGGAAATTTTACTCCCACCCAGGAATATTAGAAGCTTCCCCCTCAGTTCTCAACAGAAGGCCAAACGGGGAATTGGACTTCTACCTCCACATGTAAGTAACAAGAAGGCACTCTTCCATCCTCTGACAGAGCAGTGTCAGCGAAATCTAGCTAACACGAGGAGTTTAAATAATATCCAAGTCTCAGAACATGATGCAAAAATGAGCAGGATTAAATTGAAAATCATACGCCATACCAAGAACAAAAAGATGTCAAATTAATGACAAAAAGACAATCAATAGATATTAACAGCAAGATGACAGAGATATTAAATTACCTGACAAACATTTTATAGAATCACTGATAAAAAGAAGCATTAACAGCCTGTCAGTGTTGCTCAGTTGAACATTGACCCATGCACCAAAGAAGTCCTCGGTTGGATTTCCGGACAGGGCACATGCCTGAGTTGTGACCTCGATCTCCATCAGGGGGCATGCAGGAGGCAGCCTACAGGTGTTTCTCTCTCATTGATGTTTCTATCTTTCTCTCCCTTCTCCCTTTCCCTTTCCCTTCTCTCTCTCTCTCTCTCTCTCTCTCTCTCTCTCTCTCTCTCTCTCTCTCTCTAAAATCAATAAAAATATATTTTTAAAAAGCAATAACATCCCTAGCTGATTTGGTTCGGTAGATAGAGTGTTAGAGTGTCAGCCTATGAATTGGCGGGGGGGAGGGGGCAGGGGAGGTGCCAGGTTCAATTTGGGTCAGGGGCGCATGCCTGGGTTGCAGGATCACCCCAGGAGGGGGTATGTGGGAGGCAGCTCATCAGTGATTCTCATCATTGATGTTTTATGTCTCGCTCCCTCTCGCTCTCTGAAATCAATAAAAATATTCTTTAAAAAAGCAATAACAAATATATTTGAACACACTTGAAACAAGGAAAAAACAGAAAGCCTCAGCAAAGAAAGAGAAGACCCAAATAAATAATCAAATGAAAGTTTTAAAATTAAAAAATATAACAAATAAAAAGCTCGAAGGATAGGCTAGCAGTAGAATGGAGGGCACCAAGAAAAGATCAGTTGACTGAAAGATAAAAATTACTCAATCTGAACAAATAGAAAGAAAATAGACTGGGGGAAAAATGAAGAAAGTGTCAGAGACCTGTAAGGCTATAACAAAAGATCTAAGATTTATATAATTAGAGTCCATAAAAGAAGAGAAAGAAGGTAGACTGAAAAAGTACTTGACTAAACAATGACTGAAAACTTCTCAAATTTGACAAGAGACATAAATTCACATATTCAAGAATGTAAGCAAACCCCAAACAAAATCAATTTTTAAAAATACACATCATAATTAAAATTCTAAAAACAAATGCAAAATGTTAAAAGCAGACAGAAAAAAATCAATACATTGTATATATGGGGAAAAGAAATTAGAATGGTAGTGGACTTAAGGAAGTGGCACATAGTTTTTATGTGATGAAAGAAAAAGCTGTGAGCTAAGAATCCTATATCCAGCAAAAATGAAGAAGAAATCAATACATCCTGAAATGAAGAAAAAGTAAGATAATTTAAATCAAGTTTTAAACTTAGATAGGTTATGTTTAAGGAACCTCATGAACACTCAAGAGGACACGTAGAACTATAAGTTTGTACCTCTTAATCCCCTTCACCTTTTTACCCCCTTCACTGCCCAATCCTCTGGTAACTAAGTTATGTTTCTGAATCTATGAGTCTGTTTTGTTTGTTCATTTGTTTAGCTTATTTTAGGTTACATACAAAAGTGAAATGATATAATATTTGTCTTTCTCTGATTGATTTCACTCCCCACAATATCCTCTAGGTCAGTGATGGCGAACCTATGACACGCATGTCAGAGGTGACACGCGAACTCATTTTTTTGGTTGATTTTTCTTTGTTAAATGGCATTGAAATATATAAACTAAATATCAAAAATATAAGTCTTTGTTTCACTATGGTTGCAAATATCAAAAAATTTCTATATGTGACACGGCACCAGAGTTAAGTTAGGGTTTTTCAAAATGCTGACACGCCGAGCTCAAAAGGTTCGCCATCACTGCTCTAGGTCTATCCATGTTGTCAGGGGATTAAGCATACAAAGTTACAGTTATAACGTAAGTCACAGGTATGTAAAGTACAGCATAGGAAAAGTAGTCGATATTGTAATAACTTTGTACAATGACAGATGGTTACTAGACTTCTTGTAGTGGTCACTTTGTAAGGTATACAAATGTTAAATCACTATGTTTTACACCTGAAACCAATATAATATATGTCAACTATACTTTAATTAAAAATAGCTTTATATTCCAGAATGAAGAAAAAAAGAGGACATGTCTGAGGTGGAAAAAGGTCCATAATGGAGATAAAACTGTAGGGAGTTATAGGCATGCAGATTGTATTGAAAGCCATCAAGACACAGGGAATACCTTGGAAATTATTATAAATGAAAGGGCACTTTAACATTTTGAGGAGAAACCAGCAAAAACAAGCAAAAAAACAGTAATTGTAGCTAGTGAGAGTAGGGGAGGAAAAGTGACAGTGGTGTCCCAAAGGCCTGGTGATGAAGGAGATGCCTCAAGGAAGAGGGAGTAATGAACTGTTTCAAATGCTGCTAATAGGTCAAATAAGATAAAGGCGGAACCACTAGATTTAACAAAACAGGTTTCTGGTGACCCTAAAGCTATTTCAGAAAATTCTATGGAAAATAAAGCTTTCTTGAAGTAGGCTCCAGAGAGAACGGGCAGAGAGAAGTAAGAGATAACAAGTACGGACACCTCGGGAGGGTAGCTATTGAAAGACACTGTCAAGGTAAGAAATTTCAGTTGGTAAGAACTACTAATACACATTTTTGTATTCTGCTGGGAATAATCTGTAGATGGTAGAAATTAGCCATAATTGAAAGAGGTAAGAAATTAGAATAAAACAGAAACCATAAATTAAAACATCGATTAATTACATGTCAACTACATAGCATTCAAAAAATTCTCAACAGAAAGAATAAAATTACACAACAAATGACATTCAATGAGACAAGGTTAAATACATGATAAATCAGAGGTTAATGAAAAGTACCTGCAAATCAATAAGAAAAAGCAACTTAATGGATTTACCAATCAGATAAGCAATAATAAAAAAAGTAATAATATCTAGTGTCAATAAAAATGTAGAAAAACACTCTGGTACACTATTTGTGGCAAAATAAATTTACAGGGACTTCTTGAAAGCAGTTTGGTAAAACTATCAATATATTAAATGTGCATACACTTTAAATCGTAATTTCAAATCTAAAAATCTATGCAAAATAACAGCACAAATTAGCAATGATGCATGCAGAAGGTTCTGCCTAAAGATTTATTTAAAATACTAAAAACCTGATAAAATGCCAACTATTCACTCAGAGTAATTATGATAAATTCATATTCTAAAACACTGTGCCATTCTATAAAAGAATGATGTTCAGAAATGAAACAATGCCATAGTTTACTATTAAGTAAACAACAAAAAATTCTATAGTATCCCATTTTGTTTGCAAAAATTATGTGTGTGTTTACAGAAGAAAAAATCAAGAAGAACATATCAAATGTTAAGAATAGTTACCTCAGTTGAGGATACGGCTAAGGGGAAAGACCGTGAAGGACCTTTCACATATTTTTAAATCCTTGAATTTTCTTAATTACATATTAATTTTTAATGTAATATATATAGTACAATTCTACTTTAAGATTCAAAATAAACCAAGTAGTCAAGAACAGAATCCTTCCTATATTATTGTTTGATAACAAGTATTCATTATTTAATTAATTCAACTAGTAAATTCTATAATGTGAAAGAGGTGTTTGCATTTTTTAAAAAATAACATCAGCAAACACAGTGGCCTATTGCTATATACTTGTCAGTTCTTAACCCACTGAGGCATAAATCCTATTATTGTTGTTCTCCTCTAGCTATTATTAGAAATGGTACCTATATTGAATTCCTGAACTTGAGGCACTAAACTAACCTTTCATTGCAATAAGGCTGACACTATGCCCCTATAAACAAGAACAACCTTTCAAAAGTTAAATATTTGACCAACAGTCATTAGCATCATTCATTCAGCTTTTTTAGAAATGAAATAGATATACAGGGTTTCCAAAAATGTATAATACACAAAAACATTTAATAAAGACAAACATAAACAATAATGTAAAACACTTAAAAGTGTGTCTAGCACATGGTTAATATTCAACTAAAGTTAGCCCTCATTAAAATAAGAAAAGCAGATTGAAAAGAAGTTGATCCATATCTTCAAAACTAGTCACTAGAAGATGAATAAACTTGTATGAAGACATTAAAACACAGGAAAATATGACTATTGCATAATTACTAGTATAACTTAAAAGTATCTGCAATGAACACTGGGCCTATTTTAATGAATCATTGTTCTAGTAACAACCATATTCTTTTCCGGAGCTCCACTGTCCCCCACTGGTGCCATCTCAGTGGGAGGCAGGCCTGCTTCCCCTCCCCCTACTGCCCACAGGGCCAGCAGAATAGAGTGGTTACACACCCAGGCCCTACAGCCTGAGGGTTCACATCCCTGCGCCCCTCATAGCAGTGGCAAGCCACTGCTCCGCTCTCTACCTCATTTGGTTACTCAGCTGTGATATGACGATGTGAATGGCACTTGCCTCAAAGGATTTCTGTGAGGATCTGAAAGAGTTCATTTAAGAAAGCACTTGGAACATTACTGTGTACAAACAAAACACTCGATCAAGACAGCACATGAGCTATCTTTCTCATTTCCAAAAGCAGAGGTCAAATCCTCCCTCTTCCCAGGGCACAGCCAGGGGCAGGCCCATGACACACCCCAGCAATCAGACACTTTCTCAAGACTCAGAAGCATAATGGAGCGCAGCCAGGAAGAAAGGGAAAGAACCTGCATTGTGCGCAGCATCCAGTCAGTTCCTTCAAGGTCCCTGTGCATCCTGCTTCCTGCTTGCTAGCCCACCAGGGAGCCTCTAGTTATTGCTTGTTCCCAATTCTGGTGCCTCAGGCTCCCATCAGCTCTGCCCGCTGCCCTCCCATCCACCACCTCCACAGTCACTGTACAACTGAGAACCCCAACTGATCTATTACCCTTTGATCACGGGAAAAATATGCAATGCGATAAAATGTATCAACATTTTAAAAAGTGATTGTTTGAGTGATGGAAGTATGAGTGATTTTTTTTTAAACCTTCTTTGTATTGTCCTTTATTTTCCCTTTAATTTTTAATGAGCATGTACTCCCTTAAAAGTCACATTTTAAATCCCAAGAATATAATTTGTCACACTTGAACATATCGTGTCTCCCTGATTTGTTATTCAGAATTTTGGGGGGCAACTAAAATCAGAAATAAAGTTCCCCCTTTATAATAAGTATGGCCTTGTTACTCACTCATCTTTTGCATTGAGAGAAATACATACTAATTTAAGATTAGACTTCAGAGAAGTAGGCAGCCATGGCAGGGTATCATTCATTTCAACAATCTCCTTTATAACTCATGACAAAGGATAAAAATAAGGTCACCTCTCATCTGACAAAAAGGTTGCTCACAACACGAGATGAGAATTTTTCTGCTGCCTTAACTGAAACCTAAATAGAAAAAAGATCAGATCATCTCAGTGCATTAAACTATAAGTCAGTTGTAAATTAGTCACCTGAAAAAAAGCCACATGCACTAGTGTCAAATACAGCTTTAGGGTAGTTTGAGGATGGCACAATTACAAAGGAGTTATATGCAAGGGCTTTGGAACTAAAAACCCAGATGAGCCTCTCACTACCTATGACCTGATCTCTCACTGTCTCATTTTCCTCATCTGTCAAATGAGAACTCATTGTGATAATCCATATAAAGCAGTGTGTCTGAAACATGGTAAGAACTCAATAAACAGTAACTATTCTTAGTATTTTTCAATAATCCCAATTAGGCATCATTTATAAAGTACAGCCTCTGATAGCCAATTCTGTGAATAACAAGCATTTGAATACCCTTTAAGTGAGACAATTAGTATTATGGGGGTCCTAGCATAACCAATGAAATGGGAAAAGTGGAGTCCAGTAGTAGAGCCAAAATTATTGTTAGCGGATTTGTTCATTTGTCACAGAAAATGGACTGTTTACCTTGCTACTTCCAAGGATTCCCTCAGATGTTCGGGGAGATGGAAGAGTTGGGAGAAAAAGGTGTTTTCTGGCATCCCTCATTAGAACCACATTGATTCTGTTTTTGTTAAATAATTTTGTTTATTTTTAATGGGATTTGGTCATCAGCAAGGCACTATAATGCAGCAATTTAAAAGACCTCAGAATCTTAATCCTCTCTCCACAGTTTATGACCTGAAAGTTAAAAATCTCCCCCAAGCCTCAGTTTCCACCCCTATCAAATAGGAATAAGAGTTGTACCCTTATATAATCATTGTAAGAATTCAATGAAACAAGTGATGTAGATGATTACTTTGCACAGTTCCTGAGAATAGCAAGCACTCCATACAGGTCATGATCATAATTTAGACTTCCTATGACGTATCTATTCATGCTACGTAAACATCAGCAAATTTTCAAGGTGGATTTTAACTGAAACAAACCTGAATCTCAAACACAAAGTAGTCTAATGAGAATCTACCCAAATATCAATGCTTGAATCTCGTCTATGAGATTCCCATCAAATGGCCATCCAGTTTATTTTAATACATCCAGTGACTAACAACTCATAACTTCCTGAGGTCATTTCATTTTTATAAAACAAAAAACTCCCTTATACTAGAGCATAAGAAGAGGAGGGTTTTTAAATCTATGACTTAGTAGTTCATTTATTCCAGCAAACACTTACTCAGAGCACTGAGACTATAACAATAAAGAAGGCCAAATAACACCGGAGCTTAGCGATGTCCAACAATAAACACGTTATTGTGAAAATTAATTGAACTTTTTCAAAACTAACTATAACGCTATGATAGCAGTCAGGCTGCAAGAAGAGGAATGTAGCTAGATCAGTGAGGATAACAAAGCTTCTCCATAAGTAACATAGCTAGGAGCCAAAATTATACCGCCATAGGGAAAGTTCAGTAGCAAATGGAATTAATTCTTGATTGAAGCCGTGGCATCCAACATGATGATATTACCTCTTCATCTTATTACCCTACATAGTTTACAATAAAAGAAAAGAAAAAATGGCTCCTCATGAAATGGAGATAATTTATTACTATCAGTGATGAGGCCAATACGTTACAAATTCTAAGAAAAATACTTTGGGCTATGATCCAAGGCGGGGAGGGATTTAATGGCATTGTGCATACTTTAGAAACAACACTTGAGAAAGGTCTTATACAAGTATTGAGAAAGAACAGATATTATAATGCACTAGTAATAAATGGATATTCCTCAGCCAAGGGTATCCATGAGAGTTAAGGAGTTAAAATAAGTCCCTGGATAAAGGTTAGCACCTACTTAATGCTAGGTCCTCTCATAACCTCAACTCACTTAGCTGTTACTGAGAAGAAGCAGATGGAAACTAGGGAAACACTGGAGAAAAAGGTGGTAAAAGAAGTGGCAGGCTGAAGGAAGTTGGGCCTTCTCCATGTTATCAAGGAGGAAAAAAAAAGGAGACATATGTACTACTCTTTGTAATACTTTAAGCAATAAGACAAAATTTTTAAAAAAGAATGAAAAAGAGCACACTTGTGTAGGTTGAGGAAGACATACTGACATATGTGGACTACTTTAATAATCTGAAAATGCACACATAAAAGTGCGTAGAAAGTGTGGTTTACAAATTTTACAACAGGTTCGAGACTCCATGAAGTCCACTGATGGACTCTAAGCTAAGTATCCCTACCTTATGGGAAAAACAAGCAGAAAGAGTGAAGGCCTATGGGTACTTGTGAAAAACTTGACAACTTGATATATATATATATAATTTTCTGATATAAATATATATAGATATAATTTTCTGATATAAATATATATAGATATAATTTTCTGATATAAATAGGTTATTTAGAAAAATAGGAAATACATAAAAGCACAAGGAAATTAAAATCACTAATGATCCTGCTGTCAAGAAATGATCAATATTGACATTTTGAAATCTTTGTAACTTAACCATACACTGCAAATGTCTTTCCATGTCAATAAAAGTAAAGCCACATCCCTTTAATCGATGCATGGCATTCTTCAGTATACCTATACCACAATGTATTTAATGTCCAACTTCCTATTACTATTTCCAGTTTTGCATTATTAATAAAAATGCTTCAACACAGCCCTAAGCGGTTTGGCTCAATGGATAGAGCATTGGCCTGCAGACTGAAGGGTCTCAGGTTCGATTCCAGTCCAGGGCATGTACCTTAGTTGCGGGCACATCCCCAGTAGTGGGTGTGCAGGAGGCAGCTGATCAATGTTTTTCTCTCATCGATGTTTCTAACTCTCTATCCCTCTCCCTTCCTCTCTGTAAAAAATCAATAAAATATATTTTAAAAATGCTTCAACACATGTTTCTTTGTGTGCCTGAGCAGTTATCTTCTTGGAATAAATTATTAGAAATGAAATTACTGGTTCAAATGGCATACACATTTCAAAGGGACTTGTTATAGTCATTCATTCACTCCCTCATTTACTCATTCAACAGGTTTTTGGTGTGTTTTTTTTTTTGAATGCTTACTTCTTTCTAGATTTTGTTCCAGGTGCTGGGAATGGAAAAGTAAACCAAAGATATAAAATACCAGCCCTCATTGAATGTGTATTAAAATATAAAGTTAATGGAGTAAAATATATAAAACTAATAGGTTACATGGTGATAAAATCTATGAAGAAAATTAAAGTAAGGAGGATAAGGAATATGGAAGGTGATATTTTAAAAAGGATTCTGGGAAAGTCCCATTGAAAAAGTGACATCTAGTGACACCCTGTAGGAGAGCAATGACTTTGAGGCAGGGGCCTGCTGGCAAGTTCAAGGACTATCACTGAAGCCTGTGTAGCTAGAGAATGAATAGTAGGCAATTGGGTCAAAAATATACCAGAAAAAATCCAAGAAGGCAGATCATTAACAAGATGACTTTGGCTACTGTAGGTAGAAAGCCATGCAGGGGTTTTGAATTGAGTTCCAATATGTCCAACTTGACTGTAGTGTCAGAAATAGACTTTATGGAGCTTGGGAGGTTGCAGGGGCTAAAGCAAGGAGATGATTTTGAAGGTTATTGCTAGGGATGGCTTAGCCAAGGGAAGATGATGAAAAGGGTCTGACTCTGAAGATGTTCTCAAGGGAGCAATAAAAACTTTCTTAGGATTAAATGTGCAGTGTGAGGGAAACAGAATCAAGAAATACTTCAAGGTTTTTAGCCTAAGCCAACTGGAAGAAAGAAGTTGCCATTTACTGAGCTGGTGAAGAACAAGTTTGAGAAAGAGGATGATGACTTGGTTTCTGACATGTACCTTTTGACATTCCAATTAAACACCCCAGTGAAGATTCAGATGTGTTGCTGGATATACAAGTCTGGAGTCCAAGGACTAAAGTCAAGATAAGGGAAACAATTAGGAAGTCGTTTCATAGAGATGGTATTTAAAGCCTTTAGGCAGAATGAGATCACCTACAAAGTGAGTGGATATAAGGAAGAAATCTAAGCATCAAGCCCTGAAACAGTCCTTCATGCAGATGCTAGAGGTGTGAGGAGGAGGAGGGAGCCAGGGGACCGAGGAGCAAAACCAGAAGAGTACGAGCCATGAAAGCCAAGCAAAGCACCTGTTTTGAAGAAGGGAATAATCAAAGCCCAGCATGAGGACTCAGAATTGAAGGGTGGATTTAGCAACATGGACATCAGTGGAGACCTTGACAAGTGCATATTCGTGAAGCAGAGAACGCCAAAGCCTCATTGGAGTGGGTTCAATACAGTGAGAGGGAACTGAAGACAGTGCAAGGCAGACAGAGGAGCAGTCGCTGAACAGGAAAGTTAGGTCAACGGAGGATTTTAGGATTTGGTTTTCAGTTTTGTTTTTGAGACTCTAAATATTATAGCATATTTACATGATGAAGGAAATATCCAACAGAGAGGAAGCAACAAAATAATGCAAGAGAAGGAGTAAATTCCTGGAGCAATTCCTTGAGAGGAGATGCAATTTAATATGCAGCTGGAGTGGCCTGTGTTTGCTAGGTCATGGATGTTAAACCCAACTAAAAGGAGAGAGTGAAGAGAAAATATATCAGCAAAGATGCAGGTGGGTTTATATGAGAGGTGGCAATAGCTTGGGGAAGCTCTCTTCCAATTGCTTTTAGGAAACAAAATTATATGCTAAGCAAGGATGAGAGAGGAGGTGTTCCCCATGTAAGGAAAGAGGAGAGATATGAGAGTCATCTAGCAGAATGAGAGAGTGAATGGACTAGGAAAACAGGGCAGCATTAAGGGCACATTTAAGATGAGTGATCATGCATGTAGAGTAAGATCAGTCAGCATCGTTCTGTGTTCTATAGCCAAGTTCAGCTGCAAGAGTGTAACTGAGGTTGAGAGATGGAGTCAACAGGGTTTTGGTTTTTCAATGCAAGTACTAAAATAAAATAGGACAGAGGAGGTGGCCATCTCTACATTAGAGATATCCTAAAGATGAACTGCAATTTAAACTGAAAAAGACCAAAGTGAGTACATGTAGGTGAGGGAGGGACAATTTAAAAGGTGGTAGAATCACCAGGTTGAGGGTTATATGGAAATGTTGGAAATCATATAGTCACATTGATCACTGACTGCAATTGTTATATGGCAACAGATAACAGATGACTCATTTAGCAACACATTTCATCAATAATGGGTATCACTGCTCTTTCATAAAATATATGCATAAGCAGACGCATGCTCACGCTCACACACACACACACACACACACACACACACACACACACGTTTCTATACCCACCCATCTCAGTGAAGCCTCATGTTAATTATAATATAGATTTTCAGTTATTTTTGCAAGCTTACTATTAGATAATTTTAACAACTGCAAATATTTGGTTTAGAACATTTATATTCATGTAATTCATATAAAAGGCCTCAGTTGGGCCTGGTATTTTATTTTTAATATATTTCTGGAGTTCATTTGCTACTATTTTAATAATGTGAGCATCTCTATTCATATATGAGATTGTATTATAGTGTGTGTGTGTGTGTGTGTGTGTGTGTGTGTGTGTGTGTGTGTATGTGTTCCATCCTCAAATTTTGGAGTCAGGATTAAGATCACCTGAATTGAAAAGCTTCCCTTCTCTTTTCTATGCTCTGGAACAAATTACATAGCCAAAGTATTATCTGTTCCCTGGATGTCTGAAAACATTACATTAAAAAAATAATAAAGTCAGAGTCTGGTGACCTCAGAGTGAAAGGATGAAAGAATCTAATTCTTTGAAAAATTTTTCTAATCCCTCTATTATTACCAGTAATTAGATTTTCTTTAGCATTCTTGAGCAGGTGTTCCAATTTGTGTTTTCATGGAAAATCATTCATTACATCCAAATTTATGAATTATTAGCATGAAGTTGTGTATAAGTATTATTTAATACATTTAATTTCTATATTTCTATTATAGGTATTAAATCATATTGATCATTTTATCCTTTTCTTATAATTATATTTTTGTCTATTGGATCAGTCAAATTCTAATGTAGTTTTACTAATCTCCCACTACATTCCAGTTTGCCATTATTTATCTTTATATCTTAATCCTTTTTTATTTATATTTTGGTTCCATATTGCTTTTCATAAGTATTAAAATTGTTGTCAATATAAAATAACCCTAGTTTCCACTTAATATATTTTATCTTGAATCAGTTGTCTGATAATAACATTACTATCCCAACTTTCTTTTAATTTTAACTTGCTTCACTTATTTGCTTTTGTTCCTTTATTTAAATTCTATTTTTTTCAGTGTGACCCTGTAAGTAATTAAAACTTGGATCATATATTTACCATCCAATGTAAGAGTATTTGTCTTTTCACAGGAAAACCAAATCTTCTGGAAGGATCATTGATATATTTGCCATATCCTTGCTGTGATAGCTTATGTCTCCTCATTTAATTTTTTTTATTTCTTTCCTTTCTTTTATTCTGCATTATTAGTCAAGTTTATTTCTTCCTATAGCTTCAAGAATATAAACAAATCCATAAACATCTACAAAGCGATGCTAGAAATGTATGGCACACTTATATTTCTCCATTGTCCCATGGCTCCATTGTTCAAATAAACCTGAATATTCTACTTGTACAATACATGTGTTCTATTTCTGAAATTATTTCTTTAACTTCTCTCAATAGAAAAGGTAGTCTGATGTCCACTACATTGTCATACCTAGGAGCAGAATTAAGTTAGAAATCAGTAATAAAAAGATGAGAGAATCCTGAGATGTTTTAAAATTAAGCAACAAACTTTTAAATAATCCATGGGTCAAAAAATAAAAATAAAATTAGAAAATATTTCAATCTGAATTATAAGTTAAAAGAATAAAGCATAAAAATGTGATTCATATAATGCTGTGGTGAGGGAAATGGATAGCCATGAAAGTATAATTATTTTTATAAAGGAATAAACATCAATGGTTTAAGCATTCATCTCAGGAATGTGGAGAAAGGAACACAAGTAAACCTAAAAAGAAGTACAAGGAGCCGAAACCGGTTTGGCTCAGTGGATAGAGCGTCAGCCTGCGGACTGGAGGGTCCCGGGTTCGATTCCGGTCAAGGGCATGTACCTGGGTTGCGGGCACATCCCCAGTGGGAGATGTGCAGGAGGCGGCTGATCGATGTTTCTCTCTCATCGATGTTTCTAACTATCTCTCTCCCTTCCTCTATGTAAAAAATCAATAAAATATATTTTAAAAAAGTACAAGGAGGGAAAAATAAATGTACAGGAATAAAGCAATGACAAAGCAATCAGTATTTTTTTAAATGTGGCTTAAAAGTGCTCTCTCAAATGACTAATAAAATTGACAAGATCCTAGTAGGACTAATCAGGAAAAAGGGATGCAGAAAAGACCGATATCAAGAATTCAAAAAGGGGGCATATCAATACAGATTCCATAAGTACTGAAAATAATTGGAGGATATTATGAAAAACTTTTTAATAAATTGAGGGGTGTGTGTGTGTGTGTTCCCAAGAGAATAGACCAATGCTCTCTTCAATTTCCAGATACTCAGGTGGTTTCTCACATGTATTAAAGTGTGCATGCAATTGCACTATTTCAAAGAACAAACAATATTTTGGGAAGAAAATGATATTCTCAAGATGGTAACTTTTCATCTTCACCTTCATCTAAAAATGGTTCAAGATACTTTTAAAGACACATCCACCTGGAGTGACTAACTCCAGAGACCCAGGACGTCCCATTATTCCATGCAGCATTTTATCTGGTTTTCAATATCCCTCTTGAGCTAACAATTTGCTATATCCTAAGGTCCTCAAAATCAATAGGAATTCTTTAGGCTGATAAAAAGGGCCTGTGAAGGAAGTTGCAGCAGCTTTCTGTGTAACACATTCGGAAACTATGGGGAGACAATAAAGGGAATGCACCGGAGCATGTACGACAGCTAGGAGTTCCAGGCAGGTTGTACTTGAAAGAAAGGAATTATTCACAGGGGAGAGGAAGCTGTCAGCACTGCAGCAGCTGTTCTCTGATATGCTCCATGGGTCACCATGTCTTCTCTATTGTTCAGAATAAATAAGAGCCTAAGAGGAAGGCAATAGGATCCATGGGTCACCCACTGAGGCGACGTTTTGCTTTTAGTGAACCTATTACTTTGAGTTCACAATTGAAAAGGGTACCAGACACCCCCAACTAGAGGAAATGAAAAACACCCTGATCCTGAATTTGAGCTATTATTAAATAGTAGCATAAATGATTTAGAAAGAGGCAATTAGAAAAATAAAAAGACAAAATATTTTCCCAATCATGCAGACCACACCAGCTTTATTTATACTGCTATCAACTTTTCGATATGTTATGGGGATGTTATTGAGATAAAGTAAATTGTAAGAAAGAAAACTTCTGAATAAAGACTTTTATAAAAGAAAAAGCCCAATAGGAAAATATATATACATATGATTTTTGTCTTCAAAACATTAGGGAACACTTGTGCTAACCCTGTCAATAAAGTTCTTGGATTTTGGAAGAAGTAGGAAGGCCATGGTGCTGCTCTAAAACAAGCAGAGAGCACACTACCGGTGGGAATGTAAACTGTGCAGCCACTATGGAATACAGTATGGTGGTTCCCCCAGAAATTAAAAATAAAATCACCATATGATCCAGCAATTAAAATTCTAGGTATTGATTTTGTTATATGCACATTTCAGCTACTGGCTAATGAAAAACTATCAGTTTTTTGAAGAAAACAAAAGTACTATTCAAAAAGACATGTGATCCCCATTTACAATAGCCAAGATATGGAAACAACTTAAGTGTCCATGGATGAATAAATAAATAATAAAGAGTATTCCATATATATATGGAATACTCTTCAGCCATAAAAAAATATATATATATTGCCATGGAAGGAATAAGTCAGACAAAGAAAGATGAATACAATATGATCTAACTTATATGTGGAATCTAAAAAACAAAACAACAACAAAAAAAAAAACCCCACAAAAAACCCACCAACCTCAAAAAGAGAGAGAGAGAGAACAGATTGGTGGTTGCTGGGGGAGTTGTTTAGGGAAAGGTAAAATGAGTGAAGGGGGGGTCAAAGGTAAAAATAGACAGCTATAAAATAAATGTCATGAGGCTATAAAGTATAAAATATAATCCTGCATAATGATTATCCTATCTAATACAAGAGAAACATGGTAATTAGCTGTATATCCACTACCCTAACCATTGGCTAATCAGAGAGATATGCAAATTAACTGCCAACAAAGGTCGCGGCTAATTTGCATACATAGGCGCAATGATGGGAGGCAAAAGGGGAAAGCCGGAAGAATGGTGGCAGGCAAGAGCTGGAGGGCGGGCATACCAGGGAGCCCCAGGCATGGCTGCACCCTTCCCTGTGCAGCCCTGCCTGTGGCCCCGCCCCTCCCTTTGTGATAGCAGATCTGGGGCTGCAGGCATGGCTGCACCCGCCCCCCAGCCAGTGATCGCCATTGGAAAGCCCTGCAGCAGGCCAGGCAACATCCCCGGCCTAGGGTGCCGGTGATCGCCCTGGCTATCGGAGGAAGAGAGAGCTGGGGTGCAGGACCCCCAGGGCCAGGGGTGCCACCTGGCCTGTGGCCCCCTGATCTGCCATGGCTAAGGGGGGGGGGGGGCAGGGCCCCAGGCACTGCCGTTGGTCACCGGGTGCAGCTGATCTGTGATGGTGAAGGGAGGGGCGGGGCCACAGGCGTGGCAGCACCCAGGGCACCGGGTGCTGAGGTGCCTGTGGTCCCCTGATCTGAGATCCGGAAGTGAGGGGCGGGGTCCCAGGCACAGTTGCACCCGGGGGACCTGATCACATCCCCGGCGACGAGGCAGGGAGGGACCCAGAACATGCGGAATGCGTCCTGCCTGGCTGTGGGGGACCCATCATGTCCCTGAAGATGAGGCAGGGAGGGACCCAAAACACGCGGAAGCCGTCCTGCCTAGCCGAGGGGCAGCTGATCGCATCCCCAGCAGCGAGGCAGGGAGGGACCCAGAATAAGCCGAAGCCAGGTCTTTTTCTTTTTTTTAGATTGTGTAATTATTTATTACAAATAAACGGTGGTTTCACATCTGTCAAAAACGGGTCCTCTTTTTACATGTGTGTGCAGGTTCTGATGTACAAGAAAAGGTCATGTGCTTAGTTTGTCCATGCAAAGCTCACAGGTACATCACTAACTACTTTAAAAATAGAATGATCCCTTTTTGAACCAATCTGTTTAGATTCATGATTGGTAAAACAGTATGGCACTAATGAAATACAGTGATAGGAATTAGGAAGTGCGACACTGATGGTTCTGGGCATGTGAAGGGTGAGGGACAGAAGGGTATACATGGCCTTCCCTTCAGTTCTGCTGGAGAGATGAGCTCTGAGGGCCGGAACTGCTCCATGCCCAGAGGAGGTGGGCGTGGTCAGTGGCTCTGTTTCAGAACTTCCTGCCAAGCAGAGAGCTTACGCGACCCACAGGAACCTTTATACTCCAGAAAACAGAAACAGCCAGTTCCCAATGGGCATGGGAAAACCAGTGTCCCCTCCTGTGCACGGTGTCCTGATGGGGTGACGGGGGAGGTGGGCGAGGGGAGCAGTGCAGAGTTGTTAGGCAGCTGGAGTGGGAGTGGAAAGGCCATGAAATGTCCACAGTCCTGGCTGTGCCCACGGCCTGGGCGGCTCCTCCAGGCCCTGGCTGAGGGATTAGGGCTGATTCTCTCGGGAAGGGAATATTCCATGGGTGGAAGATTTACAGGCTCAGGGTAGGCCGTGTGTTAGTTTGGGGCAAATCCCTCAGCATTCCTGCTGCCAAGCCCTCAAAGGAATGAGGCAGAGGCACCCCTCACCCCCAAGACCCCTTCGTGGACATTTTAGCATCTACGTGATTTTTAATCCCTTCAGGGAGACTTTCTATCCTGCAGTCCCATCCCACCTCACTGTTGCTATTTGTCTGCCAGCTGGGTCGAGCATCAAGGGGAAGGGGGGTTTATACTCACTGAAAGACTACTGGTCCTACCGGGAAACCAACCTGTTTACTGTACTGTTGTAAATATCATACCCTTTATATCCTGTATATTGGCTTCTTTTAAATAAAGTGAAATGTCTTAGAAAAAAAAAAAAGGCAAGGCAGGGCGGGACCCAAAAGACCCATATGGGGAGTGCCACTCAGCCAGAAGCTGGCTCATGGCTGGCCAGCGCAGTGGTGGTGGCAGGAGCCTCTCCCACCTCCGTGGCAGCACTAAGAATGTCCAAATAACAGTTTAGACCTGATCCCTTGGAGGCCTAAGCCTTTAGTCGGACATCCCCTGAGGGCTCCCTGGCTGCCAGAAGGATGTCTGACTGCAAGGTTAGGCCTGATCCCCCGGGGAGTGGGCCTAAGTCAACAAGTGGACATCCCCCAAGGGGTCCTGGACTGTGACTGGGCACAGGCCAGGCTGAGGGGACCCCCTCCCCCCCAGGGCACAAATTTTTGTGCACCGGGCCTCTAGTAGTTAATAATACTGTATTGCAAATTTGAAAGTTTCCATCCAGGGGGGTAGATCTTAAAAGTCATCATCACAAAGAAAAAGGGAGAAATTATTTTTGGAACCATGTATAGTGGCTAATAATAACTAGACTTATTGTGATCATATTGCAATGTCTATAAATAACAAATCATTATATTGTACACCTGAAACTAATACAATGGTATGTGGCAATTATATGTACATAAAGACATAAAATAAAACAAGCAAAGAGAAAAGTTGTCAAGGTAGTGGTTAGGAGAATGGGCTCTGGTGCCATACAGCCTGGTTCAAATGTGGATTCTGTCACTTTCTGTAACCTTGGACATGAGACTTAACCTCTCAGGGCCCCCTTTCCTTATCCGTAAACTAGGGATAATAATACCTGCCTCAAGATTGTGATGAGCACTTACTGAGATTAATCCATGTTTAGGTGTTTTGAGGACTGCCTGACAGAGGGTAGGGATCTAATAAGTTGTGCTCATGCTTATAATGCAAAGAAAACATTTCAGTGCACCTAAGAAACCATCCAGCTACCACGAAACCTGATATCAGCAGATGCTCTGCGCTTCATTCAGCAAAATCTATTGGCCATGCACAAGGCAAGGACTGTACTAGGCACAGAGGACACTGGGGAAAAGAGGCAAAGTCCAGATACTCAGAGAGCTTCCTATTTCCTCGTTTTTACTATTTTACTGAATAATCCTCCTCAGGATAATGATCTGCCAAATCTTCATTTTACATCACCAGACATATTCATACGGGTTTTTATATTTAATAGTTCATATCACTCTACATTATGGAAGCTACTTAGAAATGGAGAGCTAAATAAGCACTATTTTTCTTAAGGTGATTGAACAAAATTCTTGCAATAGGTCTTGAATTCTGACAAGTTGGAGACTGGAATGACTTTGTTACATACATATTTCAGTTACCGGCTGATGGAAAACAATCAGTTTTTCTAAGTGAAGAAAACATGCATTTTTAACCTGTTAGAAATGTAAAAAATGAAAATCCAATAGCTAGATAAAATGGAAATTTTGAAAAACCATAAATAGGACAGTCATGCAGGCTCAATGTAAAATACCTTCAGTAATAATGCTTCGAATATAATCTTATATACAATCTAATTTTATTTTCATAAAGGTATTTTAGTTTAATGAATGCAATGCTGTATATAAAGCTATCAAGAGAAAAGTGGAAAAGCTAGACAAATCACATTTATAGAAATAAGATGTTTTCTTTGACTTCCATCAGTCTAATAATTTTCATTAAAGAAAAATATAATGGTCAACATACTAAATGCTGACATGCACTTTTAAAAGTTTGTGTTACTGTTTTTAAGAATATTTGTACATGACATATAATATCAGTTTTTATAATACTAGAAAGTAAATGTAAGAGTGAAAATGAGTATCAATGTCTAAATTTATCATTTTATTTATGTCCCCCAAAAAACAATTGGATCTGATACAGGTGGGCACAGTAAAAAAATATTAAGGAAAATGGGTGATAGTTTAATGAGGAACAGAACATGGGAATATTTCCCTAAAAATACTCATCCAAATTAAAGAATTCTATTCAAGTGGAGAACCCTAGAAGGTCATCAACTTGACCAGGTGATCAAGGTTAACACCACCAGCAGTAAAACAGATTGACATATGCCTACAGATGTGATACTGAGAAGAATCATCATTTCCATGGTATTCCTAACAAGAATGCATGGCCTGAGTGATGAGAAAACATCATATGGACGCAGTGCAAGGGTGACCCTACAGAATAAAATGCCTGACTTCTAAGACCACAAGGGATACCAAAAACAAGGAAAGACTGGAACTGCTCCAGATAAAAGGAGATTATGAGATATGACCATCAAATGGAATGTGTTCATGGATAGGATAGAATCCTGGACTAAGAAGAAAAAAAAGAGACATTATTTATTTATATAGTAGCTGCAATTTAATGGTGTGTGAAGATTGGATCATATTGTGATGTCAATGTTGATTTATTGATTGGAAGGTTGTATGTTGGCTATATAAAGAGTATCTTTGTTTTGCATATTTAAAGGTGATGGAGGAAATATTATCAGTAAAAGGCATATCAGAATAAGAGAGAGCAAATGAGCTAAAAATATTACCAATTAGAAATCTGGTAGAGGAGATGTAGGAGTTCTTTGTACTGTTATTATAATATAGGTTAAAAGTATTTCAAAAAAATTAAATTTAAAAACAAACAACCCAGCAAATCTACTTATATGACTGACAGTGAGTTGACATTCTTTTTTAAAATTGTTTTCAATTGCAGCTGACATACAATATTATAATAATTTAATGTGTACAACTCAGTGACTAGACATTATATAACTTACAAAGTGATCACCCAATAAATCTAGAACCCATGTAAGACCAACTATATACATATATATATGTAATATGCAAATAATTGTCCGGGACGCCATAACGTCACGACTGCTCAGGAGGAGGCTGCACGTACAGGTGGGTGGGAGGGGACTGCGTGTGTGGTGAGGCAAGCCACGGATGGTGCAGGCCGGCAGAGAGCAGGGCCTGCCAGCCATAGTGTGCTGGCAGTCCCTCTGCACATGAGCTGCAGAGGGAACACCTTTTCTGGCCGCTCATTGGCTAAGATCCCCGTATGCCACTTGCAGTATTCTTGATAATTTGGGTAATAAAAATCCAGGAAGGTGATCTAGGGTTTTTCCACCTCATTCCTGGAGGAAAAAATGAAGGTCCGCTGCTGGAGTGGCTAAGAAATGTCATATCCTGCCCTAGTCGGTTTGCCTCAGTGGATAGAGCCTTGGCCTGCCGACCGCGGGGTCTGGGTTCTTTTCTGGTCAAGGTCATGTACCTAGGTTGCAGGCTCCTCCCTGACCAGGGTCCAGGTCAAGGCTCATGCAGGAGGCAGCCAATTGAAGTATCCCTCTCATATTGATGTTTCTCTCTGTCTTTCCTTCTCTCTTCCACGTTCTCTAAAAATCAATGGAAACATATCCTCAGGTGAGCATAAGAAAGAAAGAAAGAAAGAAAGAAAGAAAGAAAGAAAGAAAGAAAGAAAGAAAGAAAGAAAGAAAGAAAGGTCATATCCTATGAGAGAGACATCCTAAAAATGTCTAAAGAAACTTGTCATTTTTTTTGTTGAAGGAACTGGATTCCATGTTGATGAAAACACCTTGGCAGCAGTGGCGGTGGGCAGTGGCAGCAGCAGCGGGGTGATGGGGGCGGCGCCTTCCCCTGATCAGCCCTATCGCCTCCTGCAGAGGGCCTAAGCCATCAGTAGGACATCCCCTGAGGGCTCCCGGATTGGAGAGGGTGCAGGTCGGGCTGAGGGACTCCCCCTCCCCATGCACAAATGTCATGCACCGGGCCTCTAGTATATTATATCCCCTATGCGGTACTTTATGTCCCTGTGACTATTCCATACAAGTTGACATTTTTAACATATAAAGAATTCTTAAAAATAAGCAAGAAAAATGACAAGACCCCCAATATAAGAAAGGAAAAGAATATTTAGAATGCATTTGTCAAACAGGACACCAACAACTTACTAATAAATATATGAAAAATGTACAAATTTACTAATATTCAAAGAACAATAAATTTTAGAAATGATAGCCACTTTTTCACATGTCATATTAGCAAAAGTATTTAGATATAATGCTTATTGCTTCCATATAGTTTAAATTTGTCATTTGCAAAATCAAAATGTTCAGATGTTGTTCACCCAAATTACATATCTTACTTCAGTTTGGTGCTGTTCAGGGCATTTTTACTGGCTAAATTAAATGAATTTAAGCTGAAATATTCAGCAATTCATGTTTTCTGTGGAGCTTTCAGCCTCCTCAAGAATAATCAAATATAATTTTACTACACCTAGAGTTTTAAATAAACAAATAGGAAAGTATAAAGGAAATATGACAACATGTCCATCATCTCCTTCTTTCAAAAAACTAAATGAATAAAACCGCTGAAAAGGCAAAATATGAATGACTTTTATCCAGCTGTTAAAAAGCACATCAATATATATTTTCAACCACAAAAATATATGACTCCTCCCTAGATTAATGGAATCAAGTGTACATAAGAACAAAGAAAATAAGATTTCTTAAGTAATTGAGATATCATTAACTCCATTGTCATAAGGACACCAAAATAATATTTTGCATGGCTTTCTAAAAAGACATGCTCCACAGTAACTAAAGGATATAAGACAAGTTACAAACAAGCTGAATTCTACTTTCTGTCACTTGATAATACACTATAGATAGATCATTACAATTTTTAAATGAGTCCTTTGTAAAACAATTTTAAGTGATCAATCAAAGGTCTGAAGAGCATTTGGGAAGTTTCACATTGACATCAGAAGACTAAAAGAAGAGTTTTAATACCAAAGAATTAAATATATTACAATAACCCCTCAACATTCATCTTGGAAAAGATCACAGAAATGCCAGTGCATATCAACAAATGTCAGATTAAGAAAAGAGAATTAAGTGAACTTTGATGGCACTCTAAAATTTTTCTTATGATGTTGAGTTGTATCCAAAAAGTCCAACTCTCTCCAAAAGACAAAAGAGGAAGCAATTAAAATACTATGGGACTGTTACATTTGATACAAAACAGAATCCATTTTTTCTGGTAATATAGTAACTTAAAAGTCCTTTACAAATTTGAAAGTATAAAACAAGAATAAGTATCCCACCTGAATGACAACACAACCTATAACCTTGCTAGAAATAAATCTAACAAAATATGTGTATGCCCTTTATGGAGACAATTATACAGAAGATAAAAAAAAAGACATGAAAAAAATAGAGAGATAAGTCACATCATAACAAAACTGAGCATCATAAAAATGTTAATGTATCATATATCAACCTATAAATATGATGTAATTCCAATACAAATCCAATGATATTTTTCCCCATAGAACTTACCAAATTATTTCTAAAGTATATACCAAAGAATGAAGTTTCAAACATAGCAAAAAAATGTGAACAGGAAGAACAGAGACCTTGACTATCGATAGCAAGTCTTATAAAACTACAGCATTAGAGTAGTGTGGCATTGCTGCAGGTCACAAAAAGATCAGTGGACCAGAATACAGGGCCCCAAAACAAACCGCAGCATTGATGGAAACTCGGTATTTCATTGGGATTTGGGATTTGGCACTGACGCACATGGTATTACATTTGGCAGTACAAATCAGGGAGGAAAGAATGGGTTGCTGGGTAAATGGCACTGAGACCACCACCTTCATCTGATTATACTAGACAAGTGCTCCTAGATCTAAGTTTAAGATGTCAATTTCTTTTTCTTATTATAGACAGGGAAAAAAGACATCAAAATGCATCATTCATTGAATGAAGTGGGGCAGATGAAGATGGAAGGTTAAAATACAGGTGTACTATTGCCCCCTTTTCAGACTCCTGATTAAAAGATCAATAATAAGCTAATCAACAGTATTTGCATGTGTATATCGTATTCACTGCAGAGCTAAATACTGTGCTGAGATAACCTCTTCTTCAGGATGAGTGCATTGACAGAAACTCTTCAACATCCAAAGATCTGTCTTCAGTAGCCTTGAAGACATATGATTATTTTTGTTTACTTCCCCAAAACTGCCCAAAGTCATGCAAATTTTGTTTCATTTTTGTATATTAGATGATACATTTCTCACATAGGATATTTTAAATTTTCTTATTTTCCTTACATTTTCTAATTGGCTTCTCTATATTCTTTTGGGGAGAAGAAAATAACATTCTTTCTTCACTACCCCATTAACATAATCCCAGCCTTTAGAGATATAAATTATTGCTTTGACTGAATATCAATAAAGAGTTTAGTACATCAAAAATCACCACAAAGACTTTAATGCAAAGAAAACTATAGATGAGATGGAGTAAATATCATTAATAAATGATGCTCACTTAAATAAATAAGAAAATGAAAAGCTATATTTATAATATGAAAAAACTGAAGTATAGTACTAGAACCAAAATAAACAGACTGATGAGACAGAAGAGAGATAAACCATAAATAATTTTTAACATAAATAGAAGATCCCATTTATGCTAAAGAGAGGACTTTTAGTTGAAGGGAGGGAGAAGAGTTAAATAAATGATGTTGAAATAATTACTTGTTTGAGAGAAATGTTTAGAGCCTCATTTCTTACACTAAAATTTTGATGAGTTCAAGAGTTAGATTAAAATAAATGGCAAACAATATATCTAAAAAAGGAAGACTACCTAATAACAGGCTAGGGAGCCATTTTTAAACAAATAATCTTCAAGAAATAAATTAGTTGGAATAATTAGCTAACAGACATAAACAATTAAGGATAGAACATTAGAGTCAATCTTTGGGTGAAAATCCTGTTAGTTGATAAGTATGAGAACTTAGTCAAGTTATTTAACCTCTGTGCCTGAATTATATCATCTCTGAAATGAGGATAATATTAGTTGCTCTCATAGGTTTGTTTGGAGGACTAAATGAGGATAAGTAAAATCATTTTATCTCGAGAATATAAAAACTACAAAATGTAAACTTAATGGGCATCAAACCAAACAGAAAAATAAATAATTACGCCAAGTTTAAAAATTATGACACACAAGAGGTTGTTAGCCATTATATGAAGAACTCATAAACTATTAAGAAAATACTGAGAAACCAAGATGGCGGCATAGGTAAACACCGGAAATTGCTGCCTCGTACAACCACTTCAAAAATACAACTAAAAGACAAAACGGACATCATCCAGAATCACAGGAAAGCTGGCTGAGTGGAAATTCTGCAACTAGAAGGAAAGAGAAAAGCACACTGAGACTCAGAGGAGGTGTGGCAGTAAAGTGCAGAGGTACAGAGGTGCACGTGGAAAGGGCTGGCAACTGAGGACGTGGTTGTCTTTTTCAATCGGGAGGGAGACACACGCTCCTGCTCTGAACTCGCTCCCGCTCTGAACTCCAGTTCCAGGCAAGTCTCTGGGGACCCAGAATCATACGGGGATGAACTGGACTGTCTGGCATCGGTCAGAACTCAAGGGCAGCTTTCTATCAGAGGTGCTTGCAGCGATTACTGGGACACTGAGATGCGGGGCCTCTTAGGGTAGGACTGAGGAGCAACCATAGCTGTTTGCTCCACCCTGTTGATTCCCTGAGACCGAACCCCACCCAAGCTGTGTGCAGAGGCTTTTGCATATGAAAGGCCTGGCCCTTTGCAATCTGAAAATTACCTAACAAACTGCAGCTGGGTCAGAGAGACCCATAACTTCCAAAAGAAGGCCCAAGGCCCCACAGCAGCTTGCATTGCTTCACAGCTGGGCCTCATCTGGGCACCTCCAAATCCCAAAGAAGAGGAATCTGCACATCTCTCTGTAGCTCCTGCTGGGTAGCCTCAGGCAGAAGCTAAATTAGCACCTCCTTAGAGATCCAAGAGCCAGTGTACCCAGTGGTCAGAGTGGAACCATCCAGATTACAACTCCTCAGATCCATAAGGGACACACTCAGGGAGCAGACTCAGTGAACACCAAAGCCCCACTGAAGCAAGTCTTGCCCCAGAAGGTTGTCTCCAGCACAGAAGTTCTCCCACTGCAGACACAGCTGATTCTCACAGCCAATTGGCCTGGAGGTCAATTCCTCCCAGTTATACCAACAACAATCAAGGCTTAACTACAACAAGACTGTGCAGAAAGCCCACAAAGTGGAGCACCAAGAGTGTCCACCTCAGGTAATTGGGGAGGCTGAGCTACTAGCCAGCCATGGGCAAACTACGGATCCGGCCCATTTGAAATGAATAAAGCTAAAAAAAAAAAAAAAAGACCGTAACCTTTTATGTAATGATGTTTACTTTGAATTTATATTAGTTCACACAAACACTCCATCCATGCTTTTGTTCCAGCCCTCCGGTACAGTTTAAGAACCCATTGTGGCCCTCGAGTCAAAAAGTTTGCCCACCCCTGTAGTAGGCCCTATAGGACACCTAGCACAGAAAGCCACTCTATCAACACAGGGAAGCATAAAAAATGCAGAGACAAAGAAACAGGTCTCAAATGACAGAAATGGAGGAAAGCCAATGACTGGATATAGAGTTCAAAACCACACATAAGGTTTTTCAAGAATTTTCTAGAAACCACCAATAAATTTAGTGAGACCCTCAAGAAATCTAGTGAGACCCTCAAGGATATGAACAAGGGCCAACTAGAAATTAAGCATACACGGACTGAAATAAAGAATATTATACAGAGATCCAATAGCAGACTAGAGGATCGCAAGCTTCAAGTCAAAGATTTGAAATACTAAGAAGCAAAAATCACCCACCTGGAAATATAAAAAGAAAAAAGAATCCAAAAAATATGAAGATAGTGTAGGGAGCCTCTGGGACAACTTCAAGCACACCAACATCCAAATTATGGCGGTGCCAGAAGAAGAGAGAGAGCAAGATATTAAAAACCTATTTGAAGAAATAATGACAGAAAACTTCCCTATCTGGTGAAAGAAATAGACTTACAAGTCCAGGAAGCACAGAGAACCCCAAACAAAAGGGACCCAAAGAGGACCACACCAAGACACATCATAATTAAAATGCCAAGAGCAAAAGACAAAGAGAGAATCTTAAAAGGAGCAAGAGAAAAAAAGTCAGTTACATACAAGGGAGTACCCATACGACTGTCAGCTGATTTCTCAACAGAAATTATGCAGGCCAGAAAGGAGTGGCAAGAAATATTCAAAGTGATGAATAGCAAGGACCTACAACCTAGATTACTTTACCCAGCAAAGGTATCATTCAGAATTGAAGGTCAGATAAAGAGCTTCACAGATAAGAAAAAGCTAATGGAGTTCATCGCCACCAAACCAGTATTATATGAAATGCTGAAAGGTATCCTTTAAGAAGAGGAAGAAGAAGAAAAAGGTAAAGATAAAAATTATGAACAGCAAATACACATCTATCAACAAGTGAATCTAAAAATCAAGTGAATAAATAATTTGATGAACAGAATAAACTGGTGAATATAATAGAATCAGGGGCATAGAAAGGGAGTGGACTGACTATTCTCGGCGGGGAAAGGGGTGTGGGGGATTCGGGAAGAGACTGGACAAAAATTGTACACCTATGGATGAGGACAGTGGGGGAGGGGGGTAATGGAAGAGGGTGGGGTGGGAACCGGGTGGAGGGGAGTTATGGGGGGAAAAAAGAGGAACTGTAATAAGCTGAACAATAAAGATTTAATTTAAAAAAAAGAAAATACTACTAATAAAAAAATAATGTCTATTAAAAGAATGTATAGGACAGCAAAGTTATTTTTAAATGTTCAATCTCACTAGCAATCAAAGAAATGAAACATACTATTTGCCAACTCAAAGTGGATAAAAATTTTAATGAGATAATTCTCATTTTTAACAAAGGTACAGTAAAACTCACATCTGCATACTTAGTGTGTCGAACTTTACATTGGTACAAGTTTTCTTGAGGCTAATTCGACAATGTGTATTTTTTTTAATGCAGAAAAAAAAAAAAAAACCTATTATAACCAGTTACCCAACAAATTGCATTTCCTGGAATTTTTCCTAAGGAAACTATCAGAGATCAAGCACATACTTCATGCCGTGCACAGTGCTGCTGCATTAATTATAATTCTGAAAAATGAGAAATAATCTAAATGTCCAAAAATAGGTTAATAAAATAAATTACAGAATATCAATATGATAAATATCATAAAAACCAATGCACATTTCAGAAATATCTATTTTAATAATTTTAGAAAATAAATGTAATATATTTATTTAGAATGATGTCATAATCTCCAATTTTATGCCATCTAAAAAGATTAGAAACAAATAACATGTTAACAGTGGTTATTCTGGTAAAGTGATTATGATTTTGTTTTTTTCTTTTATATTTCCATTAGAGGCCCAGTGCACAAAATTCGTGAAAGGAGGAGGGGTGGGTCCCCCTTCACCCTCTCCAATCCGGGACCCCTCAGGGGATGTCTGACTGTTGGGCCTAAACTGGCAGGTGGACATCTCTCTCACAATCCTGGACCACTGGCTCCTAATTGCTCACCTGCCTGCCTGCCTGATCACCCCTAACTGCAACCCCCTGATAGCCTGGTCGCCCCAACTGCCCCTCCCCCCCCCCCCGCCAGCCTGGTTGCTCCACACAGCCTGCTTATTCAGTCATTTGGTCATCCCTCACTAACCCCCCTGCTGGCCTGGTCATAGGTAGCCATCTTGTGAGGGTGTGATGGTCAATTTGCATATGACCTCTTTATTATATATATATTAATATTATATATTAAATTTTGTACAGTGAATATGGATTAACTACATGATTAGAAGCACTGGATATGTTACTTTAAAAAACACAGAAAATGTGACATCAACCTCAAAACAACCCCCAAAATTGAGTATTAACAGCCTTCTTTGAGAAATTTGGGTTCAAAAAGGGAAAAGGACTTTCCCAGAGTTATCATCTGAGGAACTAGTAAAGTTTGAATTAAACCCAACTCAACCAATATTGGCTACGACCCCTTGCTGTGTCCAATGTATCAGGCACAGCTACCCACCTCCAAGAAAGGACTTATAGTATACCCAACCATCACTTATAGATTGATTGATTTATCAGTGCTATGACAAGACAGTTGGTGAAAGGCCATAAGCCAGTGGTTCTCAACCTTCTGGCCCTTTAAATACAGTTCCTCATGTTGTGACCCAATCATAAAATTATTTTCGTTGCTACTTCATAACTGTAATGTTGCTACTATTATGAATCGTAATGTAAATATCTGATATGCAGGATGGTCTTAGGTGACCCCTGTGAAAGGGTCATTCGACCACCAAAGGGGTCATGACGCACAGGTTGAGAACCGCTGCTAAGCAGACCATACTCTACGACTATAATGCAATTGTTTTCTAACTTCCATGTGTGTCTCAATTCTGAAGGACTTAAATGTTTTTCTGAATAAATGAACAAATGCACAAAAATATCTTCTCTTTCAAAAAGGATTTTCAAATAAATTTTACAGTTACCATTTTGACAAATAATAAAAAATATTAATTAATTTGTTTCTTTGCCAAAACACTACTTCCTCTTAAAGTTTCTTATAAAGATAGAAATGTCAGTTTTTCAAGCATCAGAGAAGTTTAGGCTCTGTTTTTAGCAAGCACATCATACTAGCTACTAAAGAAAACCTGTATTTATGCTTTAAAAATAGCCTTGTTTTCTTTCCCTAACATTCAGAATATAAAAATCCTCTTAAGGGAAAATGTGTTCTTAGGAAAGTAGAACCTTTAACAGTGTCATGTTTAATTACAAGGCCGCATTATGAGGGGAAAAAGAACAAAAACTAAATATCCCTGCCAAAAGTACTTACATTGCAAAAAGTACTTATATTGTAAGTACTATAAAATTCATTTTATAGATTTAATCTTTCTTTAAAAAAGAATTCTAGGCTAATAACTAAAAATAATCTTCATTCATGTATAGGTTCTGTATATGGGATTAGGTATTAAATCATTTAGTGATGGTAAGCTTATAACTTAAAGGCAATCAGAGAAAGTCGCTATGCCCTAAAATTTAGAAATACCAACATCTTCAAAATAGGTAAAAGGAGACATAATAAAGTCATAAGCACTTACCAAAGAAAATTTCTTAAACTTTCCATTACAAAGTGAAGAAATAGTACTTAGGAAAATATTGGTACATTTACACAATGGAATACTATGCAGCTGTAAAAAAAGAAGGAACTCTTACCCTTTGATATAGCATGGATGGACCTGGGGACTATTATGATAAGTGAAATAAGCCAGTCAGAGAAAGACAAATATCACATAATCTCACTTATATGTGGAATTTAATGAACAAAATAAACTGATAAACAATGGATTCCTGGAATAGACTGACAGATCTCAGAAGGGAGGGGGTTGGGGGGACAGGAAGAGATTAACCAAAGAACATATATACATACTAGAGGCCTGGTGCACGAAATTCATGCACTGGAGGGGAGGGGTTGTCCCTCAGCCCAGCCTGCACCCTCTTCAATCTGGGACCCCTCGGGGGATGTTCAACTGCTGGTTTAGGCCTGATTCCATTAAACGGGCAGTCGGACATCCCTATCACAATCTGGGACCACTGGCTCCCAACGGCTCACCCCCCTGCCTGCCTGATCACCCCCTAACCACTCCCCTGCCAGCCTGATCGATGCCTAACTGCTCCCCTGCCAGCCCAGTTGCCCCCAACTGCCCTCCCCTGCCGGCCATCTTGTGGCTGTGGGCACTGCCATCTTTGAGGGCATGGCAGTCAATTAGCATATTCCCTCCTTATTGGCTGTGGTTGCCGCCATCTTTGAGGGTGGGGCAGTCAATTAGCTTATTCCCTCCTTATTGGCTGTGGGCACCACCATCTTTGCAATGGTGTGAGGGTCAATTAGCATATTCCCTTTTTATTAGATAGGATATGTATAGTCCATGAACACAGACAATAGTGTGATAAAGGCCTGGGGTGGGGATTGGTTGGAGAGGGGTAGGGGAGGGATGGGGGACATCTGTAATACTGACAATAAATAAACATATTTTTTTTCATCTAAGAAAAGCACCTTTAAAAATTGCAAACTGATCATTAGTTTCTATGTGAGCCAATTATTTCTAATGAGTAATTAATTTTTACTATCACATGAAAAGTAATAGCACAGCAACACAGAAGTAGGAAGCATAAAAATATTAGAGCAGGAACATACCAGGTTGATTTCTTAAAATATGGGAGCTTGAGCCTCAGTAACAATTGCTTACACAACAGCCAAGGTACTGGCATTCTGTCATCTGGAGTGAAGAAAGTAGATGCAAAGGAGCTCCAGAATGGATGCAGCCGAGGGTCTGGTCATGGCCTATGATATCGGGGGCCTGATAACTGGGCATGGAAGCCTAGAAATACCCCTGGTCCTCTGCATCATTGCCTAAGCAGGTAAATACCCACAATGTACAATGGGAGTGGATATGAGTTGGTGAGTCCATGGTTGCTACTGCAGCAGCCAACTGATTCATTTCCTGGCCCTGCAGAAAGAGTGGAATGCTGATAGGAAAGAAAAAAAATACCTTGCTTCTCCAGCATAAAAGGGAGAAGTGCACCCTGGCAAGTGTTGCTTTAGAGCATAGGGCCAGGGGTGGGCAAACTTTTTGACTCGAGGGCCACAATGGGTTCTTAAACTGGACCGGAGGGCCGGAACAAAAGCATGGATGGAGTGTTTGAATGGGTTCTTAAACTGGACCGGAGGGCCGGAACAAAAGCATGGATGGAGTGTTTGTGTGAACTAATATAAATTCAAAGTAAACATCCTTATCTAATAAAAGAGGAACATGGTAATTAGCGTATGTCCGCTACCCTTCCCATTGGCTAATCAGGGCGACATGCAAATTAACTGCCAGCCAAGATGACGGCTGGCAGCCAGACAGCTGAAGCGGAACATGAGGCTTGCTTGCTTCAGTGACGGAGGACTCCAACGTTCCCCGCCTGCCGCAGCCCGGCTCTGAGCTCCTGAAGGAACAGCTCCAAAAGATACAATGTTTCAATCATAGAAGCTAAAAGATGGTGGTTAATTTGCATATACCACTTGCGAGGGAAGACTGAGGACAAAATGGAGGCTGAGCGGTACAGAAGGGAGCTAAGTAGAGGCCTCGAGGACAGAAATGGAGCCAAGGCTGTGGAGGTGGGAGGCGGGAGGTGGGAGGGCAAGCCCAGCCACAGCGGCTGCGAGCTGGATGGGCAGCGGCTTGGAGGGGAACGGGCAGCACCTGGGAATGGGAGGGGAAACCCGCCACAGCACCTGGGAGGGGGAGGGGAAATGTAGCAGGAGTGGCTGGGAGCTGAGGGGAAACCGCACAGAGCCTGGGGAAGGAGGGGGGAACCCAGCAGGACGGCTGGGAGCAGGAGGGACCCACAGAGGCGGGCTGGGAGCGGGAGGGGAAATGCAGCGGCTGGGAGTGGGAATGAAGCTTGCCTCAGCGGGTTTTGCTCTCCACTCTGCTCGCTCCAGCCCCTGGGAAGCCCTATTCTTGCAGGAATCTTCCTGCAACGGCCTCTAGTCATTACATAAAAGGATAGGTCTTTTTTTTTTTTTTAGTTTTATTCATTTCAAACGGGCCGGATCCGGCCCACAGGCAGTGTAGTTTGCCCACGGCTGGCATAGCCCACACATCAAAGGTCAGAGTTTGGCCTGGCCAGCGTGGCTCAGTGTTTGAGCATTGGAACCAGGAACCAGAGGTGGTGGTTCGATTCCCGGTCAGGGCACATCGCTGGGTTGCAGGCTCAGTCCCCAGTGAGGGTGTGTGCAGGAGGCAGCCATTGATGATGTTTCTCTCTCATCAAGTTTCTATCTCTCTAACCCTCTCCCTTCCTCTTTCTCTAAAAATCACTAAAACATATTTTTTTAAAAAAAAGGGGGGTCATGAGTTTGATTCCAGTCAAGGGCATGTACCTGGGCTGCAGGTTTGTCCTTGCCCTGGTTGGGTGTGGGAGGCAATCAATTGATTTGTCTCTCCACATCCATCTCCTCTCTCTCTCTCTCTCTCCTCTCTCTCTCTACTCTCTCTCTTCTCCTCTCTCTTCCTCTCTCTTTTCCCTCCTCCTTCCCACCCTTCCATCTTCGCTAAAAATCAAAGTAAAAAATATCTCAGCTGAGAATTAACAACAACAAAAAGATGTTGTTCCAAGAATACCTCTATAATATTAAAGTACTTCCTTCCATCACTCCATCTATACACAAATTTGGTATATAAAGAATAGAAAATCACATCTGCTTTCTGAGTCTTAAGTTAATTCAGTATTCTTGATGAACTCACCATGTTCCCTGGGTAATGATATAGTATGCTTAACCACATTAGAATATATTCAACTTCCCTAATAATAATGGAGGCATTAAAATACACATTAAAGCTATAATTCCTTAAAGATAAATAATGATATAAAACATACATTAAAGTGAATCAATTATAAGTAATTTTTTTAATTACATAGAAATTGAGGTTTGAAATGTTTACTCATAAACTCAATTCTCTTTAATGGTATTTATTAAGTACAATCAAAAAGTAAAGAGCATAGTAACTGTTATGTCAGTCTGTTAATTTTGTTCCCAATAAACAGTGATCATTTTAGTTCAGAACCATTAAGCCAAGCAAATATTGCCAGCAAGTTTTTACTTAGTAATGTCAAGAAAGAGAAATGGCTTAATATATGACAAGCACTCACAAATACGAAGATACATTTTATCGGCCTCATATATAAATACATTCTTACTCATCCCAAATGTATAATAATTAATACTAAGAAAGTAGAAAAATCTCATTTATTTCACCTCAACTTTATTAATATAGAAGATGATTGCAAATTAAAGATAGTTTTACATTTACTTGCAAAGTCATTGCCACAAATTATGGCCATGTATGCTATTTGCAAAGCATTCAAAGTTAGAAGTATAAATAATATTTGGCTATCAGGAAAATTCCTAATAATAACTCCATGAGAACTAATTTATATACCTAAAGCCCAAGACTATTGTAAATAGAGATAGGTACTATAAACTACAGAACACAATCCAGGTGACTATACCAATCTACACCAAAGGATGACAAAATGATTTTATTTATCCTGAAGAAACTACCGTTTTATAAAGCATGGAAGAGAATAGGGTCCTTTTAAAATTTAGGGAAATATTCTCATTCATTTTTACTTAAAATATATTTTGCTTTTCAATGAGCTATTACTGCATTCATATATCTCTCCTGTATTTCCTGCATAAGTGGGTAAGTGAACCAATATCTTAGAATTCTTTCTTTACTTTTTATTTTTTCCCTTTCAAAATACAAAAGTCAGAAAAGTTATAATGATGCTCTCTTGATCTGCCTGAATGTCTTAATTCTTTCAGACATAAAGTGCCATGTATTATTATCTATTGTTTTTAGATAATACAGCTGTTGGCTAAATATACACAGAATGGCTGAGGAGCCTACAAGCTTTTGTGCTGTGCTCACATGAAGTTTGTGGTTTAATTTTTAATATTAGGCCCTACTTGAAAAGCTCCATTTGAAACCAGCAACTCGGGTTGGAAAGCCAAATGAGCCTTTGCTCACAGAACACCAGGACACTGTTGATGAGGTTTCCAGTAGTTTCGTCATAATGCCACTGTTTGAAACTGTATTTCAGTGCCTAGGTTTGACTTACGCCCTCTTTCAATTCCGAGATGCTGTGATGGCTGCCTTTCCTACTCTTTGTCCTGCTCTGAGCTCACTTCAGATACCCTAGAATCCAGAGTGTGCCCATTAGTCTCACATGTCCAAACCAACAAAGTTGTGTGATTAGGTTTCCAGCTTTAACACAGTGCTTGAGATGTTGCTATATAGCTCATTAGTCTGAGAACTTGACTTGTAGCCATTTTGAGGTAGTAGCTACCAGTTAGTGAAATCCTCACGCAAGAGCTAATGACATTTCAGGATAAATTAGGTGTCCTCCATCAGTATAGCAACCTGAACATTTCCCGGACCCTTTGCCCTAGTCTGGTGAAAACTTTGTGAGGTCATTTACGATTTCTGGTGCAGTCATGATGGTCTTTCTCTCTCTTTTTTAAAATATATGTTTATTTATGTCAGAGAGAAAGTGAGAGGAAGAAAGAGAGACAGAAACATCAATGATGAAAGATAATCATTGATTGGTTGCCTCCTGCACACCCTAAACTGGGGACCGAGCCTGCAACCTGGGCATGTGCCCTATCCAAGTATCAGACCTCCTGGTTCATAGGTTGACGCTCAACCACAGAGCCACAGTGGCCAGGCATGATGATCATTCTCTTGATCTTTCACTCATTTCTTCATCCACCAAATATTTATTTAGCATCTAACTGTGTATGACAGCATGATAAAAATGAAGTTTGTAAGTTTAATGTGCAGTCATTGAAAAAAAACTTTCAAATCTAATCAAAAGTTGTTGCCAACTATGTAAAATTGTACACAAACACCCAAGTACACCTTGAAAAGGATTAGAAAGCTGTATCTCAGAGTGTTGTTATGGTGGTTACCTCCAGATTCCAGGACTTTGGGCAGTGGTGCTGGTAACAGTGCAACAGCTGGCTCTCTGTGCTCTAGAGAAGTAAGTCTAAGGTATTGGTTCGTTTATCCATTTGTGTGGGAAAGATCAAAGAGAAAAATTTTAAAAGCACTTATTTAAAAAGTATTTCTCAATAAAAATGCATTTTCCAAAAAAAAAAAGCCCTGCTTTATAGCATTTGTTGATTTCCAAAGTGTAAGCAATCACACATGGTTTATTTCAACCTACCACAGGAATATCAAGTTGCTTACAAAGTTGCAACTCATATGCCAGTATGAGCCCTCTCCAGCACACCTCTGATTGGCTGACTTCTACTTTATGCTTTTCTTGTTTTCAAAATATCTTTAATGATAATAGTGGTATTCCCCCCGACCCAGCCCCCAGGATAAAAACTAGGTAGTCAGGTATAGGGATGGGGGTAGGCTCTATCTTTGTTGTGCCTTTTAAATTTTGAAGCCTGAAATGTATTACCAAATTTTTTATTATAATTTAAAATGTTTAATCCTCGCTAAATATTTGTTACCACTGTGATCAAAAACAGTGAATATTTCTAATGTCTCATATATAATTAATAATATGTATATGTGTGAAACATTAAAGAACAATAGAAGGTGTCACATGTTAGAATGCCAAAAGGAGTGGCTCAGTTTTTAAAACTGCACTGGAGGCTAATGGAGGGAGAAATTCATTCAGCTGAAAGGTCAGTGAAAGCTTCATGGAGATCTGAGTGGAGCAGAGAGAAAGGAGGCGGGAGACACGCAGATGGTGAGCAGACTGGCCACTGTGCCTGGCATTTATACTCCTGCTGAATGATATCACTTTCTCCAACTCTGCCAGTGCCGGAGCAGGCACTGCCCAGGGTCTATTTCTTACTGCCTCCCTCCTACTTAATCTGGCTCCAGGGCAGGCTGCAAAGCAGCCCAAATGGAGATAAGATTGGAGCAAGAGACTGACATGAAGAGCAGAGAAACGGATGCACATCAACTCTGCTAATAATATCAATGTCTCTCAGTGTTCTCCAGCAGGCACCCTGTGGTCTAACTCACCAAGCCTGATTCACAGAGGGACAGCTCCAGTTCTTGTTCTTGTGCTTCCTACCAAGCAGGCAAAACGTGCTCTGATGAAGCGCCAGGACCTCACTCACCCACCTCCCAAAATGAGCTTCCTGCAGCGTGCAGAAGAGCTCTCCCAGGAGCTAGGAAGAACCTGTGGGGAGCTGGGCCTGCACCTAACCCCTGCCAGTCAGAGGATAACAGATCAATATTCATTTTGACAGGCATTTTTCAACATTAACTCTCACAAAAAACACACCTATCATTTGGATACTTATCACAGCAGTCCAACTTGAATTCGATATTATTCTCAAAAGCCAAATTGAGGAAAGCAATTTGCATGGCGTATTTCTTGAAGGACATGCTCCTTTATCAGGGTTTCATACAGCAGGCACTGCTGGCGTGTTAAGCAGGGAAACCTGGTTGTACAGGATTTTCAGACACACAACCAAGTCCCATTTTAAAGACCTCCACTCGGAGACGCACATCACTGGCATCCCTGCAGATGTGCTTTCTCCAAAGTGCATGTGGCGTGATGTCACCAGCGACAGGAAACCCCCTGAACTTGTCCCTCTAAAGATACTACATTTGCCCATAGAAGGCCATTGGGGAAATACGACTCTGGTCTCAGAACCAAGAATGGTTGCATTGTCTTAATCACCCAGCTGGGTTTCAATTCTTTCTTTGCCCTGGTTTACATAATTCATTTTATTTGCATCTTGTTGCCCCAAAGATATCTCTATAAGCCACCTTAATTTTTTTGTGTGAAAGAAAGCAGAGAATAAATAAATAAGTGACAAAGGAAATGAAGAAACAAAGAACAATGACTTTCGCAACAATAACGGGAAAAAAGAACAACATGAACCATAACACAAAGTCTTTCAGGGTGACGGGAGGTTAGGAGATGTCACAGTGGACATGTCAAAACACTGAACTCAAGAATCAGAAGAAGTGGGTTTGGGTCCTGACTCTGTCACTATCAACTACGTGATGCCGTAAAGCCTGAGTGTAAGCAGAGGGAGGGTGAGTAGGAACCCCGCTCTCCATGTCCTCTTGCTAGATTTTGTTCTCCATATACGTTTGCTTCTGTTTGCCCTTTAGTGTTTAGTAAAGATTTGCAAAGTCCAAGGTGGCCTCGTCTCTGATGAGAGAAACCAAGAAACCTCTGATTGCCCCTGAAAAGGATTGTTAACACCTTCGTATACATAAAGCACATTACATACTTAAACTCTTTCATCTTCACAGCAACCTGTAAAGTAGCTACTATTATCCTCATTTTATAGATGAGAAAAGTGAGGTGCAGAGAGGTGATGTGATTTGCCCAAGGTCCACAGATAGTAAGGGGTCATGCAGGTACTCAAAATGATGAACGTGAAGAAACTTTCATTGGCAGAATTGGAGTTATTCTTTCAGGAAGGAATGAATCGTTTTAAGTTGCTTGGTATTATTTAATAGCAATTTATGCATATGCCAGGTGACATGAATGAATTTCTTTTGGCTCCTACCCATTAGTCCCACCTGCTCTCCTGCTCATGCTTCTGCACACGGGAGAAGCTGGGAAATACTAGACAGCATTCTGGTTTAACTCGCATTCAAGGACACAGCTTCAACTGCTGCAATCCACAACTGTATTGAACAAAACGTTTCCTGTCAGGGCTAAAATTCTAAGACTATTAAACTCAAAACCCAGGCAATTTCCTAAAGAAACAGAAAATAGTGTTTTTGAATATAAGTAGTCACAATAACAAGTACATTTGACATTGAGGAAGGTGTCTCATGAGGAATTCAGTGATTTGGTAAATTTGTTTTAGGAATGGTGACTTCTGTGTGCTCTTAGCAACATCAAAAGCAGCTCCCTCTGCTTTGGGGCAGATCTCCATGACTTCTGTTTGTGATTTTGCATAATATAGCACAATTATTCTAGCTGTTTACGCCAATCTTGGATATAGCATGTCTTGCTTTTGTTTACTTCTCTTTCATGTGCTCATTTAACCAGATGTAATAAAAACACAGGAAACTCCAGCAGCCACACTTACCTGTGATCCAAGTGGTGAATGGAGAGAATAACTCCGGAATTTAGGTGGGTCTGTTTTAGAGTCACCAAAATAGTAAATTCATGTTTATTTCTCAGCTTCTGAAAGAACTGGTCCGCTGTAGCAGTGGATGCTTTTATACTTCTGGGAGTGTCTGAAAGAGAAACATACACTAAATCGACTAGAATTTGGTTTTACAAAGTGCCCTTTAGATGCAACATCTTTCAAGAAACAACGATAAATACCAAGTTTCTGACTTCCCTGATAAACTCTTTCAACAAGACTTTAGGCTACTTATAACCAGACAGTAAACCACCAAATTACTGAGCTTGTGTTTCAGGAATCTCTTTTCCAAAATGTCACTGTTGAGGTAAAGAATCAAAGAACCCAGTTTGAAAAAGAAAGTATACTCTCAAGTTTTCTCCTTGTACACTTCCTATATCCTGGACACTACCACCACATCAGTGTCAACAGTGAACAAAGAAGATGTACTTTCTAGACGGGGACCTAAAAGACCACGATAAAGACATTTAGTTTCTCTGACACCTCATGACAGAAAATTGGATTTAAATCTATGTGCCATGTTCCACAGTGATGTCTTTAGCCAGAAGGTTTTCTCTAAATAGATTGTTTAAAAGATCATTGTAATTAGTCACTCTCAGCCTTCTGTGAAGTGGATGAAACATTAAGATCAAATTATCTTACCATATTTGTGGAAAGACTGTCATAGAACTTAATTCCCATGTGCCTCTCTTCTGGCTTAGAGAAAGCCTAGCCAAGGGAGTGCAGAAACCTGTGCCCAGTGCTTCCACCTGGAATATAGCCTTGCACTCCAACCTTACCACCCAAAGGATATAGGGAAACACATAGGGAGAGAACTGGACTCAGTGGACAGGAAAAAAACATCCAAGCCATTTGCTCACTGAGCATAAGGCTCTCCTATTCATAGTGTGTGCAAAGGACTTACGGGAGCCAGAAATTGTTTTGTTTTGGTTTTTCTTGTGATCAAATCATTCTCCTATTTTCTATGCTTTAGACTAGGTAGATTAGTTAAGTAGTTCTCAGCGGAGGAACCACTGGCATTTGGAGAGAACAATCCCACCTCGTGCTAAACTGTCCCATGAACTGCAGAACATTTAGCATGCCTGGGTGCCAGCCCAGGAACTCCAGTGGCACCCAACCCCCAGTCACGGGACAACACAAAGTTCTCTCGCGCCTTTCCGATCATTCTTTGGGAGCAGTGCAGCAGGAATCTCAGAGAACCACACAACCTTCATGAAACAGATTATAGGATTAATCCAAAACTCCCCAACATTCTAGCCCTATACATTTCAGGAATAAAGATGTAATCGCCTGGTCTGTACCCATCACTGGGAATATACAGATATGGAGAAGCCCTCAAGATACCCATAGAATCTCAGAGGGAAGGCAGGGGAGGGGGGATGGGTGGGTGGGAAGAGATCAACCAAGAACTTGTATGCATATATGCATAACCCAGGGACACAGATAATAGGGTGGTGAAGGCCCGGGGTGCGGGGTGGGGGTGGGCTATAAGGGGTAAATGGGGGGGGGACATATGTAATATTTTCAACAATAAAGATTTAATTTAAAAGAATAAAAAATAAATGATACCCATAGACTAGAGGAAGGAACAGATAATCCCAATACAATGAAGGGAATGCTGTAACACACGGAGCACAAAGTGTTGTGGGATCGTGGAGGGAAAAGCAGCCAACATCATCTAGCAGTGGTTCTCAATCTTCTGGCCCTTTAAATACAGTTCCTCATGTTGTGACCCAACCATAAAATTATTTTCGTTGCTACTTCATAACTGTAATGTTGCTACTGTTATGAATCATAATGTAAATATCTGATATGCAGGATGGTCTTAGGCGACCCCTGTGAAAGGGTCGTTCGACAGCCAAAGGGGTCGCGACCCACAGGTTGAGAACCGCTGAAAGGGAAGGATCCATAAAATAGATGGCATTTGATCATGGATGCACCAGCTACCAAGTTGAGGGAAAAGCATTCGATCATAGGACTGGCTTGTGAAAAAGCAGAGCTTGTGAAAGGGCACGCCCTGTCTAAAACAGTGACTAGCAGCCATCGCGGACCGACGGGAGGGAGAGGAAAGCTGGGCTGGACTAGCGGGACCTCCTGTGCCTATGGAATAGACACCTGTCGTTGCTTCTGTCACCATCATCAATTTAGCCTCTTGGTTAAAGAGAAAAGAAAAAAATATAAAAGACACCTATTCACCCTCCCCACTCTTAACCTACAACTTCGTCCGTGCTGAAAGTACCCGGACCAATCAGCAATCCGCGCATCTCTTACTCGTGTCCACAGTATTCCAAGCAGGAGCGGGCACCCGTCCAGGGCAATGAAGTCAGGCCCAGGGGATTTGCTCAAAGTCTTAGGAGAAAGAAACTTTTGTTGTTTTCAAAAAGAAACTTCCTCCGTTCCGATATTCACAATTCCAATATTTAACAATGACCTGCAATATCTGCCATAATCACTGTAGTGGTTTTAAACCCACGTTCCATGTTGTTCTCGCAAAGCCCTGGAAACTGGATGGGGCCACAGTTCCTGCTTCCTTTCTCCATGAGCCAAGGAACACTCTTAGGATTCACCCAAAGGCACGCAGCATGCTACAGGTATAACGGGAGTGACAATTTCTGGCCCAGTATTACTTCCTCTAAACTGCACCACCTCCGACCATGGCATTCTTTATCAGTGCTCTACTGCCACTCACAGAGAGAAAGGCAAAGACGAGAGCAAGACACAGAAAACGATTCAGGAAAAAGTAATTATATAAGATAACATTTTTAGTTCTGTAAGTCACTAGCTTAGAAGTGATTTTAAGAAAGGTCACTTTCCCCATTTGCGTTTCTGTTTCCAATTTGTAAAATTAGCACTCCTGCCTTCTATTTTCATCTCGAGGATTATATAACGTTCAGAGGGACTTCTGGGTTCCCGTGGTTATTACTATACAACCTGATTCTGTTCCTCACCAGAAAGTCAAGTCAAGGAAATGACCATGTGAGAATGAACTTTACTTCATTTCAGTTTTCAGAATTAATCATTTAATTCGGGTATGTATTATGCAATTTCTCAACAAGGCCTCCTGTTAGGAATAAGCATAGAAAATAAAGCATAGAGGTTATCAGAACACACTCTGAGGTCCCAATGCCAGCTACAGAGATTACGCTAGCTCGGGCGGCATGTAAACACCATGAGTTGGCAATTAGGACTATGATACTGATTAGTGTTACTCTTACATGCAGTGAGACTATGGAACCCACTAAGACGACCAAAAGCCATAATACCATCGTGGCAATATTCTGAGCTCACTTCCAGTCTCCCTATTCCAAACTCAGTCACACAATATCAGTTTACACATTTGAAAATGGACATACAATGTTTTGGCAATCAAATTATTCTTAAGATAAAATCCTGCCTACTACTCTCTGTTTCTAGATAACTACAAATGATCGTTCTTTTATGGGCAAAAATCAATGTAAACTGTATTTCTTTTTAAAGAAGAACTGACAAAGGCTGACAAAATTGCCACTTCAGAGAAAAGCAGGCTGAGGAAAAGAGCCTGTAAATGCTACTACGAAGACCTACAGGAAAACTTAGCAACATGCCCATGCTGCACTGGATCCTTCTAATTGGAGAACTGCTTAACATTAAAAGTTTGTCTCAACATTTTCCATTTTTATTGTGTGCAGAGACTAAAAATCCCACTGAGAAAACAACTAGTGGCATTTTAAAGCACTTGTTAATAAATAAGGAAGCTCAGAAGCAATTAGATCAAAATATTCATTTTTAGTCATGGGACTACCAGGATGGAGTGATGAGTTCATGTAGTAAGAATTTCTAGAGATTTAAACAACATGTTATGAATGACCCATATAAGAGGAGAAAGAGGAGAGAGCGGGGGGAGGGGGGAAGGGAGAGGAAGAGAGAGAATACTGGTAACTCTAAAATAGGCTAATAGCCCTGGCCAGTGTTGCTCAGTGATTAGAGCATCAGCCCACAGACAGAGGGGTCGATGGTTCCATTTGGGTCAAGGGCGTATGAGAGGCAACCAATCATATGTCTCTCTCACATGGATTTCTCTCTCTCTCTCTCTCTCTTTCTCTGTCTCTGTCTCTCCCTTCCACTATCTCCAAAAAAATCACTATGGAAAAAATATCCTCTGGTTTGACAGAAATAATAAAAATGAAATAGGCTGATAGACTGTAGCTCAATGCAATTATGTATGTGATAGCAAATATGGGTGTTTACTGAAAAAGGGAGTCAGAGTGGAGCTTTTAAAAGCAGTTGAAGTGCATTAGTAGTAAAAGTAAAGAGACGGGATTTGTTCATCTTTCAGTACCAAAGAAAGTGGTAAGAATTTTCTTTTGCACTTAAACTGCATCACTACAATTGCCATCATGAATTAGATAAGCCTCTGCCCACTGACAGGTCTCTATCCCATCTGCAGGGTGTAGAAACCTCAATTGATTTCCTCCCACATAACCAGACTAATAAAAGTACCATGTTCAAATTCAATTATAAAAACAGTCTAATCCCAGGCATGGTGCATTTGATTGAGAATGTTTCCACTCACCAAATTTGTTTCAGTCTCTGACTATGAAAGGTTGTTGTCTTCTAAATTCAGGTTATAAATATACCAAATTAGAACTATTGTTATAGTTATTGTCCATTGCTCTTACTCTCCCTTCAATATATCCATGTCTTTCGAGTGCAAACTTTCAAGGCAAAATAATAGTAACCATCTTAAAAACCATTAAAATTTTATTAAGGCTGCATATGCGGTTAGCAAAGTCCTTAAACATAAACAATCTCATTTAAGCTTCACAGCACATGGAATAAATGGGATTATTCGGTCCATCTAAATAGAAATTACTGGTGAGAGGAGAAAGGCACAGGGACGCCAAGACACTTGCGATTATCACTGTAAGTGACTCAACATCAGAGGTCATTTTTATGAACTTACTATGTTGGGTACTTGGTTGGAAATCTCGGAGACTCCCAGGTGAAACCTGAAACTGACCCCAGGACATGAGGGCAAGGAGAAACTGAGTAAATAGGCAGGCCACTCCAGATTGGTAGGCAGCCGATTTAATATGCAAGGGAATTTACATATGAGACTTCTCTTGGAGGCAAGTAGAACTCTGCCCGTGCCTACAAGAATCTTAAAAGTTTATATACAGCCATTAACTGGTTTCAGTCACATATTCAGTCAAGATGGTCTCAACAACACACTGTTCTCTCAAAGTTGTGTCTCTGAAACCAGCTCCTACTGTGGGAATGGTGGAGAGAACATGCCCTCCTAGGACAGTGAAGGAGGTGAGAAGCCTCCAGTTGCCTGGATCCAGCTCAAGAGTCAACTAGCAGTCATGTCCTCTCAATGACCTCCTCCAACAGAACTATCAAAGCAATTATGATAGGAGATAGGAATGAACCCACCAAATTCAAATGGTAGATCCACGGTCCCAACTGAGGCCAATGTGTTTCCTATTATTACACGACTAGAGGCCCAGTGCAAGGATTCATGCATGGGTGGGGTCCGGCTGGCCTGCTGACCGACGGGGAGTAGGGGCTATGGGCAGTTGGCCGGCCAGCCTTGCCCCCAATTGGGGTGTTGGGGGCTGCTCAGGGCTCAGATCAAGCTGGTTGGCTGCCGCAGTGTGCATCATAGCCACTTGTCATTCCAGTCGTTCTGGTCATTCCACCGTTCTGGTCGCTGAGTATATATATATATATATATATATATATATATATATATATATATATATATATGCCTAAGTGACTGTTATGACCGAACAACTGGAATGACTGGTTGACCAGTCATTATGACATGCACTGATCACCAGGGGGAAGACACTCAACACAGGAGCTTCCCCCTGGTGTTCAGTGTGCTCCCACAGCCAACCTCCCACAGCCAGCCAACCTCCCCTGGTCCATCCCCCGCAGCCAGCAGCCAGCAGACCCATAGGCCCTGGTAGGCAGCCAGCAGGCAGCCAGCGGGCAGCCGGCAGGCCCCAACCAGCCCAGCCCGGCCCCAATCAGGACTGGACAAAATGGCCCCAATAGGCCCTGATCACTGGCCAGGCCTAGGGACCCCACCCATACACGAATTTTGTGTTCCAGGCCTCTAGTGTATAGATAATATATAGAGATAATGCCCTACCAACATAATGGTGATGCACATTCTGAAGAGTAGTTAAAGTTAACTTTTAAGTTAACTCATTTTAAGTTAACTTTTATAAAAACATATTCTGAAGATAAATACATTTATCTTGATCTTCAGAGCAATTTAGGCTTTTCAAATCTACAGAACTACTTATATCATGTAATCTCTCAGCATTTCAAAACCAAAAGTTTTTTTAAAAAAAATATTTTCAAATAATTCTTCATTAAAAGTTATTGTGCAAAATGTATCAGCAATCCACAACTTTTTAATGGAGCAAACCTGCATCTAATGATGCCACATACCCTTTAGACCTCTGTATGCCCTTTCAATACTAGGTTAAGGGCTGCACGGATATACTATTGGAAAGTCAACCTGGAAAATTCCCTACTACATTTTACTATTCTCATCAATCAGGATAGTAACCTCAAAACAATATCAAAAATGTCTCTCAATTCTACAGCTAATTATAATTTTATTCAGTGCATTATATATATATATATATATATATATATATATATACACATATATATATATGTGTATATATATATTCATGTACCATTTACAAAAATATTTTTGTCTTAATATTGTGAATATGAAGCCACATAAAAACTTACATACAGTAATAAAATCAAAAACATAAGCATCAACCATCTATTCAATAAAACAAAAACAAAAGTAGGTTCTACTCCTGGATTTAGCAACTACATGGTTGACTTTAAGCACACCATTCATGACTCATTTGTTGGAATTTCCATTAATAATGTAGAACAAAATGTCATCAGGATCTAGGACTACAAACAAAATGTCTCTATAATTTGGAGCTTAAAATTAAAGTATTAAAATTTTATCTATAACAGCTATAATACAACTTATTAAGATCATCCATTTTGTTTGTTTTGATTCCATGCTAACAAATAACTTTCTGATAACAATTTGCTTCCAGGTACATTTTCCTTCAGAGAGAGCAGTAGAGATCAACCAATATGAGTATTCTGTTTTAACTCACTGTTATAACCCTCACTGTAGATTAAAATTAAACTTGGCACTTGAGTTTATAACCAGATTAATGCTTTGGGCTCCTGTGAAGCAGTCCCTCGGAATCCCACTAGTGAAATTACAAGCTGTTTTGTTACCAGTAAAATCAAGAGGATAAATGAGCCAAAACAGTATCCTCTTTATCATCTCTTCTTCCAACTGCAATTCTGCTCAAGACTAAGATCAAATCAGCAGAAATGTTAAGCAAATAACAGGAATGATGATGAATTGATGACAATGATGATGATGACAATGTTGACGCTTACCACAACTTTAATAGACTGAATGTATTCCTCTGTTGGTAATGGCTCATTATCTATATATGGCAGCCTCAATAGCATTTGAACATAAGTAACAGTCTTAAGAATCGGTAATATTGTTATATACCTGAAACTAATATAGTATTGTGTACCAACTGTAATTGAAATTTTTTAAAATTTAAACTTATGCAATCTTATTAACCAATATCACCCCAATAATTTTAACTTAAATAAATAAAATTTTAAATAAATTATTTTAAAAGAATCAGTAAATTGCTGGACCTTTATCCAAACAAAATATTATATCAAATTGAACCTAAATGAGAGCATACACTTTGTCAGCTATCATGTGCAAATGTTTTAAATACATAAGAAAAATTAAATTAATGAACTATCATACTTTATGAAACATGTTTCTGCCTTAACTAAAGCTATTAAAACCCCAAGTAAATAAAATGTTTACATTTATTATAAAAATAAATAAATAATAATAAATTTTCACTGGCTTAGCCTTAACAGTAGATCAAAAGGCTCAGCTGTACCTTTGTATACTAATACGAGTTATTGGTATATGAGCTATTGCTTAAACTATCCAATTACTCACCTTCATATTAAGTGTATAAATGCGTGAAGTAGGTGTTTTTCCTTCTTGTAAATTATCCCACATCTAGAACCTAGCTAAATCTTAAAAACATATATACTCTTTATAAAGCTATTAAGAGAGTAACTATAAATGCAAGAGAGATATATCCATACTGATTTTTAAATGAAAACTGAATCACAAGTCATTCCTATATTTTCCTTGCGGTCTAATCAAATATTCATACTGTCCCTAAGAAGTAGAAGAAGAAAAAAAAAGCGTTCATTCAAAAAGCTGACTATCCTTTTATCCACATATGTGCTAGTGTTTGGGGCTCAGCTACAGTAGAATTATTTGTTTAAAAAGGAGAAAACATAATAGTATCAAGGTGAGATTTCTATTATATATATTTATTGTTTGATTATACTTATTAATTGATAAGAAAAAGCAATAGAGAGCTATAATATATTTTACATCTATAAAATGTGATGGTTATAAATTCTGCAACCTCATGCACAAACAGATTCTAGCAGAATCTTTGCTGAATAGCCAAAGAGACAGAATGTAGTGCCCATCAATTATGCAGAGCTGAAGTGCTGAAATTCACAATTTCATCTTCTACCTAACAGGCCAATTTGACCTGAGACATCAATTTTGGGAGTTTGTTCTGCTTTTTTAATCCTTCTTTAATGATAATAAAATCAAATTATTTTAGAATAATAACACACCAAATATCAATTATCATGATTAATCACCCTATCGAAATTGTGCTATTTTTTAACTATTATTATTTTCACTGCAAGAAAGAAAACAGCCCTAACCGGTTTGGCTCAGTGGATAGAGCGTCAGTCTGCAGACTGGAGGGTCCCAGGTTCAATTCTGGTCAAGGGCATGTACCTTGGTTGCGGGCACATCCCCAGTAGGAGGTGTGCAGGAGGCAGCTGATCGATGTTTCTCTCTCATCGATGTTTCTAACTCTCTATCCCTCTCCCTTCCTCTCTGTAAAAAAATCAATAAAATATATTTTTTTAAAAAAAAAGAAAAAAGAAAGAAAGAAAACAGCATTACGGTTATAAAGTATCAAAGGACACAAGGCACATATAATCTGTTCTCAATCCAGAGTTTCAGACACAAGCCCTATATCAACCCCTGCCCTTGTTTCTCTGGGATCCGTATTTGCCTTCCCTTGGTTTCTGAGCCAGGCATAATAATGATGACAGAAAAGTAGGGCTCAGAATTAAGTCTTGTTGCTCAGAAATTCAATAAAAAAAGAGCTCTGGTAATTTGTGGAGACTCTAAAATAAATCATTTCCCAACCCCGCTATGTTGGCCCAATCTACAAAGTTGAGCTATTACTTCAGTTACCCAGCCTAGAACTCTAACCTCTTCTCTGCATATGCATCTGCTTTGTTGAGGTTCTGATACACCCCTGGATAATGCACATAAGATTCACTTCCTATCTAAGCTTATCTCTGGTCTTCACCTGACTAGAAGCTCTATAATCTCCACTACTGATTTTTCTGTTCCAAGGAGCCTTACACTAATCCCACCAAGCTTGCCTCTTCCCTCAATGCCCATTCCTGGGCTAAGGACTGCCTCCAGTTTTCTGCTGACTTAAATTAATTCAACAAAGATATACTGAGAACTTGCTACCTGTTGAGCATTCAACAATAAATATCAGGAATAATGCAACACTACTAACTGTCTACCTCACCCTGGCATACTACTAGTTGTCCTCTTATAGCAACAATTCTCTTTTTCTGTTCAGTAACAAAACTTCCTACTTCCACCTGACCACATGGCTGTCCAGTTAGAAGCTACATTCCCTAGTCCTTTCCAGCTAAAGTGGCCAAGTGACTTAAATTCTGGCCAGCAAGATGTGAATAGAAGTGACATGTGCTACAATCCAGACTTCATTACTGAAAAGGAAATGGATTACTCTCCACTCTCCTTTCCCTCAGAGCGGAATAGGGATATTGTGGTAGCCAAGTTCTTCAGTGCGGACAAGGGCATTATGGAGCCTCAGATGATTTCATGGCAGTTCTACTCATCAGCCCTGGAACCACCTGCCTACCTCTAGATTGTTAATTGAGTGATAAATTTCTTTCTTATTTGAACACTGCATTTTGGGTCTCTTTGCTACAGGAGCTTAGCATATTCGTAAGTACTACGTCTCCAAAAATTTCCTGTGACTCATTGAGATGTTGGTGGGGGGCTGGTGGGGGGAGAGATGGGTGTCATTCTTTAAAACAAAAATCAGCAAAATTTTCTGTATAAGGTAGAGAGTAAATATTTTAGGCTTTGCAGGTCACATACATCTCTGTTAGATATTCTTTTTCATGTTATTTTCTTTACAATCATTGTAAAATGTAAAAACCATTCTCAGCTCAAGGGATCATACAAAACTAGGCCCTAAATCTGGCCTGCAGGGCCATAGTTAACTGACCCCTGGAAGAAACAAATACAGATATAATTTACCCTAAATAGATAGCAATTTTTATTCCATTAGTTAGTTATGTTTAAATCTAGAAAGGAAGACCAAAAGAATATGATAAGAGGCTTAGTGAGAGCAAGTCTAGATGCTGTGAAAGCAGAAAAGAAAGGCGGCAAATCCAGCCTGTTAACTTGCTTTCATCTCTGCCATGGATATGTATTTTTTTTTACTTTTTTTTTTTTTAGTGGAGGGTCTTGCCTTTATTTTATTTTTTTTATTATTGCTTAAAGTATTACAAAGGGTATTACATATGTGTCCTTCCCCCCCGCACCCTTGACAATCCCCTGGCCTCCCCTACCCCCCAGTGTCTTATGTCCATTGGTTATGCTTATATGCATGCATATAAGTCCTTTGGTTGATCTCTTACCCCCCTCTCTCCTGCCCCCCAACCCTCCCCGGCCTTCCCGCTGCAGTTTGACAATCTGTTTGAGGCAGCTCTGCCTCTGTATCTATTATTGTTCAAATATTTTGAGTCATTCTGTGATAAGCTTTCCCAGGGTAGGGGCCAGTTTTGTACTTCTTTTGGGCACCGTCCATGTAGAAAACAATAAGGGTGGTCAATTGTCTTGTTTATTGGTGGTGACTTTGCCACCTACTTCTATGCCTTTTCTTAATAGTGTATCATTGTTAGCTCAAATAAGTAAGGTTACAGAATTATTTTTGCTTTTAAATATTCCTTTGCATTGCCACCTAGTTTAATATTATGATTTAAAAGATGGCATGAAGTCCTGGCTTTTTTGCTCAGTGGTTAGAGCATAGACCTGCAGACTGAAGGGTCCCGAGTTCCATTTCCAGCTAAGGGCAAGTACCTAGGGTGCGAGTTCAATCCCTGCCCTGGTCAGGGTGCGTGCGGAAGGCAACCAATTGATATTCCTCTCTCTCTCTCTCCCCCTCCTCCCTCCCTCACACACTCTCTAAAATCAATGGAAAAAAGTCCTTGGGTGAGGAAGGAAGGAAGGAAGGAAGGAAGGAAGGAAGGAAGGAAGGAAGGAAGGAAAGGAGGGAGGGAGGGAGGGAAGGAGGGAGGGAGGGAGGGAAGGAGGGAGAGAGAGAGGAATGGTAATCCCAATGAACTAAACTATAATACATACAAAATTTACAATATAGTGTTTTATATTGCTATATATTAAGACCAAAGACTCTCTCCTTTCCCCTTGGAATAGGAACTGACAAGTCGACGTGGGAATCCTAAATTTATGAAAAGAAGTTGTCTTTTGTAGCATTCTGAGATGAGTGTGTTCTTAGAAAAAGGAAAAACAGATGGCAAGGTTCAAAACTTCCCCTTCAGATGATTGCTATGTGGGTTGACAATCTTCTTAGAAATTTTGTAAATTTCTGGAATGTCAGAAAAAATAATTTTTAATATATTTTTATTGATTTCAGAGAGAAAGGGAGGGGGGGAGAGAGATAGATAGAAACATCAATGATGAGAGAATCATTGATTGACTGCCTCCTGCATGCCTCCTACTGGGGATGGAGCCTACAACCCAGGCATGTGCCCTTGACTGGAATTGAACCAGGACCCTTCAGTCCCCAGGCTGATGCTCTATCCACTGAGCAAAACCATCTAGAGCAGAAAAAATAATTTTTAATTCATGACCAAGCATTAGGCTTGTCTTCTCTTAGCTCTACTATTAGTTTTGGGGGTAGTTGTGAATTAATCTACAAAAAATGTTCAGGACACAAATTAATGTCCTTTTCTCCTGTGTAAGATTAGATTTTTATAAACAATTCAGGCAAAAAGTCTATACAGTGGTCTACTTACAATTTCTTCACTATATTTTATACTCTATACAACATAGAACTAGGCATTAAAATAACCCTGGAATTATACTGCAATCAGGACTTAACATGTCACATCCCATCTTCTCAACACTTATTTTCCTTTAACGATATTCCACAGCTCTGATTATTTACTATGCACCTCCATTATTTTTCAGTGTAGCACTTTGTGCCACCTTATATATTTGTTTCTTGTCTAATTGCTTTATATGACAGTCTTATATCCTCAGAAAGACTGATTTTAATCTCCTTGAGGGCAAGAACTGTACATAATACTTCTTTTCTATCCCAATAATTAGCAACAACAACAGCCCAAGATGAGAGGAGTTCAATATTATTTGTTGAATAGAGTTAAATTGATTTTCCTTTTCAAGGTTTGGAAGAGAAAACAACATACCTACCTTGGTTGTGTAATAATAAGTCACTCCCATCCCTCCTAATTCTCCACTGAAGCACGGTTTATAACCCTGGACTCACTGCACAGCTCTAGGCAATACATGATAATCTCTCTCTCTCTCTCTCTCACACACACACACACACACACACACACACACACACACACAATTTATCCTGCACAAAGGTTCGTGGACAGATCCCGGAAGGCACAGCCCATACTAATTACTTTGTCCAACTATCTCATTAGTCCAGGCAAGAAAAATTAATAGGGTCTAAAACTCTATCGAAACCATAGTTTCTGAGTGCAGTTTAAAACAAGCTGTTTTTCTTCATTCCAGAGTTTCCTATTTGAATGTTATTTTAATTCACACATTTCATCCACATCCACAAAAGTGTTTTCTATCTAGCATTTGGAAGATAAAATGGATATTTCTACCTTCGTATCACATTTGGATATGGCTCTGAAGTACATATAGATATGTGAAAGATATATTTCCATTTTGAATTTAGGAAAGGAGGCCCACACATCAACATGTTTCCTATTCAAATACCAACATCCAACGTTTCATTCACATATTTCCTCATTTGCATGCCCTCTCTCCCTTATCCATACAATTTCATATTCACTCAATAAGAATATACTCTAATTTTGTTTTTCTTCTGATTTTTTATTTTTAAGAAATTCTTGTTCATTCTTCCCTCGTTTCATAAAGTACATACATAAATGCAGAAGATATAAATATAATATATCAATACATATGTGTGCATGTATACATACACACATGCATATAACTTTTGCTATGGTCAGTCTACAATTTATAAATTTGGCTGTTTTAAAACACCATTGGTTGATCAGTTTTCAAGACTTTGGCCTGCATTGTTATACAGAAGCAATATTATACGTGACAGTTGGGCCCTTAGTAGAGTATTCTGGTTTATGAATCCAGTAGAAATACCTGGCAGCTCAATAAGAAAGGGAGACTTCTGGGAGCCAAGATGAGATAGAAGTATGGGACAATTGAGTAATCTGTAGACTAGATGCTGAAGAAGGGCCAGTAATTCAATTATCTAATAGTCAATGAGGTAAAGGGGAAATCAGACTCAGCTTAAGTTGGAAAATGCAGGCAGAGGAAACAGAATATACAAAGCAGGGAGGAGTGCAGAAGCATGATGCTCTCATGGACTTACCAGTAGTTAAACTGCAAGAGCCCAAGGTAGAGAGGAGGAGGGGGTGGGAAGTGGAAAGAATCTAGGCAGGTGTTTAGGGACAGATAATTGTTCTGTAATCAGCCTGTTCAGAGGCACTGTCACTCAGAGAGCTGCAGGGCTCAGCTGAAACCAAAGCAGAAGCCCAGTTTTATGACCTGGACCAGCAGAGTGGGGCGTAAGGAAAAGCTATGACTCAGGAGGCATGTAGCAGCACAGGGCTCTTCTTAGGAACAACAGGTACCAGTCATCAGCTCCGTGAATTCCACCGGCTGTACCCCACACTATTCGAGTGGGGTCCCAGTCCTGTCAGAACTGGTTCAAGAACTGGACGTGGTTGGCATGCAAGGCCTCTGCACCCAAGCCTAAAAGTGTTAACACAGACCACCCTTCAGCTTGGCCTCCAGGTGAAACCACAAACTTCCAACTTAGGACGTCAAGAATGTCTCCTCCCTAAACATCATTTGTAAAGGGAATAGGGACTGCTGAAACCAGTTTGGCTCAGTGGATAGAGCGTCAGTCTGCGGACTGAGGGGTCCCAGGTTCAGTTCCGGTCAAGGGCATGTAACTGGGTTGTGGGCACATCCCCAGTGGGAGATGTGCAGGAGGCGGCTGATCGATGTTTCTCTCTTATCGGTGTTTCTCGCTCTCTCTCTATCTCTCTCCCTTCCTCTCTGTAAAAAATCAATAAAATATATTTTTTTAAAAAAAATGGAATAGGGACTGTTCTTCCCTGAGCCATGGTAGGTCACAGGAGCAAGAGCAGGAGCCTGAGATGCTCCTGGCAACTCTGAAAAAAAATGAAGGGAGGAAGGTAGAGCTAAAACTCAGGGGTCCCCGCACTGATGGTGAGACATCTGGATGCTCACAGCCAGTGGGGGAGGAGAGAGGACTCTCTAACTAGAATGCCACTGTTGAAAGAGGCCTCCCCATTCTCAGAATATGCTTGGAAGTACTGGCAGTGTCTGCATATGGATCAATGTGAGAGGTTTGTGATGCTGAAGTTCAGGTGTGATGGCACTAATATTTTTCTTCTTTTGGTGGATTCTTCTAAGTTTAAAAGAGAGATTTTTTTTTAAATGAGAAGAAACATCTTATACTTAAGGGAGGGGAGGCATATAGTGCATGAGGTGGCCCCAACAATGACATGCTGCTGCCTCTACAGCGACCCCTACAGTCAGAAACAGCAAGCTCCTCAAGGGTGGGGACTGGGCCTGTTTTGCTTCTATGGTTACAGGAAGCTTCTAGGACAGGACCTGACACACAGCGAGCCCTCTGCAAATATTTCTTGAATGAATAACGAGAGCCAATATTTACTGGGTGCTTGTTATTTGAGGCACCTTTCTAAGGGCTTTTTTTTTTCTATTAGTGAAGTGGGCACTATTAGTTAATTGTTCTAAGTCAGGGTTCCCCAACCTCAGCCCTATTCACAACTAGGACAGGTAATTCTTTGTTGTGGGGATGCTGTTCTAAATACTGTGTGATGCTTAGCAGCATCCTTGGCCTCTAGTAGGACCCCAACCCCAATCATAACCACCAAAAATGCCTCCATAGATTACCAAATGTGCCCTGAGGGACAAAGCTGCCCCTGGTGGAGAACCACTGCTTGGGTTTTCTAGCTGATAACTGTTAGTGCAGGATCTGAGGCCAGGTAGTCCACTGTGGAGACTGTGCTCTTAACCTCTACTCACAGCTGCTGGATGAGCAAACAACGGCTAGCGTTTAGTGGCTGCTCGCTATGAGCCAGACGCGATACTGAGCACTTTCCGGCATCGTCTCATCTCATTGTCACCAGAGCTGAGTATCTGAATAGCTACCTGTGAAGCCAAACACTATTAAAGAATAATTTAAAGCATGTTTCTCAACAAGTGGATTCATACTTTCCAGATACTTTTTCAAATATTTTTGAAGCACTCAGTCCTACATTTTGGTTTTCTGATTGCTAAGGCCCTGACTCTTCTGTCCCACTTTTGGTACCAGCATTGTTCCTCGCGGAACTAAAATATGGATTAAATTGTTCTCATTAAATCAGTTCCACATTTCTATACTGCATTAAGGACTCATATTGTGCCAGTCTTATTATAAATCCTAAAAATCATCCTAAAGTGGAAGTACAAATCACTGTGAATAGTTCCCTGAAGACGTGAGCCCCAAGAGCAAGATGGCCTTTGTGAAATGGTACAGGTGGCTCCTTGATTGCAGTGATGCGATTGCACCTGACAGAAGCCCAGACTCTCTGAGAACAGCAGGAGCAAATCACAGTCCACAGAGCTTATCTCTCTCGTTTTTAAAGTGTATCTAGAGACTGAAGCCTGAGGGGTTCATTTTCAAACCCTTCTACCTGTCTTTAACATTTAGAAGATGCAGCATGAAAATATCCTTTATTAAAGATAATAAAACCCACTGAGAAATACAGCACCAGAATTTGGTATCACTGTGTACCCCAAAGTACAAAGGGGATGTCTGAAATTGTCAACAGGATAGATACATCGAAAGGTCAGTAAAAGCACTTATATTGTTGACCAAATTGAAAAAACAGCAACTACTCACGAGGGACAATCGTGAAAAGTGTTTTTTGTAAGTAATGTCAATATGGGTTACATAGGTGATATACAAATTCTAAATACCGATCCTTCATTTCACAAATATATCTACATTTTGGATAATCAGTTTTGAATAATTGTGTGTACTCTGGAGTAATTGTATACTGGGTTTCCATGTCATTTCTATCATTTTATAGCGTAAGCAAGTTATTTAACCTCTCTGGGCCTTGGTTACTTGGCTACCCCCTGTAAAAGGGGAATAATAATAGTATATAGGATCATTGTCAGAATTAATATATTACCACTTAGAACATGCTTGGCACACAATAAGTATCCAATTAATATCTATCTCTCTTTCTCTCACAAGCATATACACACACACACACACACACACACTTTGATATTCAAATAACCCACATTGATATGTGTGAATAAATTGGTGTGTGTGAATAAATGAATAAAGGTACACAGATAAATGGGCAAGCCTCAATGCCAGATTACAGGACATGCCTACAGCTCTTCTAGCAGAACTAAAATACTCATACTTCTACTACCTTATGAGACAGAAAAGTACCAGGAAGGACAGAACACTTCTCTAATAGATATGGATGTGCACAGTCATCTCAGCAGGCACATCATCAGCTTTCAAAAGCCATAACTGTAAATGAGTTCACCAGCTAAGTGGGAATGTGTGGAACTCTGAAATCTTCTTCTGCTGGTCTGAGCACAGCTTCAACATCTGAGGAGGAGGAGGACCTGATGACTGCGAGATGGCACGTGATGAGGGGGTTAATTCTGTGCATCTCCCACACCTCCCCACGCACACTTCAATCTGTGCCATGTGAGCGAGGATTTATATTACACCACTTCCTGTTCTCATTATGATCTTTGTTAAAAGTTTCTCTTATTCCTGTACACCATCTGCGAAGGATTATTCTCCAGCATTGTCCTCATGACACTCCTGCAGAATATTTATGTGCCCCTTTGGCAACCTTGGTAACCACAAACTAAAATGTTAAAGAATATTAAGGCCCTAGAATCATTAATAGAAAAGCCAATCTATGTTTACGTTTTCATGTTCCTTACAATGATGATAGTAATGGAAAAGAAATTTGTACTAAAAGAGAACGGAGATGACCTATTATATCCGGATGACATGCAACACAAGTCATAAAAAAGGAATTGTTTACAACAAGCATCCATACAATTTCTCTTCAAACCTATCGATTAAGAACAGAAGCATTATTACATAAAACCAGAAAAATCCTGCATATCCTAAGAATCATATCAATATTTGAATAATATTAAAACAAAATGCTGTCCAAAAAGGCTTTCCATTCTATGCAGAAATACTAATATGAAATGTGTCCTTGCAATAATTTAACTCAAAGCTCTTTCCACTATTGGAATTTTCTTTCAAACGTTTAACACATTTTACTCAGCGAAATTTTCACTTGAGGACCATCATTCCGTCAGTTGCTGTCAAGGCTATGACACAAAGAAAAGGTTCTATAACGAGTCTACTGGAAAAGGCCATAATAATTCTGCTCTCCCCACCCTTGATAGCACTATTCGCCTGCCATCTGGGGACACAGCTTTGGATTGCTTTTCTGGCAGCTCCGCGAGCCGCATTCCTTCACCCAGGTTTTCTCAGCTCCTCCCATGTCCGATGGCACACACTTGCAAGAGAGGCGCCACAGGTGAGTTTCCATTCTAATTCTCAGAACTCGGTGTTGTCTTCTGGCCACTACGCTTTCAAACTCATCCTGGGCCACGCCCCCACGGGTGCTCTGTATTCAATCCACACCAAACCACTTGCACACCACAAGCACCACGCTCTGGAACTCCCCATCTCTCTGCACACGCTGTGCCTCTCTCTACCTGGGATGTCCTTCCTTACCTCGCAGGACTGTCAACAAGCACATAAATGCTCTCTGAGTTCCAGCTCAGTCAAGCACCCTGCTCCACCCCCACCCAGGGGGCAGTCCTGAAGCCCCCGCTGGAGTTGGCGGAGGTGGTGATTTATTCCCCAGAGAGTCCGTCCACTGAGTGCCGCGGAGCGCACCACTGCTGAGCTCACCATGCTGCAGGGTTTACTCACACGACCGCACAGCGGTGTCCCTCGCTGTACTGTGAGCTCCTTGAAAATGACACTCAGGTCTTATCTATCCCAATTTAGTCCACTTTCTGGCATAACTTAAAACTCAATAAATGTGAATGGATTAGCAATAGCCCTCACTTATTGAGAACCAACTATGCACGAAGATTTCACTTTTTAAAAATATATATTTTTTATTGATTTCAGAGAGGAAGGGAGAGGGAGAGAGAGATAGAAACATCAGAGGGCACAGAGGTATAAAAGCGAGAGGTGTGCAGAGGGCACAGAGTGATGAGAGAGAATCATTGATCGGCTGCCTCCTACACACACTGCACTGGGGAATGAGCCTGCAACCCAGGCATATGCCCTTGACCTGAACCGAACCAGGGACCCTTCAGTCCGCAGGCCAATGCTCTATCCACCGAGCCAAACCGGCCAGGGCAAGATTTCAAATTTTTATCTCACTCAACAAACCCATGAGGAAATGACAGATGACAAAAATCATATTTTTAGTCTCCATAGAAGACAACCTCCCCAGAGATGAACGGACAATGAAGAAATGAATGACTGAATGAACAAATAAAATCTTTCAACTAAACTGGAGTATTGGATGGAGCTAGTGATAAGTCACCACTCACTGTCTTTCTTTTTCCATGCCCACCACTTCCAATCTGATTCAAGTTCTTTAAAAAAAAAAAAAAAATCCTCACCCGAGGATATTTTTCCATTGATTTTTAGGGAGAGTGGAAGGGAGGGGGAGAAACAGAGAGAAGGAGCCTGCAACTGAGGTACCTGCCCTTGACTGAAATCGAACCCTGAACCCTTCAGTCCGTAGGCCAATGCTCTAATTACTGAGCCAAAGTGGCTACAGCTGATTTAAAGTTCTTGGTACCCTCCTCCTGAACTATTGCAATAGTCTCCTGGTCTCCCTGAATCCAATCTTTGCCTCTTTAAATTATTCTACAAGATTATTTATTAAACTTCATGTAAATGCATTCCTAACAGTCCATGTATTAACCATAAGGACTGCATCACCTTGTGACTTACTATGATAGTATTTTTTTAAAAAAATATTTTATTGATTTTTTACAGAGAGGAAGGGAGAGGGACAGAGAGTCAGAAACATCGATGAGAGAGGAGCATCGATCAGCTGCCTCCTGCACACCCTCCACTGGGGATGTGCCCACAACCAAGGCACATGCCCTTGACCGGAATCGAACCTGGGACCCTTCAGTCGACAGGCTGCCGCTCTATCCACTGAGCAAAACTGGTTAGGGCTATGATAATATTTTTTAAGATTAGTATTAATACACTCTTGAATATCTGGAAGACCATCTTCCAGAGGACTGCCATGAAATTTCAGTGCTTGCCTTCATGTTTTTGTTTATAATTGCATTTGTTTATAAGTGCATGTACTAGTATAATTGTCATAGACAAATGAGAAAAGATATATGTAAATAACACATAAATGATGGTTGTTAAGCCAAGAGATGCCCAAGTGACATTACCAAATACTACCCTAAGAAGAAATGTTTGGCAGTACTCATAGTAAAGTGACGGGAGAATTGAGTCATCCATCAGTACATGAATTGGGCTTAAAAGAATTACTTCCCAGTAGTCATTATCATACTTAGGTTGTAAACAATAATTTTGTTTTTCAGCATAACATTATCCAACATATTAAACTAATGTTATTAATTTGTATTTACAGTTTTGCTTGTAAATTGTAAATTTGCCCTGATTTAAAAGTAGGGCAAGTGTTATTAGCACAGGAATTTAAATTTTGTTTTTTGTTTAGATAAATTTGAGGAAAAATATAATACAAATAATTTAGATACCAAGAATTTTCCCTCCCGTTGGAAAAGGCTTATATAATATACATGGTTGAGAACTACTGATTAAACCACCCCAGTCACTTCCAATAGTGACTTTTCCTTTTTATTTTTAAATTAAAAAAAAAATTTTTAGAGCGAGAGGAAGGGAAAGGGAGAGAAACATCAATCAGCTGCCTCTTGCAACTGGGGATCAAGCCTGCAATCCTGACCAGGAATCGAACAGGCAACCTCTTGGTGCTTTAATGATGAAATGTACTGTCCTAAGCAAGGCTCTTTGTTTTTCTTTCTAGATGACATAATACATACTGTATCTGCTCTTAACAAACCCTAAAAAAGGGATGAAACATAGAGGCTCCCTGACCAATGGAAAGTTCAACCCCCCCCCCCCCCCCCGCTCCCATTCTTTTATAGATCTCTGGCTTAAAACAAATTGCACTATGAGCAAGTCAAAGGTGCTACAGGAAATGTAGCAATTCATTTTCTCCCTTTTCTTTCCAAGGTAGGAACAGGTCAAACTCATGGGAAAGAGATATCTTATAAAATGCTGAAAATGCCTTTCTAAGGTAGTTGTTTACATGTCTGCATTTGAGAAGATAGCAGTTTTGCAAAACACTAGGAGCAGTCAGACACCTAAGGTGGATATTTTTAATATTTTGAAGTAGTGATTTTCAGTTGGCATAATGACCTATTGAGGGAAAACCATAATAATTTTATTAAAATTCAACCGTTTAAAACAAATAGACCAGTGAACACGTGTACTGGGCAATGCCTCAGAAACCTATTAGCTGAAAGTACAATGGAGAGAAGGGAAGAGAAATTGTCAGGCTTTATAGTATGACATTTCAAAATTACTACAATCTCCCTGATTGCCAGAAGTAACTGAACTTCCTTGAGCATACCCCATGGTCCTTTTCACATTACTTACTTGTAGATCATGTACCTGTCTCAACTTTCTATAAATCAGATTTTTAGCCCTAACTGGTTTGGCTCAGTGGATAGAGCATTGGCCTGCAGACTGAAAGGTCCCAGGTTCGATTCCGGTCAAGGGCATGTACTTTGGTTGCAGGCACATCCCCAGTAGGAGGTGTACAGGAGGCAGCTGATGGATGTTTCTCTCTTATCGATGTTTCTATCTCTTTATCCCTCTCCCTTCCACTTTGTAAAAAAATCAATAAAATATATATTTCTTAAAAATCAGATTTTAAATATTAGATATATTTAAGAATCTAATTGGTTGGTAATACTATTTACATTTTTCTTTCCAAAATGATAACAGACTTACTGTACTAGCCATAATGTAGCAACAGTCATCAGACTTAGCTTCTACTATATAAAACTATAAAATTAGACAAAATAGAGAAAGCAACTACTTTAAGTCATTAGACAGCAGAGAGGGCTAAGATCCCTGAGAGAACCTCAGCTTTCTGCCTGGGTGGACTTTAGTAACTGAGGCTCAGAGAAGTAGATGGAGCTCACAGACAAAGCAGCAGAAGAGCGAGAGGTGTGCAGAGGGCACAGAGGTAGGAGAGCGAGAGGTGTGCAGAGGGCACAGAGGTAGGAGAGCGAGAGGTGTGCAGAGGGCACAGAGGTAGGAGAGCGAGAGGTGTGCAGAGGGCACAGAGGTAGGAGAGCGAGAGGTGTGCAGAGGGCACAGAGGTAGGAGAGCGAGAGGTGTGCAGAGGGCACAGAGGTAAAAGAGCGAGAGGTGTGCAGAGGGCACAGAGGTAGGAGAGCGAGAGGTGTGCAGAGGGCACAGAGGTAAAAGAGCGAGAGGTGTGCAGAGGTCACAGAGGTAAAAGAGCGAGAGGTGTGCAGAGGGCTCAGAGGTAGGAGAGCGAGAGGTGTGCAGAGGGCACAGAGGTAGAAGAGTGAGAGATGTGCAGAGGAATAGCTCTGGGACTCCACATAGGAAATCCCAAGAACCCTGTGTCCAAGTTTGGCCAGTTACTGAGCTGTGTAGTCAGTGAGTGAGACTCCATACATCGGCAGAGAGCATCTCCTAGAGATTCTGCAGGTCACACAGTACTGGGAGCCACTGGGTTATGAGCATCTAAAGTGGAGAGACTTCTCTGAACCCAAGAGCATTCAAGCCCAGAAAACCTATGCCTTAGGAGTGAAACCACTCTAGTTCGAGAGTAATGGCAATCTTAACAAGACCTAAGAGCAAGCCTTCACAGAATAATGTCAACCCTCCAATAAAGTGATTGTCTATCAGAAAAAAAAAACAAAAACACACACACACACCTCAGCATTTTTTGAGGACAACAAAATCCATTAGCATGCAAAGGGCCTATAATAGCCAGATTCTAAAAAGGAAGGAATGGAGGGAGAGAAGGAAGGAAGATGGGAGGAAAGAAGTTGGAAGACTTACCCTACCTGATGTCAAGATTTACTATAAGACTTATGGGACAATGTGGAATCAGAAAAGTCCAGAGTCTAGAAACAAAGGCATATTTATATATTCAATAGATGTTGACAAAAGTACCAAGGCAATTCAATGAGGAAAAGATCATGTTTTCAATAAATCATGCTGAAAAAAATTGTATGTCCATATTAAAATATATAATTTTAATGTCATCTCCTACAATAAAAATAAATTCAATATGCATCATAGACCTCAATGTGAAAACTATAAAAAGTAAAATCTATAAAACTTCTAGAAACACAGAAGAATATCTTTGAGAAGGTAGATTAAGCAATGATTTATTAAACAGAGCACAGAAAGCATCAGCCAAAAAATAACACAAGATAAATTGGATTACATCAAAATTAAATACTTCTGTTCACCAAAACACTTCATTTAAAAACAAAATAGGCAATTCTATGGGTTGCATAGTGTCCCCCCAAAATTCATGTCCACAAGAACTTCAAAATGTGACCTTATTTGGAATTAGCTAAAATTAAATCACACTGGATTAGGATAGATTAGGGTGGGCTCCAAATCCAATGGTTGCTATCCTTATAAGAAGACTATGTGAACATGCATAGACACAAAAACACAGACACGCACACAAAGGGGAAGGCCATATGAAGACAAAGGCAGATATTGGAAAGTTGCAGTTACAAGCCAAGGAACACCAAGGATTGCCATGATCTACCAGCAGTTGGGAGGAGAGCCTTGCCAATACCAGGATTTGGGACTTCTGGCCCTCAGAACTGTGAGAGAAGAAATGTCTCAGAGAATAAATGTTTTAGGCCCCAAAATATGTGGCAATTTGTTACAGCAACCCTAGGAAACTAAAAGTTCCACTTATCAAAAGATTTCATTAATAAAATAAGCTACAGATGAGAGAAACTGTGTGTCTGTGTGTGTGTGCATCTGATCAAGAATTTATAATAAGAATATGTAAAGGACTCCAAAAACCTAAATTTTTAAAAATCAATAAAATGTAAGTAAACAACCTGAACAGAAACTTCACAAAAGAATATATATGAATGGCAAATAAGCATATGAAAAGATAATTAGTATTATTCATCCTCATGGAAATGCAAATTAAAGCCAGAGGAGATATCACTATCTACTCACTAGAGGCCCAGTGCATGACATTTGTGCACTGGGGGGTGGGGTGGAATGGGAGGCATCCCTCAGCCCAGCCTGCACCCTCTCACAGTCCAGGACCCCTCAAGGGATGTCCGCCTGACAGCTTAGGACTGCTCCCCATGCAATGACCACCAGAAGGCAGCTCCTGCGTTGAGAGTCTGCCCCTAGTAGTCAGTACACATCATAGTGACCGGTCGTTCTGCTGTTTGGTTGATTTGCATATTAGCCTTTTATTATATAGGATTAGGCTAGCTAAAAATCAATAACACCCAGACAACACCAAAGTTAAGAGGAAGCGTGGAGCAACCGAAACACTCAGACATTGCTGGTGGACTCACAAATGATAAAAATGCTTAGGAAACAGTTTAATAGTGTCTTGTTAAGTTAAAAGTACACCTACTCTCTGAGCCAGCAATCCCCCTTCTACTTATTTACTATGAAAAATAGAAGCATATGTACAAAAATGACCTGTACAGAAATTTCCATAGCAGCTTTAATTATAGTAGCCAAAAATGGAAAACAACCCAAAGAATGGAAAAATAAGGTATGATACATTCATACAATAAATATTACATACAATTATCACTCAGAAATAAAAAGGGGTAAATTTCAGATCTACAAACATGGATGAATTTTAAAACCATTATGCTGAACAAAGGAATCTAGACATAAGAAACTACATGTTGTCCCATTTATACGAAGCACTTAAAACAAGCCAAACCAAGTTATGGTTACAAAAATCAGAGTTTCCTCAAAGGTGGGGGTGGCCAGGGGAAATAGCAGGGATCACCGGGAAAGAGGCACAACAAAGCTTGGAACTGTTTTTGTATGAGAAAGGCTGGAGCACCTGGGGTGATGAGATTTGAGATACATAGGTATATGCATTTATCAAACTCATCATATTACACTTAGTATCTGTGTAGTGCACTATATACAAATTAGAACCTAAAAAATATTTTTGAAGATGAGCAGAAATATGTCTCAATTTTAAAATTCAGTTCAAAATTGTAAATACATCATTAGTTTAGTACCAAGTATTCACTTCATTCAATAGGAAGTATTCAAAATTCAATTTGCCTCCATTTCCAGGGGAAGTTTTTAAGCCAAGATGCACTTTTTCTTTGGCTGCCTTGGTTAGTCTCTACATCAAGGGTTTAATCCTGAAAGCTTTTAAAATTCAAGACTTTAGATTAGAAAATGACTTAAGCTCCATGCTAGGGCAGTACTTATCCTTGATGTATAAAATGTTAACATAGCATAAGTGGACTTGGGACATTTCCTCAAAGAGCACTAATAACCATATGGACTAATGATTGGAGTGGATCCCTTAAAGTAAAGACTTGGCCATATACATGGTTTAAGGCCATTTAAGAGACAACTCATAGGCCGATGTCTGTAAATTGCTCTCATAGCATCTGTGGTTCAGTATATATTCAGAGATTATTGACCCCCAAAGACCACAAAAGTTTCTCTGGAACCATCATAGTTAACGATGCATTTATCTTAAGGAAAAGTTCCAGTACTGCCCGGCAGCCTACGGTGTAGGCATCTACGTGGTGGACATTCTGTTTTTATGAAGATTCTCAATACCAGAGATGGGAATGGCTTCTTTAGTGCCACTGTGGTCTAATCATATCAACCTCTGTAAGAGAGTTCTCAGTTTATGGCTCACTGAGCAATATTGATCAGCACAGCTCCTCTAGCACCATTATCATCTGTCATGTCAATATTGTTCCTGCTGCAATCTCTTGCATTTTAAGTTGCTACAACAGTTGAGTAGCCCAGTTTCCAGGTGAAAAAAAAAATCTAATTTTTCTTCCACACTCTCTCCTTTCAGACAATATGCCAAAGCATTATGACATCGCATTGTAAGCAATGGAACCCATTTAAGATGATCAATGCAAAATAAATCCTGTAACATATTTTTCCTAGTTTTCTTCAGGCCAATAATGTTTAAGTTGTCCAAATGATCTTTCATTTTCCATTTGACCTCTGTAGGTATGATACATACAAATGTCACTTAGGGGTTTTCAGTTATACCACTTTCCAGAATTAAAAACAATCCCGCTATCTGTCATGGCATTCTGACACTTCACAAACGATAATGTTCTGAAGCCAGTGTCAGCCACAGGCTTTTTGAAGGCAGCTTTTTAATCTTAGAATATCTTATGGGAGAAGAAGAAAAAGAAGCTGATTATCACCAGGCAAAGTGCTCCCCCATATGTACAATGCCGATGCTGGAACTCAGGCTTCTAATAGCTCCAAGGCTGACAAGCCAGGAGAGAAAGAGAACAACAGTCATGGGTTAGGGACTCAGCTATATAGTCACCACTGTTGCCATTATTACCATTGGCAGGGCAGTAACTCACCCCAGGCCAAGATCACTGGCATAGTAAGAATGCAAACAGGGTAAAGAATGGACAATGTGAATCTTCATTCTTATGAAGTCAGTATATTAGATTATTATCTTATGAAGTAAGTGCATTAGATTATTGTCTTATTTACATCTGTATTTTACTTCTATGAACCCTATCTTCCAAACTAAGGTGCATATTCCTTGAATACTATGATCATATATCCTATTGCTATTTACTGTTTAACTACACTGAGACTAATACAGTAGATTTAACACAGTGGACTTATTTCTATTTTCCTATATGTAACAGGGATAGTATTTTGTAAATTAATTATGTACCTTTTGAAATGCATTCCCCTTAGCTAGCCTAAGTACTTTCTGCCTGGGAGGAAGACAGTGGCTCCGGACAGGAGAAATGCAAAGAAAAAGCCTAAGTAATATTCAATGTCTTTAATTCAAAAATAAGATTTTGCAGAAGGACTATAGATTCACAAGCCTGCTTCTATCTCCACAGAAGATTCTATACATTCCTCAAGTTCTCAACAGCCAAGCTTGTTGAATGCGGCTCATAGAGTTTCCTAGTAGTATACTAAATATTTCCCACCAATGACAGCAAGGGGGCAGAGGGGAGAAGATTTCTATTAATTAAAAAAACTAAAATTAATAAGCACACTTTACAAGACTACAAAGGCTTGTGAAGAAAATTTGAAAAAGAGCAAAGAGGATTTTCCTCTTTGGGGACTTTGGCCTGGAGAGAGGGAGTTGCAATAAATAAGGAAGTGCATCAAAGAGAGCAGAGGGCTCTTGCCCATTGCACTTTGAACTTGGGAAAGTAATGGCTTTGGAGGCTGCACTGTATCAGCTTGGGTCATAGCTACATCAAAGTAAACTCAGAAGTGCAGTGGGGCAGGGAGGAGGGATGCCCTGACATTTATTTTTCCCAAGGTCTGGTTAGGGACCCCGCCAGAGAGCATGCCAGAGAAGCAGTGAGGTGGCCTTACAGAGAGCAATGCAGAGGGGCAGGCCAGCCAGGCTAGAATCAAGGGGGGAAGTTAGAACCAGGCCTCAGGAGGCTCCATAGTACCAGCAGGACTAAGATTAGGCAGTCACCCGATGCCAGTGGGCTCTGACCGAGCTAACATAGAGCCAGTGTGCAAATGACAGCAGCAAAGACTGGAGCCACAATTTCCAGTAGAACAAGTAGCTACAGGTGGGCACAGGAGAGCAGCCCAGAGAGTAACAGAGAGATGCACATAGAAAACGCACACGTGCGCGTGCGCGCACACACACACACACACACACACACGCACACACACACACACACACGCACACTCTATAGAGAGAGGAACCAGAAGATACTTCTCCTTTAGGTATAAAGTCGCCAAAGCTATATACCCTTCTCCTCATGAGCCGTCATCATTTTAGAAAAAAGCTGAAGGGACAGACTATCTGAGAAACTGGGCTTTTTTTTAAATCAACAGACTGATTACTCCTTCTCACCAGAAAAAGAGTGCATGCTTTAAGCAGCGGTCACTAGACAGAAATAATCTAATAAGAATCCATTTCAACAACTCCTTAAGGCAGGGGTCACAACCTCCCACTGGCCCATCCATCTCCAGTAAACTTGAGTTTGAATAGCTTTAAGTGAAGCCTGCACCTGTCATTTAGCCATTGATCTCACTCCTCCTTATCATCTCATACCTGGCTCAGTGAATTCATTTATGTTACTTGCCTGACCCATGTAAGCAATGCTTTGTGTGACGGTTTGCTTTAAATTTTTCAAGATGATTTAGATTTGTTTCTCTCAGCTGAATTTACATGTTAGAAAAAAGGAACTCAAAAATTAAGAGGTTTTAAAATTAAATGGATACAAGATTTCTTGGACAAGACACAAAATGCACAAATCATTTAAAAATTATAAAATCATAAATTGAACTTTATCAAAATTAAATATTTCTGTTCAACAAAGGTCTCCATTTAATAAATGGATAAATAATTGGAAATGATAGGGACTTGCAGCAAAGCTTTGGCAATACCATTAAGGGCAGCCTACTCCCACAGCAGCTCTCTAGACTTTTGGCAACATGACAATAATGTGAACATCCACGAAGAGAAGAGCCAGAGAGATCAGTAAGGATAAAGTGCAATTTAGAAGGCAAGTGGTGAATCCAGATGAAGGGACTAAGATGAAACAGACAAATATGATTTGGCTCTTGGGGTTATCAGGATATGGTAGTCTAATTATCTTACATATAGTATAATTAAAATATCTACATCATATTACATATTTATATAATTATAAATAAAATTAGGCTAGAATAGCAACCTTATTGCATTCATCAAGTACTTTCTCAACACTTCTTTTTTTATTATTCAAAGAATCAACAAGGGATTCCTAAACACTATTGTTTATAGTAGAAATACCTGGACCCACCTGGTTTGCACAATGCTATCCTGGAAACAGTAAACGATATCCAATTGGGTCAGTCTTCCAAACTCATCCACCACCACCCACCACAATAAATTGAGAGGAGTGAGGAATTCACAGTCATAAATAAATATTAGTGGTGCACTTCAGGAAGAATTTAGTAAGAGATTTGGTAAAGGCATTTCTGTATGTTTTCTGTCAGAATAAAAGTGAAACATGAAATGAACTAAAACTTCAGACAAGACCAAATTTGGATTCTTTGATTTTGACTGCATGTCAATAACAAGATTTGTACATACAAAACCACATAACCAACCACTGCTAGTACCTGGTAATACTAAACAGAATGATATAGATGAAGTCAAGTATTATCTTTTTTCAATCTTTTTTAGCAGCATGCTTATGGCTTTGCTGTCATTTTCACTTTTTTGTCAGTAATTTGTTTATTTACAGCTATAGCTATAGACAGACACAAACTACAGCTTCGAAGATGGGAGTGCTTTCAAAATCAAAATGCAAAAAAAAGAAAAAAGCATAATGGGTCTATCTGGAGGAGGAAATAGTGGCTGACTAACATTTATTATGAACCCCATTCCTCCTACAGAGGGATGATGCGCCATGCACAAAATGGCCTATTTAAGTTCCAAATGTTGGCAGCAATCTGCACCAGTGAGGCCCTGTTCAGAGCCAGCAGTACCCGGGCTTTTCACGCATCACAGGCTGACAGCTGAATCTGCTTTGTGGCATCTGAGGCCGTACCTCGTTCTTCCTCAGTACCTACAATGCCACAAGGACAGCTTTTGTCCTTGAAAAACATTTATCTTTCGTTTGTAAATAGATTCCATTTTACCTTCCCAAATTAAAAGCAAGCCTCTCTGCAGCAAGAACTTGGAACATTTATGTCGTATTTCCCATTGTCTTCCCTCCTATTTTTATAGATTTAACAATGAGTCCTCTCCATTTAATTCATTAAAATATAAATGTATTGCCCTAACCGGTTTGGTTCAGGGGATAGAGCATCGGCCTGCGGACTGAAAGATCCCAGGTTCGATTCCCGTCAAGGGAATGTACCTTGGTTGCGGGCACATCCCCAGTAGGGGGTGTGCAGGAGGCAGCTGATCGATGTTTCTCTCTCATCAATGTTTCTAACTCTCTATCCCTCTCCCTTCCTCTCTGTAAAAATCAATAAAATATAAAAATAAGTAAATAAATGTATTCACTGTCTATCAATATCAACAGAGCACTGGATTTACCTTTGTTTGTTTTAATGGGGTGGCTTTTCCCTGAAATTCTATATCTCATTTTAATGATTTGGAAATTCTCTTCTGTGGAATCATATCTCAGCATATACTGTTGAAAAATTTTTTAACAAGTTATATTTTCCTTGCCTACTTCTTCTATTAAGATAGTGTGGAAAGGAAATGAATCCTCCAATATCTGCCAATAGCACACACTTGTTACCTGCCTATACAAGAACTACAGAAAGTTTAAAATGAGGTAGTTCTGCATTCGCACCTCTGCTCTGTGTTTTTCCCACGAGAGAAAAGCTTTGTTACACACACATGACAACAGAGTAAACATTCCCCCTAGTTTCTTCAAGAGGCAGCTAGGATAGTGTCTGCTTAAAACCCTGCATTGTCTGATGCTTGTGTAATTAACATCAGTCCCAGAAAGTTTTGGAAACAAGACTGAACGTGCACATTTCCACAGCCTAACTGGCCTTTTCCCACTTTGCCCTGGCTTTATTAATTTGCTGACCAAAAAATAATCATCCATTAAATAGGTAGGCTCTCCCCACTTGACAGTTTCCTGCCTGGTCAATGGTGCACAGAGGGAACATTCATTTTTTCCCCATTAGTCTCTGAAACATATTCTAATTTGGAACTCTGTTATCAAAAAACAATTTAAATTATACTATTTTCACTTGAAATGCAACTCAATTATTAAAAATTGCAGCCACCTCAGCAAAGGGATGAAAATGTACTATGAGATGCTTTGTTGTAGAGAGGCACCTATGATAAGGATAATGAAAAAAATGTTGTAGCAATTTTTTTAATAATTGACCTCTGCATCAGGGTCTTAGTCTTTTCAAGGTTAATGGAAATAAATACACATCCATTCTTGGTTCTTTTCTTTCCCTTTACAGGTTTCATCTCTTATAAAATCCCACACTGTAATTTCATATTCCAACTCAAGTTCTTATATCCAGTTCATTTCAACTTCAAATAATTCTTGATTTCAACCCATGATAGTCTAATAGAAAACATAACTTAAACATCATCCTATCCTATCTCTTCACGATTATTTTTTTAACGTGGAAATTAGTGACAAATTTCAGAAAGATTTTGGTAAGGAATATGGTAAAGGCAACCCAGATTTGATTTAGAAATACTAGGTCTAATTATTTCTGACCCTTGAATTTTAAGTTAAAGGAATTTGGTAAAGTCATTTCTATTAGTTTTCTTGCAGAATAATAATAAAACATTAAGGGAACTAAAAGCCTAGACAAGCCCAAGTTTGGATTCTTTGGACTTAAATTTGGATTCAACAATCCCTCCTTTCCACATTTTAAAGCATTTATCCCTTGTATTTGGGGTATGATGTTTCTTCCCCTATAGTGAAAAATCCCTGTTTTCAATTGAAAGGCAAAAACACAAAGCTTAGAGTCACAGTGCTTTTCTAAGATGCTTGAATTCAATTATATATTAGGTATGCTATATAAATTCACTCTGAACATCAGGGGATAGAAAATGTGAACAAAAGCAATAACCCTGATAATTACATTTCAATAAAACTTTTGAAAATCAGTCTCAGGAAAAAAACATGAATGATATCCTATATAATAAAAGGCTAATATGTAAATCGACCAAACGGCAGAATGACCAGTCATTATGATGCACACTGATCACCAGGGGGCAGACACCCAATACAGGAGCTTCCCCCTGGTGGTCAGTGGACTCCCACAGGGAGAGCACTGCTCAGCCAGAAGCCTTGAGCCAGGCTCATGGCTGGCGAGCGCAGCAGCGGTGGCAGGGGCCTCTCCTGCCTCCATGGCAGTGCTAAGGATGTCCAATTGACAGCTTAGGCCCACTCCCTGGGGAGCAGGCCTAAGCCATCAGTCGGACATCCCCCGAGGGCTCCCGGACTGCAAGAGGGTGCAGGCCAGGCTGAGGGACCCCCCACCCAGTGCACGATTTCGTGCACCGGGCCTCTAGTCATAATATAAGCTTCCTCTCTGGAGTACTCATACACTTTAAATTAATCTATGTTTATAGCATACACTTCACCCTTAAACAACATAGGTTTGAACTATGGAGGTCCACTTACACACTGGTTTGTTGTTGTTTTTTTCAATAAATATACAGCCATGACGTTTTCACATCCAAGTTTGGGACTTTTCAGATGTGGAGGCCTGATTGACTGTATGCATTGTTCTACGCCATTTTTATATTAGGGACTTGAGCATCCAAAGACTTTGGTATCCCCAGGTGCCTTGGAACCAATTCCCTGCAAATACCAAGGGATGAGGGTCCATAGAGAGTGATGAGAGAGCCAAAAGTTATATGCAGATTTTTTTACTATGGGGGGGGCACTTCCAACATTGTTTAAGGATCAAATGTAATTATCAATCTGTTTAAATATAGTAAGAATACACCAAAGTGTATCAGTAAACAACATGTCCTCCTCCAAACAAAGTTGAGAGGCTCACGGAAAACATCCAGGTTCAACATTCAGTTCCTAGGAGCCCTGCATCTCACTGGTAGAAAAAAGCAACCATGTGTATAAGCCTTTTTATTTTCCTTTTAACAATCTGTCAGTCTCCAGAAAAAACTCTGCTCAGTTACAAGTATATGTCAACACACACATCTCGTAGTGAGGATGTTCAGCTACCAATTACTCCTGGAAATTTGAATAAATTCTAAAAATATGTTCCACTATGAAATACTTATCTGTTTGGCACTCTATCTGGGACACTTAATGGTCCATCAGTACAGTGTGTTAGACTGCAAGAACACAGTCAGACATAGTGCTTGCCAACGGGATTTGCCACTTAAGTAGACAAGCAAAATAGATTAAACACTAAAACAGCAGTGTATAGAAGAAATAAAGTGGATCACTACCATTAAGAATGAGTATTTTTAAAAGTGATACACAATGCATAGCACAGCAGTACTAGACATTCCAAGATGCTTTGAAAAAAAAAACTGTTTGAAAGGAATATTAAGATAAATGAAAAAGAAGATGCTCTGACAACAAAGGTTATGATAAAAAGAAAAATTTAATTAAATGAGAAGACAATAATTTACTTTTAGTTGGAACTAGAGTGAACTTAGAAATCATTCAGTCTCATTCCCATCCCCAACCCATTGAAACATTTTCCCTGAAATAAGATCAATTTATCTCTATTTGAATATTATTAGAAACATGTCTATTGGATGGATGGATGGATGGATGGATGGATGGATGGATGGATGGACGGACAAACTCAGTATGGATATTCCTTCAAGCAAGCCACTTAAGCCCTAGCCAGTTTGGCTCAATGGGTAGAGCGTCAGCCTGCAGACTGAAGGGTTCCAGGTTATATTCCAGTCAAGGGCACATACCTCAGTTGGCAACTCTCACATCAGTGTTTCTCTGTCTCCCCCGCTCCCTTCCATTCTTTCTAAAAATCAATGGAAAACTATCCTCGAGTGAGGATTAACAAAAAATAAATAAAGCAGTGTTTCCAAAAAAAAAAAAAAGTGAAGTAAGCCACTTAATTTGGAAAAACTTTATTTGTTAAAAATGTTTTTCTTACATTAATTTTGCCTCTTCCTAACTTTCTGTATAGATCCTAGTTTTGCTGTGCAGTAAAAGTAGGAGAGCCACAAAGGTGAGTCACATCAATAATTTTAAGTTTCTACCAGCCACATTAAAAAAGTAAAAGAAGCAGGTGATTTTAATTTTAATAATATATCTATCAGACTAAGTATATTCAAAATATTATTTCAACATATAATCAACATAAAAATATAGATATTTTACATTTTTATACTGTCTTTGGAGCCCCATATGTATTTTTTATTCTTTCATTGCATCTCAATTGTACTAGGCACATTTCAAGTATTCAATAGCCACACAATGCTAGTAGCTATTGGACAGCTGAGTTCTAGACAATGGTTTACAAACAGCTGGACATTAGAATCTCAAGAAAAAATTTCAAAATATAGATTCCTAGGATTCACCCCCAGAAATTCTTCTTTAGATAGTTTAGGAGGGCCAGAGAGTGTTTTTAAGAAGGCAGTTAAAAAGAAAAAGGCAGTTAATAAACCACTGACTGAAAAAAAAATGTTTTAATAAACAAATAAACCACTGATGGCCAGGCTGACATTTGGGAATCACTGCTTTAGAACAACACAAAATAAATCTAAGTCCCCCTGTACATGACTGTCCTCTCAATATTAAAAAATAATAATGGTCACATCTCTGGTGTCTTTTATTCTCCAGGCTAAAAATTCCAAGCTCTAACAACCTTCCCTCATCTGACATGGTTTTGAAAACTTTCCACTCCCCGGTCTCTGTCCTCTGGATCCACTCCTGTTCATTTAATTTATTTGCGTTGTGGAGAAGTGCCATAGCATAAATAATCCAAATTAATCTTTATTTGCCCTTGGAATGTTTCTCAATACTTTCATATGAATATGAGTATCGAACTCAAAAACTTTAAACTCTCACTATGGACAAGCATTCCAGATGTCCAGGTTCTACATGCTGCTGTTTCCGCGGGGGCCCACTTCATCTCGGGAGAAGAGCCCTCTTAGAATAACTCAGAGCACTGAGTTAAACAGAACTACCTTCCCCCCGTGCCTCTCAATCCTCCTACTTCTTCTCATGACTAGAGAAAAAAAGGAAGTATTTTGATGTAAAAGAAGAGTGCTTCTGCCTTTGCTAAAGTTATATAAATATAAAACATAATAATTTCACCAAACCAAAGTCAGATTTGCCGCGAATAAAGGGACTCAATTCAGTGCCACAAATATCCACTCACTGATGGCTTATTAAAGCATTCCATGTGTGCCACCATGATAGGCCAGGAATCACAGGAATGATCAAGGCAGAGTTTTAGGCCTCAGAGTCCCGATCTAGTCAGCAAGACAAGTATATTCACGTGACAAGTTTTTATGAAGTTCTACTACTGCTAGACACTTGTGTTACATATCAGTGAAGAAAACATTCCAAAAACCCTTGCCCTTAGGGGAGACAGATAATAAACAATTCAAATAATAAATAAGTGAATTTATATGCTAAATATGAATTTAGCAATAAGCATGTTAGATGATAAATATCATAGAAACTAACAGATAAGAAAAAGGGGTATCAAAAATACTTGTGGGGTGGAAGACAGTTGAAATTTACTCAGTGGTCAGAGTAGCCTTCAAGAAAAAAATTGATACACGAGTAAACACTTAAAGGAAGGAAGGAGGGAAATGCAGATAAGTGGAGGAGGAGCATTCCAGGAAGAGCAAACAGTGCAAAAGCCCGGAGGCAGGAAAGGGCCTTGTCTATCTGAGGAACAGCAAAGACACCAGTGGAGTTAAAGCAAAGTGAGCAAGAGAGAGAGGACAGATTAGACCAGAAAAAAATACTGTGGTGACAGTGCAAGTTTTCACACGGTCATAAAAAGAAGTTTTATCTTGAGTGAAATAGGCAATCACTGAATGTTTGGGACAAGGCAGTAACTCGATATATATATATATATATATGATTTTAAAAGGGTTCTGGCAACTATGTTAGAAATAGACTCCGACTCCATGGCCCGGCCAGCATGGCTCAGTGGTTGAGCTTCGACCTATGAACCAGGAGGTCATGGTTAGATTCCTGGTCAGGGCATGTGCCCAGGTTGTAGGCTCAATTTCCAGTAGGGGACATGCAGGAGGCAGCCAACCAATGATTCTCTCTCATCATTGATGTTTCCATCTCTCTCTCCCTCTCCCTTCCTCTCTGAAATCAATAAAAAATATTTTTAAAAATATATATTCCACTATGTGGAAGCAAGAATATAAGCAGGAAGACCACACAGGAGGCTAGGGCAATAATCCAGATGAAGGATGGTGATGGCTTGGACCAGAGAAGTAGCAGCAAGAAAAATAAAAGTGGTCAGAGTTTTTATATAAAAAATAGAGGTCCGGTTAATGTAATTCGTGCACTCAGGGGTGGGGGAGTCCTTCAGCCTGGCCTGCGCCCTCTCGCAGTCTGAGAGCCCTTGGGGGATGTCCCACTGGCAGTCAGACATCTTTAGTGCTGCTGCCAACTCTCCTGCCACTGCAGCTGCGCTTGCCAGCTTTGAACCCAGCTTCTGGCTGAGCGGCCCTCCCCCTGTGGGAGCACACTGACCACCAGGGGACAGCTCCTGCATTTAGTGTCTGCCCCCTGGTGGTCAGTGTGCATCATAATGACCAGTCATTCTGCAGTTTGATCAATCTGCATATTAGCCTTTTATTATATAGGATTACCCATGATACAGTGAGGTGGTTGTTTTAATAGAGGATGCTAAGAGAGCAAAGAGAAAGCAACAATAATTCCACCAAAGGAAAGATTTGTAGTCAAAGTGTTATCTTAGCTGAGTCCTGAATGACATGGAAAAGCTCATCAGGAAAAAGAACCAGGAAGAAGCCAGAGAAGGTACCTGGCAGGGAGCTGGTAGTTGTCAGGAGAAATACAGAGCATGATCCTTTCTCTAGAGAACTGACAGTCTCAGAAGGAGGGCAAAACAGCAAATCACTTAAAAACCGGAGGCCCAGGTGCCACTTGCATAAAAATTAACGGAGGGACATTGGGCTGCAGAAATAAACAATAATGTCAGCAAGACACTCAAGAAAAGGAGCCAAAGAAGCAGCAGGAAATGTAGGGAAAGTTAGTCCAATTCAGAAAGGGCTCACAGGACCACCCCAACGGTTCTGTCAACATTGCACCTGCCCTTAACCGCCATGCAAGGTTCCCAGAAATCCTACCCTCCACCACCAGCTCCCACCAACAGACCACACCAGTACCTTGCCAAGAATTCCAAGATCACTCTGGCAGGTACATCAACTGTGTTGTCTGTCTCTCAAAATTCCTAACATTTCTCCCCGTAACATATACTCAAAATCTAAGGTAAATTTTAATATGCTTGAAAAGTAATGTGTTGGGCGACTACAGGGGAGCTACACTCCGAATTTCCTGTTGTTGCTTTTCTCTCTGCTCCTCCCCACTTCTGAAACTGTGATAGAAGGGCAGATTATACTCCTTCCTCTCCGAATTGGCCACTCATTCTCATCCTTCCCTACCCAAATCTGAATATCCTCTTCTCCCCAAAACCAAAACAGAAAAAATAAAACAGAAGATGCTTCAGGGCCAGTTTCTCCCCTGCTCCAGTTTACCCTCACCTGTCCTCTTCTTGTCACATGAAAGTTACCTTCCCTTTGCTTCTCAAAAAAAAATAATCCACCATTACTGCCTGGGCGCCCCTAAAAAAATGCAAGTGGGCATGATCTGGTGCTAATTCCAAAATAAAAACAATATTTAAAATATAGTAAATGTTTAGTAAATGTTAGGCACAGTTTTATTCATGTAATCTACACATCAACCCTAAGAAGCAGGACTGTTGTTTCTCAACTGAAGGGAAGATCAGTAACAACTTCAAGTTCACACAACTAGTGAACAAAGGAGACAAGATCTGAACCCAAGATGTCTCATTCTGAAGTCCACACTCCTATTACTGCACATCAATATAAACTTAGAATTACCTCCATCATTTATTTCCCTTTGTCTACATCTTTAGAGAGTAACCTTTCGAGCAATGGTTTACTGTCCTCATTCTCCCTCTGTAGGGAGAGACCCCAGGTCGCCAGGGTTCCCCATACCTTCCCCAGAATGAAGACTGTTAGCAGAGGTGCCATCAAGAACAACTCAGAGTATATCTGGCCAAGTGCCCAGATCCTGGAAGCTGGCCAAATGAGAAAGGGAAGAGTCGTGCTCCATCATTTTTCCCAGCATCTCTCTCCCTAATTCTTTTTAATTACAGTGGTCAATACTCGAGTTTCGATGAATATGAGTTTATACAGTGAAGCAAAAACTACCATTAAAAATATATCCCCTAACAAACTGTTTGCTTATAAAATGAGTTTCTACATAGACTGGCATCTATCTCTTCAATGTAAATCTTAAACTGAATCCCAGCAAAAGAAGAACATTTTAATGAAGCCAATAAAATCATTATAAGAGAAGTGCTCAAATGAAACACAAAGACACCAGCTTATGATAATCTAACACAGGTACATAAATTTTAAACATGAAAAATTAAAAATTTTATAAGAATTATGTATATCTCAAAACAATGATTTCACATGGAAGGGTTAAGACAGAGTTCTCAGGTATTTTTGCAAAAACAAACAAGAATACCCAGCACTTGCTTTTACCCTATTTCTTCTTATAATTAACTCATAGTTAGATGATTACCTACATTTTGTCATCTATAGAGTAGGACATATAATTTTCATAGTTTCTAGTTTCACTCTTTAAGATAAAATCCCAAATTTTAGATTCTTTTTTACCCCTGTAATAATTTATGTAGATATCTTCCTTCTTCCATTACACTTTGGATCCCATCCTTACACACAGAAGCAGTGTAACAAATACTCGATAACTTGAAGTAAAGTCAACCGGAAATATCACACCATAATGCCTTAATGTCTAATACCTAAATTATCAGTTAGCAGGTATTAAATTATGGGCAAATAATAATGAGAATGGGAAAGAGAATAGATGTCTGCAAGAATGAGTTCTGGGACCAGCATGAGGAAAATGAGCTGAGGTGGGGGCAGAGGGAGAGATAAAGCCAAAGAAAGGCAGGGGTCCTTCATTTCAGCTGCTATCCAGGGTGCACCTCAGCCATGACTTACGAAGTTGTCTACTTGCCAGAGCCCGTCAATATTGCTCCAGCTCCTCCCAAATCAAGCCTAGTTGGCATCCCGCAGAGATCCCTGGCACGTTTTTAAAAAACTATATTAATTTGAGAGAGAGAGAGAGAGAAACATCAATTTGTTGTTTCACTTATTTATGCATTCATTGGTTGCTTCTTGTAAGTGCTCCAACCAGAGATTGAACCCACAACCTTGGAGAATTGGGACAACACTCCAACCAACTGAGCTACCCAACCAGGGCCCTGGCACTTTTGACAGGAGACTTCTAGTTATGCTTGCCTCTGTCCATAATTATGACTACCACACTCACTGGGTGCCAAACACCAAGTTAAGTGCTATCCATTCTACTTCCAAAATATTCATGCTTTCTAATTTTTCCCCTTCCACCTCACCTCTGGACTAACCTTTGGGAGGGGGTGCTATATTTTGAAATAAGAATTCAATAAAAAGACCCAGCAGTTAATTATACTCTATTTGTTCTCAGCATGAGCTCACAGTTAAATGATGATGGGAATCCCTTAAAGACTCAGAATTTAGTATGAAGATTCTGACTTTACATGGAAGAAACCATTGTAAGCCACAAATGACTAGGAAAACTTTAATTCAGTAGTTCAAATTTCTAACCACTCTACAAATACACTCTCATGAATAGTTGTGGAAGACTGAAAAAAAAAGTTTAATTCAGTTACAAACAAATGAATGTCAATGTTTAACATATATACTAGTTACCTATTGCTGCTATAAAAAAATCACCACAAACTTAAAAGCTAAATCAACTTAAATTTATTATCTTGCAGTACTAGAGATCAGAAGTTTAAAATTAATCTCATTAGGCTAAAATCTAGATGACTGTCTGGCTACATCCCTTCTGGAGGTACTAGGGCAAAATCTATTTTCTTGCTTTTTATAGCTAGAAGCTGCCTACATGCCTTGGCTCATGGCCACCTTCCAATTTCAAAGTCAGAATGACCAGTCTAGTCTTTCTCATTGTACCACATTGTATCACACTGACACTGACTCTTCTACCTCCCTCCTCCATATTTAAAGGACCCTATAATTACAAGGGCCCCATCCAGATAATCCAGGATAATCTCCATATTTTAAAGTCAGCTGATAACAAACTCAATTTTTTCTGCAACCTTCATCCCTCCCTTGCCACACAACATATTTATAGGTTCTGAGGATTCAGTATGTGGACAGTTGGAGGTCCATTATTCAGAGTACCAGTCTGTCCTTTACCCCCAAAGATTCACTTCTATCCCACAGGCAAAATACGTTCACTCTATCCAAGTCCCCAGAAGTCTCAACCCATTAGATATCAATTCAAAGTTTAAATCTGGTCTCTGAGTTCTTATCAATTCAAAAGGCCCAAATTTCATCATCTAAATTAGGTATAAATAAGGCTTTGGGTATAATCCCTTCTGAGGCACAATTCCTCTCTGTAAACTCGAGAAACAGGTTATCTTCCCCCAAAATAGAATGGTGGGATAGATATAGGGTAAGTTATAGACATTGCCATTCAAAAAAGGGGAAAAATAGAAGGTAGAAAAATTAGACACTGGACCCATGCAATTTTGAAAACCAGCCAGGAAAACTGCATTTGGTTTCAAAGTCCAGGAATAATCTGTAGAGGGCTGCCTGGGAGGCACCTAGGCATTTTCTTATAATTATTGTCAATTGAACTCAGAGCATAGGCAGAGCCACACCCTGGGAACATGCTTCCCCAATAAGGTTGGACATGTTAATCAGGCACGGGCGGAACTAGATATGTAAATCTAGGCCTTTAAAATAAACCTGCTGTGTGGCTCAGCCCGCTTTTTGCCTCCTCTCCATCAGAGAGGATGGCGCCCACCTGGCCCCAGCTTAAAATCTATTTCTGCGTCTTGGTCTTTCTTTAATTTCTTAATCCCCAGCTCCTCCACTCAGCAAATGGACTGTTTCCTTTTCCATGCGGGACATGGAGAAGAGAGAAACAGCCCCCCACATTTGGCGCCCCGAACAGGGACTGAGTACGGAGGCAAGAGAAGAAAGCGAGGGGGTCACTCCCAGAAGCGTGTGCACACAGATTCAAAGGAATAAGGTAAGGGGAGTGTATTGTTGTGAATTGATATGAAATAGCCAGGTGTAAAACGTGGGTAATCCTCAAAAAATGCTTTAAACTATGCTCTGTTAATTATAGTCAAATTCTCGATTTCTTTCTTAAGCTTTGTTGATGAAACCTGGGAAAAGGTTAGAAAGCAGTTGTGTGACCAATACTCAGCAAAAAGTCCAGAGAAAATTCCTATTTTAATCGGTGATGGCCTTGATTCAGCACAGGAGAGTTTAAGAATGTCTAAGTGGGGTGCAGCCATGGCCTTACAGTCTGGAGTGGAATGGCGCGAGTCTCTAAGAATACCATCTGCACCTCCTCTGCCTCCACGTGTAAACTACTTGTAACCAAGTAGAAAAGGATTAAAGGAATTTCTCAGCAACTGCCGATCATTCTTTATCTTAAAACATCTTTTCTTTCCTTAAAAAAAAAAATAAATAAAAATTGAAAAATAAAGTAAAAAGAGTAAATGCCAGACCATTTCTGAATCTTCCCCTAAGAAACAACGAGGTGGGGAAGCTCACGTGGTCATCCAATATGGACATCACTCCCCTCACTTGTTCGCCTCATCTTCGCCATCTTTATCCTTTTTTTCCAGCTAATGACTTAAAGCTTTTACAAATTCATAAATGCATCTGGGATTTCTGTGCACATGTAAAGGGAGAAGGCCAGTTTAAAAACGAGTGCGCATAGTTTTGAGCTGATCTTGACCTTTTGCTGTGTACAGAATAAAAACCTGATACTGTTTTGGCCTTAAAAATGGCGGAGATGAACCTAAGAAAGAAATACAGGCTGGTTTCCCAAGGCGATCTAAAGTAGCTCTTTTGAAATTTCTTGACTTCCCCAGCAGGAAAATTGTGACCATTTTGAAATTTAGCAGTTATGCAAGGCTTATTAGCTGGAAACTTAAAACTTTTAAGTTCAAATCATATAAAAGTATTGAGATTTATAATACTGAAGTGTTGATCTGAGTATGCCTAGTATGAAGTCTACATGATAGAAGTTAATCTATTAATTGAAAATGCCTTATATTTTATTTGAAATGTATCCTTAAATGTAAAAGTCTCTTTTCTTGCCATTAAAAAAGTTTAAAGCCACACCCTTTTTTGGTGGAGGGAGAGGTAGACACGCCCTTCCCCTAGCATGTAGGTAATCCAATTCCCACCAGCAGCCATCTTTAGGAATGTTAATTTGCATTTCAATGGCTACACCTTTTGCTAGAGACCTTCCAAGAAAAGGTCAAGCAGCCAAAAGGTGGCTCCTTTGAAATCAGCTTTCCGCCAGTAGTCATTTTTTAATACAAGTTTTCTTCTCAGTTTCTCTGTGCAGAAAAAACATGGTTTAAAGTTAATTATTAGATTTTAAAATTTATTCTTAAAAATATAAAAGTGTAGTTAATCAAAGAACTGCTAATATTTGACTTGTAAGCTCTGAAAGTTTAAAGTGCAAATTTGAATCAGGAGAAATTAAATATCTAATGTATAACTTGTTTTTGAAAAAATAAAATGTGTTTTCTCTTAAATGATTAGGAATTCAAAATATGTTACTCATTGGTCTGATTTAAAAAAAGAGGATTAATTTTATGATCTTAACTGAAAATTTTTTAAATACAAAAACCAGTTTGGATTTGATTGATATTCTTTAAGATAATTATAAAGGGTATAAACAGCTAATGAGATTTCTGTTTGTCTACAATATAATGTTGGTCATCTATCCTTTAGGGGTTTTGGTTTGCTCTGTCAAAGAACAGTGTAGACAGCCGCCACTTTGAGCTGCCTGACTTGGCAGCCGCCATGTTGGCCGCATGGCCTGCCGCTCCCCTGGGGGCCGCCATCTTGAAACAGCAAAGGCCCCGCCCACCCTCTGACTTAGCCAATCACAATAGGAGTGTCTGCTCACTGAGGCAGGGTGGAATTTCAGGGGTGGAGCTTTAAGGCGGAGTTTTACTACGGAAATGCGGATGGGGCAGAAAGTGTGCTTGCCTCGTGAATTTATTTAATACTATTTTTAAGAAAATATTTTTAATACTTAATAAATTAGCAATCACGGTCTTAATATAATTTCAGTGGTATGATAGACCAATGTTTTAAGCAGTTGGCTTTATAAGGGCCGACAATAGAGCTCGTATTTCTTAAAAGGCTTGTAGATAAGAGACATTTTTAAGTCATCTTAAATTCTCAGTAGAACCATAGTTATACATATATCATAAACAAATAAAGAGTAATTGATTCCATGGTCAAGACTAGATCCTATTATGTTGAGAACTGCTTTTAAATGTTGAAAATTTTTTAATTAGATATGTATTTGACAGTTTTTCCCAAATACAATATTTTAAAATATAATATGCTTGGTTACATAAGGAATTTCTGCCAAATAAAAGAAAAAATTGATTTATTAGTAGCAATGTCTTTATTTAAACTAACGAAAGCACCATGCTGCTGCATTTTAAATTAGGATGGAGGTGGGGCAGCGTTTGCACCTCGTGTATCAGACATAAAATTACTAAATTTACTAATCTTTGTAAGCAATTGAATCCTAGTAAAGTAAAATTCTTCTAAAAAGTTACTGAAGGCTTCCCATGATCCCTCTGTATATGCAAATAAGCCGAAAGGGAATGCTGTTTAAAAATATTATTTTAAATTTAATAAAAAGGAGAAATTTTAATATTTTGAAATATCTTCCACTAATATTTATAGGATAATCTAATGCTTTGCTGTTAAAATACCAAATCTGAAAATAAGTACAGTCACCATAAATGTTTAATGACTTTGACTTGAAATACATGGCCTTGTGGCACTATCAGTCAACATCCAAGAAGTAATCCTATAGGTTACTTGGTGTAAAAGAGAAAGATTTTTCTTTTTTAAGTTGAAGTTCTCCAAGTATAATCCAGCAGGAAGAAGACAAACCAGACAATCAACAGCCCAGAGACCACCTGGGGCACAGTAAAGTGAAGTATGGTAACAATTAACTCTGGTAAAAATTGTAAGTTTCATATTGGTCTTAGAAGGCACATTTTTCCTTTACCTGGGAAGGACAGCACAACTATCCCAAGGTCAGAGGGCTCCAGTTAGTGTGTCAACTCAGTGTTCTGGAGACCCAAAATTGTAATTTAGATAACATGCCTAAGTTTAACCTAGGTTACCCAAGGACTCTAGATAATGTATTTACCCAAAACTGTAGTTTGGATGGCATGCTGTCTCTGTTTCTGTAAATTGCCTTTTTTTGCAAACGAGGTTCCTCATTCCAAACTTGAGACAGCCAATTTAAAATTGAATTGTCATGACCTAGTGCAAAGAATATTCTTACATGGTATTATTCTACAAGTTTCATTAATAATTTTGATGCTTTAAAACAGTATATTGTGCATTTATCCCAAACTTACAAATAATTCAATTAATATTTAAGGACATGAAGGGATTTATTCCCCCGGGAAGGCACTTAAGCATTCTGTATTGACCTCTCTTGACCTTTTTGCCAAGAGGATTTCCTCTTCTCACAATCCAATTGTCTATAGCTGTTATCTGAGCTCTCCGTTCAAGCTGAGATCATGAAAAGCTGGTACCATGGATCTGTCTCTGGCCCAATGGCGTAAGTTGGGCCCTCTCTGGAGAAGAAACCCGGGTTCCCTATGATCAATGCCGGGACCCCGCCAGCAGGCGAGGGGATCCAAAGGTAGTTTCTGGGCATGGAGGCCAGAGGGACATAGGCTACCAAGGAGACAAAACTGAACCTCACATCACCCTACTTGGCCCAGAGATGGCTGGTAGTCAAAGACGGGTAAGACCCCACAGGGTGGGGCGACCTAAGACAGGCACAGTCGGGGGCCAGTAGGACAAAACTTGGGGTTCAACAGAGGTGGGGCACAGATCCTCACCCCCCCCAATGGTGCAGGGGCTTGAACACTCGCCCTTTCTGAGGAAGGTCTCCTGTCCCCATGGCTGCTTCTTGCTTCCCATGCCCAGCCCAGATCAGGAACCAAATAACAAAAGACTTGGTCCAGCTGACAATGGTACCCAGAAAAACGAAGGCTTAGTTTAACAGACTCTAAATTTAAATCTAGCCTAACAACAGAAATGCTTAAGCCTCCTCAAGGATGTAAAGTGATCCTTTCAATTAATATTTACAGTGTAAATTTAAGATTATTGTTAAAATATTAAATTTGACAGTAAAATAGTTAAGTTTTCAAATTAATTAAATTTGGCTAACTTGAAATAAATATTCAAAAAGTATTAACCAAAATTTTCATTTCATGGTAAAATTGCTTAACATGCTATAAACCTAAAGCAGACATATTTTATGCAAAAAGTTGGAATTTAAAGTTATCTAGACTGCATTGTAAGTTTTCTAAAAAGCCTCCTAATAATTAAATAAAAAAAGGGGGGGGGGATAGTGGAAAAATATAGTGGAAAAATGCCATGTAAGAAAATAAATCCTGTAACTAAATTAAAATTTTTTCGTTAGCGAGACACCCAGAAAAAAACACACATTATGTCAGGGAAAGCCAGGAGAAGATCATTTCAAAGAACAAACCCCAAGTAAGGTTTTGTTTATTAACCTTTGGTCGAGAATACATTTGTATATTTTCAGAAGAACAGCTCCGAGACCATGTGGATTCCTGCAACAACAGATCCCAACTGACCAGATTGCTCCAGCCACAAAGACAGGAAAGACAATTCAAAGATAGAGATGGTGAAGACGCCTTGTCATGATAGCAGTCAGCACCTGTGCATTGCTGCAGGTTGCCCAGGACCAAGAGCAAGGAAGAAGGAGCAATGCAGCCAATTCGGGTGCCAGAGCGTTACATCCGTCACCACAATGGACTCAGACATTCACTCAAAAGGACTAAGTACTGCCCTAATGACAGCAAAGGGGAAGAAGAAGAAAACTGAAAGACGCAAGGGACTGTTGTGCCAATATGGAGTCATCTGAAGAAGTTAACGACTGAAGCACAACAGATTGTGGAAAAGCAAGAAGTTGAAGCTACTTCTTCAACCATGTTCCTGCTCATGCTAGCCTAGCATCTATTAGCTGCCAGTCTTCTGCAAAGTCTTGCGCAGCCAAGTCCAAGGACTCTGAGTAAATATACACCAGCAGCAAAAGAGACTTATTTTTTTCATTTAGTAGCAAAAAATGTTAATATGTTTATAGTTCTGATTTCTCATATTGTTGTTTTGCATTGGCATTGCTTTGTTATTATTTAATAGCCAGTTTTGTTCTTAACGTTCAAATTTTGAAAATGATAACATGTATGTAGTATAGTTTTTGCATTTGCATTGTTTGCAATTGTTTTAATTCTAGAGCCCTACTATTGTTTAAAATTTTACTTTTATTATAGTAGCTTAAAAACAAAAACGGGGGAGATGTAGAGGGCTGCCTGGGAGGCACCTAGGCATTTTCTTATAATTATTGTCAATTGAACTCAGAGCATAGGCAGAGCCACACCCTGGGAACATGCTTCCCCAATAAGGTTGGACATGTTAATCAGGCACGGGCGGAACTAGATATGTAAATCTAGGCCTTTAAAATAAACCTGCTGTGTGGCTCAGCCCGCTTTTTGCCTCCTCTCCATCAGAGAGGATGGCGCCCACCTGGCCCCAGCTTAAAATCTATTTCTGCGTCTTGGTCTTTCTTTAATTTCTTAATCCCCAGCTCCTCCACTCAGCAAATGGACTGTTTCCTTTTCCATGCGGGACATGGAGAAGAGAGAAACAGGCCCCCACAATAATCTTCTGTGATTCTTGTCTCCACCTTCTGGGCTCTTGGCTCTGCCTTCTGGATTCTCAGTTCTGCCCTCTGAGTCAATGTTATTTTTTAGTATAGGTGGCACATGCTTGCAGTTGAGTACTTAAATCAGCCTGTTTCTTGCTTGTAGAATTGTTGGAATCTAACAACCTTCTTTTATTATAACCCCTCATTTCCCCTTTCAGGAAGAGCCAGGAGTGTTTTGCTGATATAATATTCTCGAGAACCTTGTGGGCCTCCCATGTGTGTCATGGAGATTTACTCCACTAGAAAATTGCCATCTGTCAGAATGACTGTCATCAATAAATCAACAAACAAGTGCTGATGAGGATGTGGAGAAAAGGGCACGCTCGTGCACTGTTGGAGGGAATGCTGATTGGTGCAGCCACTGTGGAAAGCAGTATGGGGTTGCTTCAAAATATTAAAGATGGAACTGCCTTATAACTCAGAAATTCCACTTCTGGGAATTTATCCAAAGAAATCCAAAACACCAATCAGAAAGAATATATGCACCCCTATGTTCATTGCAGTGTTATTTACAATAGCCAAGATTTGGAAGCAGCCCAAGTGCCCATCAGTAAATGAGTGGATAAAAAAGCTGTGGTACATTTACCAAATGGAATACTACTCAGCCATAAAAAAGAAGGAAGTCTTACCCTTTGTGACAGCATGGATCTGAAGAGCATTGTGCTAAATGAAATAAACCAGAGAAAGACAAGTGTCATGTGATCTCACTAATATGTGGAATCTAATCAACAAAATGAACTAACATGACTCATAGTTAGAGAACAGATGACAACTGTCAGGGGCCAGGGGGAGGGATTGAGCAAAAAAGAGAGAAAAAAACTCATGGACACAGACGATAGTGTGGTGACTGCCAGGGGAAGGGGGGATATGGGGCGAGGTGGATGAGGGCACAGGGGGCATAAACGGTGATGGACAAAGACTTGACTTGGGCTGGTGAACATACAATACAGTGTACAAATGCTGTGTTGTAGAATTGTGCACTTGAAACCTGTATACTTCTGTTAACCAGTGCCACCCAATAAATTCACTAAAAAGAAAAGAAAAAAAAAAAAGAGGCTCCTCTACAGACAATTTCTGGATAAATCCATCTCTATTACTGGCTTCTGCTGAGGTGTTTGAGGTAATCCATGAGCCGCAGGTTCAATTTCTTAAAAGAGCCCTCTATGTGACTAAATATTTTGACCTTATTTCTGAGGTACTAGCAAAAGGATTTCCACCTACACCACTAGCTTCCTCTCTAGGGCAGGCTCTCCTGACAGTGAGTCTTCTAACTTTAGCATCTTTTCAATCTGGATAGGCTGAGAATTTCTCAAATATCAATTCTGGTTCCTTAACATTACTTCCCCCAATTTATCTCTTTCCTCACACATTTTACTATGAGCAGTAAAAAAAAAAAAAAAAAAAAAAAAAAAAAACACCTTCAAAACTCTGCATATATATCAGTTCAGCTAAATATCTAAATTCATTGTTTACAAGTTTGCTTTCCACATAACTGCAAGACACAATTCAGCTAAGTTTCCTGCCATTATCTAACAAGGATTCCCTTCCAATAACATGTTCCTCATATCTATCTGAGCCTTCACTGGCAGTGCCTTTAATGTTCATATTTCTACCAATAGTCTGTTCATGATAATTTAGGTATTCTCTAAGGCAGCGGTTCTCAACCTGTGGGTCCCGACCATCAGAAAACACATATAGCATATCAGGTATTTACATTATGATTCATAACAGTAGCAAAATTAGTTATTAAGTAGCAACAAAAATAATTTTATGGTTGGGGGTCACCACAACATGAGGAACTGTATTAAAGGGTAGCGGCATTAGGAAGGCTGAGAACCACTGCTAAGGTGACTTCGTTATTTCTCTACCATACTGTTCATTTTCTTCGGAGTCTTCACCAATATCCACATTTTTCTATTAAGAATCTATTTCATAAAATATAGGCTTTTTCTATCATGTTCTAGCCTATGCCACATGTCCAAACTCAAGCCACTTCCACATTTTCAGGTATTTCTTACAGCTGGCCCCAGTTTCCATGTATCAAAATCTGTACTGGCTTCCTATTATTCCTATAACAAATCACTACAAACTTAGTGGCTTGAATCAATACACACTTATCTCACAGTTCTGGATATCAGAAGTTTAAAGTGAATCTCACTGAGCTAAAATCAAGGTGTTCAGCAGTGCTGTGTTCCTCCCGGACACTCTAAGGGGAAATCCATCTCCTTGCCTTTTCCAGCTTCTCAGACTGCCCACTTTTATCTTCAAAGCCAGCAATGGCAGATGTGGTCATTCTCTCATTGCATCCTCTTCCAACTCCTCTTCCAGGTTTAAAGGATCTTTGTAATTACTACCCAAATATTCCTGGATAGTTTCCTTATCCTAAGGTCAGCTGGGTAGCAACCTTAATCCTATGAGCAACCTTAATTCCACACTGACATGTAACATGACATATTCTCCATTTTCCAGGATTAGGATGTGCACATATTTGAGCGACCATTATTCTGCCCACCCTAATATATCTTTGTATAATGACAATTTTTATTTCTCTATATAAAGATGACCTAGCATGTAAACTGGTCCCTGATTTCTTCATTTGCTTCATTTCATATCACAACCCATAGGTTTCCACTACTCTTGATTTCTTCCTTTTTCTCAAATGCGCCACGCTTATTCCAGAATTTCTGCTCATGCTATTTCATTGCCTTTGTTTCTCTTCCTCTCTGAATCTCCACAGATCCCCTTCTCCAGATTACTTTTATTTATCTTTCAGCTATCTGCGTAAATTACTCTTCTTCAAAGACTGGATCCTGTGACTCCCTACATGGAAATGTAGAGTCCCATTATACCCTTTGTTTTACTTCATATCATTTTTCTTAATGATGATTAAATTATCTGTGTGCTTGTTTGTGTAATGACTATCTCAAGCCACTGTGAAAACAAAGTTCTCACTTCTTCATTTGTTATATGCCTAACACCTAGAAGAATAGTAATTATACAACAAAATTTATTTGGATGAATGAACAGGTCTCCTTTAATCAACATAACAACATCAATTTTATAATTGAGAATAAAAACTCAGAGAAATTAAGTAATTTCACCATAGTAAAACAGGAAATGAGATTCCACTTGGGTCAGTCTGGTTTCTGAGTCTGTCTCTTAGATATTGTGTTATTTTATTATATTGGGGACAATAGTATTATCCCTAAATCCATATAGGCTCACTAACCATCATACTGAAGACAAATATTGTCACTGACTTTCCTTAATGCAGTTACCTTTGTCAATGGCCCACCACCAAATGCCCAATTTCACTCTTGTTTTCATATATTGGCATAAGAGTTGACTTGTGAACATATTTTCCTTTGAATGCATATATAATAAAGTATAACTATCAAGTAATAGTAGATTCATATTGCACAACAATTTACAAAAATTATTTATAGTTTCAAAAAGTACTGATTTACAGTCCTATCCAGTGTGGAATAGTGGTGAGAGCAGTGATGGCGAACCTATGACACTCGTGCCAGAGGTGACATGTGAACTCATTTTTTTAGTTGATTTTTCTTTGTTAAATGGAATTTAAATATATAAAATAAGTATCAAAAGTATAAGTCTTTGTTTTACTATGGTTGCAAATATCAAAAAATTTCTATATGTGACACGGCACCAGAGTTAAGTTAGGGTTTTTCTTTTTCTTTTTTTAAAAAATATATTTTATTGATTTTTTTACAGAGAGGAAGGGAGAGGAATAGAGAGTTAGAAACAATGATGAGAGAGAAACATCGATCAGCTGCCTCCTGCACACCCACCACTGGGGATGTGCCTGCAACCAAGGTACATGCCCTTGACTGGAATTGAACCTGGGACCTTTAAGTCCACAGGCCAACGCTCTATCCACTGAGCCAAACCGGTTAGGGCAAGTTAGGGTTTTTCAAAATGCTGACACGCTGAGCTCAAAAGGATCGCCATCACTGGGTTAGAGCATTGGCCCATGCCCCTAAGGGTCACAGGTTCAATCCCTGGCCCTGGTGGGGGAGTGTGCGGAAGGCAGCCAATCGATGTGTCTCTCTCACATCAATGTTTCCCTCTCTCTTCTCTCTCCCTCTCTCTCTCTCCCCATTCCTCCTTTCATTCCACTCTTTCTAAAAATAAATGGAAAAATATCCTCAGGTGAGAATTAACAGAAAACAAACAAAAAGTACTAAATTGCAGGAATCTTAAAAATTGCTAAAGAGAATAATGAGGTAGGTGGAAGAAGAAGCAATATTTAATGAGCAAAAATCACTGGGAAACTATACATTGAAATTATTTTAAAGCTAAGAACAAAAGAAAACAGTTACACCACTGCAGGAAAAATTTGATGGCTCAAAATCTGTTTCACCTATTTAAAACATATCTGATAACTCAAAGTAACTTATCTGATAGGTTTATTTGAAATCTGAGGACATCTCACAGGTTTTGCAATTTGTTACTATTCTTGCTATGCCATTTTACACACTATACAAAAAGATCTGCAGCACTCACAATTGACTATAAATTGAATCCGTAAAATCTTCAGAGTCTGAAAGCTTTTGTCTCTCTAAAATCCACAGAATCCCAGTGAAGCAGTAGGAGGGAGTCAGAACTGATTTCTTAAAAATAGTTTCCACATTTTAATAACAGGGGGGAAAAAATCTTTCCAAAGTAACTATGGAGTAAGGCCAAAGGTCTACGTGCTGTCTATTTCAGAATCTAAATCTCAGAATAAAAGAAATCAGTAGAACATAATCAGTACATCAGGAATACATGCCTACTGAGAACATGGCAGGCAGCAAATACTTGCTGATTGATTGGCTATATGAAATAAAGTTCATCATTTGGCAGGAAATGAAATTTTACCTCTTCAAATCTCATACACAGTATTTGTTAGGCATTTACTCTAAATCAGAGATTTTCAAATGGTATGCCACAGAGCACCCTGGTGTGCCACAAAAATTTTTAAACCATACCTAACTTTTTAGTCTGGGGCACTCACCTCTTTTCCCTTAGACTGTCAAATTAAAAAAAAAATTAAAGATAACAGCCAACACAACAATAGCCATCTGGTGTGAATGAATCAAAATTGTACCTACTCTTTTTTATCAGGTCAGCAAAGAATATATTTTTGGTGTGGTGCAGAATTTTAGTAATTAGCTTATGTGTGCCATGAAATGAAAAAGGTTGAAAATTGCTGTTCTAAATATTGGACTTGGTACCAACAAGGAAACAAAAATAGCCAATTCATCAATGTGCACTGTATATAGTTACTATGAACAATTAAAAGAACATATATTTCATGAGATTTATGTATTTGCAATGTAATGCCAAACTTGAAGAGCTAGCAATCTAAATAAAAATGAATAGTAAACATTCCTTTAAAAAATGAATCATGATTAATTAAAAATAAATAAATAAATGGATCATGAAAAGACATTGATCTCTTGAAACTATTTCTTAGAAATTGTCTAATTGTCTAGCACAAGGACATAAAATGCCCAGTCCTGGAGGTTTGTATTTGCGACAGCTCAGACACTCTTCAGAAGAAAGTATGAAGAACACTAATATAATTTAAAGCAGTGGTTCTCAAACTTCTGGCCCTTTAAATACAGTTCCTCATGTTGTGACCCAACCATAAAATTATTTTCGTTGCTACTTCATAACTGTAATGTTGCTACTGTTATGAATCATAATGTAAATATCTGATATGCAGGATTGTCTTAGGCGACCCCTGTGAAAGGGTCGTTCGACCGCCAAAGGGGTCACGACCCACAGGTTGAGAACCACTGATAAATTTTAAAGGACCTTTGAAAAATTTAAGGCACTTAAACACCCCTTTTTAATAGGAGCTTTAGCTTCTGTAAAGCTCCCCAGTTACACAAATAAGCAGTCCTGCAATAACTTCCTATTGTGTTCACAAGAATTTAAAAGCAGTCATAAAAAAAAGAAAGAAAGGAAAAGGAAAAGAAGCTTAACCCTAATGACACTTCTATTTTACTCTGAATTTTTCTAACAGTCTGGTTTTATTTCCTTTATTAGATTTAGTCATAATTTTTAAATGATATAACGTACCTCCAATCCAAAAACAGACCTTTAAGTAATAAAAATAAATAAGTAAAATATAATTTTATTATATTTGTCACAGAAACATTTAGTGCGCTCACCCTAATGAAAAAAATTTACATTTTTATTTCTTGTACAAGTAAACTTGTTTTAAATAAATGCAACACATGTCAATTTCCTCCTCCTTCGACTATAAGCTTTGGTGTTACTGTCCATGGTGACACTTACTGGCTGTATCAGGCAATAGCACCACCACGGAAACCCGGGGTTTTTTTAAGCCTATTTCTTGGTGGCAGATTTGCTGAAGTGGTTTTATTTTACATATCTGACTCCTTAGTAATTATGAGTTACACTTCTTTTGAATTCATAGCACCAAAATCACAAAAGAAAAAATCTAGGTGGGGTGAGGAAGGGAGAAGACACTTTAGTCAGCCCACCAGATATGTTACACCAAACTCCATTTCTCCGTTGCCTTCATCTCTCCTTCACCATCTGAAAGTAATCTTTCTGAATTTGGTTAGCCACCTTTTAGAAACTCTTATTACAGAATCTTTCCACAAATCCAGCAATGGTCTAAAGCTTTAGTAAATTAAAGTCCGAGGTTTGATGCATTGGAATTTGCTTCTGACTATACAACACAATTAAATAGAGTTTAAATGTAGACACTGTGCCAATGCCTCATAACTTCAAAAAAAAGTTTTAAAATCCTAAGTATACAAGTAATGGTGATGCCGGTATACTTTTGAATTAGCACACATTTGAAATATTTTCCAAGTAATTGTTAAGAAATAGTATTCCCTGTCTCTTGTCATTGATGAAGAAAGAAAAATCATGATATTCCAATGAGGAATCTTGTCCCAGATATATTGTTTGTGATGCACAATAGATAAAGCTACTGGGAGGTATTCATGTTTCCAGAAAGCTACCCACATGAATAAATCCCTCCCAACCAGGCACCATTGTACCTAAAACTTTCAGAGAGCAGTGTCTTAACTACGATTAAGCTATCCTCCTTCCTACCTAAATCAATTTTACCCAAATGAGGCATTTGTGTTATAATTCATTGTTCCCCAGACTCTGAAATCTACCATCTGCCATTGGAGTTTCTGTACAGTAATTAAGGCACTATCCATTAGAACTGGCAAGAGTACAAAGTAAGGGGGGCGGGGGGAGAGGCGAAAAAAAACCAAGCCATTTAAAAAGAGATGGAAGGTGTGTGTATTTCACACTGACCCCTCCACTTCTCAGCTCAGATCCTATCGCCCATGAGGTGGCACAGAGGAGTGGTGAGGCCACCCCTGAGCTTATCTGAACTAAACCTGCACAGGATTCAGCAAGCTCTTCATACCTTGAAAGAGAAAGGCTTTCGTCCCATTATGCAGCCCGGGGACCTGGCGCACTCCGGTCGTGGACTCCCCAAGTTCTAACTCTGTTAAGACGTCAATCTGTAGGGTAGGGTCCACACCAAGCCCCCAAACTGGTGGCAGTGGGAGTGGGAGGAGGAAAGAAAGAGAAAGCTCCATCAAAATGCATGCCTCTTCCTCCAGGGCAGCAAAGAACCGCGTCTGGGCAACGACATTGGGGACTGGGGAGAGGCGGCTCCCTCCTGGCCGCGCGGAGAGCCTTACCTGAGACCAGCAGCCACGCTTTAAATAGCGGAGCACCCCGTCCCATTTCCCTGACCTACTTCCAACCCCTCTGGGTGCAAAGTTCCCCTGGGGCCCTCAGACCCTGGACTAGGGGTGTGACCTGCCCTTCCGTCTCCAAGACAAGCACAGAGAAAACCCAAATCCAAAGCCGCCCCCTCTGCCAGGCTCCCCACTCCAGACCTACTTGGGGCGGAGGAAAAGCCAGGCGTCTCTCCCCAGTCAACGGGGGCCAACCCTTCCCCCCGCCCAGCGCTGGGGCCACTCACCTGCTCCGAGACCCAGGATCAAACAGAAGGTTCTCAGTAAGACCCGAGACTCCATGGCGTGGATCTGCTCAGTCCATCGTCCCCCTCTTAATAAAAATAAAAATAAAAATTGAAGCGGTCCTTGGAATCAAGCGGGAAAATAGCGTTTGTCTCTCCTGCCGCTGCCTCGGATTTACGGATTAGTAGGATTAGTACGGTTTGGTTGCCTAAAACAGAAAAGGGAGGACCCCCTGGCACGTGAAGAACTTGGACCCTCCAAGCTCACAGCGCTCCCACACGCAGCGCCCAGGCAGCGGGCGGCTGGGAGGGGGCCAGAGGAGGGGGGACTTGCCCGGAGACTGCTTTGCGGGGAAATTAGCTCCTGAGCCGGAATAAAGGCAGCAGACGGCACGCACACCCGGAGGGAGGGAGGCGGCCCCCCAAAAAGCCTAGGATGGGGCAGCCCCGCACCCGCCCGTCTTCCCAGCGCCCAAACCTGTTGTAAAGACAGAGACAATGGAGAGAGCACAGAAGCCGCTCGGCGGAGAGACAGCTCCTCTGGGGAGGGCGGGGCGGGACCTCGGAGGCGGGGAGAGGAGGAGGAGGGAGGGACCGCCGAGGGCGAGGCCCGGCGCTGTGCGTCCCTCTCCCGCACCCGGCTCCTAGGTTTCCAAGACCCATCTAGCCAGCCCCAGAGTGGCTGCAGCTCCCACCCTCTTCCCTTACTCCCCGGCTGACCTGGGCAAAGCCAGCCTCCTCTCGGGATGGAAAGATCTACATGCAAGGTGCTAAGTTAATGGGTGGTCTTTCCTCTTACCCCTTGATTTCGGGCGCGTGTCTTGAAAGACAGAGAGAATGGACCAACAGCCACAGCAGGCAAGACTAGGAGGAGACACGCTCGCCCGCCCTTTTGGCAAAGGAAAGAAAAGCCCACGAAGGATCTTGCGCGGGGCTGCTCGGGAGCCCCGGGGCGCTGCAGAGAGGACTCCCTCTGAGGGGCGTGCAGAGGAGGGCTGCCAATGCACGCTAGAGGGAGACCGGCGGAGACGGGCGGCAAGCCTAGGTAGCCCTGGGAGCCCTGGAGGGGAGGATCCATGCCAGGGGCGGGGCGCTGGAGAGCTTCCCAGGTGCGGAGAGAGCCAAGAAGAACTTAGCCAGGAACTGCTGGACAGCTCCGGGACCTCGCGCGCCCCCTCGCCAAGCAGCAGGGAGACCAGGGCTCTAGTTCTCCAGGACAAGCACCTGGCAGGAGGCTAGGGCAGCAGGGCCAGTGTGTCTGCCCACCAGAAAAGGAATAAATAATATATGATAGATGATAGATAGATAGATGATAGATAGATGATAGATAGATAGATAGATAGATAGATAGATAATAGACAGACACAGACATAGACAGAAAAATATGGATGGACTAGAGAAAGAGAGAAACCTGAACGTGGGAAAGAGAGAAAAGCCCCCTCCCCCCCCCACTGTTGATCATATTCATGAATGCTCTCTACTCATCCTTTCACCATACATGCCAGAACCATAACAGTGAGATCATTTAAGATTTAATTCTCGGCAGGCAAAAGTATATTCAAAGTGGATGGCATATAATACTTTCAACATGGCCCTAAAATTTTGAGGTGAATTTGAATAATGATATTCAACTCCCATATTGAAAATGTTACGTTTCAAAGCAATTATAATGTTAATCTATACAAGTTCAACTGAGTTTCTTAACTTTCCATCTGTACAGGTAGATTCTGAGTTCTCCAACAGGATCCTACATAGCTGGTTACCAGAATACCTCCTGGTCAGGGTCTGAGGCTCCTGCAGAGCAAAGTGTACTATAGTATACTGTAATGAGATGAGTGGGACATTTTTAGCTTTGCCCTTGGAATTTTTAGGGGGGAAAAAAAACAGGATCTAGAAGCTTTTCCAAGTTAATTTTTAATTATCTCTCCATATCAACTGTTCCATTTAATTCTATTTCTAATTTTGTGAACTTTGAGAAATATTTCAATACTTACATATTAAAGTATTGTTGTATGAATCTTCCTACATTTGCAAAGCTATACAAAATAAAATTAATATAATTGAATTGAATTAATTCAAAGAACAATATTCATCAGGGAATTAAAGATCTTTAGCATTACATCTAAAATATTGAATTGCAATGAGTATCTATAAAAGTTCCATAAAATACATTTTAAATAATCCCATTGCCTAAAACTCTATTGGAAGATAAAATGAGATAGAAAAGTACATATACAGATACATACATATTTACATGTAAAAGTTCTTCTAACCTACTTTTATTCTACCAAATCATAGAATCTGGGGTACCCTCAATCTCTCTGACTCTCACATATGACAAGCTGAAATCTGGTGGTTTGTAAGCTTGTCATTAGTATCCCCCCCCACACACACACACACACACTCACACACACACTTTTGCTCCCTCTAGAAGAGTGGTATTTTGTACCCAAAATTATTCAGCTTAACCTGCTACTGTAATAATATGATACTAGTGGCCCAGTGTACAGATTTATGCACATTGAAAGGAAATGAATTAGAAGAAATATTTTAATATCGCTATTCGCCCTTTCTCTATAATAGAAGTGTCAACCAAATTCACGATCGACAGTGACAGATTGAAACACACGCATGTGATTGGTGCAAGAGAGAGCTTTATATGCAGGGGTCCTCAAACTTTTTAAACAGGGGGCCAGTTCACTGTCCCTCAGACCGTTGGAGGGCTGGACTATAGTTTAAAAAAAACTATGAACAAAATCCTATGCACACTGCACATATCTTATTTTGAAGTAAAAAAAAAAACGGGAACAAATACAATATTTGTATTTGCATGTGGCCCACGGGCTGTAGTTTGAGGACCCCTGTTTCTATGTATCGTGCATGCGTAAGTCAACTTAGCCTTTTATAGATATAGAATAAACTTGCTTGATTAGACCTGCTTTCTGATGTAAAACTTTTGCAGCCCAGTGAAGCACCCCAACTTCTCTTTCAGGTAATTGTCAGCAACACAGCAGTAAATGGCAACACAAAGCAGATTATTATTGTAGATCATGCAGGGGGAACAAAGGGTAAAATATTTAACTGTAGCAGTGTTTGACTATATTCTGCGCATGAGAAAACCTGAAGTCATTTTCAAGGTCCATCATTTCTTACTTCTTTTCAGTCGGGTCAAGTTTCTAAACTTTCTAAATCTTTGTTTTCTGGCTAATGAAAAGAAAATAGGATTCCACCGAGTCTCCTATCTACCTAGTCCAGGACTCCTGTGAGCATCAAATGAGATGAAGCACAGGAAAACGCTTCACAGACATTTGGTTAATGTGTGAAATGTTTCCACCTGGCTATAAAGCAAGTCGTGTTCTTGGGCTGAAGAAACTGCAAGGAGCCTAGTCATTGCTAGGGAGAGGAAGCTGGGTATTGCTACGTGAAGGCATTATCTGGCAGCCACAGCCACCATTTCCACATTTGGGCCACATTTTGTGCCATGGGGTCTTGGCAGTGTTGGCTGCCATTTGGTGGGCTGTCACTTCGAGTGATGGCAGGGCCTGTGTCCCACTTGGGGAAAGCTGAATGCTGCTTTGTCGGTGCCATTTCTCTGTAAATGCCAAGTGCACATCATGGCAATTCCTGCATTGAGCATCTGCCCCCTGGTGGTCAGTGCGTTTCATAGCAACCAGTCAGACAGTGGGAGGGACACTTAGCATATTAGCCTTTTATATATATAGATATGGAAACCATTAAAATATGAGTACATAGAGAGTTGTTTCTATAAAAGTAAAATGCAAAGCTTTGGAAAACCATACTACAGGTTAATCATTGTATTAGTTAGGGCAGAGTTTCTTCACCTGGGAGGGGTTTTCAACCTTAGAGTTATTGATATTTTTAACTTGGGTAGTTCTTTATTAGGACTGTCCTGTGCCATGTAGGAAGATTAATGGCACCCCTGGTCTCTATCCACTAAATGCCAGTATTTTTAGTATTTCATTTTATCTATACATCTTTTAACTATATCTTTTTATATAACTTTTAAACTAGTGTTCTAAGACTGACAGCTGTCAGAGGGGAAAGGGGTTAGGAGCCTGATGAAAAAAGGTAAAGAGATTATATATAACACACACAACAATGTGGTGATAGCCAGAGGGAAATGGGGCTGGGGGTAGGTGGAGGTGGGCAAAGGGGAGTGGGAAATGAGGATAGAAAAAAACTTTGCTTGGGGCAAGGGGCACATGATGCAGTGTGCAGATGATGTTTTATTGAGTTTTACATTGGAAACCCATATGGATTTGTGAACCAGTGTCACCCAAAATAATGCAATAAAAATAAACTAAATTTAGATTTCCCTATCTACAAAAATATAATAAAAATAGTGTTCTAGGGAAAACAATAAATTACTTAACTTTTCACCATCGACTGGGATCCCATATATGTTACCACCACTTCAATTGAAATACAAAAACTTTACAACCATATTGGTACCTTTATCATATCCCTTCATGTTGTGATTGTCTTATGTGTAAAATCAACATACACTCGAACTTCCTTTAGACAATGTGAAAATTTTTGCTTGCAATCATTATGGTGGGAATAATAATGTCTTCCTCCTCTTTCCTGACCCCCCCCCCAAAAAAAAATACATGTCCATGTCCTAATCCCTACAATTTGTGAATATTATTTTAAGTGGCAAGAGAGATTTAAGGTTGCAAATGGAATTAAGACTGCTAGTGAGGTGACCTTAAAATAGAGAGATTATCCTGGATTCCCTGGGTGTGTCCAGTCTAGTCACAGAGGTTATCAAATGTGAAAGACGGAGGCAGAGAGAAGTTGAGAGTAGTTTAATAAGAGAAGAATTTGTCCCACTATGAAGATAGAGGAATATAGGAAGGCTAAGAGCCAAGGTATAGGAGCAGCACGTAGAAGCTAAAAATTACAAGGAAAAGCCTCCAGAAGAAACACAACCTTGCCAATACCGTGATTTTAGCCCAGTAAGATCCATTTTAGACTCCTAAACTATAAGATAATAAATTTTTACAAAACTATTAGATAATAATTTTTTGTTGTCTTAATCCACTAAATTTGTGGTGTTTTGCTCAATATTCACATGAAAATAATATAATTACTAACCACATAATAAAGAGGTCATTGAAAATGGTAAACTCTATGATCCTGACCAGCTCCCTTTCTACCATAATAAATACATATCAAAGCTAAATAAAATGTTCAAGAATTTTTTATTCATATATGAGTTTTGAATTTTAAAAAAAAATAAAGAAAATCCTCACGTGCTAAGGGGATAAAGAGCTAATTGGATATTGGTGAAGAAAGGAGTGGCTGATGCAATGATTAGGAGAGGGTAGGACATAGGGTTTCAGACTCAATAAGGACACTAAGACAATAGGGTAGGATTCTAATGTCCACACAAGAACTAGAAACAATGAATTATGGCCAAAGCCAGAAGATGTGAAGATGTTACTGATTCCTCTAATAAAAAGAGGAATCTTTGAAGAATTATACTATCCAAATTAAGAAACTTTAAAATTTTTGCACATTGGCCTAAGAAGTGATAAAAATGCTTGCCAGCTACATGTGACCATAGGTGGGAAACACCTATAATAAATGTTGAATCCCAAGCCTTGCTACTTGCCACTTGCAGATATAAGATCCAAAATTATACTCCTCACTGGTATAGAAATTCTAAAATCAGAAAGTAGCATAAAATTCCCAGAATCTCCTGAAGAAGAAAATATAAAAGTCCTATTCAGGGACTGTCCACAATCTCTGGAATAAAAGAAATTTTCTGATGAGAATAAGAATACAATAAAATAATCTGTATATATAAAAGCCTAAGCAACCGAATAACTGAATGATCAGTCGACCGGTTGCTATGACATGCACTGACCACCAGCGGGCATATGCTCAATGCAGGAGCTTCCCCCTGGTGGTCAGTGTGCTCCCGCAGCAGGAGTACAAATCAGCTGACCAAACCATCCCAGCGACCCTCCAACCTGGCAGCCACTCACTCCCTCAGTAGCCTTGTAGTTCCAATCTCTGAAGAATGGGCCAGGCACCTATGGACCAACACCACTGGCACGATCCTGACAGTGCCACCAGCCTCCTCCCTAGATGCTTCACAAGGAAGAACCAATATTAAAGTTACTGCCAGGTGGCTCCCAACAATGGGTTCAAACATCAGCGGGAAGGATCCGGATCCCAGGCCCCGACAAGGGTGCCCCACCTTCTGCCTGGAGGGCTGATGGCATCCCTGCCCCACCTCCATCCCCTTCTGGACCGGTGCCAGATGCAGGGCTCACGGCTGGCAAGTGTCACTGCAGAGGCCTGAGCCTCTCCAGATCAGGACTGACTCAGGGTGAGGTGGCAGCAAGTGCAGTGGGCCGGGATAAGCGGAAACAGCAGGCAGGAGCAGCAGGCTGCATTGGACTGCTGATTTTGGCTCAATCCCCACAGGCCACACCTAGGGACCCCACCCATGCACGAATTTGTGCACTGGGCCTCTAGTAATAATAAATTGCATTAAAATAAAATAACATGAAAGACAGGAACACACAGAGAAAATGAGAATTGGTATGAATTCTCATGAACTCAGAATCATAATTTTATTACTCAATAAATGTGGTTAAAAGTATAAAATATATTTAAATAATCAGAGTTATTTTAGAGGATGGAAAATAACAGTATTGTTGAGAAAAGATTAAGCAGATTGCAAAAGAAAGCAAATAGAACTTCTAAAAATAAAAATATATTGAAAAACAATATTGATAAAACCTATTGCTATAATAAGCAAAAGATAAAATGGAACTAAAATTAGTGAACAAAAATATCTGAGAAAAAATAAATCTGAGAATATTGTGGAAAATTTGGCAAAAATAATAAAAAAAGAAAACATGAACAAAATATGAATATTAGAATTAGAAGACCTAACACACAACTACTTATAGATATGGAATAAAAGACTAGAGAAAATGGAAGCATACAGTATTATAGGAAATATTTAAACAAATAAGACCTAAAAGCTTTCAAAAATTAAACAATGACATGATTTTCTAATTCTTACTAAGATAGAATAAGCATATTCCACCCTCTTCCTCCCACTGAATACTATTAAACCTGACAGATGAATGGACTTCTTAAAATTAAATAGTAGCAGACAAAGAGAGAAAAAAGACTAGAGTTTGAAGTATCACTATATTAGCAGTGAGTACTTCTACGAAATAGACCATGACCCAATGGTATGTGTTATTGAGTTTAGAGAGAAAGGAAGGGGGAGAGAGAAAAACATCCATGTGAGAAACATCGGTCAGTTGCTTCCCATACACACCCCAACTGGAGAATGAGCCTGCAACCTAGGTATATGCCCTGATCAGGAATCTAACTGGCAACCTTTTGGTGCACAGGATGATGCTCCAACCAACTGAGCAACACTTGTCAGGGCTCCATGTCCTTTGTAAAAAAATGTGTTTTTATTGATTTCCTAAAGGAAGGGAGATTATCTATATCAATGATGAGAAAGTATCATTGATTGGCTGTCTCTTGCAAACCCCTTACCAGGGATCAAACCTGTACCTCAGACATGTGCCCTGACTGGGAATCAAACCATGACCTCCTGGTTCATGGGTCAACACTTAATCACTGAGCCACACTGGTCAAGTTCCATGTCCTTTCTTATGATATTGAAGTTCTCACTAAGTTCATCTACTCTACTCCTAAGATCATTGAGCATCCTTCTAACCTATATTTTGAACTCTGCATCTAATAGATGGCTTGTCTCATTTTGTTTAGTTGTCTTCCTGGAGTTTTGTTCTGTTCTTTGGGACACATTTATTTGTCTCCTCATTTTGACTGCCCCCCTGCATTTGTTCTATGAATTAGGTAGAGCTGCTACATCTCCCAGGCTTGGTAGAGTGGCCTAATGTAGTAGGTGTTCTGTAGGGTCCTTTGGCACAGCCTGACCAATCACCTGAGCTGGGCACTTCTGGTGCACCCCCTGCATGAGCTGTGTACACACTCCTGTTGTACTTGAGTCTTGATTGCTGTTGGCAATTCAATGGGAGGGATTTACTCCCAGGCTTATTGGCTGTGAGGACCAGCTGCAAGCACTGTGGAGAATCAGCCAGGCAGGGGCTGACCCCACAGAGCTGGATTTACTTTAACAGGGCTCTGGTGCTGCTGAGTCCAACCATGAGTGTGACCCTTATGGAGGAGGTAGGATAGTGCTTCCACATGGTCTGATGCTTTCCACTGGGTTTGCTGGCTCTGGGGCCTCCCAAAAGGTGGAAGCCAAGATCAGCATCCCCTGTGCCCTGCCCAAGGTCACCCAGCATGAGCTACAAAGGAATCTGCAGATGGCTGCTACTTGTGCTAGGCCTATTGATGCTCAGGTGCGGACAAGCTGCAAACCAAGGCAGGTTGCTGCTTGTGCCAGGCCTGGGGCCCCTTAGTTAGTGGTATGGGGCATGCCAAGGCCAGATGCTGCTTGTTTGAGAGATTTTAGGAAAGGTCAAATCATGAATCAAGACAGGCTGTTTGTATGGAAAAGCCACTGAAAACAGTCTGGGTTGGAACTGTAAGTTGGTGAGGCAAGGTCTCAGGGAATCATCAGAGCAGGGGGAACAGTGTTAGCCAGATTGATGGAGAATCAGATATGATGTTTGATTGCCAGATCTGTGGGGCAAGGGCCCAGAAAAGGAACAATGGCCTCTTCCATCACTTCTCTCTGGGAGAAAGCTACTCCTCCAGCTCTTGGCCTCGTGCCAGACTACTCAGTTTCTTTCTGTATGTCTCTGGTAAGTGGGAGAAGAAAATTTACCTAACAAAGGTGACTTTCCTTCCAAGGCACACTCATCTTCACTTGTTGACAATAGAAGGTAAAAGAGATGCCCGTTTGGGACACGGGAATAGGATAGGTTACAATTAACATTCTTTATAACCTCCATACACTTTGAACTACTCACAAAACTCAACTGAAATTCTCTAAGAAAATAAGAGAAGTGTTGCTTCAAACATAGTTCTAAAGGCAACATGGCAAAAAGAAGCAAGCTTGGAACTTGGTCACAAGCTCTGGGTCACCTCTGTCCCACCTCTTTCCTGAGCCTGATACAACCACCCAGCACCTGTTATCAGACTAGCATTACAATAAAACCTATCTATCACAGGGCCGCCAAGGCTCAAGTACTCTTCAAAAAGTGCCATGCAGTATACAAATGCTAGTTCTTCCTGTTGCTGTCACATTCAACTGTGCTACATCAGGGTTGGCCTGTTTCTGTCATTCCCCTTGTGATGTAGTTAGCATAGTGCAAAATAATGGTAATTGAAACCATTCCATAGGAAAAGGCAAGGGAAAGAGAACTGACAATGTGAATATAGATAACTAGCTAGCACTGATATACCTAAAACTAATGTTATATGTCAATTATACCTCAACAACAACATCAAAAAAACAACAACACAATAGCACTGTTAGTTAGTGAGCCTTATTGGTTAATCCAATATAATAAAAGAGAAACATGCAAATTAACCATCACTCTATCACTCTGCCACTCTGCTACACCCACCAGCCAATCAGAATGACTATGCAAATTAACCCAACAAAGATATGTAGGAGCGGGGCAAAGACTGAAGATGACTGAAGATGGCAGCGGTCACAGAGCTGGAGTGAGCAGGAGGCTTGGGTTGCTCCCGGAGATGCACCAGCCCTGGACTCTGCTCAAGGAGGAGCTGGGGGCTGGGTCGCAGGGGGCAATGAAGGCTTCCAGCCAGCCCTGGCCTCTGCTCGAGGAGCTGGAAAAAAAAAAGAAAAAAGGAGGGACTGGGAGCAGCCAGAATGGAGAAGCCAAGCTTTGCTGCTGTGGCCAGACCAAAGGCCTGGGTCCCGGGTGCCGGAGGAAAACCGGTGCCGGCAGCCAGGGGAAAGAAGGCCTATTGTGTGAATCTTCATGCAACGGGCCACTAGTATATATATGGTGTTCTGAGCACAGAACTGATTTACTGGATTATCAAATGTTATCAGGCTCCAAAAGCCATGAGTCATAGGTTTAAAAACTTATCCCACCATGCAGCCTTATTTTTAACTGCCAATAGACAAGCAGAGTGAGCACTGGCTGCTCTTGTCAGGAGCTGCAGTACTCAGTGTTCAACTGAACAGAATGAAGTGTTCACGTGGACCCAGCCCATCTGCCAGCTTCTGGCCTTGCTTAAGGTTTCCTATTATAATACAGAGCTTTGTCTAACATTAAGAGTCAAAGTAACCCTCCCCAGAAAAGCTAAAGGCCAGTATATTCTCAATAATATCCAGAAACTAGTTTTACTTATATCCAATATCTCCCTTCATCCTGTAAACTTAACTCTAGAAATGGTAAATACAGAAGTCATTAAAAATTCCATTTTCAAAGGAAGATTTTTATTTGATTCTGCCTCTGCTATCATCAAAAACAATTTTCTTTTTCTAAGGCTACACATAGCCCACACCTGAAAGGAAATTTATTATGGTCAGTCCTCGAGACACAATAATTCAAATTCTTTCCTGACTCATCATACAAATCTTGCTAGTGCTTAGCTACTGACATTAGAATCTTCATTTTTATGGACAAGTAGTTTCTAGACAGAAAGTCCAGACCAGGTTTCCCAAATGTGTGGCTCAATAACAAGGATTTTATGTTAGTGTCTTAGAGGTTAGTAGGGACCCAGGTTCAATGTGAGCTGGGCCAGAGTGTCTCTACACACCTATCATCAAATCCTCTGATAGGAAGAATAACTCAAGTCTGGCATCCAGCTAGGGCCAGCCTCTATCTCTAGTTTTACTGTCTTGGCCAAAGGCTGCAACTGAGAATACAAACAGAAAGATAGAGCTGCTGAGTGAGCAGGTAAATCAATGTGTGAATGATGAAGGGGGAGTTCCGGTCATCCTTTTTCTTTCCCTGTGAGGACTGACTCTCCACATTCACAGTGCTAAGTAATGAATGGACATGGGAGCCTGGCCATAGTACATAATCACATAGTAGGACAGCTTACAGAGTTCTTAGTTTGAAAACAAGCACACAGAGAAGTCACAGAATTTGTTCAAAATCACACAAGTAATTAATTTAGAGCAGCACTTAAGCCTTGTTCTCCTGATTTATTCATTTGCTCAAAAGATATTTGTGAGAACAATTAGAAGATGGTGGCATAGGTAAACACCTGTACTCGCCGCCTCCCACAACCACATCAAAATTACAACTAAAACACAGAACCACCATCGTCCAGAACTGCCAGAAAGCTGGGTGAATGAAAGTCCTACAACTAGAGACATAAGGGAGGAAGCACAGAGACTGGTAGGAGGTGCGAAGGCGCAGAACAGGCTGGTCTGGCACCCACGTGTGCCACTTTCTTAATTGAGAGGGAGATTTTCTCTGCGGGGGCTGCCAGGAGGAGCAAGAGGTCCCAGTGACACCCACACCAGACCCCCATCCCAGGGTCCCAGAGCTGGGAAAAGAAGTCCCTGTAACTACAGGCTGTAAAAACCAGTGCAGATTGGAGCTCAGTGACACAGAGGCCAGCTGTTCCTCTTAAAAGGCCAGCACCATGAACTGAACTTACAAGGCCCTGCTTCCTCTGAGCTCCAGCACCAGGGTGAGGCTATTTGGGACACATCTGTCTGGCATCAGGGCAGAAAATTACCCTATTTAAAATTGTAGCCCCCCCACATATACATACACAACATTTCCTATCTCCTTTCTTTCCTATATTTATTATATACTAGAGGCCAAGTGCATGAAATTTATGCACGGGGCAGGGGGAGTCCCTCAGCCTGGCCTGCACCCCCTCCAATCCGGGACCCCTCGGACATCCCATTCACAATCTGGGACCACTGGCTCCTAACTACTCACCTGCCTGCCTGCCTGATCGCCCCTAACTGCCCTCCCCTGCTAGCCTGACCTCATCTAACTGCTCCCCTGCCAGCCTGATCACCCCTAACCACCTCTGCCTTGGCCTCTGCCACTGTGGCTTTGTCTGGAAAGAGGACTGGACGACCAGAAGATGTCTGATCAACCCAGTCTAATTAGCATATTACCCTTTTTAATAGTATAGATTTCCTTACTTCTTAGTATGTCTCCCCACTCCATTTTTCACAAGTTTTATTCACTTCTTCCTTCTTTTTTTTTTCTTTCTTTCTCTTTAAATCCTCACCTGAGGATATGTTTTTATTGATTAGAGACAGAGAGGAAGGGAGAGGAGAGAGAAACATCAATTGCCTGCTTCCCACATACACCCCGACAATTGATCGAACCTACAATCTGGGTGTGTGCCCCGACTGTGAATTGAACCTGAGACCCTTCAGTACACAGGAAAATACTTCAAACAGTTGAGCCACACCGACAAGTACTTCATCTCTTTATTTTTAATACTTACCACAGTGCCTGGCACATTGTAGGTGTCAGTATTTATTCAATACAAGAATAATGTATAAAAATGTATAGAGTAAGTGTCTGGCAATAGTAAGCGATCAATAAATGGTAGCTATTGTATCTTAGAATTTACTAGAGTGAAAGTATGAAGTTATTGATCAAGAGGGCATAACCCTCCAAGGCATACAAAATATTCTCATTAACTTCTACAGAACACTCTATCTATTGCAAAGATATGGCAAAAGTCTGCCTCTTCTATCTCTAGATCACTACTATATATACAAAATGGGTTCAACAAATAATTCTTTTGTTAGAACAACTGAGCAAAATAAAATTCTGGTTTATTGTTGGACAACATTGTTTCACACATACATAAAATGAACCAAAAAAATAGACAAAAAAGGAAAAAATAAACCTTTTATCTTTGGTCTTTTCAACCATCTGACAAACCAAGTATTTCATAGACACACAAAAATAAACCTTTTATCTTTGGTCTTTTTAACCATCTCATACAAACCAACTGCGTACAGTATAGCTAAGTACATACACAAACAGTTACTGGAATGCTCAGAATAAGATTATTTTTGTTGTTTTTGTTGTTTTTATAAGGTTTTTGATGGAGATCCAGGTTTCTGAGTAAAACCTCCTGTGTAAAATTTGCAGCAGTTTTATAACATAATTTTTTAGCAAGGAATAGAAATTGACAACTTATTTTCACTTGTTATTTATCTCAGTACTTCAGGTTGTTATTGATTGTACACAAGAATGTGCCTCAAAACGCCTCCAACTTAGGATAAAGCACAAACATTCTTTTCCCATTTCCTTCCATTTCCTCCCTCTCCCACAGCAAAATGTATCAATGTGACTGACAACTATTTTACCAGCATCACAGGTATATTTTTCAACATTTTGCTTTTCTACTTCCTTTATCCACACAGCAAATTATTTTCTTCTTTAGCTTGACTGTAGTAGTATACAGTGTCCTTCTGTAGACATGTTATTTTAATTGACAAAATTCAGGTGTGAAAAAATGTAACTTTACTTTACGCCTCATATTTCTCTTAGAACCTCATCTTTTTCCTGATGAAAGAATAACTACTTATATTGAGTGCACTGGTGAAGGGTGCTGAATATTGAGTACAGTGTGTCAGAATTATTCTTAGGGCATTAACTCACTGATTCTCTTAATACCCTATGAGATACCCATAGTACAGATGAAGAAGTGAGGCACAGAGAGGTTAAATAGAATTATAACTAATAGTCGTGAAGCCAGATTTAAAACATAGGTGGTATGACTTCAGAGTTGATTGTCTTAACCACTCTACTATAGCTATTTCCTTTTTCCCACTGAAAGTGTTTTCCTTGATTTCAGAGAGGAAGGGAGAGAGAGAGAAACATGAAGGAGAGAACCATCAATCAGCTGCCTTCTGCACCCCCTCCCCCCCACAACCACTGGATATGTATCCTGACCAGGAATTGAACCAGGACCTCCTGGTTCATAGGTTGATGCTCAACCCCTGAGCACACCAGCCTGAATTACAGGATGATTTAATTTATATTTTTTGTCAGGTAATTTCCAGTTTAAATTCAATTAAAAATTCTCCCCCTCAATATCACTGCCCCTAAAGATGCACACATTTTGTCAGGAGAGTAGTGGAAAAGGGATCTTTCCCATTATTACCCTTTCAAATCAAGAGTGCTACTTACTGGTGTACAAATTCCCCTTAACCTTTGCCATTTACCCTTCAGAGGTGTTCCTCACTCAGAGGACACCATTCTTGTTCCCTCTGCCCTGCCACTCTGGATCTACCAGATACCCAAATAACAAAGTCAAATAGACTGAAGCCAGTAATTGAAGCCAAGGGAGAGATCTTCCTAAAATCAAGTTTGGGGATAGCTCAGGTAAGCAATTGGAGCCATGGAAGGAGATATTGTTAAAATTCAGCATATTCCAGTATCTGGCAGGTCCATGTGCAATTTATGCTCTCCAGAGAGATCATGTTCTTCAAGTTCTCCCACAGGACTCCTGGGCAAAGGGCCCCCTGCGCTCAGCTCTGCCACTCAGGAGCTCAGATAGGTTAGGACCATGTCCCCTAACAGCCAACGTATTCAATATTATTATTATTTTGTTGTTGTCATCATCATCATTTTGTCTTATTATTGAATTTTTGTTCATCTTGATTTATAACATAGTTACATGTTACTGTTCTCTGAAAATTTTCTTTCCACTTCCATGACAGACTTTTTCTTCCTATGGGTCAGGATTCTGGGCCAGAAAAAGATTTTCCACTGTTTCCACCAGCTCTGTAAGAGCAAGCTTGCATCTCAGTCATGGCAGCACACTCAAGGCAGTCAATTTGGGGCTCAGTGTTTATATGTTTAAAAAAAGCTAAAATAAATTTTCTTCTCTCTCTTATTCAAATTCTTAGAATGTCGTTCCATACTCTGCCTTGAGCCGCCCTCAGAGCAATATACTTTAGTAATTGCATAGATATATTTGTTGGCTATATTGGCAAAGGACACTATAATTTGAAGACTGAAGACTTGTTTTCAAATATGTCTCAGTAACGAGTTCCAACAGTATGTTCACAATACTGTGCTTCCCTTTCTAACCCCTGTAATTGTCCTGTACTAGGGCAAACTTGTGAGGCTACCACCTTGTTAAGAAACTATGGGTGTGATGGGGAGTAGGATTTCATCTTTCTTAACGATATGAGCATTTAATAAAGGGATCCATATGTGAAGGTCAATCCACAAAGGTGCACAAGTGAATGAATAGCTTAGTGGAATGACTAGCATGGAGGTAAAATATCACCAGACCGTCAGAGAACATTCCAGATTTCTACTGCCAAGTGGACAGGTCAAAGGATCTTCTCCATCACCATTGCCATGCTACCATCCTCAACATAGTCATGAAAATATCTAACACATAAAACGCACCTACCAGCTTTTAAGCCCAGGATTTCAGTTTAAAGGTTCCATGGATTATTTTATTTGGTCATCATGATAGCTCTATAAATTAAATACTATGATTATTATCATGAAGCTATCACAGATGAAGGAATGAATGCATAGGGAAATTAAGTGACCTGTCTAAGGTCAGCAATAAGTTAGTGGCACAGTTGAACTTTGAATTTTAACCTTTGGATTCCAAGACCCAAATCTCATAATCCTGGAAAAGACATTCATTTAACTCATTTGGAAATTCACATACCAAGAAACGTATCCATGACACCATGTCAGTACATGTATTAGTTAGCTAGGACTGCCATAACAAATGACCACAAAATGGCTTAAAACAACAGAAATTTATCCTCTCACAGTTCTGGAAGCTAGAAATCAGAAAGCAAGGTCATGGTCTGCAGCTGCTAGGGGAGCATCCTTTCTTGCCTTTTTCAGCTTCTGATAGCCTCAAGTGGTCCTTGATTTGTGGCTGCTTAACTCCAACCTCTGCCTTTAAGACCCAAACTCTTCATCAGTTCTTTCTATTAAAACCTCTCTGAGCCTCAATTTTCTCCATCAGAGATAAAAGTAAATATAACAACCCCTTTTTAGCTCCAAAATTCTATTATTCTAAATAAAACAAAGACAAATTAACCTTTCACATGTTTAGTAATTATACATAATCATATAATCACAATTTTGCTAAGAATAACTTAGCATAGGACACCCCTCACATAAATGACAGTGACTAACATTATTTTACACAACGTCTCTGGGATCTGGGTGGTGCCTTTTTAGCACTCAGAGTTGTATGACGTCATGAGTGCTTGTAGAGGAGATGCTTGTAGTATTTTAAACCAAGCTGCTACAGCAGCGGTTCTCAACCTGTGGGTCGCGACCCCTTTGGGGGTCGAACGACCCTTTCACAGGGGTCACCTAAGACCATCGGAAAACACATATAGAATTACATATTGTTTTGTGATTAATCACTATGCTTTAATTATGTTTAATTTGTAACAATGAAATTGGGGGTCACCACAACATGAGGAACTGTATTAAAGGGTCCTGGCATTAGGAAGGTTGAGAGCCACTGTGCTATAGGATTTGGGATTGGCTGTGCTCCTGTTCCAAGCACCTACGAAGGCCAACAGCAAGGGTCTCCCAAGCTGCCTAGTTGTGAATGTCCACATAGCATCCTAAATAATGAAAAAAACAGCTACCATTATACATTCAAAGGCTTCTTCCTGCCCTTGGGACAATGTTCAAAATCCCAAACTTGCCTACAGAAGTGTTTCTCAAACTATCTGTGGTAACAAACCCATTTTCTTATCTAGTTTCATTGAAGAGACAGACTAATTTTTAGTCTCCAATCCTTGTAAATCAACAGATTAGATATTTAAAATTTTATGTTTTTAAAGCAGGGGTCCTCAAACTTTTTAAACAGGGGGTCAGTTCACTGTCCCTCAGACCATTGGAGGGCCAGACTATAGTTTTAAAAAAAACTATGAACAAATTCCTATGCACACTGCACATATCTTATTTTGAAGTGAAAAAACAAAACGGGAACAAATATAATATTTGTATTTGCATGTGGCCCACGGGCTGTAGTTTGAGGACCCCTGTTTTAAAGTATAACAAACTGGATTTTTTAAAAATAAATTTGAGAACACAGAAAACCAGCAGGCCTAAATTACATTTCAATAAATCTAAACAGAACATACCTAATAGGAAACATTGAAGAAACTATATCCACTATTTATTGAAAGTGTGCATTCTGAGATTAAAATGGAGAATTGATGATGATGCTCACAATTTTTGTTATTCACAATCACAAATAACAAAAAAATATAAAGAAAATAGAAATTCCCTGTATTAAATTGCATTACACACACTTGGAATGAACACTGTGTATATCAATAGTTGAGCTTGTTTTATGCTTGTTAACTTATCTAGGTTGGATTGATGATAATGCTACTCTCAGGGGATAGCATACATCTATATTTTGTTTTATTAACATGCATAAAAGAAAAATCAGTCTCACAGGGGTATATTGACAGGAAAGAAAGAAAATGAATTACAGTAAGCTTGAGATATTTGTCTTTCATTTTTGCCTAAAGTGAAGCAAATGATGCTCTATATTGAAAATCCATCTTTAATCCTTTATCAGTAAACAATTATAATTTATCATGCAAATTCATCGTTAAATTTATATCATCTTTCAAAAATTTAAAAGAATTCTGGATCCACTATTTTTATGCATGCATCTTTTTTTGATACAAAGTAAAAATCCAAATATTCAATCAACTTTGTAAGGCAGTCACAGATGTGCAGTACCAGATCATCAATTATCCCACTGATACTTTTTGTTAAATCATGGAACATGTCATAACAATCTATAGAAACTGCTCTTCCAAGTTTCTCTCAATTTTTCCCTTCAGTTTTATCTGTTATTGAGACATATTTTGCATTCCTTCCTTGCATAGATGTACTTAGATCATTGAAAATATCAAACATGTCAGATACATAAACAAATCTGTACTGTCCAATTTACAGCTTTAAAATGTTGAGATAAAACAAATTTCTTATCTTGTAGACAGACTAAGTTTCTGTTGTGTTCAAACTTTCTCAGCAGAACCTTTTCCTTCTATAATCATTCAATCTCAATACGCAAAACAGTTGCTTATGATCAGCCTTCATATCCTTCACATCATCACATAATAAAGAGAATAATATAGAATTTAACACATTAGCATGAACATAACTCACAATTTTTACTGTGTCACTGAGCACACCATCTAGTTCAGCTGCCATTTCTCTCATAATGAGGCTTTCTGGTGAAGGAAGGAGTGTGGTAAACTACAAGCTTCTTAATCTAGGTATTTATTCCAGAATGCTTTTCTATTATCACAAGGCACCATCAGAGAGACTCTACATAGGCCTTAAGATGCAAGCCACACTGACCACTTGCTCAGATGTTTTGGTAATGTCAAAACGCAATGAGTTTCTAAACATTTCCTCTTTATCTCATGTGGACCATCACAAATAGTTACAAAGAGTTTTAAACCAGCACTGCACTTTGAGTGACCCTGTTCTGCAAGACTCTACGTAATCCACCCCTCACTCAGATCTCTAGACTATGTCATGTCACCTTCCCTCTCACTCTCTACACTCTGATAATATATGGATACCCTGTTTTTTCTCCCACTTCATCCTCCACACTTCCACATTAGGACTTGTCATCTTAAAACTGTTTGTCTAATATCTGTGTTCCCTTCTAGAATGCAACCACTACAGGCACAGAGACTATGCCCCTTTTATCACCAATTCCCAAATGCCAGGTGTTCAATGAATACTCACTGAACAGAAATTTTTCTACATCAGTTTACAGAGTATAGCCACCAAAATGTCTCATATATTATTTAAAAACATTTCAGACTAATTCACTGTAATAGTACGACTGCCTCCCTCTAGGAACTATTTAGCCCCTGTGCCTTCTGGAGCCGGGGAGGTGGGGGGAGTAAGTTAGGTAAGATAGGAGGGGAGGGAGAGCAGAAATAAATGAAGAAAGAAGCCATGTGAAAAAGCAGCTAAGTTTTCTGTATTATGCTGTTTACTTTATCTGGAAAAGCCTTCCATCTCTCACTTTGCACAACCACTCTCATCTCACTCCTGCCTTGTAAACTTGCATTCATCTTTCAAGACTCACATGACTATCACCTTTATTACACACACACACACACAAATTGAGTTGGATACTCCCATCTCTCTACCATATTTTTCAAATCCATAGCACTCAGTATTCATCCCTGTTGTAACACATTTTTACAAAGTTGTTTACTTGTCTATCTTCCCTCTACCTAGAATTTGTCTTTCTTGAGCGCAGGAATTCCTGTTCCTCTTTGAGGTTCCAGCACCTTGTCTAGTGCCTGACTCCGTGTAGTTTTCAATATGTTTGCTGATCTAAGGAATGAATAAGGTTTATGTCTATTTCCCTGGCCATAAGAAGTCCATAGGGTAGGAGTTGGGGGTCAGAGGTGGCTAACAGGGGAGTAGTAGCTATACTAGTAAAATAAAAAAAGAGGATTGATTGGGTGTGATGTAAGGGATAGAAATTAGGCCAGATGGCAATAAAGGGAATTCTGAAGGGTAAAGTAAACAAAGACAGATATGTGGAAGAAAAAAATAGATAAGAAAAAGAGGCACAAAAGAACATTTTTGAGTTATTACAAAAACTGTTTTAAGATTCTATGAAATTTTCTCTTTTTATTTGACTTCCTTTTTCTCTTGAGTGTCTTTGTTTCTTTGCTTATTTGTTTATTTTGTCAAGATTAATTTATTGAGAATCCACTTTATAGAAAGCATTGTACTAGATTCTGGGAATATGAAGATAGAGAGCTGAACTGGTAAACAAGTAGTTATGATACAGCATGATCAGAGGAAAAATAGAGATTTATCAAGAATAGAATAAGGGTAGGGAAGAAGGGTATCTAAACAACTAGATCCTGGATGCTTTTGCCCCTCAGTCAAAGAATGGGCTCCGAATGTGTCTGTCTTTTTGACAAAGTTCCCAATGCTATGCCTTGAGATGAGAAAACATTCTGACTTAGAATTTCCTTTCATATTTCTCAGAGTTCATCCTTAGAATTTTGCCTGTAATCAGAATAAATAAAAACAAAAAGTATAAGACTTTTCTACTTTAATATATCTTCTTAGGCTAACCAGATTGGAAAATGATTTTTCACATTTTCTGGATTATTTTTTCATTCCCACTTTTCTGTAGCAAACAGATAAATCCTCCCCTAATTTATCTCTAATCAGGAAGGTACTAACTTCTGATTTGTTCATTTAACCTTGATGACATTTTTCCTTGAATTTCTGACATATTTCATAACAGTCTAATGGAATATATCTCCTTTAACCTGACCTACTAATATCAATACTTGCATTATCGCCATGTCTGTAAAACTTTAAAATTTGACATGTAAGGTCTTCAGCTAGGTGTAGACTGGTAACCAGATGATAATATATCATAATCTATATAATAAAAGCCTAGGTGGTCCTTGTGCCCTCACGCAACACCCACATGTCATCACAAGATGGCCACCACAAGATGGCTGCCATAAGATGGCCACCCTCATGTTGTCACAAGATGGCCACCAAAAATGACCAGCACAAGATGGCCGGCAGGGGAGGGCAGTTGGAGGCGAACAGGTCTGTGCAGGGGGGGGGGGGGGCAGTTGGGGGCAGCCAGGCCAGCAGGGGAGGGCAGTTGGGAGCAAGAGCAGGCCGGCAGAAGAGGGCAGTTGTGGGTGATCGGGCCAGCAGGGGAGGGCAGTTGGAGTTGGGGGCCATCGAGCTGGCAGGGGAGGGAAGTTGGGGGCAATCGGGCCAGCAGGGGAGCAGTTAGGGTGTGATCAGGCTGGCAGGCAGGCGAGCGGTTAAGAGCCAGCAGTCCCAGATTGTGAGAGGGATGTCTGGCTGCCGGTTTAGGCCCGATCCCTGGAGGATCAGGCCTAAACCGGCAGCCAGACATCCCCCGAGGGGTCCCAGATTGGAGAGGGTGCAGGCTGTGCTGAGGATCACCCCTCCCATGCACAAATTTCATGCAACAGGCCTTTAGCTATAATTTATAAATCCTGTTCACTTAAAATTATTTAGTGCATAAAAGACAATAAATAAATATAAACATTTATCTAACTTCACCTTTACGCAAGTAAAATAAATGTTTAACTAAGTTCGCCTTTAAACAAAAAGTCTAGATTAAATAAAATTATACCTCAATTATACTCTGGTTCCTAAATAGTGTGGTAACATGATGTAGAAGCAGAAATGAGTGTACTGCATATTCAGTTTTCAATTAACTATTGATACTACTTGCTATCCTATATAATAAAAGGCTAATATGCAAATTGCCCCCTCAACCAGGAGTTCCACTGGAGTTCAACCAGGAGACAGGGCCAGCTGGCCAACCACCAATAGCCCCTCCCCCTGGATGGCCCCACCCCCGACCTGCACCCCATCCCAATCTGGGGCAGGCCGGCCAGCCAACCTCCTGTGGCCCCTCCCCCTGGCTGGTCCCACCCGTGCATGAATTTGTGCACTGGGTCTCTAGTGTTTTCATAATACAAAGAGATTGTGCAGAGGGTGGGTAGTATAGAGAAAGCACTTTCCTTAAGAACTTCTAAAACAAATATCACATGATCTCAATTATTTCTGGAACTAATGAACAAAATTAATTGACCAACAAAATAAGACCAGAAGCATGGAGGTATGGAACAGACTGATATACTTTGATGTGGGGTCAGGGGGATGAGAAGAGATAAAGGAAAGAACTTATATACCTACTAGAGGCCCAGTACACAAATTCGTGCATGGGTGGGGTCCGGCCAGCCTGCCCAAATCAGGGCCAATTGGGGCCGGTCTGGCTGGGGGGAGGGGATGTGGGAGATTGGCAGGCTGACCCCACCCCTGATTGGGGGGGGGGGCAATAAGGGGCGGGGCCAGCCTGCCCCCTGGCCGAACTCCAGTGGAACTCCTGGTTGAAGGGAAATTTGCATATTAGCCTTTTATTATATAGGAGGATATGCATAGCCCATGGACATGGGCAATAGGGTAGGGGCTGGGAGGAAAGGGTTTAAAAGGGGTGGGAGTGGGAGAATGGGAGAAAAGGGGAGATATCTGTAATATTATCAACAATAAAAAATATATTTAAAAAACAAAAAAACTAGTGAGAACCCAGTCTATCCCTGTGATGACAAACATAAAATCCTGGTTAAACAATTGAGAACGGAGCTGAAAGATATAATGAGCAGTAAACACATGGGTGAGAGGTATAGATCACAAGGGATGTGGTGGGGAAAGGTGATACTTGTTCTCACATTTGATTGGTTGGAGTTGGCCAGAAGATGGAAAATAGAAAAAGTAGAAAGAAGGCCTATGGAGAGAGGGAGTCCTCTCCTGCAGCCTCTTCCCTAGGCCCTTAGAGAACCACAGCCAACTAGGTTCTTGCTTGGTGTTAGATGAGCAACTTATTTTCCATGGTGAGTGGGTGTTAACTCTGGTCAAAGGGTTATATGTTAAGAGTATAACAATTTAGTAAAGAGCCATTAGTTCAGCTAAAAGGAACAAAGTGGAACAGATAACATGCAAAGAGGAAATCACAGTTTTTATCTAAGACTTTTATATTTATCTCAGTTTTGCTTAAAAGTTGTTTATTTTCTGCATTCATTTCTATGTGATTAGTATTCACATCAGTGATTAAATAAAAATGTATTTTTGCAGGTAAATCAGATAAATGCAAAATCACAATTTAATCTAAATCTCCACTTCAAACACATGGAGGAAAAGGTTGCCCCTGCGATTGTCACCATCCCATGTAGTTGAGTTAGATGCCCTAAAACCATAGTCCTCAACTCTTTTTAACTCATGTTCCCTTTATAAATGTGCACTCCAAGGGGATTCTAGTTTGTATACGCACCACTCAATAAGGTTTTGGTTGATTCTCCTTTTCTGCAGTTTATATGATAAAATCATATATCACCCCCTACCTTTAATTTGATACCACCACCACCACCCTGGGGCACATCCTTCCACCTTGATATTCACAGCCTAAAGGACCAGTCAGCCTTTCTTTGGTGGCAGTGTATGGCCAGCACAAATAGAGATGGAGTTACACTATCATCTAACATGTTGACACTGGTAAACACTCAATTTGACAAATAATAAAACATAATATGTACATATAAAAACAGAAAATATGTTGTCATATTTGGTTTTATGAAGTGCGATATTCTGATTATTTTGGCCAGAGAAAATAGCACATTTAGTGTGCTATGAAGAAAGAAAAAAAGCAAGAGTCTGGGATTTCCATTAAGATCAAAGTAGCAGTTAAAACAGTAATAACTGTCCAGTAAGATAGGGCGAGGGCCTATCAGGGCAGGTCTTACTTTAACTAAGTCAGAAAGCAAGGAGATGAAATTCTTTAAAGGCTAAAAGTTGTGCCACTTCACAAAAATCACTTAACTAAGCAATTCTTGATGGCTGCTAAATATACATGCTGGTGGAAGCCAATATAAAATACACAGCAAAGTTTTTAAAAAAGAGAAAAAGTGTATTTTAGTTCATGATATCCAGCTGAGGTTAGCTCAATAGGTTTCCTTAAATAAGCTGACAGGAGATTTCTAACATCTCCCATCTCTCAGTTAAGTACCCTTTGTTAACAACTGATAAAAATTGACATAATTATAAAAATTTAATCAAAATTCATTGACATTGAGTCAAACTAAGATGGCGGCATAGATAAACACCGGGAAATTGCCGCCTCCTACAACAATTGAAAAATACCGCAAAGGACAGAGTGGACATCATCCAGAACAACAGGAAGGCTGGCTGAGTGTAAATTCTACAACTAGAAGGAAAGAAAAGCACACTGAGAGCCAGAGGAGCTGCGGAGGTGAAGTGCAGAGGTACGGCGGCTCGCCGGCGCGCGCGGGAAGGGGGTGGCACCTGAGGACGTGGCTGTCTTTTTGAATCACAAGCTCCCGACTGCTCTGAACTCTGGTTCCGGGAAGTCTCTGGGGACCCAGGACTCATATGGGGAGAAGCTGCACTGTCGGGCAGCGGGCGAACTTGAGGGCGGCTTTCCCTCAGAGGTGCTTGCAGCAAGTATCGGGTCACTGAGACGCGGGAGGGAGAATCAGCCATAGCTGCTTCCTCTGCCCTTTGATTCCCTGAGACCCCGCCCCACCCAGGCTGCGGCAGAGGCTTTTGCATGTGAATGTACCTAACTTCAGCCCAGCCAGGCAGGGCCCCGCAGTGGCTTGCTTTGCTTCACAGCTGAGCCTCTTCATAGCTCCTGCTGTGTGGCCTCAGGCAGAGGCTGAATTAGCACCTCCTTAGATCCAGGAGCCACTGTACCCAGTGGTCAGAGGGGGACCATCCAGATTGCAACTCCTCAGATCCATAAGGGACACACTCAGGGAGCAGACTCAGTGAGCACCAAAGCCCCACTGAAGCAAGTCTTGCCCCAGAAGGGTGTCTTCAGCACAGAAGTTCTCCCACTTCAGACACAGCTGATTCTCACAGCCAATTGGCCTGGAGGTCAATTCCTCCCAGTGATCCTACAACAACCAAGGCACCAAGAGTGCACCAAGAGTGTCCACCTCAGGTAACTGGGGAGGCTGAGCCACTGGGCCCTACAGGACACCTGGCACGCAGGGCCACTCTATTAACACAGGGAAGCAGCCAAAATGCGGAGACAAAGAAACAGGTCACAAATGGCAGAAATGGAGGAAAGCAAACGACTGGATATAGAGTTCAAGGCCACGTTTATAAGGTTTTTCAAGAATTTTATGGAAACCGCCGATAAATTTAATGTATACTCAATAAGTATAGTGAGACCATGGAGGACATGAAAAAGGACCAACTAGAAATTAAGCATACACTGACTGAAATAAAGAATAATTTACAGAGATCCAACAGCAGACAAGAGGATCCCAAGAATCAAGTCAAAGATTTGAAATACAATGAAACAAAAAATACCCAACCGAAAAAGAAAAAAGAAAAGAGATTCCAAAAATATGAAGATAGTGTAAGGAACCTCTGGGACAACTTCAAGCGTACCAACATCAGAATTATAGGGGTACCAGAAGGGGAGAGAGGGCAAGATATTGAAAACCTTTTTGAAGAAATAATGACAGAAAACTTCCCCTACCTGGTGAAAGAAATGGACTTACAAGTCCAGGAAGTGCAGAGAACCCCAAACAAAAGGAATCTAAAGAGGACCACACCAAGACACATCATAATTAAAATGCCAAGAGCAAAAGATAAAGAGAGAATCTTAAAAGCAGCAAGAGAAAGACAGTCAGTTACCTACAGGGGAGTACCCATACGACTGTCAGCTGATTTCTCAACAGAAACCATGCAGGCCAGAAGAGAGTGGCAAGAAATATTCAAAGTGATGAATAGCAAGAACCTGCCACCAAGATTACTTTATCCAGCAAAGCTATCATTCAGAATAGAAGGTCAGATCAAGAGCTTCACGGATAAGAAAAAGCTAAAGGAGTTCATCACCACCAAACCAGCATTATATGAAATGCTGAAAGGTATTCTTTAAGAAGAGGAAGAAGAAAAAGGAACTCTTACTATTTGCCACAGCATGGATGGAACTGGAGAGCGGATAAATACCACAGGAACTCACTCATTTGTGGAATATAATGAACAACATAAACTGATGAACAAGGACTGATCCAGAGATGGAGAGGCATTGATTGGACTGTCGGGCCTTGGAGGGAAGGTAGGGGAGGGTAGGGGTAAGGGGGAAAGATCAACCAAAGGACTGTTATGCAAGCATATAGGCCTAACCAATGGACACGGACAACGGGGGGGTGAGGGCATGAGAGGGGGGGTGGGGTAGAGGGTAACGTGGGGACAAGGACACATATGTAATATCTTAATCAATAAAAAATATATTAAAAAAATTCATTGACATTACTTAAAGTCTCTGGCTAAGGTATACACAGGAGTGCTAAAAGCTACAGTGATATATTTTTAAGGGCATGTGCCCTTAGGAAGGTGTAGTCTAGTCACAAAGATATATATGAATACACATGAAAACTATTGGGCAAAGCAAAATGTAATAGGTTCTATGAGAGAGATATTATTCAAAGTACTAAAGGAACATAGAGGAAAAAGGTGACAGATTAATTAAGACACTAGGGAAATTTACATGGAGGGTGGAATGTCTGACCTGGACTTTAAAGTAAGTAAATTGGGGTTTTTTTTTGTTTGTTTTTTAATATATATTTTTTATTGATTTCAGTGAGGGAGAGAGAGATATCAATGATGAGAGAGACTCATTGATTGGCTTCCCCCTACTGGGGATGAGCTCCAACCTGGGCATGCGCCCTTGACTGGAATCAAACCTGGGACCCATGAGTCTGCAGGCCGATTCTCTATCAACTAAGCCAGTGGTTCTCAACCTTCCTAATGCCGTGACCCTTTAATACAGTTCCTCATGTTGTGGTGACCCCCAACCATAAAATTATTTTCATTGCTACTTCATAACTGTACTTTTGCTACTGTTATGAATCGTAATGTAAATATCTGATATGCAGGATGTATTTTCATTGTTCGAGACCCACAGGTTGAGAACCGCTGATACTAAGCCAAACCAGCTAGGGCAGTAAATTGTTATTTTAAAGGGCAAAGAGGATAAGGGATATCCTAGATGGATGATACATCAGAAAAAAATGTTTACTCTATCTCTGAAGAATGAAAATCTAGTTAAATACATAAGGTGGACAAGTAAGAGATAAGGATGGACAGGGAGGTGAAGCCCATAGCTTTGCGAACCATAATGATTCTGAACTTTATTTTGAAGACAATAGGAAACTGCTAAAAATATTTAGGCACAAGAGTGAGTCAATCAGAGAAAAACTTTAAAATGTCATTTGTTCTTTTGTGCAAGTATAGACTATTAACATGCTTTTGTAAAAAAGGCCCATCTATACAGTGCTGGTGAAACCAGAATGTTAAAAAGAAGCTGTGAATCCTCTGAAATTTGAAAAGATGGCTGTGAATAATAACCATCTACTGAGTTGGCTGAGTACCTGTCAGGGCTGCCAGATCACAGAACGGAGTGCAGAAACTGATCATAATAACATCCTCAGAAACAATTAGAAAACTAATGTAGGTTCACACTTACAAAATGAGACGTGGAAAAGAGGAGTGTTTTTTAATGTTAAAACAGCATCTTCAAAATCTAGGCAAATGAATATGTACAGTCAGAAGCACTCAAAACAAATGTATCAACTGCCTAGGACTCTCTTGAGTTACTAGTTTATAGACAGAATTAAATGACTAAATGTCATTTTAGAAAAACTTTTATTTCATTGCTTTAAACATCTCACATATTGGGGGGAAAGCTAGAGCAGGCACTGTGATAAAAACAATGCTCTATATTCAACAAACTCTTTTTTATTTTATTCTAGAGACACAAGAATACCTTTCCCAAGCCCCCTGTTTAGGAAGATCCCTGGAGTGAGCTGTAGCCAGTAGAATATGGTTAGAAGTGATACTCAGCAGTCCTAGATCCTGAAACCTCCATGCTCCCTCTTCCTTTGCATGACCAGATGCAAAAGTATCTGGTGGAATGCTTTGAGGCTTTTGAGGATGAAAAACAAAACACAGCAAAGCCACATGATGGAAGGAGAGTAGATCTCTGAATGACTGTGAAGGAGGGACCCTCCTCCAACTTCCCAAAGACCCTCATTGGAGTATGGCATGAGCTACAAATAAATGCTGCTGGGATTTCGGATTGTTTTTTATAGTAGTTAGCACATCTTGACTAATATAGATTCCCAAAACTTTATTCATATTTAAAAGTCAGAAGTTATACACATTCTAATCCTACTTAAAGCATTTCAAATTGTTTTCAAAGCTATAAATACACCAAAACATTATGCTATAAATATAGTCAAATTCCAGGATACTATAAAGTTGAAGATAAATGTTTTAGGAGAAAGGGATAAAATCATTCATCGTTACTTTTTGAAACAAGGTGGCTTGATAGTTCATTGGGGATTTGGTTATTCCATGGTGATTCTCCAGTGGGCATTGTCCGATAAGAGTCAGACAGTTTGGGGAAGAGACCAAAGGAACATCAACAGTAAAATGACCGAACCAAATTTTCTCCAACTTTATGAGTTAAAAAAAACAAACTTATTTGTAAGAGTTCTGCTGAAAACTCTCAGTGGTTTCTCATCTTGCTTGAAGTAAAAGCTAAAATCCTTGCCAAGCCTTACATCATCTGATCCATGTGCCCCCCCTGATCTTACTATTCATCCCCTGCTCACTCCAGTCTCCCTGGCCTCCTTATTGTTTCTAGAAGCCAGTCAGGCCTTTGCACATGCTGTTCTTTCTACCTGGAAAGCTCTCCTGACTGATGTCCACACGGCTCACTCCTTCGCCTCCCCTCCTTCAGTACTTGGCTCAAATGTCATCTTTACCAAGAAGATCTTCCCTGACCACTTCTTTTAAAATAAAAAACCACCCCACACATATTACCTATTATTCCTCCCATGACTTTCTCTACATAGCACTTAATACCATTTAACACCCCTTATCTTTTCCTTATTTCATTGTGTCTCCTCAATAGGATGAAAGCTTCATGAGGATAAGACTTTTCCGTTTTGGTTCCCTGATCTATTCCCAGAGGCTAGATCAGTGCTTAGCACACAGTGGCTGCTCAAGAAATATTTGGTGGCTATTAAATGATAGTGGGAGTGTTGGGTAGGCTATTGAGTACACATTCCTGGAATTTGGAGAGAAGCGTGAGCTGGAGATACAATTTTAGGAGCCATCAGTGAAGATGGCATTAAAAATAAAGAGACCGCATAGATTTAGTAAAAGGAAACTCAAGAGAATGCATCTTTATGATATTTATAGAAAAAGCATGACAAAAATAACACACCTTTTACAAAATTTAAATTAGAAAAATTTGTAATACTGAAGGTGTTTAAAAAGACAAAATATCTGTAACCATTTGCAGGGCTCAGAATCAATCGTTTTAATTGCCTTTTAATTGCATTTTGCTTTATTTCATAATCAAGGTTATCTTATCTTCTCCAGCAAATGAAGGAAATGGATGCCTTCCCATTCTTCTGTTTACCATCTGATCTCAAACAACCACCACAGAACACTAATAAAGAAATGAAACACACGTAATGTGTTTCTAAAGAATTCCCATTCTACTCTTCATCATCTGTGACCATTTAATTGTAGTGGTGACTGGCAGAACTGACAGGACATGTGGGAATAGAAAGTAATACACTTGAAGTAAATGGAGATTACAATTCTCTTTCCAATAACTTGAAACTTATTCTGAAGCTTCTTCAAAATATAAATGCAGAGCCCAAGGTCAGACAGACAGCAAGCAGTTTATTGAGAATCAGAGATTAGAATGCAGAATGGTCGCCTCAAAGACTCCGCTGTCTGCATTTTGTAGAAACAGATGCAAAAAGTGGAGGAAATATTATAAAACAACTACCATCACTGCTTGGTAATTTGTGCTAATTATATGTATGAAGTTGTGGGCTCATTGTACTCCTTAAATGACATCACTCATGAAGCCTTGTGATTCGTTTTAACATGCTACAAACACAGCTGTAGCATATATATTCAACAAACTCTGGAGGATGCCTTGCCGCAGGGTAACCTGAAAGCTTTTCCAAACACCTTTAATTCAAATTTAAACTCACCACTTTCCAAAATGTAATATTTCATCACCCACTATATTTAAATTTATAAAATCTGCATTGTATCTCTCAAGTATGCTTAAATCGAAGTTAAAGTATTGGAAAAGCCTACCTAATTTAACAAGTAACACTTATAGTAATAGCAAGTACTGACTCAGCAGAAGATAGACAATCAACAGACCAACCTAACTATAAAAACTGCAAATAACTGCAGTTTTCAAGTTATGAAGATGAAGAAGTTGAAAAAGAAATTAAAATTTTAGCCCAGGCTGGTGTGGCTCAGTTGCAGCGTCATCTCATACACCAAAAGGTGGCAGGTTCGATTCCCAGTCAGGACACATACCCAGGTTGTAGGTTTGATTCCTAGTTGGGACTTATTCTGAATCTTCAGAAGGCAATCAATCAATGTTTCTTTCTCTCTCTCTCCCTCTCTCTCTCTCTCTCTCTCTCTCTCTCTCTCCCCTCTCTAAAATCAATTTTTTAGAAATTATAAAGGAAATAGACAAGGGAAATCAAATGAGAAAAAGGAAAAGGATAAAGGACAGTTGAAAATATAAAACAACCTGAATAATAAGTGAAATAGAAAATCAAGTATATGACATGATTTGGGATCCAACTAAGCTAAAAAGAAATTGTTACTAATCAAACATCATACTAGAGTCACATTTTTAAAAGTGGAAATTATTATATCAAAGATGGGTTTAAATGAAGCACAAGAACCCTGGAATGCCATGGAAACTAATATTAAATAGATTATCATTGTGAATTTTCCTTAGTCTTTTTTCCAATAAAATCTCTAGAGCCTTTTCTTCTCCATCACATCTTAGCACTCCTATTGCATCCAGCATTATAACCAACCACTGGTCTACCTTCCTTACTACACCAGGCAGATTGTCATGGATTTGTATGGAGTACAGAAATCAAGAAAATGATGAAAGTTGAGACCCTTCAGGTTGACCCATTATAAATCATATTTAATACTTATTCAACACCAGCATCACAGACTCATAAACTCTCAAGATCAGAAGAAATGTTAAAGGTCTTCCAGTCCGACCAAGCATTCATTCTCAAATTCCTTCTGCACCTTCCTGTCAAACAGCTGATTATTTTTTCTGGGACATGTTGATTGACAGAGAATCCACCATTTTCCAAAAAGGCCCATTTCACTTTCAAACATCACTTCAGCCTGTTATTTATTCCATTATGATGTCCCTCAAACCAAACTTTTTACATGGGGCATCTATTGATAAGAAAACATAGAAACACCAAAAGACTAGGGCCAACCTCAAACAGACTCTCATTTTGTTGATATAATTGAGAAATCCCTGAGAATCAGCATACTTTTAAAGCTCCCCTAGTGATTCCAACATGCAGCCAGGATTATAAACATTGCACTAAACTAAGTTCACACCATGATCAAGTTACTATTAGAAAATGTCAAATGATCCATCTCCTTAAAGCTTCTATCCATTAGTCTCAGTTTGATTCCTTGATGATTCTACAGTAGAATAAGGTAACATTATAACATGGAGAGAGTGAAAGATTTGAATTCAGATAGACCGGCTCTGAGTGTGTGACCTTCCTGAGTGACCTCAACCAAACTGTCTGTCCTGAGTCTCATTTTCCACATCTGTAAAAAGAGATTATAATAAGGAATTGGGAATTGAAGGACATAATATATTCCACATGGCCATAACATTGCTCTCCTGTCCACCTGAGCCTTCTCCAGGTGAATGTGGCAGATGGGTCTCCAGGGCAGCCCCATGATTCCCACTCCTTGATGTTCACATCCTTGAGTGTCTGTGGGATCTGTGACTTGCTTCTAACCAATACAATATGGCAAAGACAAAGGGACTTTGGCAGATATCGTTAAGATCCCAAATGTGTTGATTTTGAGTTAATCAAAGGGAATATTATCCTGGGTGGGCCTTACTTAATCAGGAACATGTGAAAACCCTTAAGAGAGTGACTGGATCCTCCCTGAAGTCAGAGATTTCAAGTGGGAGAGACTCCCGTGGGCTTGATGAAGAAAGGGTCATGTTATAGAAGCTCACATGGCAAGGAACTGTGGATGGCCTCTAGGAACTACAGGTGGCCTCTAGGGCCTCCAGCCAACAGGCAGTGAAAAATCAGAGTCTGCAGCCATAAAGTCTCAAGGAAATGAATTCTGTCAACAACTTGAGTGAATTCAGAAGCAGATCTGCTGGGTGAAAATGCAGCTTGTAAGACCCTGAGCAGAGAGGACCCAGTTAAACTATGCCCAAACTCCTGAGCCAGGCAACTTTGAGGTAATTAATAGTGTGGTTTGAGCCAGTAAGTTTGTGGTAATTTGATTTACAGAAGTAGAAAACTAATAACATTTTTGTTCAGGGTTTCAAGTTGTTTCATGGTCCTGGTCACTCTACTCAAAACACCTGTACTTTAGATAAATGTCCTTTAAAGCATGGCTTGCAAAAGTAGATGGAACCATCAGAGCAAAACTTTGTTCAGACAGATACCATCAATGGGGTGTTGGTAGCAGTAGAAAGTTAACAAGAAACATGACACTTACAATTAAATTAGATGATGCCATTTTTTATCCTAAGGTGCACATCCTCTCTGTTGCATTAGTCTCACATTTAGAGTAAAGAAAAAAAGGATGTTCGTGTTATTAAATTGTTTTGCTAATAAGCCTCTCTTTTTTCCATTTAGAAAGTAACCCCTTAAATCCTAAGCTTGTATCAACTCTATAGTTTGCAAAATGCTTCAGGGTGTTTCATAAAGTCATAAACATTTCTATTGTACTTTATATTAATCTAGTATGGTTTGTATTAATCATTTGAGCTGCTTATGTTAATTTCACATACATACAAGTACATGCATATGCATACATTTGTTTGCGTAGATTTATTTTTCTACCAGTCGGAAAAACCTCAGATTCCTAGTTTTCCTCTTTTCATATTTGCACAGGCAAAGAACATTTAAAAGTACCTCTAACCAATTCATATCCAAACACATTATGAGGTCTCATTCCTCCATCCTTGCTCACTAATGATTTTATGTCAGACTATATGAATTATCTGTCTTTAACTTCCAAAAGCAGCCTTTCTAATAATAGCCTTTGTAAAGTGGCATGCAGAGTAGATTAACAGCACCCCTCCTATAACAGACTGTACGAAACAGTCATTCATGTTCCCCTTCCCCCTCTGCAGGCAGTCCCTAATTCCCAGTGTAGAAGCTGTTAAGACCGTATTTGTAGTTTCCACCTTCCTTATTGAGGGCATGAGCATATGACCCTAAAGGAACCCGACAAAGACAGTCAACATGCTGAGAATGATAGAGTGAAAAGACAGAAAGAGCTTGAGTTCTTGATGACACCACTCAACCAATTAACTAGCCAGATCTTCAACCACCCTCCTGCCAGATCTCTTCCAACACGAGAAAAGAAATGCTCTGCGTAAGCCACGCTTGGGGTATTCAGTTACTTTTAGCCACAAACATCCTAAATGATACACTGACCTATCTCTTACCATTTTTAACCTTCCTAAGCCTGTTTTCTCAGCAATAGGAAAAGAAAATATGTATGGTCTTTTCAGATGATCAAGTTAAGATAACAGGTAAATAGGATTCTGGTACCAATTCCAGTGTGTGTGTTTTGGGGAAGAGAGGCACACCAACAAGCAATTCTCAGAACACCAGCTAGGTGTCCTACCATTCAACTTAATTCTGACACTGTCTACCCAGAGGTAGCATCAGATCCCACAAGGTAAGGGTTCAGTCCTTCAAGACTGCCCCCCTATCAACCCACTTGAGAGGCCAGTCACAAGTCCAGGCTGTTACTTTGTGTTTTTGACCACCTGGCTATAAATCAGTCATCCCCAAAACCCACTCCTCTTGTTCAATTAATTTGCTAGAGCGACTCACACAACTCAGAAAAACAGCTTACTTACTAGATTGCCTGTCAGGAACAGCCAGAAGGAAGAGATGCCTCGGGCAAGGCATGGGGAAAGGAAATTCCATCCTCTCCCAGGGATGCCACTCTCCCAGCACCTCCATGTGTTCATCAACCCAGAAGCTCTGCAAACCTGTGACTTTGGTGGTTTCTGTAGCCTCATTACATAGGCATTGGTTAACCCACTGGCCATTAGTGATTGAGTCAACCTCAAGCCCCAGAGCCTGGGGAATGGGACTGTAATCGGATGGTTGGCTCCACCCCCATCCTTAGGTGCTTTCAATGTCATCTCATTAACCTAACAAAAGCCCTTCCTCAGTCTCAACACTCACCTTAGAAAATTCCAATGGTTTTAGGAGCCCATGCCAGCAAGGAAGACCAAGAACAAATGTATATTTCTTACTGTAAATCACAACACCACAGGGGGTCATTAGAGTGGGCCTTAATCCAATATGACTGTATCCTTATAAAAAAGGAGAATTTGGATCCGGAGACACACACACAGGAAAAAACACCAGGTGAACTTAAAGGTAGAGACCAGGGTGATGCTTCTACAAGCCAAGGAACACCAAAGAATGGCCAGCAAACCATCAAAAGCTAGGAGAGAGCACCCTAGAACACAGGCCTCAGAAAAAACCTCTGCCAATACCTTGATTTTGGACTCCAAACATCAAGAACTGTGAGACCATAAATTTCTGCTGTTTGACATCCAGTCTGTGGTCCTTTGCAATAGCCACCCTAGCAAACTAATACACAATTCAAGGTTAAAAATAACCCCAAATTCCAAAGGAAAGAATCAAGCAAACAAAAAACAGACAATACCAGTAAATTACACTTTTTTCATAGTCATACATTCACAAGCTGATGCTTATTTTAATGGATGATTGCAGTACAAAAAAACGATTTGCAAAATAGTCTTTACACAAGAAGACCTGAGGTCAGAAACTGAAGAACTTTTTAAAAGAAAGAGTAATATTCTACAGAGAAATGAAAAAGAATAATTTGGAGGGTATGATTTTAATATAATTTAAGGGAGAATTTTCAAATATACAATTGGAACAGAACAATAAAGAGGGTTAAGAGACAAGTGTGACTTCTAAATAAAATGATGAACTCACAAAAGCTAAAATAAATTAAGAATATAATAATGAGATGTGAGAAAAAATTCATTTGGACATATCTTTTAAATTTTAATTCTTTACAAAGAACTATAAATGGTTATATTTGCATATTTAATCAGTACTTAGTCTTTCAGTTCCTTGAAATTTCTCACTAAAGAATTGTCAGTAAAAAGATGTAGAACAAGATGTTTTGTATTGAATTTGAATATATTATTCACTTAATTACAACCTTCATGTAACAAAGGTTTCCTAATGTAGTCTCATCTAAAATTAATAGATATATACTCAGTGAATCCAAATGTTTAATGAGCTACCAGGTTTATTAACATTCCCATTTTATTTATTTTTAGCTTTACTAAAGCTCATCTATTGCCCACAGGCTTGTGATGTACATATCACATAATAAAAAGGCAAAATTAAATTTAAATTTTTATGTAGCAGAATATCCTACAAGCAAGTGAATACCAATATGGCTACATTATTTCAGTACTTCCAGATTTAAAATTGAAGATCAGAGTTTTTATTTGCTTTTAATTAATCTTGTATTTATACATAGAGAGAGTGCAAATAAGTGCAAAAGTTACAAACAGATCTCTAAAATAATATTTTACATAAAAATTAGTATAATTTCTACAGCCTAGAGGTAGCTTTACTACTCAAATACCTCCCTCATCTATTGACTGATGGCAGAAATTATTACAGTGATTAATTCCTGTAAAAACATGAATATTCTTAAAGGGGATAACACAAGCTATTCTCAGTGAAAACATTTGAGGTCCCAACCTAAGTGCAAATTCTCATAGCTAGCAGGTGTGGAGTTGGGAAGGGAGTAAAGGATGGGAGCAGCACTATGACTGAGTCTGGAAGGGCCAAAACCATCATTTGTCAGTCTCCTTATTTATCTCTATATATTCAGGATGTTATTTTTCCATGATCATCTTCACATGTAAAACTTGATACGGAAGTCAAGCACCCAGACACTGGATAAAGTATATATTATGCACAAGATACTGAGCTAGATTTTATGAAGGATACAACTATAAGAAAAACATCATGTCCAGGTTCTCAGAAGCTTACAATCTGGCAGGGGATCAAATAAGTTTAAAATTCAGTAACTATACAGGCAGTGTGGCATGATGGGTAAGAATAGACCCAAGAGTTAGACTGGTTTGAATATAGATCCAAGACATGTAACCTCTGTGTGCTTCAGTTCCTCAACTGTGCAATGGGGATGAGTTGATATATGTAAAACACGTAGAACAGTGTGCGCAGTAAGTCTGAGGGAAGGGTCATTTGAGGAAACTAAAAACAAAGTGTTAATGGCATTCAAGGGAGGGCAAGATGGCCCTTGATGGAAAAATCAAGAGTGACTTTTTCTGAGATAAATAGCATAAAGCAGACAATATTAGTGACCCTCCTCTCCCCCTCCCCCCCCCATCAAATGCAAAAGAACATCTGTACCTGTTCAGAAAGCACTTCTGCCATTCTGTTGCCTGACAGGTTCACTTCGTGTGTGGGTAGTCCCATAACTTACTCTTTTCCTTTTGTTTGCTCTATCTCCTTGGTCACAATGAGAACCTGCACTAAAACTGTCATTTTATAGCAAAAATATGTCAACATTCTACACACAGTCTTTGCAGAAATGTCAGGATGAATTTTTATGATGTGAGTGTTATGAATACCTTTCCACATTCATTTATTTTTAATATATGAAGAAGTAAGCTCTTGTCTGCTAAGGGAATAAAGAGCACGAGTTGAATTTGGTTCATCTCATGGTATTGATTTTTTAAGATGGCATGAAAATTGGTGTGGTTAGGGCTCAACTAAATAGTCTAGAACAAATCAAAATTAATTTATCATGCTTACACAAAGTAAAATAGTAATACCTTTTCAAATATTTGTACATAACATACAACTTACTTAAAAATAAGTCAAACACTATACTATATAAACTTAAGTCTTTCAATTTTCCTTTAACTTAGAGAAGTAGGTATTGTAGATTGAATTGCGTTCCCCAAAAAAGATAGATTGTCACGTAACCCTATCCCCATATTGTACATGTTACCTTATTTGGCAATAGGGTCTTCACAGATGTAATCAGTTATGATGTCATACTGGATTAGGATGGGCTCTAGTCAAGTGACTGGTATCCTTATAACAAGAGGAAAATATTGACACAGTCAGACGAGACACACAGAGAAGGTCATGTAATGACAGAGGCAAAGATGAGAGTGATTAATGCAGCTGCAAGCCAAGGAACACCAAGGATTGCTGGCAAACACTTGAAGCTAGGAGGAGGCAAGGAAGGATTTCTTCTCTAAAGGCTTCTGAGGTAGGATGGCCCTGCTGAAACCTTGATTTCAGACTTCTAGCCTCCAAAACTGGGGTAGAAAAAAATCTCTGTTGTTTTAAGCCTCCTCCCCCCTTCTCGGTACTTTGTTATGAGATCCCTTTGAAATTAATACAAGAGGTGATTCAATCCGTGAACAATACTTACTGAGCCTGCCATGTGCTGGGTACTGTACTGAGCGCCGGGGATACTGTGTGAGCAAGTGCAGCAAAGTCCAAGTTCTTGGGAGCTTGTGTTCTTGCAGAAAAGACAAACATTAACCAAGAAAATATACTATTGCTCATTAACTTCAATTGCAAATATCCTACCAAAGTACCTCTCTCAAATCATTCTTTAACATAATAGTTTCATTTTCTTTCTAATCTCCATCATCATATGAAATTATCTCATTTGTTTTGTCCTACAATAGTTGTCGATCTCCTGTCATTCCATCCCCAGCTTTTAGAAGAGTACAGGACACTGTAGACACCAAATAATTGTTGAATGAAAAAAGCTACAGCATAAAAGAGTGCTTATTAAGGAGATGTGACCTTTTTAAAAAGCCCAAAACAGGCTTCCCTGTGGAAATTATATCTGGGCAGAGTAATAAATAGGAATTAACTGTTTCTTGGGGACAAATGAAAGCTAATTTGAAGAATAGACAGGAAAGAGTATTTTATGCAAAGAAAATAGCACTTATGAAGTCCCTGAGGCAGGAAAGAATATTTTAGGAAGTCATAGGTCAAGGTGACTAGGGCCCAAAGAGTGAAGGAGAGGCTACATCAAGGTGATTCTGGTGAAGCAGGCAGTGGCCAGGTCAGGGAGGTCACTGAGGCCAGGTTAAGCATGCTGACCTTTTCATAGTAGAGGATGAGAAACCTTTACAGGGTTTTCAGAAGGAGAACAAATGATCGTATTTGCCTTTTAAAATGTTCTCTCTGGAGCCTATGTATTGTAAGCAGGCAAGAGTGGGAAGGAGGGATGAGTAGGGCCTCTCACAGCAGTCCAGATGAGAGAGAAGGACAACTCAGAGCAGGAAACTACCTATGAAGAAATAGATTCAAACGTTGCATAAGTGGTTCAAAACATCAGAATATTGTGAGGGAGTAGATAGAGAATGAGGTCAACGTTTCTAGCTCATGCTGTTGGATAACTGGGTATCTTTTTTTTTCTGATGAGGAATTGAGAAATAATGGGCAGTAAAGGATGGGTAGAAGAGTTCAGTTTCTATCGTGTTGAGTTGAGGTTCCAATGACACATCCACGTGCAGATGCTGAACAGGCAGAGTCGCAGATGAGTCTGGGTCTTGGCAGAGAGGCCTGGGCCAGAGACACCAATGTTAGACACCAATCATATACCTAGAGAGAGTACTTGGTGAAAGCATTTAGAGAGAAGAAAAAAAGGTCTTGGATTATGTGTTGAGAAACTAAAGCACTTGGATATATCCCTAATTTCTTTGTAATCTAGGGAGTTTTCATTTTCCTGAACATAAGCTGTCCGTTGCCTAATTTTTTCCAAAAGAAAAATTAAACAATACTGAAAAACATCAAATCTTCTGAATTTTATTCTTAACATTGAGATCCTAAATGTCACTTAATGAGGATTATAAAATTTAATATGCTTCAGATGTCTATCAATGATAATTGTGTAGCAATTAAAACATTTTGCACTTATTCTGAATATTTGTTAATTCCAAGTAATTTTTGGATAAATAGTCCTCATATAAGAAATCAACTTGCCCATCAATATTCATATTTCCTGTATAAATATACCTACATACAAACACCAACACAAGAAAAGTTATCATCACCCGACTGAATTATTTCCTTCTCAACTTTGAACTTTCTTTCATCTTCTGATGTGCCTTTGTATTATTGAGAACTTTATGATTAGAAGAGAGGCAACAAATAATAGCAATGACTTAAAGCCATGACTAATTCACAAAACCAACTTTAGGTCATAAGAGTGTGAACACATATGCAGGAGGCAGTAACACATAGATTTTTCTTTCCAGTAACTGCTTTTGAAATGGGAAATATTAGGAATGTTTATTAAATTCAACTTCCACTTAATCTTGAGTAAAAAATTACAAATTTTAAGGTGCTTTCTTATTATTTATAAAACAAAAGTTATTTCTAACCAACCCATCTTTGCAGAGTCTTACATCTTAAAATGTATTTATTCTGTTTCCTCCCACCATTCTTGACTCAAAAATTGATCATGAAGCTATAACAAACACTCTATCCTCTAATCTCCTTACTATATTACATATTTTTCAGTGTTAATCAAATGGAATCAAATGAAACTATAAGCCTCCTTCAAAGTCATTTGGTTCAATTTTATTTTCATAGGCGAAGAAATAGCTCAAAGACATTGACTTCCCCCAAAACATAGACTAATATGACAAAACATATAATTTAGCTTTACTTTTCTTTGGTTCAAACCAGTACATTACCATTTTTATGTAATAATTCATCTTCTCATATTTTGGAGAGAAATATTGTGCCAAGCTAGACACTATTGTCATACACAAGTTTTACCCCACTATATATAAGCTTCAATTGAATAGTAAACATAAATCAACTTCCTAATTATCTTCTAAAGGTCACTAACGTCCCATATTATATAGTAAAACTCTCCTGACAGAATATCAGTGCACTTCAGTTTGAACATTCCTTCTCTCTGTTGCATTATGAGGTCATATTTAGAACGGTCCTTTACCCCAGTACCGTAGTCCCCCCTTATCTGTAGGGGAATCCATTCCAAGAATCCCAGTGGATGCCTGAAACCACAGATGGTACTGAACCCTATATATACTATGTTTTCCTATTTATACATACCTATGATAAAGTTTAATTTATACATTAAGCACAGTAAGAGATTAACACCTAATGATAAAATAGAACAATATGCTGTAATAGTTATGTGAATGTGGTCTATTTCAAAATATCTCATTGTACTGTACTTACCTTTTCACTTAAAGGAAGCATTTTACGGCTTCCTTTGGCATATCCAAATTGTCACCATCACTACTTTTGGGCCATTATTAAGTAAAATAAGAGTTACTTAAACACAAGCATCACAATACCGCAACAGTGGAACTGATTAACCCAGATGGCTACTAAGTGATTGACAGGCAGGGCGCATACAGGCTGGACAAAGGGATGAATCAAGTCCTGGGCTGGACAGAGCAGACTGCACGAGATTTCATCATGCTACTCAGGATGGCACACAATTTAAAACTTATGAATTGTTTATTTCTGGAATTTTCCATTTAATATATTCAGATTGTGATTGACCCTGGGTAACTGAAACCGAGGAAAGTTAAACCTTGGATAAAGAGGGACTACTATGTAAAATAACATCTGTATTTCTATGATGAGTCCATCTGTACTCTAATTCATAATATGAAAGGGAATATTAAAGGTATCACAAATCTATAACTCCTTATCACAAAAAATAGAGATTTGATGCCCACTGTTCCAAAAATATCACTGAATAAAAAGGATTTTAATGCTAAATTTTCTAAAAATAGATTACAAATATATTTTTCCATCTCCTCTTGGAGTTCACCCTAGTTGCTTCTCATTTCTCAAAGTGACTTTGGAAATATTGCAACCCTAGATTTGTGAGCAGGGAAAAACATTCATTCCTGCTTTAATAAAATAATTTTAGAAATGAGTTTCAAAGAGAGTAAATAATAGGGTATCATCACTGTGGACACAAGGGAGGGAAAGAAAATTTTTGGCTAAGTGTGACTCAACACCCACAATTGCAGGATATGCATACATTTATGTAATGGGAAATTTCGGTATAAATTTAACACCTTCTCATGTTCTCATTGCAATTTGGATAAAACCCAAGCTTGTGACTAAGTACTAGAAGACCCATCACCATCTCGACACTACCTAACTCTAGCCTCATCTCAGACTACTTCCTGAGTCACAAGCCATCCACATGTGTCCCTTGAAAATGACAGCCTACATCTGACTTCAAAACCTTTGCCTCAGCTTTTCCCCGTGCCTGGACCATTCTTACCCTTGGTCCTCACACAGGATGGTCTTCCCTGACCGTCCTGTCCATACACACACTTGCCCGCCTCTGGTGTCTCCCATCACCCTGCCAGTATTTATCTAAAATCATTGCTATTTTACAAATGTGGTACCCACCTTTCCCCACTAGATTACAAACTACATGAGGAAAGAGATTTTAATCCTAATTTACTGCTTGGTCCCTAATATGCAGATCATCAGTGCCCAGCATATAGCTGATGCTCAATTACTAGGCATTAAAATAATATAAAGTTGATAATGGTCTAAAGCTAGATACACATGTTATTCACTCAACTAAATGTACTGTCTACTCTGTGTAAGATCACTTGCTGGGCATTACTTAGCAGTAAACTTTAAAAAGTGAATTCCTCAAATTCCTAAGAACAGGAGGATAATCAAAGCCTAAAATTATAAAACGTCAGTACTAAACTTGAAGTTAGAGACCATCCAGTGCAGCTTCTTCATCTTACATAGGTGGGAACTAAGGGAAAGAGATAAAAGTCTTGCCCAAGATAACATGTGTTTTCGGTGTTTCTAGAAAAGTTGCTGATTCAGCTCTAATGAAATATTTACAGCACTCACATGTGAAGTCTGCTTCCCACCAATATAGTAAAATTTTCTATGATAATTATAGACATTATGACTAAGATTTCTATTACCACTTCTACTGGACTATCATGTAGATATGACAGCACTTTGTTACCTAAATATGTGAATATCTATGCCTAAAACACACTCCAAATCCTTTAAACACCAAACATTTAAATCAATTTTATCACCCAAATGCATAAATTCTATCAACTCTATCAATTGACAGACTATCGTCTGTTCAAACAAGCTGACAATAAAAATCAAGGACTGCAGCCCAAAACCCTTGAGTCAGCAGTTACAGTAAAAGATATCAGCCTGGCTGGTGTGGCTCAGCAGTTGAGCATCGACCCAGGAACCAAGAGGTTGCCGATCAGGGCACATGCCCGGGTTTCGGGCTTGATCCCCAGTGGGGGCTATGCAGGAGGAAGTCAATTGATGACTTCCTCTCTCATTGATGTTTCTATCTCTCTATTCTTCTCCCTTCCCCTCTCTCTAAATATATATATATATTTTTTAAAGATATAATCACATACTAAGGCCAGCATATTGAATTCGTTACTTAATTTTGTACCTAAGTTAAGACTTGCAGTACCTCGCACAGTGCCTACAACAAAGGAGTCAGAAATATTTGAATTGAGTATGTTACAAATACTAAGTAACCATCAAATGATTCTGGACAGGTGGATGAAGGAAGCTGATTCAAGTCATGAAACCCTTTCACAGGGGTGTGCTGCTCTGCTCTGGACCTCTCATTGTGTTTGCAATTGCTCTTTCTGGCATCATCGAGGGAAGCAAAGAATCTTTGAGGTTGGGGGTTAATTCAGGATTTGAATAAGCCTTAAGAATTGTATTTTTCTAAGATACCCAAATCCATCTCATCCAACCATCTAGCTACTTTTTAAAGATATTCACAGCTGTTATTTACTGTAGCTACCTACCTATTTGTACTTCTTAATCCTTCCACCATTTTCAACATAGGGTATATAGTCAATAATATTATAATAACTATGTAAGGGGCCAGATGGGTACTTGAAATATCGGTGGGGTGAGGGGCCCTCTCTGTAAAGTATATGATTATCTAACCACTATACTAGACACCTGACACTAATACAGAATAATATTGAATGTAAACTGTAATTTTTTAAAAAATTAGAATCTAAGAAACAAACAAAACAAAAAAAACATTGGCCATGAATTAATCATTGTTGAAGCTAGTGAATGGGAGACAATTATACCCTTTTTTTCTACTTTTATACATGTTTGAAATTTTTCATAATAAATTTTGTTATGATCCCCCAACTTTTTTTGAGAAAATAAAAAAGGATATTCATAGCAGTGCTTCCTTTAATAACTTTTAGGTACCTAGCAACAGAATATGTGGGAAATCTCCCCTAATAAATAACACCAAAAGGCCTTCAGTTGCCATTTTAGTTTATTGAGTATTTTAAAACACTGATTTATTTTTTTAAGAATCTAACAATATTTTGGAATGGAAACATCCTATCTTTTGACTAAGTGCTGGAAGGCAATGAAACTGCGGGTTTTAAGTATTTTAAAAATGCATATAATCAGGTCCACTCTGTCCAGCCTAGGTTAGCTTACACTTTGTACATTGAGAAGGTGAGATGCAAGAAAGAGGAGGGAGAGAAAGGAGGAAGCAGGAACTGCCTTTGCCCCTGCAGCCTTCCTCCCACCACTCTCCTGTGAAAAGCCTGAAACTCCGTTGAGATTCTCCATTTGCTGCCTGAATCAGAACTTGACAAATGCCCTGCCCAGTGGTGTAGCTCAGCGGTTCAATTCCCTGTTAGGGCCCATGCCCTGATTGCTGGCTCAATTCCCTGCGGGAGGGGAGGGGGGTGGGGTGCAGGAGGCAGCCGATCAATATTGTTTCTCTCTCATGATGTTTCTCTCTCATCAATGTTTCTATCTCTCTATTCCTCTCCTCTCTCTAAAAAATCAATAAAAACGTATTTTTTAAAAAACTTCACTAATGCCCTTTGCAAAAACCTTTATCGTTTCAACAACACAACTAGAATTCCTTACACATTAAGAACATAATACTTCATATTAAATTGGTGGCCTTCACCAAGACCTACACGACATGGCAGTTCCATACATGAAACAGGTTAGTGGTTAAGGTTACACAATATAGATAAGTGATTAAAGTTGTTAACAGGCTCTAGAGTCACAGGAACTTGCCTTCAGATCCCAGTCCCCACTCAGCAGCTGCCTAGCCTTGGAACTTTCTCTAGTTTCTCTAAGCCTCAGTCTCCTCAACCGTGAAAGCAGAATAATGGTACCTGTTCCATCCCACTGTTGTGTGAATTAAATCAGTGCTTGATGTACTGGACATATCATGGACCTTCAAGAAGAGTAATTAGTAGTAGTAGTAGTACAGTAAGGATATATATGGCATATACCCTTCAAGCACCAACAGATCTGCTAATTTGCATTCAGTGATTTTAAAATTAGCCATGGCATTTCCACCCACTCAACACTGTAAGATCCAAGTAAGAGTAAGTGAATAAAAGTGACCTACAACCTGTCTTCTCGTTTGCAAGTGTTTTCTAATTAGCACATTAACTAATTCACTCCTTACAAATGTGCAATTCGTAAATATAAACGTAGTTTGATTTTATAAATGTAAATGCATTACAAATTCATTGTAATTAGGCATAATTAGGAATTGCACAGTGATGTGTTTGATTTATTTTTATGCTGGGCATTTTAAATTTAATAAATTTATTATTCCTACAAGACAATGTTAGGGCATTAATTTAAATCTCTAATATTTAATTTTAATTAAATGGGTCAATATGGTCAAAGTGAATCTCAGAAATAATCCACTGCGGCCCTAATCGGTTTGGCTCAGTGGATAGAACCTCAGCCTGTGGACCGAAGGGCCCTGTAGCCATTCCAGTCAAGGGCACATACCTGGGTTGCAGTGGGCTCCTCCCCGGCTGGGCCCTGGTGGGGCTCAGGCAGGACGCAGCCAATCGATATGTTCCTCTCACGCTGGTTGTTTTTCTCTGTCTTTCCCTCTTTCTTCCACTCTCACTAAAAATCAATGGAAAAATATCCTCAGGTGAGGATTACAAAAAAAAAAAAAAAAAAAAAAAATCCACTCCCCAAATATTTGAAATTTAAATCTTCTAAACATATTTTTAGTATTTTTCTTTACTTTTCAGATTTAGTGGATCTTAAGAACTTAATAGTGAAATTTTTGTTTTCCTGGGTAGATCCAGTTGAAACTATGCTTTGCACATAGAAGGGCCAATCATTATTATAAACTGATTCAACAGCAACTTTATTTGCAAATTTGAAAATTCTTAACTTCAAAAACAATAAAACTAAAAAATATTTAGAAAAAACCTGAGGATGTGACTAAATAACAAAATATTATCTAAAAAAGAAATCAATGCTATAGCTAACATGTTTTTCTAGATGAGGATAAACAAAGAAATCCCCAGTTAATTACACAACTACTCATTTCAGACACCCAAACTACAAGTAGCACTAAAGAACATTCAAATGTTATCCATAATGCTTTTTAAATTTTTCTAATCCATATTCAAGCTTTATATCATACATTCATATTTATAAATTCACATTCATATTTATACCTCATTTCTGGGCATTACTGTGTACTAATTCCTGTTATTCTCTACTAGTATTCTATGGCTATTCTGATGGACTGCACTGAAATCAGATAGTAAATCTGGCCTTGACTGTGACAATCTTACATTCTTTCTTATGTGTCACTTTTATATGTAAAGAAATAGGGGCAGATGGAAATGTTTTTTAAAAAATAAAACCCTGTGTTGCTATATTCCAAATAATTGGAAGAACTATAGCGCCATCTTGTGGAAGAGAGTATCTAATTAGTGAAACACTGATTCTTTAGAAACGAAATGTAATTGAATTTCTTGGCCACCTGCTCTAGTTTCTTTTAATAATAAATTACTTTAAAATGCTTTAATCTGGAATGTCTGTCAAACAGCAAAGAAAGATATTAGCCTGGACAACTAACATATATATAACACAGAAACCATACAGTCTATGTCTGTGTTATAAAATTAACATCTTTATTCGAGGTTGTCCAGAACCAAAGAAGGAATCTGAAAAGAGGGTGAGGGGTGGGAGGAGAATAAAGCTGGAGGTCTTGGCTTCTCCATCCTTCTTTTCAAACTGTAAGGAAATCCTTAACATGACTGCAGCAGTTTCTCAAGAACTCAATAAGGAAGCATTTCCTTTAATATCCATAATCAGGAAGAAGGGGATAAGTCAAGAAGGTAGGAGGGGAAATGAGATTGGCTGGGGGCAATCAGAGCCTCATATATATCTTCATTTCTTCTACTTAGTGCAATTTACCGAAGTGTACTGAGAGGCGACAATGTGCCAAGTACTTGCTAAGCATGGGAAGTAAAGAGATGGACAGTCCCTTCTTCAAGATGCTTAAGAGATGAGTGAAGGACACAGGTCATTTCAAGGCAGAGGAAGTACCCAGGAAGACCAGTCTGGGAGCTCGCGCCATCTGCAGGACACTGCGCATAACCTCAAGGGAAAAGAGAAAGGAGAGGTTTTTCACTCATGCTCCCAAATTAGTGAATAGAACTGTGGTGGGCAGTTAGACAGCCATGAGCAGAGCAAGGACGATGGGCCAGGTACAGAGGGTCACCAGGGTAGAAAGCCCGGGTGCCTAGCAAGGAACAATTGTGGGGTGAGACCTTGCCCCCAGGGTGACCTTTCCTCCCCTAGCATATTGCTGGTCATGCAGTTTAGACCTTTTTTCCCCAGAGGTAACATCTAGGCCTCAATTGTATTTCAGCTCCAGGCCCAGAAAAGCAGCAAAACCAGACAAGCAATACCTTGGCTGACCTCAGGGCTGGAAGCATTAGATAATGACCCCCTGCTCTAGTACCTACCATTTGACCCTGAAAGGACACACCTGGAAACTGCTGAATAGTCTATTGAGATCCTCCCCGGGGACCTCCCTCAAAGTGTCCACCCTTAGGACAGAGGACCCGGTGTGCTCCCCCACTGAGCAGCATGCCCTGGCCTTCCCCTCCCTGTCCACTTCCTCTTCCCCAAGGCATGCCACCTTTACCTTCCTCCCTCCCAAGCTCCAAGGGCCCTTCCTTTACCTCTGCAACTGTTCTCTAAGCCCATTTCTTCTACAAGTTACTACTTCTACCCTGTGATTTTCTAAATAAATGTGCTCTTGTAGTTTGAATCTAGACTCTGGATTCTTTCTTAGCCAGAAATCAAGTACCGAGGTTGCTGAACCCAGGTTCTGACTGACCCCACTGCTCTTAACACCTGGTGACATTCCCACCACTGCCAACAGAACCAAATGGTGAAACCCAAATGGGTGCACCTTGTGCCTGCCACACTTCTCAAAGTATTTTACAGACTACTGTGTATACCATACAAACCCCAAAGGGCAGAGTACAGAATGTCCTTTTTGTAGAATCAAACACCCTCTCCTTCTTTTGTGCTTCTATGACAATTTATTCATAACCTAATATGAAACTTAACTTCCTATGAATAATCATTAATAATTATTTACCCACCTGCTTCCACTCAGACTGCAAGCTCTTTGAAAATCAAGACTGTCTTACTCATTCTTTTACACTTAACACTAACCACGGTGTATATTCAGCACTCGACACAAGTTCATTGAGTTAAATCAATTATATTGTACTAGTGGCCCAGTGCACAAAATTCAAGCATGGAGGGGGGGGTGTCCCTCAGCCCATTTTGCACCCTCTTCAATCTGGGACCTCCTCAGGGGATGCCCAACTGCCGGTTTAGGCCCGATCCCACTGGCAGTCGGATATCCCTCTCGCAATCCAGGACCGCTGGCTCCTAACCACTCACCTTTCTGCCTGCCTAATCACCCCTAACCACTCTGCCTGCCAACCTGCTCGCCCCCAACTGCCCTTCCTGCCAGCCTGCTCGCCCCTAAATGGCCCCCCGATGGCCTGATCACCCCCAACTGCCCTCCCCTCCTGACCAGATTGCCCCTAACTGCCTCTGCCTCGGCCCACCACCATGACTTGTCCAGAAGGTCTCTGGGTTTAATTAGCATATTACCCTTTTATTTGTATAGATCAGTGGTCGGCAAACTCATTAGTCAACAGAGCCAAATATCAACAGTACAACGATTTTGAGAGCCAATTTTTTAAACTTAAACTATATAGGTAGGTACATTGTTATTAACTTAATTGGGGTACTCCTAAGGCTTAGGAAGAGCCACACTCAAGGGGCCAAAGAGCCGTATGTGTCTCGTGAGCCACAGTTTGCCGACCACTGGTACAGATGATAGTGTTTGTGCTTGGCCACAATGATACATGCTCCGGGATGAGAATCATGAAGGTATTCCTTAAGATACCCAGACCAGCACGAAGAATGAGTGGTGCTGGGATATTTCCAAGGTTGTCATTTACCAAACTCTTGTTTTAGGTCTTTAACCTCTGAATCTATTTTTAAAATTCCATCTCCTGAACAAACAAGGACAGTTAATTTTTTTAAAAAAAAATTGTCTCTATATCTGTATCTATGTTTTTAATTTGGGGGTGGAGAACTTTGGGATGATTTTTTTTCTAAAATTTTCTTTCTTTAAACAAACAAAAATCTAAAGCGATGGATTGCTTAACTGCTAGAGAACTAAGAAAAAAAGCAAGAAAAGTCAATATTACCCAAGAAGATGGCAAACTTCCCAGGGTGGTATGCTTGTGCTAGCTTCCCTCCTCCTCACCAGTCCTCTCTCAACTTAGTTCCCACCCGATGCTCCACCTGGATTTTATTCTTTACCTAAAACAGGGGTGGGGAACCTTTTTCCTGCCGAGGGCAATGTGGGCCATACAAAACTATCAACTTAAAATTAGCCTGGTATATCTGGTCAAGCATTTAATTTCCTCACCCCTCATGCCTTGGCAGGGCCAGACCCAATGATTTCGGGGGCCTTATACGGCCCTCGGGCCAGAGGTTCCCCACCGCTGACCTAAAATATTAACACCTGATTACAGAAGAGTTAGCAGCAGCCTCAGGAAGAGGATTCATTATAAATCATTAACAAACAGCAATTTGGAATGTAATTTCTGTTTTATTTGAATAACTTTTATTTCTGTTTTACTTTGCTACATTTAGGAACTCCCTTCAAGGTAGTCACATGACTGCAAAAAGAAACAGAACTCGCTCACCAACTTTTAACCAAAAAATGGAAGTAAAGCTCTCTAGAGAGGCTACCATTAAACAAGTTCAATGTGTCCTGCCCTTGCTCATGCCTGGAAGCTGAACTAAGGAAGGCTAACACTAGGATTGCAACATGTGTTCACCGAGCAAGAACCTAATTCCCAGCATCTCTATTTTTAAGTGGAGGCCAATGGTTTTACAAGCTGGTTTGCAAAGAAGAAATGCTTCGGCAGTCATTAAATCCTGTAAGAGGGGAAAAGTCTGCATGAGAAATAATTCCTTTAGCTCTTTATAGGGTCAAGGACTTAAGCATCGCCTATAAAATGTAATGCCGAAATGCGGAAAAGTCATTATAATGCACTGCAAAGTTCTCTCATTTAAAATGCCACTCAGACGTGTACTTTTGTAATAATACAAAGTGCTAAGCATGAAGTTCATATTACAATCTATTTCGGAATTCCTACTTTTGATTAAACAAGACAGTTATACGAAGGTCCGGGCGTGGTATCTGGTACTTAATTGTTTCCTTCCCCTTTCCTTTTGGAAATAAGACACCATGGGCATGTTTCTCATTTCCTTGGCAATATATTAAACCTCTCTGAATCTCAGTGTCTTCCTGTGAAGGATAATAACACCACCTCATCCAGTCTTCGTAAGGGATAAAAGATATAACAGACATAAATAGCTAATTTTCAGTTGTTGCTCTGTAGAAAGTAATTATCATTATTAGCACTGTTATTTTTAGAGTGGTTTGGTATATACTGCATATCCAAACTTGCAATTTTCACAATATTCATCAAAACTCAGATCTAAATAGACAAACTGTGCTCAAATCTTGTTGGTGTTATACACAAAACCTCGAAGAGAGATAAGAACAATTATGCTTCATATTTTTAAAATATGAGTTTTTTCAAAGTGTCATCTTTGGGATTTTAATAAAACAATTATCCATCTATAGTCTAGTTTGTTCAATATTTATCAAAAATTAGTTTCCAAAAAGAAAATCCAATTGTACCCATACAAGAACCCTCGTAGTAGCTGGTTGAAAAATCTGAGATCTTGTTGAAAAAGACAAGACTAGGTTCTTTAGCAGCTCTGAGGTAAAGTTGAAAATGCCAAAGGGAGTTTTTTTTTAGTAGATGCTATTTTATTGCCCTTTTCAGCAGTTTTCCACTTGAATGCCTTTTAAACTTGTGATTTAGCCACACTTTATTCTTTATTGTATATCAACCTGGGAGGCAAATAAGTTAATCAGCTGAACTGAAGACCTGGAACCACCAAAAATTCTGGTTCTAGTGCCGGCATTGACTTGGCTTTTAAAATTCTGTTCATTAAATTAGGGTAGTAACCTGATGACTTTCAGAGGGTGTTGGCAAGAACTCTTGCTGTGGCCCTGGTTGATCTTTACTAGCCATGTGACCTGTTCTAGTGATTTCAGCTGTCTCTTCTAAACAGCATGTACTGCAAACCAAACATGTTAAGCCTTCTGTCCTGCACATCTCTCTGAATGTCCCATAGTCACCTCACATTTCATCTGAAGTCACCCCCTTCTTCATAACCAGAAACAGTTCTTTATCTGGTTTCCCCAATTCTGATTAAAGAAGCCACTAATCTCACGGGCACTGCAACTTAAAACCTCCATTTTTAATCCATCCTAGTCAGTTAAAAAGGTGAACTTACTCTGCCTCCACCCTAGGTCTGACAATTAACTTCTTACCTCTACAGTCAAAATAGCTTCTTAATTGCCTCTCTGCCTCAGTTTCCTCCCTCCAGTCCATCTAGAATATTATTGCCAAATTAGTCTCCCCAAACCCAGTGCTATGATCTCCTTTACTCAGAAATCTTTAACATTCTACTGGATGGCAAAATAAAGTCAAACTACCTAACCCGTGGTCGGCAAACTGCGGCTCGCGAGCCACATGGGGCTCTTTGGCCGCTTGAGTGTGGCTCTTCCTAAGCCTTGGGAGTACCCTAATTAAGTTAATAACAATGTACCTACCTATATAGCTTCAGTTTAAAAAATTTGGCTCTCAAAAGAAATTTCAGTTGTACTGTTGATATTTGGCTCTGTTGACTAATGAGTGTGCCGACCACTGACTCTCAAGCACCTCCAGGCTGTGTGTATTTCTCTGGCGATACTTATCTTACAATAGAGTCACACCTCTTAGATTCTAAAACCATAAATAAAATCATGAATAATTACCCTGGAAAAGTCCCCTGACAGGCGCTCCCCGGGAGACCATGAGTTGGTTTGGCACAGCCACTTTTTCCTCCAACACTGGAACAGATTCCTGTGTCTTTGGCTGGGCACCAGATGAAGCAGTTGGCTTGCTTTGAGGGTCCATTTTATATGAAAAATTCATACATGCCTACTTTTAAAAGTGAGACTCACACTCAGCCCAGTGATATGCTGCACTTCAGAGGCCCCCAGAATAGTGACTGTCCAGGAAAACCGGAGCTCGCTCCAGGCAGTACTGCCAGCACCATTGAAAGTGTACATTTTCTCTTTTTTTATTTCTGGGATTATTGGTTTATTTTTTTAAGATGATGAAGTTCCACTGTTAATTCTTTTAAACTAATAATAATTATTACTCAGGCACTTGCCTTTCCTTCTGCCCTTGAACTCTGAAGATAGGAATCAAAGTTCATATTCCTATCTAGAACATGTCTATATAGAACTTTCCCTGCACTATCACCCTGTAAATATTTTCTCAACAAATCAAATTTGCTTTGATTTGTTTGAAATAGTTAAGGGAATAACAGGGTGGTTTTAAACAGAATATTCCTAATAAAATGTTATTTCTTATTTTATTAAGAATCTATATCTTTTTCCATGAAGTCATAATGACAAAGTCTTTTCTGTTGCAATCATTTAAAAGCAGCAGCCTTTTTTAAAGTTTTTCAAAATAAATTGGTCTATTTTACACATAATAACATAATATCAGAAGCTCCAGTGGAGGCAGTGACATAGAGATATACTTGTTATCTATATTTGATAACCAAAACATATATATATATTCCAAAATAATAATAATCTACAGTTGTTATATTAAACTGACAATAAGGAAATGACTAATGTACTGTGTCATCATAATTATATTAGAATCACCAAAAAATATCCCAGAAAATCTTACTAAAGTCTATTTAAATAAATCACCCTGTGCATGTTGAGGGACACACAGAAATAAATGCTGGACTTGCTGCCTCATCCTCTAGATACCTGTGTTTGATTCTTCCTGAGCTGTAGGGATGGGACCTACCCTGCAGCATCCGACAGTGCGCACTGGGCAGGTCTGAGGCGCCATCCTGAGGGGCAGGGCTGCTGGGCTCCTGAAGGGCAGCTGAGGGGGGGGGCTCTGGGCGGTGTCGCCCGGCCTTGCTCCCCCAGCAACACCCTTGGGGCTTTTAAAATGCTCTTGGGAACATGGATCCCGAGTGAAGGACGGGGCTTCCTGGCGACCCCTGGAGGGCTCAGGGGCGAGTTGCTGCAGGCTGCCCTCTGGGGCTGCGGGAGGACATGGCTTCCGTGGTGTGAGGAAGGTTTCATGCTGAACATCAGCCAGCACTGGGCACCGAGGCTGAACCGTTTGGAGCTAGAGGAGATGCATATGCCTCCTGAGGCTCCATGCCTGCCGTGCTGAGCTGGGAAAACTTCCCTCCTAGAAGCTTCTAGCCTTTCGCACATGTCCAGAGATGTTGCCCTAAAGGAGAAAACTTACATGTCACAATTAGAAAATAACAGACTATCTACAGGCTTTGGGATCAGACAGACTTGTATTCAAATCCAAACATTGCTGTTTACGAGCACAATATGGTAAATAATATATGTAATCTCTCTAATCTTCACTTTTACTTATCTGGAAAATGAGACATGCTTAGTATAGACCAGTGATGGTGAACCTTTTGAGCTCGGCGTGTCAGCATTGTGAAAAACCTTAACTCTGGTGCCGTGTCACATATAGAAATTTTTTGATATTTGCAACCATAGTAAAACAAAGACTTATATTTTTGATATTTATTTTATATATTTAAATGCCGTTTAACAAAAAAAAATCAACCAAAAAACTGAGTTCGCGTGTCACCTCTGACACGTGTGTCAAAGGTTCACCATCACTGGTATAGATGGTGCTTCAAAAATAGAATCTATACTAATAAAAGGGTAATATGCAAATTGGTCACAACACCCTCACAGTCACAACTGGATATGCTAATTAGTCATGACCAGTATGCAAATTGACCATCACTCCAACATAATAATAAGATAGGGATATGCTAATTAGCCCTGATATGCTAATTGGGCGCAGCTGGTATGCAAATTGACCATCACTCCAACACACAAGATGGCTGCCCCCATGTGGTCAAAGATGGCCACCCCCATGTGGCCACAAGATGACCACCACAAGATGCAGGGCAGGGCAGTTGGGGCAACCAGGCCTACAGGGGAGGACTATTGGGGGATACCTGGCCTGCAGGGGAGGGCAGTTGAGGGCGACCAGGCCTGCAGGGGAGGGCAGTTGGGGGCAATCAGACCTGTAGGGGACAGCAGTTGGAAGCGATTGGGCCAGCTGGGGAACAGTTAGGCATTGATCAGGCTGGCAGGGGAGTGGTTAGGGGGTGATCAGGCTGGCAGGCAGGTGAGCAGTTAGGAGCTAGCAGTCCCGGATTGTGTGATGTGTGTCCAACTGCCCATTTAGGCCTGATCCCATAGGGGTTCCTCGAGGGGTCCCAGATTGGAGAGGGTGCAGGCTGGGCTGAGGGACACTCCCCCCAATGCACGAATTTCACGCACCAGGCCTCTAGTATATTCAATAAAAGGAAGTTGTGCTACTTGTTTTGTTCGTTTTATTTAACAATACTGTTGGAATCTCCAAGGCGCTGCATGGGATGTCTTACTCAGCACTGTCCCCAGCTACCTTTAATAAAAATCCACCCAGACGCTAGACCAATAAGAGCCAGACCTGGCGAAACATGAGATGTCTCGAGAAATTCTACTACTCCCAAACCCTACTGTGTTGTGTACTTTGGGTACAGGTTTTTGTTTTTGATGGGTTTTTTAAAATTGTTTATTGTTGAAAGTATTGCATAGGTTCTCTTTTTTCCCCCCATTACCCTCTTCCAGCCTACTCCCCTCCTCCTCCCACCACCTCCCACCACCTGATTGTCTGTGTCCACAGGTCATGCATATTTGCATACAAGTTCATTGGTTGATCTCTCCCCACCCACCCTCCCTTCCTTCCCTCTGAGGTTCAACAGTTTGTTCTGGGCACAGGTTTTTAATTGTTCTCATAGTCATCAAATTGCATCTATCCAAGCCCCCACCTAGTGTAGTAGCCAATATGTTGAAAGGGACTTCCAACTGCACGCCTGAAACTTTGATTGCAGAGCCTCATCCTGAATTACAGTCACCAGAGTCAGCAGGGTGGGGAGGAAATGAAGTGAGAAGTGACAACCTACCTACCTAACCTCTGCCTATCCCTTTGCCTGGTATTGGTGTCTGTACCTAGACTTCACCTTTTAAACATCTCAACATCAGGCACATCTGGCACCTTGTTTAATGATTCTAATCCCCCCTGCTGATGCTACCCAGAAGTTTCCCCCCTCCCATCTGTCTTTACATTAGACCCTTGGACACTGATTCAGCCTGGGTTTAAACTGTTTCACCTTCAACTTAGATTTTTAAACTTGAGGTCTCTTTCTTTATTAGCGTCAGTTTTCCCCAGCCCTCACCGCACAATATCCCCATCTTAATTTCAGATTGTTCCTTTTTCCCTAATAGTTCCCTACAGACCAGATAGCTATGGCTGCAGTATTTTCTATAAGAAAAGATGAGGGCTAGAGTAGTTGTCTGGAGACACCAAACTAGCAATAAGATTCTTGATAGAGGATGTGGCTAAACACATAGGGTCAATTGATTTCATTAGTTAGTTTCTTTTAACATTCTTATCAAGGAAAAATTCAGAAACACACAGAATTGACTACTAAAAGCGTTCTCCATCCTCTAATCAAGAATATAGTCTAAACACAATAACTACATATTATTAATTAATATGGTGGCTTTTGTCTAATCCCTTTATGGCAGAGCATGTACTTAGAGTTTTGTCCCTGGCTGGGTTTTTTTTTTTTTTCTCATGTTTTTTTTTCTGTAATAATTATGGATTCCCACTGATCGATCTATTTTCTTCTCTGGAACTCTTAGTGACCAGGAACATGTATTTCCAGGATAGCAAGATAGGAGGTGAGTAATACAGGAATTAATTAGTGGCCTAAGGATTGCAAGGGATAATAAAGGGTTCACACAGATATTACACTACAATTTAGACTTAGACCTCAATGCATCCTCATAGATGGACACAGATATTCAGCTTAAAGTACTATAGGCCTCTCATTTCCTCTCCTATCTCAGTTTAGCATTCCACGTTTTATGTTCTTAATGATTTGTAAATTAATGAATTTGTTGAGGAGGAGAAATTAATCTTTCTGGGTGGATGTTTGTCAATATTAATATGAGATAATGTTCAAATGCTGTGCTGGTACATTCTGTTCTACAAATACAAGCGCTGTCTCTACCTGCATGTGAAATAAGCAATACCAGCCAATTAGGGCAACTAATCTTTGAATTACTTTGAATGAAACATCAAAGGATCAGATGCCAGAAAAGGCAACAACAGATTTCTTTCCCCATATTCACATTATAAAACTGCAACTCTGGAAAATATTTTTCTAGGAGTTCCCTGCTTCCTAGAGTCACTGTCATCAGGTTTTGACATAAACTATTTCAGGCACCCAATTTAGAAAACAAGCAGCTATTAAATTTCCAAAATGTCTATTTCCATAGATGTTTTAATAACAGAATAATGTCAATGTGCTTCCCTCTGCCTCTTTCTCCAAAAGTAGGCAGTTCAAGGTGTGTTTATTCATTCTTACAAACATATTTCCCCACTCTGTCAAAAAGAGAAGCATAATTCAATTGAAGTGTATCCGAACTATGCTTCCTTATACCATATTATGTGACAAGCTGTAAATAAAATTAACTTTTTATGAATACATAATGCATGGGATATGTTTCCAGGGTTGCATATAAAGAGTGTTTTAATGGCATACATTTTTCTAGGCAACCAAAAGCAAGTTGCTACTTCAACAACCCACAGACTGAATATAAAGCAATATTAAAGTGTTTCAGCTCAAACTTGTAGTCCTAGCATCTGAAATATTGACATGCCAGCACAGTAAGCGTCCTCTAGAAAATTATATTTTTAGAAAATTATGTTGGTCACCATGAACTTTTTTTATACTTCAAGTATTTAGTACCATAAGAATAAAACTTTTATTTTAATGTTAAATTTATTTAAATGGTGATATACACTGGGAAGATATGATAAACACATAACAGAACCAAATTTTTTATAATTTAGCAGGAAAAGCAACGAACCAAAGATCACGCATAATGTGAAAGTTGTCACAACATATTATACTGAAAAGCTGGATATAAACTTTATTTAAAGAATAGTTCTGATTTCAAATTATATCTATTCTTTCAAAAGCCTAGAAGAAATCCAAAAAAATGCTATCAGTAGATGTCTCTTAGAGGATGCATGTTCTTTCTGTGTATCTTTCTATATTTTTCCATTCTCTACAGTAAACATAATTTTACTTTCAGAAATTAAAAATAATTATTAAGCACCTATTATGTGCCAGTAAATCCCTGCCCTCATAGAGCTTACATTCTTCAAAGGAGAACAATAACCAAATAAATATGTAAATAAATAGAATGTCAGGTGGTGATGAGTGCTATAGAGGTAAAAAATAATAATAAATCAAGTTAAGGAGACAGGGAAATATAGGGAATGGGGAAGTGTGATTTTATACAGATGGGCAGGGAAGGCATTACTCATGAGTCAACATGTAGGGAGGGAGAGACGTGCAGGAAGTGAAAAAAAGGAATCTCACAGGTATTTAGGGGACACGGGATCTAGGCAGAAGAAAGCCCCTGATGCAGAAGGGAGCTTAGCATGTTTGAGGGAGGGTGAGAGCTGGCCTCTTTTAGGCAGCTTTCAAAAATAAGTCTCTTATTTATCCCTTATTCAATGGTATATGTGTACATATTAAACTATATGAAGAAATGTCACCATAAATATTAGCCAAAAAGGTAAATATGTAGGACCTCAAATATATACTCATAATGGATTAAAATCTGGCTGATTTGTAAATGTGTTAATTCACACCTAAATACATAGGTGCAGCTCTACTAGACTGCATTCAATAAGCTCCCCAAGTTGGGGCCTCAGGCACATGACTGATATGTCTGCCTTTCAACCTGGGTCTGCAAGGTAAGTCAGGTTGGCCTTTCACTACAAGAAACCCAAAATGGGAAGATCTGTTCTAACCCCAGGCCTGAAACAACATTCCCTCATTCCAGATTCACCCGAAAGCCCTGCACTTGGGTAATTATTGGCTTATCATTATAAAAGATGGAACTTTGATTCTACCAGTTGATGAATAAAATAACTGAATATCCTATCTAGTATGTGAAGGCATCAAACTAGAGTATATATATATATCCTATTTAATAAAGACAGAATATGCAAATTGACTATCACACCATAACAAAAGATGGTGGTGCCATAGCCACAAGATGGAGGCGCCCAGTCCCCTCAGTCCCACGGGAGTCTCCCAGTCCTTTCAGCCCCACCAGGGGTAGCAGGCCCACAGTGCGGCCAGATCTGCCCTCAGGCGGGTCTGGCCGCTCCTTGCTCCTGCTGCCAGAGTCCCACAGTCCTTTCAGCCCAGCCAGGGGGACAGCAGGTGCATGGTGCAGCCAAACCCACCCTCAGTCCTCCAGCCACCCAGGGCCTGCCTGAGGCACAGGCAAGCCTCAGATAGCGGCTGTCCAGCTGCCCAGGGCTGCCCGAGGCTCAGGTAACCAGGACCGGCTGAGGTTTGCACTGCCGGCAGTGGCAGCAGCAGAGGTGTGATGGGGACGTCACCTTCCCCTGATGGCCGGGACGCCTCCCACCCCTGAGGGCTCCTGGACTGTGAGCAGGCCAGGCTGAGGGACGCCCCCTCCAGTGCATGAATTTTCATGCACCGGGCCGGGCCTCTAGTATATACACTGAGTGGCCAGATTATTATGACCACCTGACATTTGTAGGCAAATTAGCTATAATTTCATGCTGAAGTTGCTAGAGGGCCAGACCATTATAAATAGGGAAGCAAGTTGTTTACCACGACAGTAGAAGTGATTTTTTCCTGAAGATATGGGTAAACAATGTGATTTAACAGCCTTTGAACATGGTATATATATATATATATATGGCACAACATACCTAAGTATCGTTGCTGATCAAGTTCATCCTATCGTGTTGATGGCGTATCCCAGTGGAGATGGCTTCTTCTAACAAGACAATGCGCCATGCCATGGTATTGTGCAGGAGTGCTTTCAAGAACATGAGGGAGACTTTACCTTGCTTAGGTGACCCCCACAATCACCAGATCACAATCCAATTGAGCATTTGTGGGATGAAGTTAAAAGAGCCATCAGGCAGCTGGTTCCACAACCATCAAATCTCACAGAACTGGACAGTGCTATTCATCAGGCATGGTGTCAAATTCCTCGCATCAACTTTCAACATCTCGTGGAGTCAATGCCAATAAGAATTGCCGCAGTATTGAAGGCAAAAGGTGGCCCAACGAAGTACTGATGGGGTGGTCATAATAATCTGGCCACTTAGTATATATACAGATTATTATGTATATAATATAAACACTCCACGTGGGATATATATCCCACGTTCAAAGGCCATTAAATCACATTGTTTACCCATATCTTCAGAAAAAAAATCACTTCTACTGTTGTGGTAAACAACCTGCTTCCCTATTTATAATGGTCTGGCTCTCTAGCAACTTCAGCGTGAAATTATAGCTAATTTGCCTACAAATGTCAGGTGGTCATAATAATCTGGCTCTCTCTCTATATATATGCCTTTTAGATTGAGCTGCAGCTCCCTGAGTACCCTGTTCATTGCTGTATTCTCAGTATTCAACACAGTCCATGTCACTGTAAGTAGACTCTCAATAAATCTTGAATAAATAATTAATTAAATAAGGGTGTAGGTCAAGTTTGTTTGGCTGTCTTTGTAACTTCGCTAGCCATGCCTTTCTTCTACTTGTGGGTACTTTTCCTACTTTCCAAGACTTCCCTATCCTGGTCCTGGGCCCACCTGCCTCCAGCTTGGGCCAATCCTATACTTCCCCACCCAGGGAAAACAAAGGATATGTTGTTTGATTTTGAACTACCTCTGTTGTGAGATTGCTTCAATTCTTTAGACCAGACAAATATTTACAGATGACTATTTCACTTCTGAGTGCTTTTGAAGGTTCATCAGAAGATCCTCTGCTGGGCCACTCTAGCTATAAATTCAGTGAAGGGGACAGCACATGTCCTTCCCCTCACCTCTTTCCCCTCAGTCCATGGCCATTGAGTTTCTTCCAGAAAATGCCCTTGGACAGGACTTCCAGGAGCTCTAGTGAGAGCTCTCTCTGCTCTGTGGACACACCTTGTCTACCAGGAGCACTCACACCTCATCTAACCCACAGCAGGAGAGAGTGCACTTGCTTCCCTGCCAGCAGCTTGTGTTCACTCTCCCACAGAGTGGCTCACAACCTGGTCTCTCCTGCAATAAGATCTTCTGTGGCAATCAGACCCCAGTTCTGGGTCTCCCAAAATGCTGGAGATAGGTTTCAAGCTCTTGGAGTAGTCCTACTGAAGCCTCCTCTCTCCAGGCTTAAGATAAAGGTGGAAAATTAATTTCAATGAAGTTGATTTTTCAATCACTATCCCTCATTTTCCCTGCCCCATGGTTCTTTCTAAACAAAATTACTTCTGTGACACTCTCCCTTATTCTTTTGATCTAGGGCAGTGATGGTGAACCTTTTGAGCTCGGTGTGTCAGCATTTTGAAAAACCCTAACTTAACTCTGGTGCCGTGTCACATATAGAAATTTTTTGATATTTGCAACCATAGTAAAACAAAGACTTGTATTTTTGGTATTTATTTTATATATTTAAATGCCATTTAACAAAGAAACATCAACCAAAAAAATTAGTTCGTGTGTCACCTCTGACATGCGTGTCATAGGTTCACCATCACTGATCTAGGGACTCTGCTAATTGCCTGCCATGTATAAAGAAATAAGAACTATTTTTGCTGGTTTTGTACAGGCATATGTACAGGCTATGCTGTGGCACAAGCATATTTTCCTAGACTGATAAACTCTCCCTGAGATGTGTTTATTTAAATAATAGTTCTGCCATGTTAACCTCAAAGCATAGGACCCATCTATTCAGAACACACTGATATTTCTAATCTTAGTTAGTCTTCTTTGTCTCCACCCTTCCTGGCCTAATCATTTTATAATGGGGGAAAAGACAGCAACCTTTCTCCATTGTATAGTTCTTCATTCTCTGTCATGTTGGAGGCATCTAGAATACTCTCCTTAATGAGCATGGTATCAAAACCTAGGAGGAACTTTTCTACTTTCTTTCATGCCATATATTTTCTCTGAGACAAAGATTACAAAACTAACCACCATCTGCTTGAATTAGATGAAAGTAAAGGAAGAAATACTGAGGAGAAACTTGGTTGATATAAAAAAAATTCTATATAATAAAAGGCTAATATGAAAATCAACCAAATGTCGAACGACTAGCTGCTATAACACACACTGACCACCAGGGGGCAGACCCTCAATGCAGGAGCTACCCCCTGGTGGTCAATGCTCTCCTGCAGGGGGAGCACCGCTCAGCCAGAAGCCGGGTTCATGGCTGGTGAGTGCAGTGGTGGTGGCAGGAATCTCTCCCGCCTCTGTGGCAGCACTAAGGATGTCCAACTGCCAGCTTAGGCCCGTTCCCCCTAGGGAGCGGGCCTAAGCTGTCAGTAGGATATCCCCCAAGGGCTCCTGACTGCGAGAGAGCGCAGGCCAGGCTGAGGGATCCCCCCCACCTCAAGTGCACAAATTTTGTGCACTGAGCCTCTAATTATACTACGAAAAGAATTAAACAAAGAGAGACATAATCCGATTGTCATTAAAAAGTTGTTTTTTAAAATTGCCCTGGCTCCTATTAGGACTAGACATTGGAAATACTCAGGAAAAAGTGAAAAGAGACCAGTTTGGAAACTATTGCAATAGTAACAATGAGAGTGGCCATAGAATGAAAAGAAATAAATGAATTAAAGATATAAAGCCTGCTGCTCTTAACCATTATGCTACATTGCCTCCCAATGAATGGCTCTGATAAATTTGGCCTAAGGTTTAATGCCTAATTAGGTTATTGCATTTTTCAGACTAAGAATAATAGCATTTTAACAGAGGATTTTTTCTTAATAGACTGAAGGAAATTATTACAGGAGGACTGAGGTTATACTTATTTCTTACATTTCCCTCAGATGGTTAAAATTAGTTGCCCATGGTTCCAAGCTAGTAAACGGTGATACTGGGATATCAATGTCTAATAAAAATGTCACAATGATGGCCTTTGCATATCAGCAGTTGACAGGCTAGAGTTGATATTTTTGGATGGAGAACTTAATCTATGTGCCTTATTCTTTACATTCTTCCATTGATAAACTATAAGACAAGGGTAATAAAACATAGACATCATGACAGGCATGCCAAACACATACTCCTGAGTCTGGCTGCAGCTGAGAAGACTCAAGCAAGGAATTAATCATGTACCCTCACATGGAGAGATGTCATTGAGTAATATATTGTTTATTTATGAATTGAAGATCCAGAGTTAAGGTATCGCCTTTTAGCCTCCTGCCATATATCAGCCAAATCAATGTAAGCATAAAAAAGCACAGGAGGCAACTGGCCATGGTGATGGATTTCTTGGTCTTTGGAGACTATGGTGTTAGAGGCTGAGTCATGGAGAGCCTTTGGAGTGTACAGCAGGCTGTGCTGTGAAGAAGCCTGAAGCATCAATAGTGAAAAAGTTCAACAGTCCATAAGGGCTTTCTAATTAGGCTTCCCCTAACTTTACAAATAAGTCGAGTAAGCCATGGAATGGCTCAGCACTTTGTCCAAAATCATGCAGCTAAGGAATGACAGAGTCTGATTTGCTTTTAGATTATTCTAAATTGTTAACACATTCAAGACCCATGCATGCTCCTCAGTGCCCCTGCTGAATGACTGTGTTCATCTCCAAGCCAGTTCAGGCTCACCTGATTATTTGCCAATCCACCAGGATAAAAGTCCCAACAATTCACAAATGGCCATTGTTTAAAGCCACATGCTGAATTTCACAATGGTTGTCCCTACGACACATTCCATGTCAGGAAAAAAATGAGACCTGATGATGGCTTAGTCATTCTCCTTTAAGCAACACAGCATGTGGCCCGAATCCCTAAGCAGAGGTGACAGAGGAGACAAAAGAAGAGGAGAGAGATAGGAAGGATATTAAAAGGAAGAAGAAAGAAGTGGAGGAACCACACTATTGTGGGTACACATTATTATCCACATCTTGATCTTTTTACTCTACTTGCCTCAGATGGGTACTATGAACTAAATGTTTGTGTTCCACTAAAATCCCTATATTAAAGCCTTAATCACCAATGTGATGATATTTGGAGGTAGGGACTTTGAAGTTGATGGGATTAGTGCCTTTATAAAAAAAAAAAAGAGGAAAAGACCCAAGATCTCTGTTTATAAGCCAAGGAGAGCCTATGTGTGGGTCTAACCAGGAAGGGGGTCCTCACCAAGAACCTGACTATGCTGGTACTCTGATCTTGGACTTCCAGCCTCCAGAATTGTGAGAAATCAATATTTGTTTTTCATACCACTCAGTCTGTGGTATTTTGTTATAGTAGCCCAAACTAATTTTAATGCTTTTTATATTAATACTAGAGGCCTGATGCATGAAATTCTTGCACTGGAGGGGGGTGTCCCTTAGCCCAGCCTGTACCCTCTTCAATCTGGGAGCCCTTGGGAATCGGGTATCCCTCTCACAATCCAGGACTGGTGGCTCCTAAGTGCTCACCTGCCTGCCTGTCTGATTGCCCCTAACTGCTTCTGCCTGCCAGCCTGATCACCCCCTAACCACTCCCCTGCTGGCCTGATTGACACCTAATTGCTCCCCTGCCAACCCGATCGCCCCCAACTGCCCTCCCCTGCAGACCTGGTTGCCCCCAACTGCCCTCCCTTGATGGCTATCTTGTGACAATGTGGAGGCGGTCATCTTGTGATGACGTGGAGTAGCCATCTTGTGACGCAAGGGCGTGAGGGTCAATTTGCATGTTACCTCTTTTTTATATAGGACAATATGGCAGAAAAGGTGTTAGAATTCATTTATTAAATCTAGTACAACAAATCTCATTTTCTTTATTTCTTATGAGAAAATAAATTGATGTTTAAGTTGTTTTGGATTATCTTCCACTTTTCAAAAATGTCATTGTCAGTTAAATCAAGAGAAAGCCTCTTTACAAAGTTAGAAATGCATAGATAATGTAATTATTATTTTAGATGTCAAGGAAAACAATGAATTATTTTGTGTATCTTTAAATCCGAAATTGGATAATCCGAGTATTTTTTATTAGGAAATATTATTAATAAATACAAGGAAGATAATATCTCACCAAGCCCCTCTTCATATTATCTTTCATCTAAGACGTTTTTCAGCACTTATCATTCATCTGAGAATATTGGTATGCTATTATCTTTTATGTATATACTAGAGGCCCGGTGCAAGGATTTGTGTGCCAGTGGAGTCCCTCAAGCTTGACCTGCACCCTCCTGCAATCCAGGACCCCTCGGGAGATGTCAGAGAGCCGGTTTTGGCCGGATCTCAGCAGGCCAGGCCAAGGGACCCCACAGGTGCATGAATTTGTACAGCGGGCCTCTAGTATACATATAACATCTTTGGTTTATTTCTTCCCACCTTCCCCTATCCCCCCTTCCCTCTGAGATTCATCAGTTTATTCCATGTTTCCTTGCCTGTGGTTTCTACTCCTGCGTCGAGCGTCTGCCCCTGGTGGTCAGTGTGCCGCATAGCTACCAGCCAGCCGGTTGGCCGGTCAGCCAGTCACTTAAGCTTTTATATATACAGATAATTGCACAAACATATATTGATGTGAAAAAATAATTTAAAACACAATCTTCTCACAACCCAAAACCTTCTCCACCCAGATGGTTGAGAAAGAAAATACTTTTATTTTTTAATAAGCATTAAAACAGAATCTAATGTTCAATGGGCAATGCACTAAGAGATTGCAGAGAGAAAGGAATCTCTCCCTCTTATATGGCCAAGCAGATATAACCCATTCTGCAAAATAAACCAACATACATACATATATGAGGTGAAGGAGAAAATAAAAGTAGCAGTGCTAACAACTGATGCACCTAGGCAATGTGCTATAAGTGTTCATTCAACATTGAAATTTTTCAAAATGAAAACGTTTTTTATAAAGCTTTTCATTATCCTATAAAAGTAGGGAGCCACTCACAGATCTATATGAGTAACTTTAAAAATATAACCAGACTAACATTAACAGAGTATCTATTTGCTGAATTATCATCAACTTGAAAGTTTTTGTAAATGATATGGAAATATCCAACACCATTACTGGCTTTCATAAATCTTGAGGCAAATTGTGTCCTTTAACTTTTGTGTGAACTTTCAAAGCCAAAGTAAACCTTGGTCAAATTTTCAAGCTGAAATAATTAGGAAACTAAACAGTGAATGTTCAAAGCACTCTTACAGTTTCCTGTATTAATGGAAGAGCTTTGAAATGCTTAACCATAATATTCCTGTGGCTTTTTATAAGGATTAAAGTTCCAAATTTTTTTTTTTGTAATCTGTACAGCAACTAGGTAAGAGGGGGTAATTTGTATTAAAATCATTAAGCAGAAAATACTGAAGATTTATAGTCTTTAGAAATTGATTTCTGTTATTTTCTCCCTACAGTTCTCCTGTACAAGAAAGGACTGAGGTCCTGCCAAGAATTTTTTAGTATAAAACATTATGATGTCAGGGTGGCCACATCCAGCGACATCTGGCACACCCGGTAAAGAGGACTGCTATTAGTGAAGGACCTGCGAAAGATACAAGGCACATATATTACTTAAGTCATGATTTCTTTTAATGATAATGAACTCCATTTGAAAATAGGAAAATATAATTTCAATCCTTTATTCTTTAAACTCTGAACAGTGGAAAAACACAAGATCCATTTTTTCCCCCACACTGGAATTCTCATAATCATTATTGAATTTCTGTTTTATTGTGTGACTTTAAATATGTCTGACAGCTAGTTTTACTCTATTGCTGTATATGATCTTATAATAATTTCCATAGATCCCCACATGATAGACATTTTCCAAAATGTTTAAATATATGATACTTCTATGAAGTATCTGCTTAAATCTAGAATGTCCCAATAATTCTTCATGATGTAATTTATATAGTGCTAAATGAATGCTAGACTTTTTTAAGGAAGAAAATGGTTATTTAATCAAATCCCCTTTGAATTTGTTTTTTTTTCTCAACATAACTCAGAGCAGTAGCCACTCTGCTGAGTTTTCAAAACCTAAAGATCATCAAGGATTAACTTAAAATTTATTATACAGCTCATTGAACTAGGAAAATAGAACATTTCCACATGGTCACAGTTTTTCTAATTTATCACAGCAAAAGTTCCTTGGTCCCCTAGAATATGTTATCCAAGAAGGCTTAATCATAAACTTCCTTAAAAAATATTAACCTACAAGCACTGTTTCAAGAAAAATAATATCTCTACATCACTCCCAGCCATGGTCAAGTTTTGGATGAATACTCAAGATGGTAATATCCCATGGCTTCAAAATCACAATAATCTGGTTTCACCCAGATGTCCCCTTCCTTTTGTGGCCACTATTGGTGATGTCCACAAAATATTTGGGCACCTAATAGGATATGCTTTGGGGCATGTTTGAAGTTACATTGACCGTGTGACTTACTTTGGCCAGTGAAATGTGGGCATAAGAGCCAAGCAGATACTTCAAGAGCCAGTTAATAGTAATAAAGAGTGTCCAGCTGTCTGTCTTTCTGCCACAGTGACCAGCAACCTCAGCTGGAGCAGCTTCTTCAGCCTGAGTCCTGAGAGAGGACCCTGCAGCAGGTGCGAACCCTCAAATTGCCCATGAAATGCATGCCACCAGAAATAAGCTGTAGTGTTAGGCCACTAAGGTTTGGGAGTTGTACATTAGTTATTACAGCATAACAGGCCTAACCTAGCGAATACACCTCCCATATTTTGTTAAAGACAACTGTGTTAAAGTCTTGAAGCAAAGAATATAGAGATAATCTCTTGTTACTTGGCTGATGGGTGTTTATCCTTTTAGTATATATAGAATAAAGGAGTTAGAGAAAACAGTCCCAGTAGTTATGGACCAAGCCTATGGATACAGGATACAAGGTAGCACAATTTTTTTTATATTTTTTAACTGATTTAAGAGAGAGAGAGAAAGAGAGAGAGAGAAACATCAATGATGAGAGAGAATCATTGATCAGCTGCCTCCAGCACACCCCCTGGAAATCAAGCCTGAAACCTGGGCATGTGCCCTGACCTGGAATTGACCTCCTGGTTCATAGATCGACGCTCAACCACTGAGACACACTGGCCGGATGGCAGCACAAATTTGAAATACACAACTTGATGATGAGTTTTGAGATATGTATCAATACTATCAAGAATAAAAATACCCATCCCCCAAAAGTTTCCTCACATGGCTTTATAATGCATTCTGCCTATCCCTTCCTGCTCCAATCTCCAAAAATATCATGTTTTGCTTCCACCACCAAACATTAGTTACATTGTATACCGCATATATTTTGGTGGAGCTGATTTCTTATACTCGGCATAATTACTTTCCTATTCATCCATGTTGTAGAAAATCAATAGTTCATTCCTTATTATTGTTGAGTGGTATTCCATTGAAAGTATATAATACAATTAGTTTATCTATCATCTATTGGTGAACTTCTCAGTTGTTTCCTGTTTGGGGCTGTTATAAATAAAGTTGCTATATATGTGTATTTCCAAGTTTTTGTATAGACATTTACTTTAATTTCTCTGGGTAAACGCCTAAAAGTGAAATGGCTGGGTCATAAGGAAGGTGTATATGTAGTGGTATCTCATTGTGGTTTTAGTGACTAATGACTAATGATGTTGAGCATCTTCTTATATGTGCTTATTTCCCACCCATGTATCTTCCTTGGACAAGCATCTTTTCACCTTTACAAAAAATTTGGATTATTTGTGTTTTAAAACTTAGAGTTTCTTTTTTCTTTCTTTTTTAAAATATATTTTCATTGATTTCAGATAGGAAGGGAAAGGGATAGAGAGATAGAAACATCAATGATGAGAGAGAATCATTGATTGGCTGCCTCCTGCATGCCCCCAACTGGGGATCGAGCCCACAACCCAGCAATGTGCCCTTAACTGGAATCGAACCCAGGACCCCTCAGTCCTCAGTCTGACGCTCCATCCACTGAGCCAAACCAGCCAGGGCATAGAGTTTCTTTATATATTCTAGATACAAGTATTTTTCATCAGATATATGCTTTTCAATTCTTTTATCTCAGCCTGTGGTTTATCTTTCACTTTCTTAACAGTGTCTGTTGAAGAGCAGACACTTTTTATTTTGATGGAGTCTAATTTATGGATTTTTAAAATGGATTGTGTTTTTATTTATTTATTTTTCTTTATTGATTAAGGTTTTACATATGTGTCCTTATCCCCCCATTTTTCCCCCACCTCCCCACCCCCACTCGTGCCCGCACTCCCCTACTGTCTGTGTCCATTGGTTATGCTTATATGCATACATATAAGTCCTTTGGTTGATCTCTCCTCCTCCCCCCGACCCTTCCCTGCCTTCCCTCTGAGGTTTGATGGCCTGATCAATGATTCCCTGTCTCTGGATCTGTTTTTGTTCATCAGTTTATGTTGTTCATTATATTCCACAAATGAGTGAGATCATGTGATATTTATCTTTCTCCAACTGACTTATTTCGCTTAGCATAATGCTCTCCAGGTTGGATTGTGTTTTTGATGTACCTAAGAAAGCTTTGTCAACATGAGGCTGCAGGTACTCTTTGAGATAGTGATTTCCTTTCCCTCACAAATATACCCAGAAACAAAACGCTGGATCATATGGTAATTATATTTTTAGCTTTTTGAAGAACTTCCATACTGGCTTCCATAGAGGCCACCAACAGTGCTCAGGGGTTCTCTTTTCTGCACATCCTTCCTAACATTTATCTCTTGTCTTTTCTTCATAATATCCATTCTAACCGGTGAGATGATATCTCATTGTGGTTTTAATCTGCATTTCCATGATAATTAGTGATGTTAAGCCTGTTTTCATATACCAGTTGGCCATTTGGATGTTTTCTCCTAGGAATTTTGTGATTTCATTTATTATGTTTAAGCCTTTAATCCATTTTTAATTTTTGTGAGTGTTGCAAGATATAGTCCAGATTTGTTTTTTGCATATGAATATCCAGTTTTCCAATATCATTTGTTTAAGATATTACTTTTCTCCCACTGAGTATTATTGGCTCCCTTGTCAAATGAAAATGTTCTGTTGACTGTATGTGTGTGTATGTATATATATATATATATATATATATATATTTCTGGGTTCTCAATTCTGTTTCATCGGTCTATGTATCTGTTTTCATGCCAGTACCATACTGTTTTGATTACTATAGCTTTGTAATATAGTTTGAAATCAGGAAGCATGATGCTACCAGTTTTCATCTTCTTTCTTGAGATTGCTTTGGCTATATGGAGTCTTGTGGGGCCCATGCACATTTTAGGATTGTTGTATCTATTTTCTGTAAAAAATGCCATTGGAATTTTTATAGGGATTGGATTGAATATATAGATGGCTTTGGGTAGTGTTGACATTTTTAACAATATTAATTCTGATCCATGAACATGAAATACCTTTCAATTTATTTGTATGTTTATTTCATCAAAGTCTTCAGGAACCTCTAGATATTTTAATTATCTTGATTGTGGTTATGTTTTCATGAGCATATAAATATTTCAAAACATCATTTTAGTAGTTTATATGTCAATTATACCTCAATAAAACTTAAAAATAAAATTTTAAAAACACTGCAAACAATGAATAAACTCAGGCCTAGGATTATCTGTCTGGAAGTAGATACAGAATATCAACTCTATTGTATAACCCCCCCACCAGAAACTCCCTAAATGTAGCCCAAATTCTCAAACAACTGAAGAGCAATTGTAAGGACTAGTTAAATTAGGAAAGTACAGGACAAAGATGGATAATCTATCAATTGAAATATGAAATAAATATAATGGAAAGGCCGTTGTTGGAGAAAATTTTCTGATGGATCTATTGGATATAAACTTGGGGTAGGGAATAATTTTAAGGTGTTTAAAGTATAGAACAGCAATAGCTATCATGATTTTTTAAAGAATAATAGTTCATTGACATATAGCATAGTTTGGGAATAGAATAGATGAGAGAAAAATAAATTACATGAAAATATTGCCAACTCCTTAACTACTATAATAAGTGGAGGAAACTTCTGCTCTTTTTCCAGGGAAATGAAGAACCTTCTATTGGTGGCATTTCACTCTTAATTACAAGGCCCTGGTCTCTGAGTTCATGGAAACGTTCTTGAACTTCTTGGTGGAGATCACTCAGTCCTACTAAGACCCTAGGACAGGGGTGGGCAACCTTTTTGTGAGTGCGTGCCAAAACCAGCAAAGTCTCTGACTCAAAATTCTTCTGCGTGCCAACCCTAATTTTTTGAGAACATGTTACGCCTACTTGATATCTCTTAAGGTGTGCATATGTGAAAAAATAATAAAATTCATTCGAGTGACAAAAACACAATATATGATGATGAAAAATACATTTATTTTTTAATGTATACATGTACACTGATAGTCCGACAGAAAACTTTATGACTCCGTTTGATATTATCAGTGGGACTTTTGCTGCTGCACCACTGATGACAGAGATTTTACATCAGGTTTATATTTCGTGACCTTCAGAGATATGCACGAGCTACTACTTTCATCCGTCAGGCTACTCCTATTACGAGACTTAACAAAATTCATCACTGAGAACAAAGATTCACAAGCATATGTGGATGAAACCAAAACACTGGTCGGGTCTAGGAAGTCAGGGAGAGTTAAGGCAGAGGCATAGAAATTGTTCTTCCTCTCTCTCGTCAATCCATGTCTATGGTCTTTAAGATACCTTGTTATGTACAATTATTTATTTATCCAAGATGCATCGACACTGAATTTATCTGAAAAATAAAAAAGTCGGTATTAAGAAAAAAATTGTAAATGGAAGATTATAAGAGAGGGTTTTGCATGCCAGCAAAAGTTACTGGCGTGCCATGTTTGGCATGCGTGCCAGGGTTTGCCCACCCCTGCCCTAAGATATTTGTTCAGTTTCTCCTGGGTTCTCCAATAGGTTTTACCCAATGCTTACTTTGCTGTGCTTGTTAAAAGGCAATGGTTTTATGAAAACATGTTCAGTTCCCAAAGCAGTATTCCTCTGTTGCTTCATCCCAGAGTATCATCAGTGTGTTAGTACAGTATCACAGCTTGATCCCTCGTCAGGTGTTATGATTTCTGTAGTTCAACATGATTTTTGGTTCTTTAGATATTATTTTTTGCTTTGCCTTGAATGAAAATGTTCTGTGATTCAAAATCTGAACACCCTAAGCTGCTTATAATAAACCTAAGTTCTACTGCTTCTATCAAGCTTCTATTGTAGCTGAATTGTTAGATTTCCCTGGGAAAACTGTGTTAGAGTGAGTAGCCTCAATAACCCAAAACCAGCATTTTATTTAGAAGCAACAACATTCTACCAGCATTTCCTGCATTACTTGGGAACTTTCAGATATAATATCTCCCCCTGAAATATTAAGTAAGTACTTAACTAAGACAGTTAGTTGTTCAAGCTATTCAAGTATTTTGCATTTATTTCTATGTATTCTTAACTATTTGAGTTCAGTAAGTTTCAACCTCACCAACTTAAAAGTATTTTATAGTCAAGGGCACAGTAAATGATAGAAAGGAAATGAATGTCATGTCATTCTGTTTGTTGGGACTCTTTCAACTTCTAGTAATAAAACCCTATCTCAAACTAAGTCCAACAAAATAGAGATTTCATGAGCTTCCATAAATGAAATGTTTGAAGGTTTCTATCTTCAGGCACAGCAGAATATCAGTGCTCAAATACGGCTCTCAGTCTTCCTATGTTGGACAACTTTTCTAGTATTAGTAGAAGTAGTACTCCACAAAAGCCACATCACATTGTCTAAAACACCCACAGAAAATAAAGCAGCTTTCCCAGTAGTTCTGGCAGATAATTACCAGGGACAACTCTTCCTGAACTAAGCACTCTGGCCAAGGGACATGGGTGCTCTAATTAGTCAGGCGTGGGGCATGCGTCCTCTTCCGCATCTGGAAGATAGAGTCTACACTCAAATCACATGGAATGAGTTCTCCCCAGGAACGGATGGGATTTGTTAACAGATATGATGAGAAATGATAGGCAGATAAGATCACAGATCTTTTCTATAATTTTCAAGATGACAATGTTCTCAAAGAAGTATCTACAAGGTACCATTTTTAAAAAGTGTAAAGTTAAATTTATACTCATGTGCCAACATGCAGAAGGCAAATTGTATTTGTGCCATAGATATCAGACACTGTCTTGTAGAGCACTATCAAGAAAAACATTTGGAGGCAGTGAGGTTGCAACTGTCTTGCATCCCTTTTTGCTATTTATATTATATATACTGCCAAACTGGACTTCCTAAAGCACTGCCAGGTAGCTCCTCAATTGTTATGTGATAAGGCAGAGGCATCTTAGTCTGAAGATAATCAGAGAGAATTCTCTTCGATTCAGTCAATAATACATATAGCTTACAACCCTAGTCCCTTTAAGCTTCAGTTCACTCACTTGTAAAATTAAGTATAACTCCTGCTTTAGTGGATGTTGGAGAATTAAATGAGCCTATCACAGCATCTAGCAAATAGCAGATGCTCAACAAGAGCTGTTCTTAGTAGTAGTGCTCATATTCCTTCACAGCCTTCTTCACAGTATTCTGTTGTCTGATCTTCCCAATATTTCCTCACCAAGTGTAAGTTTGGGAAAAGGCAGGGATCCTGGCTGTTTTATTCACTGATAGCTTCCTGGAACTTAGAGCTGTACCATAGTAAGTGCTCAATAAGCATTTGTCAAATTAATGAGTAAATTAATTGCCTATCCTATCTCCCAGCTCAAGTAGTTCATTGACTGAGGAGATGATCCCTGTTCAATTCATTTTATATTACCCCAGATTCTTAGATTAGCATAATCTAAGAATTTATTTATTAGAGTAAATAAATAGTTGTTGAATGAATGACTAAATGAATGAAAACCCAAACAATTGCCTTCTCAAGTATTCCATTTTCACTTCTCAAGCACTAATATAATGAATGAACATTTTAACTGCGTTCATAATCATCATTCCCAGCATTTTAAGCTCCATATTCACTGAGCCAAACCGGTCAGGGCTTTTAAGCTCCATGTTCAGAAGGGAAAGTGCTACAAATAATATGCCTTCATGTTCAACCAAAAACACATACAAATTAAAGTTAAAAGCACAAGGAGTGGCTTTTATGTTGTTCAATGGCATTAAAAATTTAAAGGTTGCTCAATGATTTGGAGTGCCTTTTTCTTAAACTTGTCTGCTTTTCAATCCCATACAATGAAAGTAAAGCATGTATTTAATAAAACATTTCTGAAGTCAGAGCATATTATTGAATGATCAATAAAATGTGCTTTTTAACTTATATGCAGGCTGATATAATCAGCTTTTTAATGAATCCCTAGACTGCAACAGCAAGTTTTATAAATCTCAAATAGTGAGATTTTTATGAAAATTATTAGCATACTTGTTCACCAAAGAACTTTACACCATTTTCTGGGATTTTTAACTGTTGTAATGAGGCAAAAATTACAAAGAAGCTTAAAGCCTAAACTTTATTGGCAATATATAGAACAAAAATCCATTTAGTCATCACTTAAGTCATATCCCAAGCACTTACATATTGGATAAGCATGATTAAATAAGGAAGAGATTACTCGTTTTCTCCAGATCCTAATGGGACTGTGTACTTGAACAAGATTTGAACCCTGTTAGTCAATTTACTAATGGAAAAATATGACCTCCCACCTTTAAAAATTAAATGACCCTTTGGAGACTTACTAAAAAGAAGGGTTGCCCAACGTTGCTAACCATACAAAATAACATCTTGATGTACTAGTATATGAATAAAAAACATCTGCATCGTTTGACTTAAAATATACATTGATTTGAAAATAAAGTAGAAAGTTTTTGTAAAAATGTGTGTTTTATTTCAAAGAATGTAAACCATAAGACACATTTTGATACTGTTCTAAAATTTAATTCAGTTGTCTGAAATAAAGTTCAGAGAAGTCTATCTTTCTTCCTGATATGGGGCTGCAGTTGACCCTTGAAAATGTTCATGTAACTTTTGACTCCACAAAAACCTAGCTACTTACAGACTATTGCTGACCAGATGCTTACTGATAACATGAACAGTCAGTTAACACATATTTTGCATGTTATATGTATCATATACTGTATCCTTACAATAAAGTAAGCCAGAGAAAATAAAATGTAATTAAGAAAATTATAAGAAAGAAAAAAAATACATTTGTAGTACTGTACGTATTTGTTGAAAAAAAATCTGCATATAAGTGGACCAACACAGTTCAAACCCATGTTCCTCAAGGGTCGACTGTCCATAGAACTTTCCAGTGGATAGTTTTGTCCTGAGGTCAACTGACTCAGAGTAGGTCTATTAATGAGATTCAGAAAGTCCCTGGAATTGTGCTCAAAGTTTTGTATGTACAGACATGTATTTTTCCAGAAAACAGTGTCTCAATCTTGGCAGTATTGACATTTCGGGCCAGATAATTCTTCATTGTGGGAGCTGTCCTATGTAATGTAGGGTATTTGGCATTATCTCTGACCTCTACCCATGAGATACCACTAGCATAGCCCCAACCATGACTATCAAAAATGTCTCCAAATATTACAAATGTCCCTGGAAAACCACTCATGTAGAGAGAGGCTCCACTGTTTTTATCAGATTCTCAAACAGCTTAAGAGCTACTGCTTTAGTGTGTAGAACAAGAGTCCTAATCACCTCCCCAGTGTACCCCACAGGTAAGCACACTGGTCTGGCCTTTGGGATTCCCCCCAAAATGAAACACATTGATTGCTGTTATTCTTGTGCAGGCAGATCCATGGGTGTCCCTATCCCATCCTCCCCTCTGAGAATTGCAATAACCTAAAGATCTGTTTTTCTAAAAATCTTTGACTAAGATCTCCCAATTGTTGATGGCTTCAGAAAGTCTAAGGATTGTGTTTAAAGTCAGGGAGTTATAAACCTTCTAGGTTTGTTAAGGTTTGTTGTTCATCTTGTTTTGATTCCCCACCAAACAACCAGTGCCTGACTTGTGTAATCCATACATACTTGGCTGATGATTGGATAACTGCACTGTGAAACCAACAGCATCTGTGAGGGCTTATTCTTAATTAAAAGGCCCATAGTGTGAAATATTCCTGCAATCACTCCCTCCCAAAGTTCTGATTTTCTCTGCCTGTCTGCTGGAAGCCTGTTGCCTCTGAGATCCAGCTCAAGAAGAACAGAGCCCAGTAAGTCTATGCCACACCATTAATTTGGACTCATTGGCAGTCGGTTCATTCTTTGCTCCCTGTAGGTTCGGCCCCATGTGAAAGTCACAGGTGATCTTGAAGGCATATAACATCTCAAGTATCCTCATCACCTCCACTGGAACGCTTGTGGGCTATGAGATAGTTCTTAGGCTCTGCTTTCCTTTAGCCAACTAATCCATGGCTTTAACCTACTTTCCTCTTCCTTTCAAAACCCACCACCGACTGTCCTTGATATTCTTTTCCACATCTTTTCCTTTTTTCTTTTTCTTTTCCAAATCTAATTCTGTTGAAATACAATCTCTCTTGTGCCCCCTCCCCACACACACACCTTTCTTGCCTATGCCTACCCCACGCAGACTGTATTAAAACAAACATTTAGCTACACACTATTTCAGGAGACCCCTAAAACATAAGAACATAAAAAGGTTAAAAATATAAGTCTGAAATACTACTCTACGAAGAGTTGATATAACAAAAGGGACTCCAAGTACAATCACAACAACAGAGCTAAAGAGGTTTGCTACATGACAAAAGGTTTGATTCACTGGGAATACAAATCTAAATTTACATGTACTAATAAAATAACTTCAAAATATGTGAAGCAAGATTTGACAGAACTATATAGCAACTTGACAAATCCTGTTGCAGTGAGATTTTTGTCATAACATTCTCAGTAATTGGATCAAACAAACCCTAAATTAATAAGTACACAAAGATTTGGTAATAATGTATCAAGCTCTATCTAATGTACATGGTATATATTTCAAACTCTGTCCATCCGATACACTCTCTAATAAAATATTTTACACCAACTCCCCTATGTAAACTTCTAACTTCTTCCTATCTGCTCTCTCAATTGACTTCCTTCCTACTTCACTGAAACATTGTAAGCAGTATGAATTTCTCCAGACTCCCTCTACCACATCGAACCACTTGACCTCTGCACCCATACTCTGCATTCCCATGTTTATTATTGATGGACTGTCTGTGCGTCAATGCAAAGCCAGTCTGTGCCCTTGTGCCCTGGACCCCATCTTCCCCCATCCTCTTTTTGTTAACAGTCCTTTCTCTCCTGTTTCATTCTGATGCATCATTCCTATTCACATTCCCATTAGCATGACCCCTCCTCTCCTGCAAATACTCCTCCATGCTTATAACTACAGTCTCCCAACACCTCTAATCTGGTACTCTCAACCTATTCTAGTCCAGCTTTCACATCCATCATTCCACTGAAACTGTTCTTGTCGAGATTTCCATGGCTAAATCCAATGGTCTTTTATGATTTCCCATCTTACTATGCTGGTGTTAGCACCAATCCAGTTTATCACTTTCTCCTTCTTCATTAGCCTCTAGGACACCCATGCACTTGGTTTTCCTCCTACCCCAATGCTTGGTCCTTTTCAGTTTCTTCCTGGTTACTCATCTTCTCTCAGACCTCAGGGCTTAGCCCTTGGTCCTCTTCTCTTCTCTTCCCTTCTCTTCTCTTCCCTTCTCTTCTCTTCTCTTCTCTTCTCTTCTCTTCTCTTCTCTTCTCTTCTCTTCTCTTCTCTTCTCTTCTCTTCTCTTCCCATACTCACTCCCTTGACGTCCTTATCCAGTCTCAGGGCTTAAACGCTGTCTATATGAAAATGACTCCTAAATGTATGTCTCTAGCCAGGCCTCTCTCCTGAAGTCTAAGTTTGTATATCCAATTACCTACTGAACATCTTCACTTGAAGAACACATTAACAACATGAACTCGCCTTGCCACCACCAATATGGAGACTTTGTACCAAGTCCCATTCTTAGTGCTCGAATGCCCCAACCTGAAGCTGAAGAAGCCACTCTAGGGCACATGCCCTCTGCCATGACGGTGTATGCTCTATTGGTGGTGTCTTACTTTCTGATCACTGGAAGAATAATTTATGATGTTATTATTGAACCTCCAGAGACCAGTGGCTTTTTTGGCCTAGAGAGTAAATGGACAATATATTATGGAAGGACTCACATCCAACTTTCTGTTCACAATGGGAGTTTAGGTTTCATAATCCTAGACTGATCCAATGCACCAAACATTCCAAAACTCAGTAGATTTCTTCTTCTACTCACTGGATTCATCTGTGCCCTATTACGTCTTCTCATGGCTAGAATGTTCATGAGAATGAAACTGCTGGGCTATCTGATGAATTAGAGTGCCTTTTGAGAAGAAATCTCTGGATACTAGATTTGCACCTGTTAATAAAGTTTTAAAAGTTGTACCAAACCTCTGATATAAAATATGTAAAAGGATGAAAAGTAGCAGGAAAGAAGCATCTAGTAGAAAACATGGGAAGCATATTAAGCTCAGACTAGAATATCTTCTTGGTATCATAGAGGCAAGCTTATCACAGTATTTTTTCCTGATCCTATACTGTCATACCAATGACGTTAAATGGCATTCTCTTCTCAGTTTTTCATGTATTAAAGAAAATATATTCCATTTATACAAATATAATACTTAACAGAGTGATTACTTTTTGCAAACCGCTTAACATTTTTTGGAGATGACATTCCTGACTTTTAAGAATTGATGTAAAACTAAAAACCAAGATCCCAAAGGTTGAGAACTCTGGACAGCTGATCAGCTTTACCTGTGCTGCTTTGCCTTTAAGCAGAGTGTAACTGTGTATTATTTCAGATATGTATGTAATACTGTTTCCTGGACAATAAGGTATATGGAAAAAATAGAAATAAATAATTTTTTAATTAAAAAAAACCACAAACTCAATATGTTTAAGATTTCTGATCTCCCTCCCAAGAACCTAACTTACTCACAGACTTCCCTTTCTTGATTTCATTCCTTTATGAGCCCAGGTCTAAAAATGTGGAGTAGTCTTTATCCCCTCTGTCTCTGACCACTTTTGTTCTGTCAAAAAATTAATTTGGCTCTATCTTCAAACTATATCCAGAATTCAATCACTTCTCTGTACTACCACACCCAATACCATTGTCTAAGCCATCATTATTTCCCCTGAGGATTGTTATGCTAGTCTTTTGACTTTCCTGTTCCTATCTTTTCCCTTTTAGTGTGTTCTCAACCCACAGCCACAGTAACCCTTTGAAAATGTAAATCACATCATGTCACTTCCCTGTTCCCACTCTCATCTCATTCAAAGTAAAAGCCAAAATCCTGATAATGAAGTGCACCTCTTACTATCTGACTTCACCTCTTACTGTTTTCTTTGTTGTCTGCACCCCTCCAGTTCCACTGCCTCCCTGCTGTCCTTTGAACAGAGCACACAAGCTCCCAGTTACCAGCATCTCCGTCTCTGTAGTCTGTCTTCCCACTTAGAATCCTTGCACTTCCTCTCCCCACCACCTGAAATGCTTCTCTGATACCTACGTGACTAATTCCTCACCTTCTTCAAGTGTTTGCTCAAATGCTATTTACTTAGTGAATCCTTCCATGACCCCTTTATTTACAATGGAAGAAAACCACCCCAGGCCCTCCTGTATTACTTTTTCCCCCAGAGCCTTTATCAGTGTTACATACTTCTAATTCACTTATATGCTATAGTCATTATTTATTATCTGCCTTCCTCCCCAAAAGTGTAAGAACGTAGGGAAGAGATTTCTGTCTGTTTTGTTCACTGATGTATCTCAGGTGCCTTAAAGAGTTTCTGGCACATACATTGTACATACTTTGTAGATATTTGTTAAAGAATGAATAAATGAATGAATGAATGCATAAACAAATAAATGAGTGAATACATAGAACTCTGCATCCAATATTCTTGTCAAAATACAAATGGAATAATTTTGATATTTGAGCATGTACTATGATATAAACAAGTCTAAACAAATATTAAAAACCACTATTGTAGCCCTGGCTGGGTGGCTCACTTAATTAGAGCATCATTCTGTGCACCAAAAGGTTGTGGGTTCAATTTGCAGACAGGGCACATACCTAGGTTGCAGGTTCAATCCTGGATTGGGATGTCTACAATGTTTCTCTCTCTTTATCTCTTCCTCTGTCTCTGAAATCAATAAAAACATATCCTCCATTGAGGATTTTCAAACATCACTATTGTACAGATTAGTGTGGAAACACACTTGTAATTATAAAAGAAGTACAGAGTCTATCTGAAAGAAGAAAAAAAAAAGGACTGTCTCACCAAGAATGTTATGTTCAGGTACATATTAGTGAGTGAAATAATACCTAGAAAATTTTTTTAAATGCCTATATCTGAGGAGTGAAAGTGGAGTGCAATGAGGTTTGAGTGTTCTAGGCAGAGTGAAAGAACAGAAGCAAAGAGAGACCTAAGGAACAGTGAGAGTATTAAGAGGAAGATGCAATAAAAAACAGTCTTGAGTGAAGAGATGGTGGTGAATGATAAGGCTGGGTTGAGAATTAAGTAGAAGCCTTTTCACAAAGATCTGTGTGCACCCTAATAAAGAATTTCAGCCTCACCCTAAAAGCAATGGGAAGTCTTCCAGTTCCTTCACCTCTTTATCACCATGACCTTTCTCTCCATCCTGTCAGCCATCCATCCCCATGGTCTGATCCTAGACTTCATCAGTACTAGAAACAACATCACTTCTAAAACCTTAATTTCAAATATTACACTTTCCAATCACTGGATCCCTTGTTCATGAATCCCCACAGCTACAAACCTCCACCTTCACCAACACGCCCACTACACTGACCCCAGCACTTTCTCACAACTAGCCCTTGCCTGCCTCATCCTTTTCCTCGTCTAGCCAAATCCCATGGTCCACCATCAGAATTACATGCTTTCCAAAGACCCTGAGCTCTCTTACTCTTTTATCCCTCCATACTACTCTCCTGGCTAAACCATGATTGTTAATCTGGCATCTGAAAATTAGTAGAGAAAAATTATATATGTAAATTTATTTGTTTCACTGTAAATTCATATCATAGACCAGAAATGGGTATTCTAAAAGACCCAGAAATCTTAGTCTGATAGATTCATTTTCCCATTCCTCTTTCATTTTCTCTTCTTTTCTCTCTAACCTTCCACACCCTTTCTCATCCTTCACTTTCATTCTCAGCAGATGACTTTGCCTCATACTTCAGTGAGAAGCCATAAATGGGGAAAGACTCTTCTTGCTCTCTACCTACAAACAGACTTGCCTCTGCACTGCCCTTCTCTAAGAGTCTAACAGAGAAAGTACCCTCTCCTCCTAAAGCAGCGGTTCTCAACCTGTGGGTCGCAACCCCTTTGGCGGTCGAACGACCCTTTCACAGGGGTCACCCAAGATCATCCTGCATATCAGATATTTACATTACAATTCATAACAGTAGCAACATTACAGTTATGAAGTAGCAACGAAAATAATTTTATGGTTGGGTCACAACATAAGAAACTGTATTTAAAGGGCCAGAATGTTGAGAACCACTGTCCTAAAGGAAGACTCCCCTCCACATCTAGCTCCTCATCCAATCCCTCTTTGTCATCAAGGCTGGCTCCTTCTCTCCTTTTCTGCATTGTCATCATTCCCTCTCAATTAAATCACTCCACTGTTATCCTCTTATTCTCTAGTAGCACCAACTTGAAAGAAAGAAAGAAAGAAAGAAAGAAAGAAAGAAAGAAAGAAAGAAAGAAAGAAAGAAAGAAGAAAGAAAGAAAGAAAGAAAGAAAGAAAGAAAGAAAGAAAGAAAGAAAGAAAGAAAGAAAGAAAGAAAGGAAGGAAGGAAGGAAGGAAGGAAGGAAGGAAGGAAGGAAGGAAGGAAGGAAGGAAGGAAGGAAGAAAGAAAGAAGAAAGAAAGAAAGAAAGAAAGAAAGAAAGAAAGAAAGAAAGAAAGAAAGAAAGAAAGAAAGAAAGAAAGAAAGAAGAAAGAAAGAAAGAAGGAGGGAAGGAGGGAGGGAGGGAGGGAGGGAAGGAGGAAGGAAGGAAGGAAGGAAGGAAGGAAGGAAGGAAGGAAGGAAGGAAGGAAGGAAGGAAGGAAGGAAGGAAGGAAGGAAGAAGAAAGAAAGAAAGAAAGAAAGAAAGAAAGAAAGAAAGAAAGAAAGAAAGAAAGAAAGAAACTCACTTCATTGGATAAACCCCTTCAGGTTCACAGTCTCTCCCCCCACTTCCCTTCACAACAAAATTGCTTCAGATTTTTTCTATACTTAACTCTGTCTGCTTTCACACTTTTTATTCTCTCTTCAACCCTTTACAGTCTCGTTTTCACTCCCTACCATTCCAGTTAAGGCTGCTTTTGTCAAATTCGAAGAACTTTTCTCTGTTCTATCTTACCTCTCAGCAGCACTCCAGGGGGGCATTTAACCTTCTCATTCTTGTAATAATCTTCTCTTCACTTCCTGACACAACACATTGCTTTTCCTCTTACCTCACCGCTTATTCCTTCCCACTCTCTTTTGCAAACTCAGTTTGTTGGTGTTCCTCAGAGTCACCCCAGGGCCCTCTTCTCCTCTTTCCTCTCTACACCTTTTATTATTCAGTCCAGCTCAATAATTTTAAAATAGTTTGAGGTGGCTCCCAAATCAATTCCTTCAATATGGATTATCTCAAGCCCAGATACCCTTACCCATTTTCACCAACGTACAGCTGAGTGACTGATCAGTTTAACGAGTCCAAAATTATATTTCTAATTCAAACTCCTTCCTCACACTTCACCACGTTAGTGGTGCCTTCATTGTTCATCTTATTGCTTAACCCAGGAGTCTCAGAATCTTCATGACCCCTTCACTGACCGCACACACTCAGAATGGGACAATGTAGATACCTCAATTCACCTAATGGAGCGCATTTTGGGGATGTGGGAGGAACCTGGAGTCCCCAGAGGAAACCCACAGATGTGGAGGAACCTGCAAATTCCACACAAAGAGTGGCCCTGGGACTGTCCAGGAAGCATTTGTTTTCTTTTCAGTGTTACAACACAAAGGATATTGAATGAAATGAGTTATTCAAGGACCTGCTGTAATTACACAAGAGGGGAGCGAGGAGGAAAGTGTCCAGCTGACTCCCATGTTGCTGCAACTGGTTGTCTTATTTTGCAATTTATTGAAAGAAGGAACTACTAGTGAATATTTGAGGTGAAATAAGAGCTCATACTTAACTTCTTGTACCCAATTTCTATTGCAAAAATTTTATTGAATTTATTAGGATGACATGAGTTAATACAATTTTACAGGTTTCAGTTGTACAATTCTATAATATAGCATCTGAATATTGTGCTGTATATGAACTGTTTATTAAAAGGTAAACAGAAAAATGGAAGGGATTTGAGGTGTACATTAAAAAGGAAGAACAGACATAATAAATTCAGGAAGAATTGAAAATACAATGTGAATTGGCATCAAGAAAAACAATACCTAAACTGATAGCGATTTAAACACGAGTCCCACCTACCTGCAATGGGCCTTGGAACCACATGGTCCTAGATTCTAGGAAAAATGGCTCCAGGGGTTAAGGCATTCTTTCCCTTCTACACAATTGCTCATCTAAGGAGTTAAGCTCTAACGGCCCTGTGGTCTAGAAATAGGAATAGCTGTTCTGACTAAGCTCTAGGAGAGTTCACCATTATAATTAAGAATTTATTCTGAAAGGTATCGTAGGAGTAATCTAACAAAAATCATATCACATATGAAGAACCAAGTTGTTAAGAGGCTACATAAAAGGCCACCAAGCACAGTTATTGTATTCTGAGGTGATATTTATAAGCCTGGGGGGAAAGGAAAAAAAAAAGACAGAAGAGCTCATTTGAATCTGAGATGCCTGTGAGACAACCATGTCAAAATGTCTGGCTTTTAATTTTAAAAGTAATATGATTTACAGATTATTTTGCAAAATAAAGAACAAGGAAAAGAAAGCAAACATCATCTTTAACCCCAACTCAGAGACAGCTACAGTTAATATAGGGGTGTATAGCCTTGCCTCTAAACCTGTACACACATACACACACACACACACACATACAAATACACAATTTTTGGCTATTAACATATTGTTTAATGACCTAATTTTACCTTTAACAATGAATCATGGCCATTTTTATAGTTCACCATTCATCTACAAAATTATTTTCAATAGCTGCATAGGACTTCATTATATAAATTTGCTAAAATTGATTTAACCAATCTCCTCTTGTTATCAAGAAAAAACTATGAGAGAACTTTTAGGGCAGTGAAATTACTCTGTTTGATATTATCATGGTGGATACGTGCCATTATACATTTTTCAAAGTCCATAGAATGTACAACAGCAAAAGTGAACCCTAATGTAAACTATGAACTTTAGGTGACAATGATGTATCATTGTAAGTTCTTCAATTCTAACAAAAATATCACTTTGGTGCTAGATGTTGCTAGAGGGGGAGGCTGTGTGTATGTGGAACAGAGAGCACATAAATATTGCTGTGAACCTAAAACTGCTTTAAAAAAGTAAAGCCTAATAGGTTATGATGACCATCCTATTATATAAAACTATGGGCACATTTCTATTTCCTTAAGGTAATTCCAGTAAACAGAATTGTCTGGTTAAGGAGTAGGCTCATTTACCACCTTGTGTGTGCTATCAATTTTCCTCCAGAAAGTTTTTGATAACTTACACTCCAATTAATTGAGTTATTTTTATCCCTGATTCAAAATTGCTCATATTGTGTTTCACCACCCACTTCCATTTACCCCATCCCCAAAATAGTTCTGTAAAAGCATTATTAAATGTTTCTATCAACAACATCCCTATTTGCTTAACCACAATGTAGTACCAAGTCCATTGGGTCTTTTGATTACCAACTAACTGCATCTCTGAGAAAATGTATACCATACTAATTTGTCTTTATTTAAAATTTCAAAGAAATTCCCACATGGATCCCAGATGTCGACCATTTGATGTAAGAAGGTGTTTCCTCATTATACAAATATGGTATGTGTCCAAAATATTGACATTGTTTAGTTTATGAATCAGTTAAAATAACTATATCACAAAAAACAATGGCTCACGTGTGAGTCATAAATTAAACAATGCCAATTTCTTGATGTGCACCACATTTGTATAATAAGGAAACACCTTCTTGGATTAAATGTTCAACATCTGGAATCCATGTGAAAGCTTTAAAAAATTAGCCCTTTATTTTCTTAAATTTTCCCGGTGTAGAAAGAAATCCTAAAAGGAGGCAGTTTTTACAAAACTTCCTCTGCTCCAAATAGTCTTGCAAGTAGTACATCGCTTGGTTGTACAAAAGCTTAAGCCAAAGGAATATAAGTCAAATTCCATTACAGCGAATGCAAACAGAAGTGTTTTGTTTTTGTTTATTCTAGATGTTTTGCTATGATATTGTAGAATACAGTTATATGGGTTGAATAGTAGTTCCCAAAAAAGTATGTGCATATCCTAACTCCCAGAACCTCTGATTGTGACCTTATTTGAAAAAAAAGGGCCTTTGCAGATGCAAGTAAGTTAAGGATTTTGAGTGTGATCATCCTGGACTTAGATTCAGCTTTAAATCCAATGACAGGTGATCTTAGAGAAAGGCAAAGGGAAATTTGTGACAAGATACATAGGAAAGAAGACCATATAAAGTCAAAGGTAGAGATTGGAGTCACACAGCCCAAGCCAAAGAACTTGTAGAGCCACCAAAACCTGGAAGAGGCACTTTCTTAAAGTCTGCAGAGGGGCCATGGCTGGGCTAATATTTTAAATTTGGACTTTTGACCTCCACAAATATGAAAAAATACATTTCTGTCGTTTTCAGCCACACAGTTTGTGGTAATCTGTTATGTCAGCCCTAGGAAACTACAATGAAAACTCATACTAATAGAATTAGCTATATATCATGAATTAATTATATCACTATGTTTTATTAGACTTTGACATGCCTGATTTTTCTGCTTTTGATTAGAATCAAGCACTTGTTGGTTCTGCTTTGTGTTTAAATAACATTAAAAGCTCCCTTTTAATGTTGGAATGTTCTGATCCCCAAAACTCTCCCCATAATTTCAAAAGTTGTTCAAGCAACTTTGAGAGAATATCCATAGAGATGTGACATCTGAGGGAGTCTAGACTAAAAAGGCAAAGCAGCCATACCATCTCCATCTTCAAATGGTGGCATGCCCATTAGTTTGCTTGACTTCTGCACATGTTGTGGACAAGAATACATACTTGGAAAAGCTAAATCAAGGGGGCAGGCAGAGAATAATCAAAGCACTTATATACATACCAGAGGCCTGGTGCACGAAATTTGTGCAGGGGGGTGGCCCCTCAGCCCTGCCTGCACCCTCTTCAATCTGGGACCCCTCGGGGGATGTCCAACTGCCTCTCACAATCCGGGACCTCTGGCCCCTAACTGCTTACCTGCCTGCCTGCCTGATCACCCCTAACCTCTCTGCCTGCTTGCCTGATCGCCCCTAACTGCTCCCCTGCTGGCCTGACTGCCCCTAACCGCCTCTGCCTCGCCCTGCACCCAGGACCCAGGATTCCCTCCCTCTGGCCGGCCGCAGGCACCCAGGACCCAGGCCAACTTCGCCTGGACCGGCCACAGCCACATGGGACTGTGGGCAGGTGGCTTCGCCCAGACTGCAGCCGTAGGTGCCCAGGACTGCAAGGCGGGCAGCTTGTCCCTCTCCCGGGCCACAGGTGCAAGTGCAGCTGCTGGCACCCAGGACCGTGGGGCGGGCGGCTTGTCCCTCTCCTGGGCCACAGCCTAGCTGGTCCCCATTCCTCTCTCGCAATCTCATTTGTGCCTGGCTGGTCCCCATTCCTCTCTCGCAAGCTCATTTGTGCCTGGCTGGTCCCCATTCCTCTCTCCCCAGTGTTGAGTGTCTGAGCAGTTCTGGCATGAGGGCGTGAGGGTGTGATGACCATTTGCATATTAGTTCTTTATTATATAGGATATGCATCATCCATGGACACAGACTAAAGTGCAGTGAAGGCATGGGGGGGTGGGAGAGTGGGAGCCTGGTGAATGGTGTCAACAATAAAGATAAATTTTTAAAAATGACTGTAAAGCACAATTAAAGAGAGGTAGAATATTACCCTATATTAGTATGTTTGCTGCTGGCTAGGTACTGAAATCCAAGTGTGTCCACTCCCTTGGATTTTGAATTAATGGGCTGTTTTGATAAACTTTACAGTGATCTTTTGGAAGGGGCTCTCCATTTGGTATGTTTGGTACTCCTTGATACTCAACGCCACTGAGAGTATAAGCCCAAGTTCCCTCAATTTTCATAGTTTTATGTTTGCTGAGATTTTATTGAGTTAAAAGAAATAATAAGCATCGGATTGTTATTCTTCAGTACATTTTATAGTACAGGAGCCCATGATCATTCTTTCCATGACCTCCCACTTCCTGACCTCATCCCTGGTCCACCTCAAGAAGTGAGGGAGTAACAATGGAATATTACGCAACGATTATAAACAGTTTCAACGAATTTTTAATGGCATAGGAAAATGTTCTCTGTATAAAGTTAAGTTTAAAAAAGCAGGACAATTTGTTTAGACACACATATTTACATATGCATACATTCAAAAGTGAAAATTTTTCACAATAGAGCTAAATTGATTATCTCCAAATGGCAGAATTACACATACATTTTTCTTTGTTAGCTATTTTCAGGTGTGTTTCTTTATAATGGGCATGTATAACTTTTATAACCAAAATAATAATGTAATGGAACCCAACTAAACCTGGAAGCTAACAACCATCTTTGTGGGGCTAGTTGCTATGTCCTTAAGGTAGTTAATTGTGGTATTAAACAAAGTTGTTTATTTCAGAAATGGTTTATAAAATATATAAATTAATTCTGAAAAACTTTCCTTGTATATTCAAGAATACTCATCATCCTTATATCCCCCTACTTGTGTTATTTACCTTTACTTCACTCTTCCCACCCACCATGAGTACAGGTTGATCTGAGGCTGAGAAGAGAGAAAGAATTAGACAGTAGAGTACACTATGAACAAAAGAAAGTTATTGAATTCTTCCCCCAGACTCTTCCTGACTCCTCTTTTGACCAACGTAGCTGAATGGAAGAGGGATAGCATAGAACTCCAGCAATGCAAAGTAGCTTGTATTTTTCTGAATAGTGGAGTACTTAACCCTATCACGACTACCACCACCACTGTAAATGAAGAAATGGGTGTTTTGGAGGATGTTAGATTATTTTTTGCCCCAAATTTACTGGTTCCAGTTACCCGTGGCATGGAACAGTTCAAATGTTGCTTGACAAGGAGACTAGATTATAAATTCCTTGAGTGGAAGAACCATGCTGTCCCTCATTTGGTTACAGAGAGCCTAGGACAATGCCCAATAAGTGTTGAAGTCCAGAAAGAAAAAATATATTTGTGGATTTCAGATGACTGCAGAGGCAATATCTAACACAAAGCTTATGAACAAAATGTAATGAGCTTTGTTGCATTAAAAGGCCAGCAGATACAGATGACATATTATAGAATTGTATACTTGAAACCTATATGTTATTAACCAATGTCACTTCAATAAAATCAATTTTTAAAAAAAGGCTAGCAGGCCTTGATAAAATCACTGCTCATCAAGGGATGAGTGGTGGAGCACGCTGGGAAGTATGTACATTTTAAAAGGATGCCTCAACATACACATGATGTATTATAGAATTGTATACCTAAAACTTTTATAGTGTTATTAGCCAATGTTATCCCCAATAAATTTAATTTAAAAAGAAAATAAAAGGATGCATCAGAATGGGGAATGAGGGAAGCCAGAAGGAACATGTATGGTTTGGACAAGCATATTTAGTTTGGATTTTATATTTTAAAAGTGGAAAAAATTATATGCATAATGATCCTCAGGGGTAGAGAGGGAGGTGTGGATGTTGAAGAGTGTGTATGAAATATATGTCCAAATCTGAGCACATACTCAAAATTGATTGGAAGGTGTGGCCTGTTCATGCGTCTGGATTTTTAAAGTTTAAGAATCATTGGCCTAAATAACTAGGTTCCCCACTCAAACCACCTCATTACTGAGAAAAGAATTGCCTTTTAAACATCAGTAATTGTGGTGTTCTCTGTCTTCACATCCAGTGTTCATTCCGTATCTGCTCACAGACGTCCAGCCCTTTATATTTAGCTTTATAAAGTAGTCCCCTTGATAGATGCTAGAGGATGGTGCTCACCATTTTGTCCTTCTCATCTGCTTAAGATCCATTTGACAATTTCCTTAAAAAAATTTTAAATACTTTTGCCTCCAGGCTTCTATGGTCCTGGTGCTCACTACAGCAGTATTTGTCTGGGAAGCAACAAATCCACTAATGTGTGATCACATGGAGAAAAGGATAGCATGTAGATAAGAGAGGAAAATACACCTGTAAGTACACTGTAGGCGAATGGAGGGCTAGCAGAGCACAAGGTAAGAGAGAAGGGAGACCCTTGTTCAATTAGAATATCAAGCTCTGCAGTTCTTTCCCACAACTCAGGTAAGTGAAGGCCAAGTTAAAGGTATAGCGGGCATATGTATGTGTACCATGTGTATATGCTTGTGTTTCCTAGGTATTCCTAATATATTAATCCAAAGAGTACTTTTCCTAAGCCTAACACATTCCAAAGTGGAAACCAATTAGAAGATTTATTTGTATATTCAAATATCAAGCCAATCTTACAAAAAGAAACCTCTGCGAGTCTGAGCATGGGGTAAAACCTGGGGGAAGATCACTTACGTACCATTAGCCTCCTTCTAAAACATGGGTAATCAATGGCCATGACAGTTTCTCTCACTTGATTTTCCCAGTATTCTCAATAGAAATGGACTGTAGATAAGTACTTATTAGCAATGAGAGGTTTAAAAAAAAATTCCATTTTATGCTCCTATGGAGTTAATCTCTATAGAGCAGTGGTTCTCAACCTGTGGGTCGCGACGCCTTTGGGGGTCGAATGACCCTTTCACAGGGGTGGCCTAAGACCATTGGAAAACACATATATAATTGCACATTGTTTTGTGATTAATCACTATGCTTTAATTATGTTCAATTTGTAACAATGAAATTGGGGGTCACCACACCATGAGGAACTGTATTAAAGGGTCGCGGCATTAGGAAGGTTGAGAACCAATGCTTTAAAATGAATAGAGAAGAGAATACTGAAGGAAAACCATTCCCCAAATAAGAGCTTGTAAAGTACAATGTGGTTCTGAATTTTTAAAATAAATTTCACTACAATCCTCAAAATGTTACATCTTACAATGCATCCCAGAGAGGTATGCACCCCCTCGTAGTTGGTAAGATTTCAAGATTTGAAACTTCAGGGTCCAAATTTCAATTATTAACCTCATGACCATGGGCAAGCACCCTAACCACATTGCCTCAGGCCCCTGTCTGGATAACAGGAATCCTGATAGTAACAGTGCCTACTCATAAGGTTATTGTCATGAGTTAACCCACCCTAAAGGCAAAGCACATAGAAAGGACCCATTAAATGTAAATGAGGTTAACATCAAATAAAGAAAAGAAACCACACTATAAATCATTTTTCAGGGTGATTGCTTCGTAAGTTATATAAATGTCTGATCACTATGTTGTACACCTGAAACTAATAACTTAAAAATGAAGAGCATTTTAATTTAAAAATGTACTTTGTTGTCAGAAAATCGCTGCCTCTACTTCCCGCAAAGAGGCACTGAGAAGCTTCTTCTGAGATGACTTTTAAATAAAAGATCTGGTGATAAAGACACAAGCCAGCACACACCAATTCAAATTCCATTCATAGAAAATAATTTCCTGATGCTGACTAAAACTATTATCTTCTGAAATATTACCTTTTCTTTTCTTGTACTGTTTTATTTTTCAATTACAGCTGTATTCAACATTATATTAGTTTCAGGTGTACAGCACAGCGAAAGACTCTTTTCTAAACCTTCCAAGTCTATAGTTAAAAACATAAGCAAATTAGAAGCCACTCTCTTTATGCAGCTTTCTCACTAAAAAGATGCCACATCACGAACTTCTAATACTGTTTTTTGTCTGCAGATTAATAATAACCTAGTTCAAACTATATCATTTCCTTTTCTCTGCCTCATTTCCTTCAGAGTAAAACATAATTTTTTCTTGGACCTGGAATAAAAATTCTAGATTAACTAAGCAAATCGTTACCAGAAAGGCAATTTTATAATAATACTATTTCAGGGTACTTCAGAAACATAAAACATCTGTATGGTGTTTGTTAATACATAAAAATAACCTAATATATATAGTGTATACCACCTAGGTGGAAAAATCAAGTCTATACATAGAAGTGCAAAGAGAAATCACTATAGATTCCTTCAATATTGTGTTCTGAAGTCCAATTGGAACATTTAAAAAACTGTGACACTTCTTGAAGTCTTGGCTGGAGGTCACAAATAGCTTGGCACAGATGGTTTGTTTGGCCAACACACTGTTTTAAAAAACTCAAATATCTTTAGGTGGGTCATGCCCCCCCCCTTTTTTTTTAATCTGACAGGCCCTTAGAGGCATTTTACTTTGCAAACCCTGATTAAGGCCAATCCTTAGAGAAAAGAGCTCAAAAGATAATCACTGGTTAAATGGGTACCTCCCTCACTGATGGCTTGATAAAATCCAGAGACTTGGAAATTAAGAATACTAATAGGTATATTCAGAAATTCTTCTAGTTTGCTTGTTGGATTAATTTTAAACATACACTTTCAATGTATGTATCCAGCAGTGGTTCATTTGATTGGGAATGCTGAGTTGTTAAAACTCATTTATAGCTGGTTCCTGAATGAAATCAGAAAATAGAAAAATTTTAAAAACATGTTCTGATGATATACAAATTTGGACTAAAATCCAACTTTTATAGTATTGTTTAAAAATTAATAACATTTGGTCAATGGTTGGTTTTTCTTCATGTAAAAGGAGATGAATTTGCTCAATGCAGTATTTAAAGAGGAACTGGTGTTTCTACTAATGTATTTTAATGACTATTTATATACATATACACATAGAGACACATCATATATATACACATATTTAGACTGAGCCAACTACCACTCTCATTTTTCACTTCCATCATACTTTCTGGGAGATTCTATTCCACTTACAAATTAAGTCTGAGTCTTAAGACCCAAATAACAGAACACTGGAAAAAGTTTCCTAAAGCGTTAGTTCCTGCATCACTCCAACGGTGTTAGGTTTTAGGCACTGATGAGGCACAAGCTAGTTGGCTTTAGAGTCCAAACATTATGAGTTAAGTGTTCTTTTAAATTAACGTGGAGGAATGCTTCCATTCAGACGGTAAGTATGCCCTTGTCTCCAGCTTCTTCTTCAGGACACAAATATAAGGCACCTCGCAGCGAATTGGCTTCTGGGGGCTGTGCCCCCGAACTCTCCTGGATTAGTCTTTCTGGAGGTTCTGGGAAATTCTCCCTCCACCTGGGACTCGAGTGCTGTTGGGAGCTGTCCCAGAGGGAAGGACACGGAGAAGGGAAGCCCAGAGCGGAGCGCGAGAGGGGGTCCTCCTGAAGGCCTACTTCTTGGGCACACCTGTTGGAAAGCACTTCCTTTTCTTTGGAATTCCGCCACTTCATCCTTCTGTTCTGAAACCAAATTTTCACCTATTGATAAGATAATTGGACAAAATGTTCACTTATTTGACATTCATTCACTTCAGCATTTGACACTATTCATTTCTCCTATTGGGCCTTCTACAGATTACCTTATCATGAAAGCCAGCCTAGCAAAATCCTTGTGGCTTTTGACTTGGGCTCCTCCAAAAATAACTGAGAAAGTACTTTAGTACAATATCCCACATATACTTAAAAACCAAGACAACTGTGGTAAATTGGTTACATCGTATGAGTCCAATATCTTTCAAGACTGATTTAACTCTCTCCAATATTTTAAATCATTTAGTTTGTGCTAAATTATTTATTCAAAGGAAATGTTACCTACTGGTAATAGCATCTGAGTGTTTATTTTGTACCAGGGTCAGGCCATGCACTCTACATGGGTTACGGAATTTGATCCTCATAATGTCTTCAAGAAGACCTCATTAGCATGCAAGAACACTGAGGCTCAGAGCGATAAACAGTTCCAGGTCACAGCGTGCTTAGACTAGAATACATGACGGTTCCATTCTAGTGCCCAGACTAATAAGCATTTGGATCTCAACAGGAACTTTTGGAGACTAAATTAAGAATATATTTTACAATGTTTTGATAAACTTCAGGCATTACACAGTTTCCAAGTTTGATTACTCCCAGAATTTATCAAACTGGAATAATTAGGCTCAATAGATAATAATTGATTGTAATTAACCTAAAAGTACTTATGATTGTGGTTTCTAATTTGAGCCATACCTTCCGACCACCCTATGGGAGTCTCTTTTTTCTATGAACCTCCCTCTTTACCTATAGGGTAGCCAACTGTGCCTGAACAAAAAAAGATCAAGATTGGGGAATAAGTGAAGATGGTAAAGGGGAATAAGAGGTATAAACTTCCAGCTATAAAGTAAAAAAGCCATTGTGAGTGTATAGCACAGGGAATATAATCAATAATATTGCAATAACTTTGCATGGTGACAACTGGTTACTAGACTTATTGTGGTGATCACATAGTAAAATATGCAAGTGTCAAATCACTATGTTGTACACCTGAAACTAATATTGTATGCCACCTATAATTTAAAAAACAAACAAACATGGACTCAAAGAGATATTTGTATACCTATGTTCTTAGCAGCATTATTCACAAAAGCCAAAACTGGAAGAAATCCAGGTATCCATTGATGAATGGATTAACAAAATGTAGTATATACATACAATAAAATATTACTGAACGTATAAAAAATAAGAAAGTTCTGATATGTACTACCATAGGAATAGGAATGAACCTGGAAGACATTATGCTACATGAAATAAGCCGGTCATAAAAGGACAAATATAGTATGATTCCACTCATATAACTTACCTAGAGTAGTCAAATTCATAGGGATAGAAAGTAAAATGGTGGTTGTCAGGGGCTTGGGGGTGGGAGGAATGGGGAGACATTGTTTAATGGGTACAAAGTTTCAGTTTTGCAAGATGAAAAAAGTTCTTGAGGTGAATGTAAGTGATAGTTGCACAACAGTGTGAATGTTCTTAATGCCACTGAATTGTACATTTAAAAAAGTTAAAGTGGTAAACTTTATGATATGTATATTTTAACCACAAAAAACAACAACACAAACTTGGAGGGATTTTTGCAACAGCTATAACAGAAAAATGTTACTAACCATTATATTCCAAAATTTTGATTAACAGCCAGAATAATTGCTACATATCAACAAAAAGAAAATATGATAGAAAAAAAATGGTTTGGCCATGAAAAGGCCAATTCAAAGATTTAAAATAGCCAATAAAATGATTAAAAGGCCCTCAAGTTCTGGTAATTAGGAAAATTTTTAAAAAGTCATTGCCAGTGAAGTTGGCAATGTTTAAAAAATTATAAATAGCGGAAGATTTGCAAAAAGAAACTGTTATTAAGAGTGCAAATATAATTCAGTATTTTGATACAATAATATATTTGGAAAGGAATTCTTTAATCTACCACAATTTAAAATGTACATACACTTTAACATATAAATTCTAATCTTAGTTCCCTATCTTACAGAAATATTTTAAAAGTGCATGAAGATATGCAATAGTGAAACTTAGAAGTAACTTAAAGTTGAAAATGGCTAATGGAGGGGAGGGGAACATCTGTAGTACTTTCAACAATAAAGATAAATAAAATAAAACAAAAGTTGAGAATGACTCAATGAATTATGGTATAGCTATGCAACTGTTTGTATGAGATACTAAAAAATAATGAAGTAAGTCTGTACGTATGACATTGGAAGGATGCATCCATGACATTGAATGGGGAGAAAAAGCAAAGTGCCAAACAACAGGCATTGTCAGCAGCACTTTTTATAATGGCCAGAAACTGGGAGCAATCCAAGTGCCCGCCATTAGAATGAATGAACTGGTACATCATGTGATGATGCACAGCAATGAAAACTAATGAACTCCTGCTACACGCCACCACACGAATGAATCTCACAAACATAATGTTACATAAAAGCAGCCATGGAACAAAGAATATGTGCTGAATGATTCTATTTACAGGCAAATTTGATCTGTGCAGTTAGCTGTTAGGCTGGTGGAAGGAACAGGTAGTGACTGGGAGGGGATAGGCCAGAGGTTACTGGCCCAGGTAATGTTCTACTGTGAAATCTGTGTGCTGGTTATACAGGTGGCTTATATTGTCCTTCAGAAAAAGTCAAATTATCTGCATAGTATCATCCCATTTTTATTTAAAAACTAGGGGCCTGGTGCACGAAATTCGTGCACTGGGTGTGTGGCGGGGGGGGGGGGTGTCCCTCAGCCCAGCCTGCCCCCTCTCACATACTGGGAGCCCTCAGGCGTTGACCCCCATCACCCTCCAATCGCAGGATCGGCCCCTTGCCCAGGCCTGACGCCTCTGACAGAGGTGTCAGGCCTGGGCAGGGGACCCTCATATCCCCCCATCACTGGTTCTGCCCCCAGCCCAGGCCTGATGCCTCTGGCGCAGGAATCATGCCTGGGCAGGGGACCCCCATCTCCCTCTGATCGCTTGCTCCACCCCCCGCCCAAGCCTGACACCTCTGACCCAGGCTTCAGGCCTGGGCAAGGGGATCATCATATCCCCCCAATCCCCAGCTCCGCCCCCCCAGGTCCCCGCGGTTGCAGTCTCCACCCCTGCCCAGGCCTAACGCCTCTGGCCTGGGCGTCTTGCCCGGGCAGCGGGGACCTGCAGCTGCAGCGGCCCCGCGATTGTGGGCTCCGCTTTAGGCACAGGCAAGGGACCCCTAGCTCCTGGGACTGCCAGCTTCGACCGTGCCAGCTCCCATCGCTGGCTCCACCCCTACTTCCTGCTATCACTGGCCAGGGCGGCAAAGGCGCCTGATTCTCCCATCATGGCTGGGGGGCAGGGCAAAGGCGGCCCCACGGCCGCCTTTGCCCTGCCCCCCAGCTCTTAGCTGCCCCCTGGGTTTCCAATCACTGTCAGTGGCAGGGGGCTTCTTCCTGCTTTCCCTTTCGCCTCCCTGCATTGTGCCTACATATGCAAATTAACCGCCATCTTGTTGGCAGTTAACTGCCAATTTTAGTTGGCAGTTAATTTGCATATAGCCCTGATTAGCCAATGAAAACGGTAGTGCCATATGCCAATTACCATTTTTCTCTTTTATTAGTGTAGATATACATACACAATTCTAGGTGTCAGCTTCTTCCTTTGTAAACTAGCAATAATAAAAGCAACTATCTCATAGAGTCATTGGCAGGATAACGACATCAAATATAAGGGCACGTGGTATTCATTACGCAATGTTAGTGCATATACAACACACATACAAATTTATTTTTTTTAAACACATGACATGTCATGCCCTAGCCAGTTTGGCTCAGTGGACAGACCGTCAACTTGCGGACCAAAGGGTCCCAGGTTTGGTCTGGTCAGGTCAAGGTTTTGAGCTTGATCCCCAGTGGGGGGCATGCAGGAGGCAGCTGATCAGTGATTCTCTCTCATCATTGATGTTTCTATCTCTCTCTCCCTCTTCCTTCCTCTCTAAAATCAATAAAAATATATATTAAAACAAAACAAAACACATGACATGTCAATAAACTCAAACAAGAGCCATTTACAAATGACAGTAGTAACCAAGCAGTTGGATTGTTAGGGGAGTAGATGAGTTTTCATTTCTAACTTTTCCAATTTCTCTTTTGTTTGAATTTACCATAGAAATGCCATGTATTAAATGTGTAATTAGGTGTATATGCAAGTAACAAAATGTTAAATTACTTCTGAGATGTTCACCAAATTCAGTAAAATAAAAAGCATTCATCCCTGAGGTACGTGAATTTTAAAAACAATGTAATCAATTGTGTAAAACTATATGCTTATGGATGGGAACTGGAAGATAACAACAGTTTGTCTTCTTGAATGGAGAGACTATGCTCATCCCTCATAAAAAATTCTTTGCTATGCTTGCTGCATTCTTTTTTCCAAGTCAATTTTTAAAAAGACCTTATGTATTGTCAGAGATTTTCACCCCTTCTCAGAGTACCATCAGATCAAACCTAGCTACTTTTTAAAATATATATTTTTATTGATTTCAGAGAGATAGAAACATCAATGATGAAAGAGAATCATTGACTGACTGCCTCTTGCATGCCCCCTACTGGGGATTGAGCCTGCATCCCTGGCATGTGCCCTTGACTGGAATTGAACCTGGGACCCTTCAATCTGCAGCTCTATTCACTGAGCCAAACCAGCTAGGGCAAACCTAGCCACTTTTGATACCTACTTCAAGTTCCTATTTAACCAGAGGTCCCTGACCTCCCAAACCTGCACATTTTCTCCCCTCTGATTCTGGAGCTTCTTATCTATACCAGTGGGATGCAGGCCAGGCCTACTCACCCCTCTGTATTCCTCACTCAAGCCCCACAATTCCTCTGAGGATCAGACAGTTCCATCACTAACTCCCCACGTGTATGCAGACCAGCCATCCGGCTGTCCTTTCCAGAGATGGGAATTACTGTGAGGCTCTAGCGCAGGGGTGGGCAAACTTTTTTGACTCGAGGGCCACAATGGGCTCTTAAACTGGACTGGAGGGCCAGAACAAAAGCATGGATGGAGTGTTTGTGTGAACTAATATAAATTCAAAGTAAACATCATTACATAAAAGGGTATGGTCTTTTTTTTTTTTTTTTTTTTAGTTTTATTCATTTCAAAGGGGCCTGATCCGGCCAGCGGGCAGTAGTTTGCCCAAGGCTGCTCTAGAGATACAACCCTGAGGACCACTGATCGCCCTCCTTTATTTGGCAGTATATCTAACCTACCAGATGATGTCTCCCACACTATGGTGTTACATTGTTAAGGAGCTTCTGCTTTGTTTTCCCAGTTGGTTGTATGAATTCCTAGTTGGGGGTGGGGGGGAGGGGAGGGTGGGAGTGGTGTATCTAAATCAGTACTTATGGATATTCCCTCTTACTGCTTACCTAGCACAATGTCTTGCATACAGTAGACCATCAAGACATAGCTACTGATTTATCTGTCATGTACCCAAAATTCCTGTGACATAGAAAGAATTTCTACATTGCCCCCTGTTTTCTAAGTTAGAGCCTGAGGTACAGAGTAGTTAGTTAAGGTTAATGAACTCATCAGTACCACACAATGAGCAAAACACAGCCTGGCTGATGTAGGCCAATGACCCTCTACCACACCACATACTGCTTCCTGGGACGAGAAAAAGTTGGGGTGGGGAGGGGGAAACAAACAGATCACTTCCCTAAGGAAAGTAAGCAGGGTTAAGGAGAATTTCATCCAAAGATAACTGGTTGAAATAAAAGCCAAAGTTAGCAACCAGGTCATCTGTATCAAAGGAAGAACAGAGCAGAGCCTCTGCTAGCTCTTCAATGCCTTTATGCGGATTTAAAAAATTCATGTGGATGTAGCCCTGCACCAGGAAAGCCAGCTGGGAGAGCAGAGAACCAGTCGCTGTCGACCCCCTTAGCCAAGTGCCCTGTGCAGTGCACACCCTTCACAGCAGCACACAGTGGCCCTAGGACAGGGGTGGGCAAACTTTTTGACTCGAGGGCCACAATGGGTTCTTAAACTGGACCAGAGCGCCAGAACAAAAGCATGGATGGAGTGTTTGTGTGAACTAATATAAATTCAAAGTAAACATCATTACATAAAAGGGTACGGTCTTTTTTTTCAATAGTTTTATTCATTTCAAACGGGCCGGATCTGGCCCGCGGGCAGTAGTTTGCCCACGGCTGCCCTAGGAGAATGCAAACTCCAGAGTCAGGTTGCCTGGGGTGGGCTTTGGCTCTCTGTTTACTTCTCCACATTTCCTCACCTATCAAATGTGGATGATTATAGTACTTAATTTCATCTGGTGATAAGGTAAATGCTAGTCTCTTGTTTATAATTAGCAGGCCAATCTTTAAATGGAGTATTCTGTGCCTCCCAAAAGGCCACAAAGACTCATCCAAAATTATATAAAACATCAATGTGCAAGAAAGGTTTGCAAGTGTTGCAGATTTGAAATTGCTTAACTATACTTGTCATAAACCCAAAATACAAAATAATGAAATCTATTAAGAGTTACTTATGAGTCACTCATTCATACCTTGGTTTTGGATTAAAAATTAAGAAAAAGACAGGGAACTTGGTTCCTGTTTTTGTAGGGAATTAAGTAGCCTGCTTTTCTCAAATAAAAGCAGAGCAAACAGTTTAATGAAGTAAATGCCACATCCTTAGCATTTACATTACATTTACAAGAATTAATGAGGCAAAAACCTAGACCTCTGGCAAAAGAACCCATTTCCAAATAGGAATTGTGACCTATATTTGCACCCACTAAAAAACTTATGAAAATCATTTCAATAATGCTTCAGGGTCCAGCCTGGTACAAGTATTTGCCAAATGGATGGCTCCCCTCGTATTCACTCAGAAATCGGGAGCAGTGGCCATCTTCCTGCTCCTCAGTACCTGTGATTCCTTTAGTCCCAAGTTGATGGCAAGTTTCTTCCGGTCTATTTTGCTGATATATTTCTGCTTCTGAAACATTTTCTCCAGCGCCTTTCTCTGGTCCTCAGAAAAGACGGCTCTTCTTAAAATGCCCCTCCGAGCTTTGGAGTTAGAGTCCTGTGCCAGGAGAGGCAGCACACTCTCCTCATCTGGAGATGGAAAAAGATGCAAAGCCCAGTTAGCGTTATCGGAGAAGCCTGCGTCTTTCCCGTCAGTGTGCTCCTTGTCAGTACGGTGGCCAGGTTCCCTGTCTCTGAGCTCTGCACGCTTAGAGCAGGGCTCCTTTCCCAAGTGTTGGTTGTGGACTCTGTTGAGACTCTGATCAAGGCTCTTTGCCCCCCTCTGGGGAAAAAGTACCTATGCTTTCCCTCCCAACTTTGTGTGCCACGTCAGAAAGTCCCCGGTCCCAGGTAACAAAGCTCCCATGCAGAACAAGAAGCAGGTGGTTTAAACACTTCATGTTTCTCTACTTCCTCATTCACTCATTCATTTATTCTCTCCAGAAACTTTTCAACACCAACCATATGCCAGGCTCTCTGTTCAATGCTATACCCTGAGAAAGAAGACAGATATGTCTTATCCCACTCATTACCTGTGAAATCTAGTGAAAGGCATTGATTGAACTAGCAGCACAAGTATAAAATATGCGGAAGGAGGGTACCTTAAGAGCACAAAACAAGGGGTCTGATCTTACTCCGGGATGTCAGAGAAAGCTTGTAAAAGTCAGAGAACAGTTCATCTGAGAAGGGAGGTTTGGAAAACCCCCAATCACAGCCACCACCACAAGCTGCAATTCAGTTGGTCACCAACTCCTTCAGGTCTGAGACTTTTACTACCTTTTCTGCCTTCCTGTGGCTAGCATAACACTAGTTCCCACCCTATGAGAGTCTCATTCATCATTCACTCATTCATTCATCTTCCCAGCTGTGGTAGGCAGAATAATGGTCTCCCCCAAAATGCCCATGTTCTAATCCCCGTAACTTGTGAATATGTTACATGACATGGCAAGGGGAAATGAATGTTACAGATAGAATTACAGTTGCTAATCAGATGACCTTGAGATTGGGAGAGTATCCTGGAATATCCAGGTGGGCCCAAGATGATTACAAGAGAGGAAGGCAAAAAAAAAAAAAAAAAAACTCATGGAGACAGATTTGAAGGTGCTACGCTTCTTGCTTTGAAGATGGAGGAGGATGCGGCTACAGCCAAGAAACGCAGGCAGCCACTGGGAACTGGGAAAGGCAAGGGAACCGGTTCTTTCTCCTCTAGAGCCTCCAGAAGGAATGCCGTCCTGCCAGCCCCATGATTTTAGTCCAGTGAGACCATTTCAGGCTCCAAACTTCCAAACCTGTAAGGTAATATGTTTGTATTGCTTTAAGATGCTAGGTTTGTGAAAATGTGTTGCAGTGGCAAGAAGACACTAATACCCTGGGTATCAGACCTCCTGGGCTAATTGCTAAGGAAACCACAACTACCACATGGTCCCGGCTCTCAAGGAGCTCCTCACCCCCTTAAGGGAGGACTGACACACGACCATCACTCCAGAAACACCAGGGAAGCAGGTCTCTCGTTTACAGCTGTAGCCGGTACACATTTTGGTGCTTCATAATTATTTTTTTCTAAATAAACAAGCGAATGAGTAGACATTGCTTACAGACGTAAGTACTAGAATAGAATGAACTGTAAGAACTACGGCATCACAAAGGAGGAAATGGTGAGTTCAGAGAAAATAGTTAGGTTGAGCCAAGTCTAAAAGAACAAACCAGTTAAAGAGAGAAAGCACCAAGGCCAATCCAGGCAGAGTGGCTGGCACATCTAAAAGCACTATGCCCAAGGGAATCAAGTCTGTCCAAGGATGAGTAAGCCGGCTGCAAGGCTGGGGAAGGGCCTGAAGCAGGGAGTGCAAGCTGACAACCATATCCAGCCTGCCCATGGGCGTTGCTTGGTGTTACAGTGTAATAACCGGGAGGTTTCATGTAAATTCCAGGTTTCCAGAATCCCTTCAAAGGGCACCACGCTGGGCTCTCTCCCACAAAGCTAATGCCTACCAGAGTGAGCAGGAGGTGCTCCTTTAGGTGGATCACATGGCCCCCAGTTTGCCATCGCCTCCCCTAGTTTGCATTTTACCTGCCAGGCTCTGGAAGGCATTTGGACCTCTGGCATAGGGATTATGGAGTGGAATTGGGCCAGATCATAGATGACTACAAGAGTTTGGGACATCATCCAATAGGCAGTGAAGATCTAATACTTACTCTGTTTGAAGCCACTGAAATGCATTATTTCATTTACTAGAGCCCTAGTGCATGAAATTTGTGCACGGGTAGGGTCCCTAGGCCTGGCCGGCGATCAGGAACGATCGGGGCCTTCCAGCTGCTGGCTGAGACCTTCCTTAGTTCCACGCTGCCCCCTGGTGGTCAGCGCACATCACAGCGAGCAGTCGAACTCCTGGTCGGTCGAACTCCCAAGGGGACAATTTGCATATTAGCCTTGTATTATATAGGATACTTCCCAACCAATCAATGCTATGAATGCTACTATTGTTCTCCCCATTTTATAGATAAATAAAATGAAGCTTAGGTAACTTAAGTAACTTTACTGGAGGTCACATGGGTTAGGGCCGTGGTCGGCAAACTGCGGCTCGCAAGCCACATGCGGCTCTTTGGCCCCTTGAGTGTGGCTCTTACTAAGCCTTAGGAATACCCTAATTAAGTTAATAACAATGTACCTACCTATATAGTTTAAGTTTAAAAAATTTGGCTCTCAAAAGAAATTTCAATCGTTGTACTGTTGATATCTGGCTCTGTTGACTAATGAGTTTGCTGACCACTGGGCTAGGGCTTCAAACCCAGAAAGACCCATTGCAAATCAAAGGCCCCTAACCCTACACAATACTCACACATTTCGACAAGTATTTTAGAAAGAGAATTCCAATAAATAAATAAATCTGGTTAATTCTACATCTGTAATGAGATAGCTCCCTTTCCTATTTGTCTAGAAGGCTGCAAACATCTCCCAGCAAGTCCCTCAGCCCTGGGTTACCTCTCATTCTGGTTCATTCTCATGTTGCCAGAAGAACCACTGGCCTCTCCCTCTTTCCTTCCAGCTCTGTAACATTCACATCTCCTTAGGAATGCCACAGTCCTGGGATGTAACACACCCAATTCCTTACAAAGTCTGCTTTTTTGATACCCACCCCATCCATGCATCCTCTCACAGGGTCTTAGTCAACTCTCCATTTATAGAACCACCTATTTTGGCCTGTCTCATTCCAAGGTCACATCTTGAAGTCAGGTTTTAACAACTGTATTCACTATTTCTTTATCAGAGATTTAATGAGTTTTATGAAATATTGGTCAATAACAAAAAATATTCTAAACAGCTCAATATGTCCATCTTTTTCTAAGTGCTTTTCTTCCCTGAACTTGCCTCGGTAAAGAGACCTTGGTGTGGGAAACTGTTTATTGCCTTCACTATCTGATAAGCATAGACAGAGAACCCTCCCGAAGGCTGGGTGCCTTTGAAGCCCTCCCAAAGGTCAGAGCTAGGCGCCACCTCTGTTTGTCCAGACAGTGGTAGCTGAAACTACTCCCCCATTTATTATTATGTAAATCCTTGCTGATGGGCTAGTCTGCCTGTTGCAGGGGGTCACCTGCCTAGGGCTATGCTATGGGTGCATCCCAGATCAATAAAAGCTTGGTGAGGCCTGAGCACAAGAGAAGAAGTCCTTCGGGACTTGCCGCCTGTTCCCCCGGTATTGCAAAATTATCTTGTGTCTTTTTCTCTCATTTGTTGTGCGGCTCCTCTTTCAGATACTGAACCCTACTCCACGCGAGTCGTGGAAGGAAACACTCGACACCTTGGGGTTGGCCCTTGTGCATGATTTCAGAGCACAGAGGTATCTGGTGGGAGATGTCTCTCTAGGAAGCCTCAGGACAAAGGACTTGGGAGGACAGAACTCCAAACTGGGTTTGGATCTCAGCACTTAGCAGCGTGACTTGGAGCAAGTTAGTCTCTTTCAGCTCCTCTTACAGGGTTGCTCTAAGGATTTGATGAAACAACACAAGAAAATTTCAGTGCCAATCCCACAGCAAAAATCCCACACATCTATTTGTCCCCCTTGTTGGATATCTTTTGATTTTTATAAGAATCACATGCCACAGACATCCTCTGTACAGATGAAGTGTTCAGAGCAGTTAAAGTCCAATGCTGCCCAGAGGACACAGAGCTCAGCTGGTAACAAGGTTTTCAGAATCCCAATGCTCGGATCCTTCCTCTGCCCACAGAGCTTCTCTCCTCAGGCGTGATGGGTCAAAACTCGGAAGGAACATGTGTAAACACAGCCAGCGCTCCTGTCTGTGGCCACAGGCCCTGCACTCTATCCTGATGATCGGACTGCGAGCCTGACTACAGGGCATGTCCTGTGCAGCCTGCTCACCTAATATTTTGATTTGGCATTCTTAGCTTGTAAATATATCCAATCTATCATTATGAGAGCCATATATATTAAAACTTAGAGACAGAAACCAAATATTCGAAGGGAACGTACATTATGCTATATCCACTCGGTGCAATGTTAAAGAATCATTAAAGATGAGGACTTTGAAGATCAGGCAGCAGCAAAGATATATACTATGCTTACAACTAAGCAAAATGCAGAGGAAAAATACTGAAAAGGCAAAAATAAACACTAAGACAGGCTACGGTTGGAGAGCTGTGGACAAATAATTCATCTCCACTCTACATTTGAAGTCTGGTTCTATTTTCTGAAGAAAACAGCAAATGATGGAGCAATCTTCGGGGGAATAATCTGGCAGAGTGGTTGCGTTGCTGCTGAGTGGCAACTGAAGATGAATCCAGTCCATCCTTCGGTGCTCACAGTTGATAAGAAAAGGTCCAAGGAGAACGCAGGCAGCCGCAGCACCGCGAGATAAACACCCACAGACCACAGCAGCGACAGCATTCGGAGCGCCAGATAAGAAGCCACTGAGTCTCGGAGGCCAACGGAGTAAGTCCTGTGAGAAGAGCAGCCAGAACAGCACCTCCCCTTGCTGGCCATCTAGTCAAAGCAGGCAGCACAGACACGTGAGTGGGGCGAGGACAAGTGTGAAACATGGTGGACCTAGGAAGCTCGCCCAGCCCGGTGTCTCCAGATTGCAGGGTATGACTGGAGAGACACAGCAGATAAACTGGGAAGGTAGCTTAGGGCCAGGTTATAACTTACACAGGGAGAGCCTTTCAAGGAGGACCTGACCAATTTAGCATTTTAAAAAGGCCAATATTTTCTGAGTTTATAAAACGTTTTATATCTATGTAGAAATACAAAACAAATGTATGGACCTATATGGCTAGTTTTTAAAAAAATCTATATATATTTTTCTAAGTAGAGGTTTTTATAAGTAGAAGTCATTATTCTACTCATTTAGCCCCTTCTTCACCAAGATCTATCTTTTTAAATAAAATAATGGAGTAACACATTTAAATGCCCCTAAAACAGAAACCCATAGGTTGTTCTTAATGAATTACTTTTAAGCCAAGAGAAAGGAAATCCCCATCAAGGGAATCTACAAATAAGTTACACGTACTAACATTTTGGGGGTCATGGACCCAAACCAGACCTCATTCCCTGAAAAAAAAGACCTGGAGTGGTTTGAGGGCCAAAGGGCTAACTCCTGGGTCCAGCCCTGAGCTTTCAGTGTCCATAACAAACACGAATACAGCCAATGAACAAGCAAAAACTATGGTAAAGATAAAGAATATCACAGCTTTCCTTTCATTGCTAGTTGCCTGGTTAATGCACATGTCATGCCTGTGTTCACACAGCGATGTGCCTCGGGTCCCACAAGAAGCTGCACTCCCACCAATGCTCCTTCCCCTGTTGGACCCATGAGGATTTTATAAGCTCTCTCTGGATCTAAGCATTGACCACACTGATGCACCTACAGTGTTTTCAAACTTTCTACAACTACGAATATGTGCTCACATTTATACGTGCAAAACAAACATGGGCTTCAAGAACTTGGTGACTCAGAAATCTCTCAGAAGCTACTGAAAACTTATAAGCAACAAATACCTCCGACTATTCCTGAGTTCATGACAAATGTCTGACTGGTATGGAAACTTGCAGGTGACAAAAATAAATATACAAATGAATAATCTATACTAAAAATAGCCTAGGTGGCGTCACGCCCTCACCCATCATGCCCTAACGTCGTCACAAGATGGCCGTCACAAGATGGCTGTGCACACAGCGAAGGTGGGGCCCAGCGGCCACTCCACGCGGTGAGGCCTGGGAATCCTGTGTCTCCACGCTGCACGGAGGAGGCCGGTCCCAGTGTCTCCGCCACCTCACACAGATGAAGCAGGTACTGGTGAAGGAGGCAGGTCATGGCAGGGGAGGGCAGCTGGGGGCGATCAGGCCAGCAGAGGAGGGCAGTTGTGGGTGATCAGGCCAGCAAGAGAGGGCAGTTGGGGGCGATCAGGCTGGCCGGGGAGCAGTTAAGGGCAATTGGGCAGAAAGGCAGGCAAGCAGTTAGAAGCCAGCAGTCCCGGATTGTGAGAGGGATGTCCGACTGCTGCTTTAGGCCTGATCCTGCAGGGGTCCCAGATTGGAGAGGGTGCAGGCCGGGCTGAGAGACACCCCCCTCCCATGCATGAATTTTGTGCACCAGACCTCTAGTATAAAAATAAACAAATGCAGAGTTTAAGGCATGGAGTAGAAAAGAGGCATTAAAAACCAGGGCCACCAATTCAAGGTGCTACATATAGACTCTGGGATATCATTATGATGATTATATTCTAATGTAGCTTCCATATATATCTGGGGCTCAACATGTGCTAATATATGTGCTAACTACACACAGCATGTCATGTAATCTTTACAACAATCACCAGGGTTATATATTATCACCCGTTTTCCACAGGAAAAAACTCGGGCAATTGAGGTCACACATCAAAGCAGAGTGAGGCCAATCAGTGCTCTTTAAAATTATACCGAAGACTGTGGACATTATGGGTGGGCATGGAAGGAAGTCAGGAGGTGAGGAAGAGTCAAATTAAAATGGCAGAATGACCTGTTGGAAAAGTTTTCAAAGACATCAGTGGATAGAGCATCAGCCTGCAGTCTGAAGGGTCCCAGGTTCAATTCTGGTCAAGAGCATGTACCTTAGTTTCAGGCACATCCCCAGTAGGGGGTGTGCAGGAGGCAGCTGATCAATGTTTCTCTCTCATCGATGTTTCTAACTCTCTATCCTTCTCCCTTCCTCTCTGTAAAAAATTAATAAAATATATTTTTTAAAAAAAAGACATGATTCCCTAGATCCTGAGATGACCTCCACACACCATCATCCCCCGGAACCCCCGTGTGTAATGTGCCTAGTGAAGGGCACTGCAAATGGAGGTGCACTGTGGTGAGTGATATTGTTTGGGGGTGGAGTGGGGGGGGTGGAGAGCAATAGAGACAAAGCATTAGATAAACTAGTGGAAACCTTTGCTTCTCCCTTTGCTTTGACCTCCAAAAAACATCTGAACTCTGAAGTCAGGCATTGCTATTTATAACAGCCAACAAGCTTAGGGAACAAGAGGGCACCCGGTAGGTCGCTTTCTAGACATCAGCCCAAGGGCACAGAAGTGCAGCTCTGCCCTGGCTATTACCCCTGCAACCCAACATAGCCCCTCCCAGGAACAGTGTACCGGGACTTCGTGTGCTGTTTAGACTCACTTGACTCACTGGCATCTCTGGATTATTGATCCCATGTGGGGCAACTTCCTTTGTCCTATATCCTTTCACCTTATTGCTTCCGGAAGCCCTGTGAAGGGTTTTGGACCGTTCACGTCTTTGCTCCATTCTAAGTACCTGGGCCCTGCCATGGCACTGGCCTTGTTTCCTATTCTCCTCTACCCCCAGTCTGGGCTACCTTGGGATCACAGCAACCCAAAAAGTGCTATATGATGGCCACTCCTTGTAAGCTATACTGTTTCAGGTTTTCTTTCTGAGTTTACACAGGCTTTTTGTATTAAAGACTCAGTGATGACCCAATATCCTTGTGACTTTAAGGAAAGTTATAGCACACATCTATGAAGCAACAATGAATCTACACCACTTGAGGCTTTTATGAAAAAAAATATAAAAACCCTGGCCTGTTTGCCTCAGTGATTAAGAGCATCAGCCTGTGTATCAAGGGGTCGTGGGTTTGATTTTCATGTCAATGTCTCTCTCTCTCTCTCTCTCTCTCCCTCTCTCTCTCTCTCTCTCTCTCTCTCCCTCTTTCCTCCCTTCTACTCTCTCTAAAAATCAATGGAAAAAATATCCTCCAGTGAGGATTAAATGTGTGTGTGTGTGTGTGTGTGTGTGTGTGTGTGTGGTGATGATGATGATGATGATGATTTCAGGATAGCTCATCAGAGATTACCAACCATTTCAGAAGCACATCCCTTCATCTTTCTATACAGATTCAATAGTAGCTCCTCAGAGCTCAAAGAGACAGGTCATTTGTTTAATGCAGGCCTCTCCACCAGGGCAGCTAAGATGCCAATGGCCCATTAACTATTTCTTCAAACGTAAGTTATTTTGAACCATGAGTCTGCATGTCTCCTTCCTAGAGTTGCTTTCCTCCAACATAGAGTGGTGCTTCTCTGTGGACTCATCTTTGCAACAACACTTGAACAGCTGTAGTTCTGTTCACCTGTCTGCCAGGGTTTCCTCATTTTCTCTCCCGTGAAGAGCTTCCTGGCCCTTCTTATTTTCAACTGTGGAGTACGCATATGCATTTTATGTAATTCTCGTGGATTTGAGGCCTGGAGAGAAAAGATACAGCATTTTCCTAGCCCGCCCTATTTAAGCTGGAAGTTATCTTCCAATCTCTATACACCTAGAATTTGGGAACGCTATATAATAATATTTCATTATCACACAGTTTGATTTTCTAAAAAATTTTCCCTTATATTCAGCCCAAATTCAATTTCCATTAAATTCTACTCACTTGGCCCCAAATCTTTCCTTTATATCTGTAATAAATACAATATATCTAACTTAAAGATAACTTCATGTTCTATTATTTCTCTTCTCCAGGCAAAACATACTCAATTGCTTTAAAAAATTCCTGACCAGGCATATTGCTCCTTCACCATTTTAGTTGCTGACTACCTCCTGACCTGGTTTTTATATGCAAATCTGTTCCATGTGCCTTTTAACGTGGACCTGCAGAACTGAATAGATGTAGGCAATCTGACCATTACAGAGTCCAACAGACTATTATCTCCCTTTGTTCTGGATAGTCTACTTCCAAAAGCACAATCCAACATCCCCACATCATTCTGTAGACACACCCTGAGCTATAAGTACAACCCTCCCCTACTTTGTTCTATCCGCCCAATTAGCTCGCTCCCCTGTTCTGTATTTGTGCATTAGTTGGGGGAAATCTGAAATCAGGACTTTTATTCACTGCCCTGTTAGATTTTATGTTCAGGCAAGGGCTATAGACAAGGTCAGGAACAAGCATGCTATACTACTAACTAGTTCCCCTCCCGCATCCCCCACTCCACCCCACCCCCCACTACTTATGAACATTTAGGGAGAAGAGAACTCCATTTCAGGAACATTACTCATATGCTTTCACTGCCTCTGTAGAAACGCTGAATAGAGCCATCAACTTGGAAAATCTATTGTCTTTGAGTCTGTCTCCTTTAAACATTCTTCCTGGTTGACCGAGTGTCATTTATCTATGGAGCACCCCTCCCGTCACTACCAAGAAGTCAAAACCTACATTCAACTTATTGCACAAACTCAATTATGTTCTCAACAAAATAATTAGGCTTCCTTCCCTATTTGAACACAATGCTGCATCCCTCTGAAGATATCAGAGTGCTAAAGAGAAATCTTTACAAAAGAAATTTTTATGCAGCCTTGAATGGACTTCCACAGGTCTTGTCAGTTTCCGCAGCCACACCAGCTTTGAGAACAGCCAAGTCAGGTGGCAAGAATACTAACCAGAGCCTGGCCAGTTGGTTAAAGCGTGGTCTCATACAACAAAAGCTTGTGGTTCGATTCCCAGTCTGGGTACGTACCTAGGTTGTGGGATTGGGTACGTACCTAGGTTGTGGGATTGGATCCCCGGTCAGAGTGAATAAGGGAGGCAGCTGATGGATATTTCTCTCACATCCATGTTTCTCTCTCTCTCTCTCTCTCTCTCCCTGCCTCTCTCTAAAATCAATAAAAACATATCCTCAGGTGAGGATTTAAACAGAAACAAAGAATACTAACCAGAGCATTAACCCCTTTGACAGCAGCACTCACAGACCAACCTACATGCACAATAACAGCAATGTCCCTTCCCTGCTGCCTTCCACAAAGTCTTAAATTCAAACTTGGAGAGCGTATTATGTTCTTTTAAGTTTTAACAAAGAAGAGAAGGGAGTAAAATGATCTCAAAGGGAGACAATGAAGGTCATCTCCCAATAAAAAAGGCAGAGCAGCTTGTCCCAGAATATTTCCCTGCGCATATTTTTACACTGCTGCTCCACATCTAAACTTTGTCTTTTAATGCAAAAAAATTCTAAAAAGGTCAGGTTCAAGTTGGGTACTCAAAGACAAAACGAAATAATTATCTGATGAATTCAATTAGCTATCCAACATAATTAAGACTCCCTGAACTTTTTTCAGGTAGTTTTTCTGAAGGTCAGTCTCTGCATAATTTCCAAAACTTTCCATTTCCTTTTAGCTGAGAAATGTGTTATTTTTTAAAAGAAACTTATGGATGTAATATCAAAGATTTTCCTTACACTGCTTTGAGGGAGGGGAGAACTTTTACTGCTGCCTTTTAATTTTCCCCCACTGTAAGGGTTGTGCTTAAATAGCCTATTAAACTATTTATTATATGTGGGAAGGGCACTGGATGAATGATTGTTTCCACATTGCTATGAGTCGATCATAAATCTAAAAGTTAACAAGAAAAAGTAAATCAACTATAAACAACCGAGTCATGTTAAAAGAGTCAAAATGATATTTCACTTGCTAGTTATGAGTGTGTTGATCTGATCCTACACTTTGGGAAATAGTGAAGTTAATACTGTGAAACAATAATGAGGGCTGTTGATTTCATCGCTTACTAAACATTTTAGTATAAACCTTAAATTTGGCTGTCCAACCTGAAACATAATATGAGATTATTTGGACAGTTCATTTTCCTCCTTTTGTACAATGGAAAAAGTTTAAATGCTTGGGCATAAAAAGCGTTCTTATTATTAAAAAGAGAAAAAAATCAGGGGGATCTAGTAAATGCCTTAAATAAAAATGATTACTGTGCAGACATAAGCCTTATTAACTGCTCCTTGGCCTCATGGTTATTTATGTAAAAGTCTTTATTGACAACATAAATCCACCATTTCATTATTATTTGCTGCCAATACAATGAACATTATAAGCAAGAAAATAAGGAATTCATTTCAGATTTATAACTAATGAGACACCAAAGGTTATTTAAAAACACTTGTGGCATCTCTAAACTGCTTTAAAATGCAACTTTAGAAATAAAAACAAACCCAGTGCAGCATTCTCTATCCTCAATCTCAGCTGCTTTATTAAATAAAAAAAAGATAAACAAGAGACTTATAAGCCCCCAGAGATCGACACAATTTACAACAGTTATACCGAAAGCATAAAGTGAGGAGAACTGAGAAGCAGATAGAAGAAAATCAAACTTGCTTGAAGTAAATGTTCAAGCCATTGAGAAGATGAAGTTATCTAGGAACTGTCTTTAGAACGGTTTCTATGTGCTCTTTTTATTAAACAGGCCTGGGCACTAGAGTACTTTCATGATTTAAAGACTCTTATTAGTGCTAACTGGTTTGGCTCAGTGGATGGAGCGTCAGCCTGCGGACGGAAAGGTCCCAGGTTTGATTCCGGTCAAGGGCATGTACCTTGGTTGCAGGCACATCCCCAGTAGGGGGTGTGTAGGAGGCAGCTGATCAATGTTTCTCTCTCATCGATGTTTCTAACTCTCTATCCCTCTCCCTTACTCTCTGTAAAAAATCAATAAAATATATTTTAAAAAAATAAATAAAAAATAAAGACTCATTAATAAAACACTCCTAGAGAATGAATACAAACATCCACTGACACATACACGAATGTCCACCTGTTGCACGGAATTTTTTGTCCATTTCCACTAACTTAAGCTCCTTTGCTAGAGGTTTTCTAAAGCAGAAGACCTCCGTGTTCCATTAAGGTGAAGTAACTGCAACTAGGCATGGGACCTTTCTTAATCTCCACCCCTGGAATACAACACCAAAGATTTAATTCCATGGAGATGCCACTGTGCTAGGGTATCAGGTATTTGGGTTTTTAGTCTCTGCTCCAATGGTCTTTTCCTGATACTCAAATATATGGTGATAAATGTCTCCTTAATTCGCACAACAGTTTTCAATTGCCCTCATGGGAGACCACCTTGAAGGAGCGAGTAAAAGGTTTAGTCATGGTTTCTATTTTTCTATTTGAATCAATACACTCTAGTTAAATGGACAATTAATAGGTCACTTCCAAAATAGTAGTGCATCCGTCCTGGTTAATAAACAATCCCCACAGTTGATAATGGGCCCTATGTATTCAGCAAGTCCTGCATGCACTCAGCTCATCCACTAAATCCCCTTTCAGGTGGACAGGGTTATATGGGAAGATGAGCTAGAATGAGTCTATAAAAGTCAGTTTCATTCACTGCTTTATTTTTTCAGTCAAGTGCCTTAAATGGTGTCCAGAAATTCACTTGGAATGTGAGACAGGAGAAAAGACTGGCACACAGAGCCTGGCTTTATGACCATACAAAAGGGCAACTGACCCCTGCCCAAGCCTTTTCCGTGTGAAATGGCTCCTAAAGTTCATCCGCACAGTGAAAAATCGTGGTGAGGTCGCGTGTGGATGAGTCAAGTGAAAGTGACGATTGGTCACGGGCCTGTCGCCCATTGTGGCTGGGTCCCAGCCCTGTAAAGTGCTCTGTGGGAAAGTGTCGGCCCCCTAAAGAGCTGCTCAGAAGCTTGCAGCTCATTAAACGGCCAGCATTTGCTGCCTCACTTGTCAGGAATCATTCTGTTGAGCCACGGCTCCGCTGAAACATTCATAAAACACACGCAGAGAGGCGGCAGGGATCGGAATTCAACCATCATGGAGCTCTGACTTTGGCCAGACTCAACTCTTATTTCACTTTTCACCCGACGGAGGGTGAACCTGCATAAATGTTCACCTTGGACAGCTGCAATAAACGCACTCCTCCCCTGGACTTCTTTATCATAAACTCGAATTCTCTGCCTCCAGATTCCTATCGAGTTTAGAAATCTAAGACCAAGGTGAACTCGACTGACTTTCAGGGAGCCATTTTTCCTTTGCGTGTGTGTGCACACTCTTTAAGTTTTTGGAAGCTGTCATTCTCGCTCCACCCCTGAAATTGATTGAAATTTTGTAATGTTTGAGGACAAGTTCTCTTGCAAATATGTCCTATGAGGCTGGTTGGCTTTCTTCAAGATCACGAAGAGGAGGAATTTCTTTCTTTTTACAATCTTAACGATTTTAAATTATTTTCTATGGACACCTAGTGGCTTTCTGAGTCACATTTTAAGCTGAATGGAAAACTTGCACAGCACAATTTCTTAGCCTTCCTTTTTTTCCTCTTTAAATGGGTATTGCTACACGTTTCAGAATGAGCCAAAGTGGTTCCTCTGAGATCTTTTATATCCAATGGAAAACAAGTCCCTTTCCTTGGTGTCGGCCCTGGGTTTCAATGCCATTAGAAACTGCTCACAATTGCTCAGTGTGCTGAGGTTTGATAAATCTCTGGGAGCCTCCTGAATAGGATCGCTGTGATTTTTAGTGAGGAATTAGCTCCTTGCCATTGCATTACCAATTGGTTTTCCAGAGCACATTAAATCCTGCTGCTTGGGTTTACAGAATAACTGAGGCATTGCTGATGAGGCATAAAAACTTACTTGGAAAAACAGTGGGGGATGCGGGGCGCCGACAGGACCCACCGCAGCAGGCTGAGTAGAATGGCGGGGCAGTCAGGAAAAAAGGCTTGGAAGGCGCTGCAGAGAAAGCATTGATATCACTCATTAGCCACTTCTTTCAGACAATATTCAAAATCCCAGTTTCCCAAAAGTCACTGAGTAAAAGCCCTTCATTTCCCAAGCCTTTACTTAGTTATTACTTTTACTGAATTTAAAGTAGCCCTTATCTGTCAAAGTCCTTGCCAAATAATTTAATCAAGATTTGGAAGATGTGGTGAAAAGACTGGAATGATCAAAACCAAATGTAACAGTTTATCTCCATGTAGTCCTAATTGTAAGTAGTATATATCAGGCAGCAAATATTCCCTTACTTAAATGATCCTAGAGCAACACTATCCAAGAGAACTATCTGTGGTGATGGAAATGTCCTATAGCATCACTGTCCAATATGCACTTGCCACAGAGGGCTACTGAGCACTGGAAATGTAGCTAGCATGCCTGGGAATTCTTCACTCAATCATGTTAGGTTTAAGTAGGCTCATCTGGCTAGCGGCTATCATATTGAATAGTACAGCTCTAGATATAATACTTGCCAAGAAACATCTGAATGCTGAGTTTAATTTCTAAAAGAGATTATACTACTTTAACCTACTTTCAGAAGGTTCTATGAAATATGTAGTTTGATTCCAAACTTTATAGTAGTTAATTTATAAATAATAAATTACAGAATCTGAGCAATTCTACAACAAAAGTGGGGGTTTTTTCTGATCACTTTTTTGTGTTTAAAAGTGTTTGAGAAGAATAATAACATTTTATCACAAGAGAAATCTAGTTAACTTGAAAGCATTCATGTTTATAGTATAGGGAGTTGCCATATAATTCTGTTCTGCTCATTTTATTAAACTGTGCTGTTCCTAATATATTCAATATATATACATGGGCTAGTTGTCATTATCCTTGTAAATAAAGAAATTTTAAATTCTGTTTCTCAGTAGATGAAAAATACCTATAGAGGATGTCATAGAACATTAATAGCTCTTTTTTGCTGAGCACTTACTATATGCCAGATTTTGGTTAAGTACCTTAAATATAAATGTAAATATGGATGGGATTTCCTGAAGGTGGGAAATTTCCTTTTACTAGGGCACACCCAGCAGAATACCTGGCACACTCTAAAGAGTCAATACATTTTCATTAACTGAATAAATGATCTGCAAATCTAAGAAATTGGAAACTTCCTATCGTCTTACATAAAGAATGAGGATCAGATGCACCCCTATGTTCCTAGCAGCACAATTTACAAGAGCTAAGATTTGGAAATAGCCTAAGTGCCCATCAGCAGATGAGTGGATTAAAAAACTGTGGTACATCTACACAATGGAATACTATGCTGTTGTAAAATAGAAAGAACTCTCTTACTATTTTCAACAGGATGGATGGACCTGGAGAGCATTATGTTAAGCGAAATAAGCCAGTTGGAGAAAGATAAATATCACATGATCTCACTCGTTTGTGGAATATGATGAACAACATAGAATGATGAACAAACACGGATCCAGAGACAGAGAAGCACTGAATGGACTGTCAAACCTCAGAGAGAAGGCAGGGGAGGGTGAGGGAGGGGATGTAACAGATCAACCAAAGGACTTGTATGCATGCATATTAGCATAACCAATGGACATGGACACTGGTATGTTGGGGCCTTAAAAAAAGAGGATCAGGAATTGAGCCCATCCCTGTTCCCCTGACACTACCTGAAATACAGTATCTTCTATAACAGATGACCTTGAAATCTAACACATGACTTCAAAATAAATGTTTTTATTACTCTCCCTTCATACCCAATGGCACCTGAACCGCATCCAGCACGGCCAGTGGTGAACCTGAGGAGGGGCAGTGAAGGATTAAAGAAGACAGACAAAAGAATACAGTTGGGGCCAGCTGGGACACTGGAAATGTTCTCAGATGGAGAGACAGTGCCCCAGCCTGTAAGCTGAGTCTTTATTTTATAGTCAGATCCCAAGAGGCAAAGCAAGGGTGTGGTCAAGATGTTTCCAATGTTCTCCTGAGTTTCGAATCTACTTAATTACATGCACCTGAGAACTCTATCAACCTTTGTTTTGGCAGCATTTGCTGCACCTCCCACAGCCCACATCACTCAGCCACCTGGAACCACAGGTTTGGACCATAAGGTCAAGCTTACAACTATAGCCTTTGGCTATAATTGTGCGGGAGGGCTTTGTCCTCCGAGCTGGGACCTGCACATGACTTTGCCACGAGAGGACCGTGCCCTCTTATTAGTCCAAGGCTTGAACCTGTCCAAACACTGCAGCTGCTCTCCACAGGCACCTCTTTTCTCAATTATAGTAAAAATTATTTTGATACAAATGCATACCTTCTTTTAAGAACACAGTAATTTCAGACTTGTATTTTAATCAATTAATGAGTATGTGTTTATTTTCACCAATGCCTTTGAAGGATATCTATATATATAAAAGGCTAATATGCTAAGTGTCCGACCATCCAACCAGTCACTATGATGTGCACTGACAACCAGGGGGCAGACGCTCAATGCAGGAGCTGCCATGACACACACTGGCCATTTATAGAGAAACAGCCCCGTGGACCTGGCACCAACAAAGCAACAGCCCACCAAATCGCAGCCAACACTGTCAAGATCCCATGGTGCAAAATGCAGCCCACAGCCCAGCCCAGTCCAGAAACTGTTGCTGTGGGTGCCGGGTAATGACATCATATAGCTTCCTCTCCCTCACAACTAGCCTCCTTGGAGTTTCTTCAGCCCAGGACTACGACTTGCTTTATAGCCAGGTGCAAACATTTCACAGTTTAACCAAATGTCTGTGAAGCATTTTCTCGTGCCTCATCTCATTTGATCCTCACAGAAGTCCTGGAGTAGGTAGATAGGAGACCCCGTAGAATCCTATTTTCTTTTCATTAGCTGGAAAATGGAGATTTTTGAAAGGTTAGAAACTTGACCCGACTGAAAAGAAGTAAGACATGGTGCCCCTTGAAAATGACTTCAGGCTTTCTCACTGTGCAGGATATAGTCAAACACTGCTGCAGTTACATATTTTACCCTTTGTTTATCCCTGCATGATCTACAATAATAATCTGCTTAGTGTTGATATTTACTGCTGTGTTGCTGACAATTACCTGAAAGAGAAGTTGGGGTGCTTCACTGGGCTGGAAAAAGTTCAGCTAAATCAGAAAGCAGGTCTAATTAAGCAAGTTTATTCTATATATAAATATAAAAGGCTAAGTTGACTTGCGCATGCGTGATACATATAAAGTTCTCTCTGTCACCAATCGCACGCATATGTTTTTATCTGTCATTGTCGATCATGAATTTGGTTGACACTTCTATTAGAGAGAAAGGGCGAATAGCGATATTAAATTATTTCTTCTAATTAACTTCCTGGCCACTAGTATCAAAATAAGTCTCTTTCCCAGTAAGAATTTTAGTCTCAGGTTCCTTAATGCCTTCAACTTGCAACTTAATCACAAATTCAGGTTTTTTTAATAATATAATGGAAATCAGTCAATATTAATATTTTATTTTTGAATATCTGGATTTTCAAATGAGAAAATGTCTTAATGCATATTTGAAAATATGGCAGCTAAGAAAAGTACCTATTTTGCATGTGCAAAAAGTTCAATAAAACTTTTAAAAAAAAATTTGTAATCCTCACTTGAGGACATGCTTACTGAGCCACACCAGAAAGCATCTTTAAATTTCATTATTATCAAAAGTTGTTCGGCCCTGGCCAGTGTACTCAGTGGTTAGAGTGTCTGCACACCACAGGGTCTCAGGTTCAATTCCCAGTTAAGGGCACGTACCTGGGTTGCTGGTCCGTTCCCCGTCCCCAGTCGGGGTCACGTGCAAGAGGCAACCAGTTAGTGTGTCTCTCTCACATCAATGGTTTTTTCTCTCTCTTCTCCTCCTCCCTCCCTCCCTCTTTCCCTCCAACTACCTCTAAAAAAGAATGAAAAAAATGTCTTCATGTGAGAATTAACAAAACAAAAAAACACAACAAAACAAAACAAATAAAGTTGTTCTAATATTGATTATAACACCATCATAGTAATGATGTCATTTTATTTAAATTTAACATCTTAAATTATATTACAAGAGCATGACATTATTTAGGCAGTTACTTTTTCCATTATTTCTATGAATATATGAAGTACTTAGAAAAATGGAAATATATTCTGTGCATAAAACTTGCCTCATCGTGTTTATTCCCAAGCATTTCTGTTAGCTAAGTTATTTCATCTGTTAGCTAAGTTATTCTATCTCCAAAGTAAACATTCTATAGATAATTAAGTTATGGCTATTGTGTTATTTGCCATTTTAAAAACTGAGATGAAAGAAAAAGACTCAGTAATGTTGCACTTATATATATATATAAAATTAACATTTGTCATGACAGCTAGAAATATATAAAAATATTTTTGCTCGATATAAAGTACTACTGATACCATTGAAATAATGATGTGGGATATGTACAAATTACTAATTTTACTATTCTAGCCAACACCTTTCTCAGGCTAACCCTAGAGCCCTAAAAATGAAAAAATAAACGGTAAAAAAAATGAATGGTTCATTTTAGACAAATGATCAATTAAATTCATGTGTGATCAATGAGATTCTAAGATCTATTTCTTAGTGTTAAATTTAGCCAGGAATAAAGTTGTAATTGAGCAGTTTGTTATATTGCGGTATTACCCTCTTTGTAAAGTACTAGTTAAGCTGTAATCAGCATGACATGCTATCTACAGTGACAACTCTAGTGGCTTAAGAACCACCTGTGAAGTGACCAGGCTTAAAGTCCTATTGTGTAGAATTTCTTCACCATTTTAAATCACCTCTTTAACACATATATTTACACAGGAGATTAGTCAATTCCTGGTTTCTATACATAAATACACCTTGTTTAAGCTGGTTTATTCAGAAATCACTGTGAAATTCCAATTAAGTGCTCCATTTTTTTACATGCTCCTACTTTGACATTGCCAATCCAGCCGAGCATGTCATTGCAGGCCCTGTTGAATGGTGTTAGGAAATAACCATTTAAAGCAAAGCAACGCATTGGAAAATATATATTATAATTTAAAATAGTCGCAAGCCACATATTTTTTAAAGCAATGAGCAAAAAAAGGAAACTCAGTGTGATAAAAACCAAGTGACAAGTTGACAGATGTGTTAAAACTTTTGTAAGCCATGAGGAACTGCTTTGAAGATGCTCTGAAAAGGGCAGAAAACAAGGCAATTTCATCCTGGATGATATGCACTTCGAAGCCCATCAATGCATTCTAGATGCAGTCACTGTATCATTTATCATGTTAGGAAAATTCATCATAGGCTTACTGAACAATATTTATGATAATATTTAAGAAGTACCTACCATTCACTAGGCACTGAACTGGCTATGAATTTAACACATTCTATCTCATGTATTCATTAATATTCAACCTCACATGGACCTGCATCTGGAATGTAATGCTGACTGTTCTCGGCAAAATTTTTTAAGTACAATAGAAACATCCATATTTTAGCATAATATTTAGCTATTAGCCACGAGGGGTAACGATTTCATACACAGAGACTGCCAGTTACTCAATAAGAGCTGGAGCCCAGAAAATGGACACATCTCCCAAGCTTGCCATAAGAGAAAAACACCTGCCTTTTCCTGTGGAAACGATGTGCACTGTCGGGTTCTACAGCATGGTATTAGGTTCTCTTAGTACAACACTTCAGGATGCTCCACACTTTCAGGATACTGCCAACAAATCTAACTGTAGGAAACTGTTACTTACAGACAAGTGACTTAAAAATTTTGGAACTAAATTGTCTAAAGCCAAGTGACTAAATCTCTTATTCACAGAAAACTTCATGAACTTTTCACTTCTTAATCAGATGTTCTGACTTTTCTGAAGACAAAGAATCCATATCTCTAGCAATGATTTTGAATGTTTAATTAAGATTGGAACTTAGAGCCAACTTAATGATAAACTGGCCTGTTTGTTTTTTAATTTAACCAACTAGATGGTTCTGTGATCTAAGTATCCCACAGCTAAGACGGGTTACAATCCTAGCTACAGAGAAATTATTTTCAAAATTCAGTTGACTAGAAAGCAATAAATTGTTTTTGTAATTTTCATTCTTCTTTTCTGATGAAGAGGAACAACAGGTATCTAAATGGGGGTGCCATTTATTGTCAAAGCAAACCGTGGTACTGACTTGAGCTGACATTGCAAAGAAAAAATACTAAAGACCACTAATAAAACCTTTAAATAAATTTCAGGAGCCCACTGCAATGCTACGCCATTTGGGCAGACATTTTAAAAAGGATGAGGAAAAATGAGCAAAATTCCTGAGATGTCTAAGGCAACCAAAGGGTCAAAAATACCTCTGAGCCGAAACCGGTTTGGCTCAGTACATAGAGCGTCGGCCTGCGGACTCAAAGGTCCCAGGTTCGATTCCGGTCAAGGGCATGTACCTGGGTTGCGGGCACATCCCCAGTAGGAGATGTGCAGGAGGCAGCTGATCGATGTTTCTCTCTCATCGATGTTTCTAGCTCTCTGTCCCTCTCCCTTCCTCTCTGTGAAAAATCAATAAAATATATTTTTTTAAAAAAATACCTCTGGGAAGGAATAGGGAATTAAATAATTTCAAAAGGATGGTTTTAATGATCTCCTTCAAGTACTGGGTATATGGGCACTAGGAGTAAAAAATCTAAACTTCTGACCTAAAAAATAATACACAATTGAACAAACTATCTGGAGTAAAATGAATCCAAAATTGAGACTGATGAATGGCAACCATCTGTCTTGAGTAGTAAGACCTAAGAAATATCACTTATCCAATGATGTGTTATTTATTTTATCACACAAGCTGTAAATAATTCATTTATGTGATCAACATGCAAACTTGCCTTTAATCACAAGGGAAAGCAAGTTAATTAAATTCATCTTTGACCTTTCGGCTTATCAGAAAACAACAGAAATCAGCATTTTTTCCCCTCGAGTATTTCAGAAATAGAAAAACAAAGGTCATGCGAAGTTAAATCACATACAGTGTCTACTTGTTTGATTTGGACTTTTAATTCGTGCAAATAATATTTATTGCAAATCTATCAAGTGCCACATAATTCACTGTGTGTTGGGACTAAAAAGATGAAGGATAGTTTCCCTCCCTGAAAGAATTTATATTGTTTAATGTTCTTTCACTTGCAGATTTTAAATCCACCGGTCAAATAAATAACATTTACATTTCTCCATACTCCAAATTGAATATTGTTTTGTCAACTATGAGGCATTCCCCAAGGAGTGAAATTCATACAGTGTGCTTTCCTAACCAGTGGTTTTCGACCCTAACACACATTGGAATTATCTGGAGTACTTTCCAGAGACACAGATGCCCACACCCCAGACCAATTGGATTAAATCAAGCTGGCCAGGAGTGGACCCCTAGCACAGCATTTTTTCAAAAGCTGCACAAGTGATTATAATGGATAGCCAGGATGAGACCACTGGAAAGAACACAGGAAAAAATTTGCCTTTACTCTTTATTATGTAATATGAGATCAACTCTTAAAAAAAGAGAGAGAGAACATATTTAAAAAAAAAAAAAAAAGCAGCATGGTCCAGACTTCCACTGAAATACAGCAGCAAGTTCTTTGTTTTGGGGTTTTTTTTTTAAAGAATATTTTTCGGAAGGCTTTGTCAAAGAAGGCTTTAAGCAGGAAAGACATCTTAATCTGGACCTTGACTTGGAAGGTATTTAGAATAGCAAAAGAAAAAAAGAATGCATTCCAGGAAGGAAAGGTGGCATGGACAAGAGGAAAGAGGGCAAGGATGGTGGTGTCACATGGGGCAGGTTAAGGAGACTTCAAAGGCGTGAATATTAAGCAATATGGTTGGAGCAGCTAAATGCAGATGTTGGAATTAAGGTCTTAAAGAGCAGATTGAATATTTTTATTTGATCTGATAGTTAGATGGGGATGGTTAAGTTTTTGTGAGTGGCTTGGTAATATGATGAAAGCTGTATTTTAGACAATTTCACCTGGCAGTAGTGAATGGGATGTGGTGGAATAAGGAGGAACTATATGGGAGGATCCCACTGCCCTAACAATTTGCTGTAGCAACAGGCAACGACACACCCACTACCATCTTCTCCTATATCCTTACAACACCAACAGGTGGGTTGGGTTTGGCTTCTCCTCCACCTGTGGAGCCCTAGCTCATTGCAGTAATCCAAGATGATCACTACCTCTGCTGCTCTCCCTTCAAGGAATCTCCATGACACCTCTTGAAAAAATGAGCTATCCAGGCTGGTGTGGCTCAGTGGTTGAGCATGACCCATGAACCAAGATGTCACTGGTTCAATTCCTGGTCAGGGCACATGTTGGGGTTGAGGGCTTGATTCCCAGTAGGGGGAGTGCAGGAGGCAGTCTATTGCTGATGTTTCTCTCCCATCGATGTTTCTATCTCCCTATCCCTCTCACTTCCTCTCTCTCTAAAGATCAATAAAAACATATTTTTTAAATGAACTAAATTTGAGAAAATCCTTTGGTCTTTTTATTATAAGATGTCACAGAAGAGAATACCATAACGGAATAGCATCTGTTGCTCTCAAAACTCTAAACGCCTTAATGAAGACTCCTTGAGCTCCCAGCTATGCCAGTCCCAGCAGGAATTATGTTTAAAAGTAGTTATCCTGATTTCACCCTGTAGCAGGTTTTAAAGGGCCACTAATCATTTGGCACTCCTCCCACTGAGAGGTGGGGCCTATTTCCCATTCTCTTATATTCGAGGTGGTCTTGCTGCCTTGCTTGACCAAGGGATATACAAGAAGTGACATTCAACTTCTAAGGCTCAGTCATAAGAAGCACTGAGTTACAGCCTGGGTTTCTTGCAATGTGCTTTTATAAATCTCCCTTTTAGAATCCAGGTGCCATGCTATAAGAAGCTCAAAACACTTCACAAGTCCAAGTATGGGTGTTGCAACAGCTCCAGGTGAGCACCCAGTCAACAGCCAGGAACTCTGTCAGCCATGTGAGTAGCCATCTCAGACATCCAGCCAGTTGAACCTTCAGATGGCTGCAGCCCCAGCTTACACTAAACTGCAATGAGAATCAAAGGGAGAACCATCCAGTTGAGCACAACCCACCAAAATGAGAGAGAAAATGATAAATTGTTCCTTTAAACTTCTAAGTTTGGAGATGGTTTCTTACACACCAATACCCCTTTACCAATGTTTTTACTTATGGTGAAATGATGGAAAGGAGTCTTCCACATCTTCCCCTGCATGTTACATATGGGCTTTTGCTATGTGTATTTGAAAGTCAAATGTTGACCCTAACATCGGTTCTCATTTTGAAATGAAGAAGCAGAGGTTCAAGGAGATTACATGAATTGCTTCGGATCGCATAATCAGTAATATAAAGACCTTAGATGTGAATCTAGGCTATAAAATTAAAGAAGTGCTGCTAAAACCGTTTTAGAAAATATAGTATAGTAGCCCTAGCTGGTTTGGCTCCGTGGATAGAGCGTCGGCCTATGAACTGAAAGGTCCCAGGTTTGATTCCGGTCAAGGCCACATGCCCAGGTTATGGGCTCGATCCCCAGTGGGGGACTTGCAGTAGGCAACTGATCCATGATTCTCTCTCATCATGGATGTTTCTCTCTCTCCCTCTTCCTTCCTCTCCGAAATCAATAAAAATATATTTTAAAAAACACAAATGCATTATTCCACCTCCATGTAGTAAAAAGTATACTTGCACAATGTTTTTAAAAAAGAAGAAAATATATAGTATATTGAAATTTGCCATTTATGCTTTGGAGAAAGTACTGGCAAACTTTTACCATAAAGGGTCAGATAGCAAATACATTAGGCTCTGCAGGCCAGACAGTGTTTGTTGCAACGATCAATGTGTAGTGCAAAAACACCTATAGAAAATATATAGGCAAATAGGAGTTATTGTTCCTGCTTTGAAGAATTAGACTGTCTTTTGGCTTCACACCCAATATACCAGTAACTGTAGAATTGGTTCAACACACCTAAACTCAATCCAGCTTGAGGTTAGTCTATTAAAAATCTTACCAGACGTCATGATCTTTATTCTCTTTCAATGTACATAAGTCCTATCAAAGAATAGCTTACTAGCTCCTTCACATATCTGTATCTAAAGTGTCAGAGATTAGCCCTGACTGGTATGGCTCAGTTGGTTGGAGCATTGTCCTGTGCACCAAAGGGTCACAGGTTTGATTCCCAGTCAGGGCACATACCCTGGTTTTGGGTTCAATCCCTGGTCAGGGCATGTATGGAGGCAACCAATTGATATGTTTCTTTTCTCTCTCTCCTTCTCCCTTCCTCTTTCTCTCACAATCAGTGGAAGCATATCCTTAGATGAGGATTAAAAGAAAAGTGTCCAAGATTTAAAGTTTTGCCAAAACCGGTTTGGCTCGGTGGATAGAGCGTCGGCCTGTGGACTGAAGGGTCCCAGGTTCGATTCCGGTCAAGGGCATGTACCTGGGTTGCGGGCACATTCCCAGTGGGGGATGTGCAGGAGGCAGCTGATCGATGTTTCTCTCTCATCCATGTTTCTAACTCTCTATCTCTCTCCCTTCCTCTCTGTAAAAAATCAATAAAATATATTTTAAAAAAAAAAGATTTAAAGTTTTAAAGAACCAGCTTTAATAGAATTAATTTTGCTATTGCACCGTGCCTGAACATGTCAAAGAAAAGTGAAACATATAGTTCATCTTTAGAATATTTATAAACAAGAAGGCAATTCAATATTCAGCAACATACAGAAAAAGATTTGAATATTTTTTTGTTTCCTTTTCATGGATGCTTTGTTTCTGAAACAAAAGTCTAAAAACTTATAGAAGCTTTTTGATCTTTGACTTCAGAGAGAATTTTAATGCCGTAATTTTACTGTTCACATAACTCACACACAAAAAAAATGTGCCCCTGATATATTCCCAACTAATAGCTGGTTGACAAAATGAATAATGCTATTAAATATAAAATCAGTAAAGTGATGAACCACTCAGCATTGCCAAATCAAGTATTGACTGGAGGCTATAAAGAATGAAAGAGAGAGATTTCATTAAAAGTGAAAACATTACAGATAGTAAAATAAAATATTTTGAAATAAAATATACAAGGGTCTGGTAAGCATATTATACATGAAGGCAAAAATCCAATTTTTTCACTGAGAGAGTATAAAATAGAAGCATGATCTAATGAAGTCTTAAATAGGGATGCTAACAAGTAGTCCTAGATAAAAATAATATTGTTTCTTTTACAAGTTGCCTTTTTATTCCTGACAAACTCCAGGTGTATATTAAAAAAAACTTGATATTATTTACTGATTTTAAAATTGTGTACATTCACTACCAAAAAAAAAAAAAAATCACTGTTAGTCTGTTAGTTAAGAAAACATTTTGAGAGTCTTTGTTAATCCAAGATTAAGTGGACAAACACTGTATTAAGAGCTACAAATCAAGTCCCCTCAAAAGAAAAAATAAGAAGGATTCCAAAATTATGGACAATATCAACAACAGAAACAGGTGGTGGAAAGTAGGTTGAGTGGGGAGTTAATGAACATTTACAGCCTTCTCACCCTAACATAAGGACACATTTGTTTATATATTTTAAAGATAACCTCCACTTCTATTAAAACTTTCATAGCAAAGAATCTCAAAGTATTATATGAACACATCTATGTTACCCTCTTACTTTCAAGTTGCTACCATTTCTATCATTGTTCAGCAGCAAACCTAACCATAAAATGTCTTATTGGAGCAAAAAAGAGAACTTTTTCTTGGGAACAAGAACAGGAAGGAGGTGACATGCTCATAGAGGAATTTAACAGAGTCCAATAGACAGCTCTGCTTCCAACATCTGAGCTACATTTATAGCAAACAAATGTAGATAAAATCATTGTTGACATAGCCTTTTAAACTGCCCACAACATACGGCACCCTTTGGCCTCCTGCACGTCACCTTGAACTCTCTGAATCCTAAGTTTATTTCTGCATAATTCCATATGCAATTTTCTAGGCATTGAAACCATTCTTCTGGATTCACTCCTGTTTCATTATTAAACCTCAAAAGCTTCAACATATGTTAACAAACTGAGATCCCTTGCTGTTCAGGTGAAGTAGAGAAGCATAGGTTAGGGCAGTGGTCGGCAAACTGTGGCCCCTTGAGTGTGGCTCTTCCACAAAATACCACGTGCGGGTGCGCACGTACAGTGTGATCGAAACTTCGTGGCCACACTCAAAGGGCCAAAGAGCCGCATGTGGCTTGTGAGCCACGTTTGCCGACCACGGGGTTAGGGGTTGGGAAAGTCAGAGGCAAATTAAATGCTCATAAATTACCCTGTTGTAGTTTCAGCTCAGACACTATTCTGTAAGGGTTGTGGCTTACTCAATCAGTACCAGAAATAAAGGGACTATAGATAGCCCTCTTGATTCTCTTCACTGCGAGAACACCTGCTTGAACCTGAAGGAGTTGACTTCATGATCCATGTAGAAACGATTAACATGTTACTATAACTCCAAATATCTGTTAATCAGATTACAAGAATATTCAGATGTAGTAAGTAATGGTTCGATATTATCCACAAATTCCAACAACAAAAAATGGTTGGGATGATAACCTGAGCAAGGAACCACCCGAACGGGTTCCATCATTATTTGGGTTCCTCATTCTCTTTGTCCTGGGTCAGCATTATCAACATTCAAGATGCTATGATTTTAATTTGTCAAAACAAATCTATGGAACAGTGTTAACAAAAAATAAGTGACATACTCTGGCTTAAAATAATCAGATCATAAGTCTTCCTTTGAACTGGAATCCCCACCTGGAGCACAAGTCCATGTTCTCCCTCCCCCAAGTGCCTAAAATGTAAGCAAAGCCATTTTATTTCACACTTTCGGTGTATCTCAATGAAAGTGGAAAAACTACCAATTGGAGTACAAAACATAGGTTTAAGACAAAATCAAGGATTAATACATAAATAGTAATTGAGAGTGGGGGCTGGACAAAAAAACTAGAGTGCACATTAAGTACTAATGGTAAGAAACAATCCTTATGGTGCCAGAAAAAAATACTAGGCACCTGGCTCCATTTCTGTACTATACAGTACAATTTACTTAACAAAGTTGCTTGGGGGAAAAAATAAAAGAACCGTTCAGTTCACCTATCCAGAATAAACATTTGTGTTTTAATTCTTTTATATACCACATAAGGAGTAGATTTAATAAAGAATAAATTATATTCAATGAATTATCTTTATGTCAAACATTTTCTAAAATGCTTAAAATAACCAATGTTATTAAAAAGCAAGGCCATTTGTTCCCTTTTGAAGATAACTGGTGGCATAACCAACATAAATTTAAATCTTTCAGCTTTTAACATTTCAAGACTGTCTTTTATACACAAAAAGATGAATATTTTCATCTAGCACAAGATTCACCAAATAATAACATGAATAAATTTCTGGGGAAGGGTCTCTGCTGATTAGGATTTACTTGCAAACCCTCCTGGTGTCCACTAATGAGCTATAACAGATTCAAACCTTCTCCCCCCCCCCCCACCCCCCCACCCCCCCCCGCCCCAGATCCAACCCCTGGAGGTGAGCCTTCTTACTACCTACTAGTGTACTAAATACACCCTTCTCAGCCCCTGAGGACTGTCCTTTGATTTTTAAAGTAAAGTTTTTAAACTACTCTATATGAACAACTTGGCAACATATAGCTATCGAGTGTTCCTTTTCTTGCACTAAATACTCAGACTTGCAAATTTTTAGGGACAAGGCATTGACAGTTACACCTTTGTCCATAACTGTAAATAAATCAGCATTACTGTTTAACCTAAACCCATTTCTTTTATAGGCTCAGATACCAAATCACAACTGATTTATTATTGTGATACATGTAATTGCTTATCTCTTTATCCCTCATTAGTTTCCCATGTTCAGTGAAAGACTAATCTAGGGAATGTGAAGATTAGGGCAATTTCTTTTTTCCCCCATGTTCACAGATGTTTAAATTGATACTTCAAACCAAAACAATACTAGGAAGTGAAGTAATCATTGTAGAAAAATAATTGGCTTCTTGTGAGGATTAAAGCAGCTAACAATCTTTAAAAAATGCTTGGTGAACCATAAAGCAGTAAGAACATGGAATATAAGCTCCACGGGCAGACAGGTACCTGTTTTGTTCACTGATTATCCCAACGGCCTAGAACGGAGCCTGACACATGGAAGACAGTATTTGCTGAATGAATGAAATCTATAATTAATAGTATAATTAATAGTGGGTAACAAAAATAATGAAGCAGAAATGAATCCCCTAGGTAAACAGTGTTGCATTTCACCAATGCATTTAAAAAGAATTCTGTGGTTTTCTTATTCAATATTCATATGGGTGCACTCCACAAATTAAGGCTGAGAAAAAAATGAGTAGTCAATAGGCTGAAATGATTAAAAATCACATTTTGCAATCCACTCCCAAGTTAGTGTCTAATAGATCATAACTGGTTGTTCGCTGCCTTTGCAGAAAGACTGTTCTTTCTGAAAACAGTAGCTTTTCTATGTGCTCTCTACTCTCCATAGAACATAATCACTTTCATCCTCATCTAATTTTCAAGTGAAAAGTAACATTGTCGGTGCTCATTTGGACTCCATAATTCCACACAGTATAAAATAATTCCTATAATATTTGATAAAGCAAGGATCTGTCATTTAAATAAAACTGGGCAATGTTCAAAAAACTACATCCTTTGTCAAATTATGAAAATAAATGAACACAAATGCTCCTTTTAAGCAATATATTTGTGGGCACACATTTGCAGGGCTTTAATTTTCTTCTTGGGATATTTTTTCTAGTTTCAAAAATTAAATGCACTTTTTACAAGAATAATTTTTTGAAATAAAAGCGTACTTGTCCAAATGAAAATTAACTAAGAGAACATAAAATCTTCAATGAGGATTAGATAAAATATTAGAAAAAAGGTATGCTTAAACTACATTAGAATACTTCAAAGGAAAATATAAATTCTTATACTCGTAATTATTCCAAAAATTATTTTTGCATTTTGACACTTTAAAAAGCATACAAGAGTGAATATGTTCTTGAAAATTAAAAGAATGTAGCTAGGAAACCCTTTTCCCAATAAATTGCAATATTTTGAATGAAACAAAAAGGTATATAAAATTATTTTTCAGAGTTATTGACATACCTGCATTTGATTAGTATTTGGTCTATTTAAATTTAATCTGTAAAATCTACAAAGGTTAAAATTAAGTAATTTTCCATTGCTGAGTAGCAAATCATGATCAGGAGCAATATAAGGGTCCTTGGAAAATCACTTTTATGAACATAATGCCAAACCACCAAAAGTTATGCAATCACTACATTTTCTTGAAAATGTCCTTTTTATGAGACATTTACTGACTTTGTCTACCTGAACATGCTTTATATGCTTCTAATTTTCCTACCACTTCAAAAAGAACAGAGTGGCCCAAATTTCCAAAGCTTATAAACTTTGCCTTAACTGTACTTGTTCCTCTCCCAGAGTGCAAAAAGGCCTCCTAGAACTTAGGTTTTTACACGATGTGAATGAGACCGGTGCTCATGTAATTCTATATGTTCCATTCCGTTAGCAACCATTTCAAATTGGAAGACCAGGGCAGGTTCTAAACATGTTAAAGTCTATAAAGCCATTAGCGATACATTTGATCCGGCAGTTTACTGGGACAATGCAATCTGCTGAAAAAGCATCTATTAGTCATTCTGGACAAACCCATCGGGATTAAAAGAATGACTTAAGATCGTCCAAGGACAGAGACCAAAAAAATTTAATCCAACTGGATCTCAGCTTCTGAGTCTCTAAAAGGCTTTCCCCTTTTATACTGCCAATTCCGGCAGCCCCTCCATACGCTTTAGCTCATATTGGACTAAACTGTCCATCTTCTTCCCACTCACACCACTTAGGTTTCGTGCGGGAATTAAAACAAACCCAAAATGCCCTTCTTCTGGCAAAATTCCATTTATCGGTGAACTTCCTACTCCAGGTGCCAATTCGCTGAATCGACTCCGCACGAAGAAAAAGACGACCTGCCTTCCTTGCGCTTTAGTGAGCCAAAGCCAAACTTGGCCCAACTCTCCTTCCAAACATCGTGGCTAAGGCTCTTGAAGGCCCCGACCGTCGCAACCATTTAAGTGGCAAATGCCCCCAAAGCGGAGCACGCGAAGCTCTCCCATCCAGGAACTTCCCAGCAAGCGGCTTCGCAGCCCCCGGGGAAGGAGAGGCGGCCAAAAACGCCCAACTTGGGAAATCCCATGAAACTAGGGCTAACGCCGGTGCCTTCAGGGTTTCTCCCAAAGGCCTGCAAATCCAGGGAGCCTGACAAGTTGTAGAAAGAAGAGGACGCAGTGGAAGCTGGTGGCATGGGATGCGGAGGGAGGGGGGAATCACAGCTAGCGGTGGTGACTCTCCTTCCCCCCAAAGTGGCTAAGGGGGATGTTCTAGGCACGTTCCGGGCCAGAGCGGATCCCTGCGCCCCGCACTGGGTCGCAGCGCCCTCCCCGCTTGGCGCCGGGCCGGCGCGCCCAGATCCCAGGACCCCGGGCGCGGCACTCACCTGGGGCCGAAGGGTGGAAGGTGCCGTCTCTGTCCCCCGGGGCCCGGCCCGGCAGCCTGGCGCCGTCCGCCGAGGGGCTGAGCACTTGGAAAGCCCACCGCGTGCCGTAGGGCGCCCCGCCGGGGCTGACCGGCTCGGCGGCCGGGCACAGCTTCAGGGGCACGGGGCTGGCGGGCAGGGGCCGGACCTGCGCGCCGGCCGTGGCCGTGGCCGTGGCTAGAGCGGCCGCCGGGCCGTGGGGCGGGGGCGGCTGCAGCCCCGGCGGCGGGGCGCCCCCAGCCCGCAGCAAGTTCTCAATCAGGAAACTCTTGCCCAGGTTGCCAAAGCCGGGCGCTGCGGGGAAGTTGAAGAGCGCGGAGGAGGCCACCACGTCCCAGTACGCGCCGGCGTGCGCCGCCAGGGCGCTGGGGAGCATGGTGGCGCCCGCGGGCCGGTCGCACGCCCGCCTCTAGCTCGCGCACCCCGGGGAAGGAGGAGAGGCCACCGAGGACGCGGTAGACTGGGGACGGTATTATTTATTTGGATCGGGCGTTTCTTTAAAGGATGGGAGGAGTGAGTGTGGGAGGGGGAAGCAGAGCGTGTTCCTGGCCCTCGGTGAAGGCTCCAGGGGCGCAGGGGGGCGTCCCTCCCGCTTTCTATGCAGATCCGGACCGGATTTTTTTTTTTTTTTTTTTTAAGAAAGCTGGAAGGTGTGTCCAGCTCATCCATTCATGTCACCCGGCCCACAAAGTGACAGACGCGACCAACAATACGGGCAACCCCAAGAGTCCGAGCTTTGGCAAGGGGAGGGGACGGTTAGCTGGGAGGAGGTGGGCGTGGAGGCGACGTGAACGGGGCGCGCCTGGCCCCCCTCTCAGGGCCCAGCTCTGGGAGCCGCTCTCGAGCCGGAGTAGCTCCTGGGGCGTGAAGTCGCCTGCGCGCCAGCAAGGAGCCCCTGTGGTCTGTGGCCCATCTGCGTGCCACCTGTTGGGCGACTTCTGGCTCTCCAGTGTTGTCACTTCAGGAACCAAGGGACATCCAGGGCAAGTACACGGAGTTGTTCCTGTCTGGAAGAGCAGCAGTTATCAAAGTCACAAGTGTCACTGAGACTGCTGTGGCAGTACATTTGAAAAGTTACCTTTAAAGAATGGGCTTTTTGCATATTAAATGTGGCACCTACTTGTTTTAGGCTGTGAACCCTGAGGGGGGAAAAAAGGATAATCTAAGAAGGACTCTCAGTGACTTAGATGAGCTCAAATTTATTTTTAAAAAATATAAACAAAACAAAAACAGCTTAGCAGCCAATTCTAAACAGGAGCTGCTCATCAAAACCACATTTTAGGGAACAGCCAGCACAGCCTGCAATGGGTTCTTGCCACCTGAGCCAATCCTTACTAGTATAAAGGTGTTCCTGGAAATGTATTTCAACCAATAGAAATGTATTTCAACCAAAAGGAGTTCCTGGAAATGTATTTCAACCAATAGGGCAGAGGCATGCCCTGTCCAATCAGAGCTGTGCAGCTATATTCCCATCCAGCATTTTCACAAACCAGTTAGAATGGCTCTATTCTGACTAATCAGGACAGTGCCTTTTGGACCAATCAAATTGAGAGGATTTGGAAACCTCTTTTACATGAAGACAGACCCATCAGGAACCAGGGGCGTGGGGCTTCTTTCTATATAAGTCAGCTCTCCTGTGGCTGAGAGAGTCTGTTTTATTTTCCACTAAGAGTTGCTTTTCACTGGCTGGAGCTGAAATACCAAAGATGTTTGGCAGAGCAGAGGGGAGCAGACCATTGCAGGAGCAGAGGAGAGCTGTGTAGCTGGAGAGGGACCTGCCACAGGGCCTGTACAGCCTTGCTGTTTCACAGCCATGCTGCTTGGTGATGGAGCTGTAACACTATTGAACTGCTCCATAGCGGTGCTGTTCTGAGAGCTGTGCTGTATCACAATTGAGCTGTGTGCACTGAATTGAGTTTCCTTCTTTGACACACCCCAAACTGGGGAGTCTGTTAGTGTTGAATTGGCACCAGTGACCATCGGCTGACAAGGGTAAAGGAAATAACTTTTTTTAGAGACCTTATAAAAAATTTCTCAGTTTTCAGTATTTCATTTCCAGTTACTTTTTAATGATTTGATTGAATGTTCTGGATTGGGATGGAGAGGGAGGGGCCTTTGATTGCAGAGTTTATACTGAGACTCAACAGCTGTTTGCAAGTCCCTGCTCACCCTCATGGGCATCCTGAGCTGTGCCGCTCTTACATCTGCGGCCTCTCCAGTTAAGTTTCACAGGGGACACTTTGAAGGCTGAGGGCAGACAGAGTCCTGGCTGTGGGGAAGGGATATACTGGTGGTTTCCACCATCCATTGGTTATACACCCAACCCCTACCTTCCAAAGATTGTAGCTTCCTCCACTGGAACTGTTACTTTCTTCCCGTTCCTGTTGTTTTTCCTAGCCTTGTCTTAAAATGGTTCTCTGCCAGCATCTCCTCTCAGGATTTCTTCATGGCTTCTTGCCTTTTTTATTATTATTATTTCTTTACTGTCATTAAAAAGAATCTTGGAAAAGAAGGCAGATAATTCAATTGGTCAGCTGGCCATGTTAAATGGTTAAAAAAAACCTTAGCATTTTTTACAAATTGAATTCAAGTCCTTTCACCTCTGCTCCCCTCACACTCCTCTGGTCATTTTCTTACACATGGCCTTGACCTTTTTACCCCTGGACCATACCTGCCAGGCCCTGAAGGCATCAGAGTCTTCCCCCCTGTTCTATCACACAAGTGCGCCTGGGCTTACCAGAATGGATATTCTGTGTATGTGTGGCAGTTTCATCTCTGCCTTCAGCCCCATAGGAGCCAGCTCAGGAACAATTGGGATGGAATATTGCTTACATGAAGGACTCTTCCAAGAGAAATCCTACCCGAGCACTCAAAAAATACAGAGTATTTTTAAGTACTTGGCAGTATAAAAATGTCTTCCTCCATAAAAAAAAATTAAAAAAAATTGATTCAGGAATCACTCCAGAAGAGATGATCTAACAAATTTTGATCTAAAGAACGGGATCTTAGTTGGAGTTGGTTAAATGGCAAATGGTAGATGGTTGGGTCCAAAACCTGGGAAGAAAAGCCACCACCAAGTTCTCCTAAGCAAACATGGTCGGATCCTCCCCCCGGGGAGAGACATGCATGGGAACACTGAATTACTTGGGATTACAGTTACTTCCCCTCCCCCTAGAAATATGATTATATTTCCATCATTAACAGCCTGCTAAATGGAGACTGGACAGGTAGGAAAGGTGTTTGACTTTTCAACCTTTAGAGCTCCTAATTTTGGAAAGTGTCTCTGTCAATGGAGTGTTAAAACTGGCACTTTCCATTGCCACTCTCCTGTGCAAATTTAGACAAATTTATTTAGACCAGTGATGGCGAACCTATGACACGCATGTCAGAGGTGACACGCGAACTCATATTTTTTTTTGGTTGATTTTTCTTTGTTAAATGGCATTTAAATATGTAAAATAAATATCAAAAATATAAGTCTTTGTTTTACTACGGTTGCAAATATCAAAAAATTTCTATATGTGACATGGCACCAGAGTTAAGTTAGGGTTTTTCAAAATGCTGACACGCCGAGCTCAAAAAGTTCACCATCACTGATTTAGACTAAGATTTTTTTATTGTCAGGATTACAGATGTCCCCCATTTAAAATCTGTCTGAAATGTTTGGGGTCACAAACATAATTTTTCTCTTTACCCTAAGAATAATTTGGTCCATAACTTCAATTTATTTAAAAGCCAGCTGGAGGTGTGAGGCCAAAGATAAATTTCCTTTTAAAAATTCACCTGGCTGATACGTGTTTTATTGACCTTAGATATACCCAAAGCTTCTTAAACATCCACCCTCTGCATATGCTGCTAAGTGGGAAGGAAGTTGTTTGCAAGGCTGGTGTGTATTAATCATGTTAATTCACTTATTGATTTAATCAACAGACCTTTACGGAGTGTTAAACACTTAGCGAGCACTCGTGATCCTGGGAAGATATAGAGCAGTGGTTCTCAACCTTCTGGCCCTTTAAATACAGTTCCTCATGTTGTGACCCAAACCTAAAATTATTTTCGTTGCTATTTCATAACTCTAATGTTGCTACTGTTATGAATTGTAATGTAAATATCTGATATGCAGGATGGTCTTAGGTGACCCCTGTGAAAGGATCATTCGACCGCCAAAGGGGTCGCGACCCACAGGTTGAGAACCACTGATATAGAGAGTAGAAAGGTCTGGTCCTTGCCTTGTAGGCAGACATTCAGAGCCTAGTGAGGGAGAAAAACAAGTAACACCTGAGGACGGGCTTGTAATGTGGAAGGAGCAATGTGAGCAAACTTCAGAGGCCGTCTCCCCTAAACTGTGTCTCCCAATGTGATCAGTGGTCCATGATAGGAGGTGTAGGAGTCACCTTTACGATTAGCAAGGAAGAGAGGTATCATACCATCACTGCCATTCCCCTATCATAGCCACCATTTATCTAGTGTTTATAGTCAGCCGGGTATAGTACTAAGCACTTCATAAATATTAACTTGTTCATCTTCACAATAATCCTATAAGGTCAGTACTGTTGTTACGCCAGAGTTACTGATGGAGCACAGAGAATTTAAGTAACTTTCCTAAAGCTACACAACTTCCAGAATGATGAGACAGAGATATAGTCCAAGGCTGGATAATTCCAAAGCCTTGGAACATTTAGGTTCAACTGTCACCCTCCTCACCTGATTTGCCATGCAAAATGGTGTCACCTGGCCCTGCAAGGGAGGCTGAAAAACAAGTATTTCACTTCTCTTTAGCAGAAGGTGACAGTGAAGATTTGAGTCAGGAATAACTGTTGGGTCAGCCAACTTGCCACAGCCAGACAGGAGACAATTGGTGAAATCCAGACACAAAATGGTGTGGAATTTAATAAAATCAATGGCAGGAAAATGGATTAGAGGGGATAGATATTGCAATGGTTGAATCTATAGGACTGAAGGATGAAGTTCTCAATTGGGGGTGACCTCCTCCCTCCCCAGGGGATATTTGGCAATGTCTGGAGAGTTTGTTATCATAGTTTGATGGAGGTGGGGGATTTAGCTACTAAACATTCTATACTGCACAGGACTGCTCCCACAGCAAAGAATTATCCAGCCTTAAATGTCATTAGTGTGGTGGTTGAGAATCCTTGGTTGTAGAGGCTAAGGGAAGAATGTAGGATCACTTCCAGGTCTAGTTTAATGACTGAGCAGACACCTGTTTATCTAGATGGGGACTTATAAAACCAGAAGCAGGTTTTACATTGAATATGAACATATGATTATTTATGAAATCTTCCAGAGAGAATCATGTAGTCAGAAGAGAAACGAGTCGAGACGAATGCTGGGTGATACCAACATTAGGGGATAAAAGAAAGAAAAGCTAAGGAGGAGACTGAAAACAAGCAGTCAAGACTGGAAGATTGGAACCAAGAGAATGGTGTCATGGAAAAGAAAGGAGGGAGAGTTTCAGAAAGTAGGAATGCCTGCCACACTCTGGTAAAGAACTGCTATATGCTCAGAAGTTTCTTTTTCCAACTGGACAAACAGCTACAATGCATTTCCCAGCCTCCCTTTCAGGATGTGTATGGCCAATGGAAGTGGTGTATTTCTCCAGTTCTGCCACATACCCCACACAGCCCTCCACACTCTGCTCTTCAGCTGCCTGATCCAGAGGTCCAGCTGAGGAGATGGTGGAACCACAGATGAAAGGAGCCAAAGTCCCCGAATCACCACCTGGAAGGCCAACAAAGATGAATATTTACATGAGTAGATCATGACATACACGAAAAATAAACATTCGTTAAGCAAGGCCATTAAGGCTAGGAGTTGGTTTCCACAGCATGTCCTCACCTGCCTTAATTAATTCAGGGGTGGGCAAAGTATGTTTCCAGTTGTAATGTAAATAAATACAGTAATTATTTATACAATTAATAACAATACAAGAATACTAGGTGTACCAGTTAATAATGAGGATTTTTTTCCCAATAGATGGAGTTACACATATGTTGATATAGGTGCAATTTGATATGTATGCTATTTTGTTGTATTGACAACAAGCTTCAAAACTTCATATGTCAAATTTGCTGAAGGTGTTGACATCATAGATATTTTTACGCTTAAAAATGTCGAATTTTGTGCCCAAAAAAAGAGCATTTGCGGGAAGTTTTAATTCATTACTTTATTTTGAATAAAGTGCTGCTGAAAGTTATCGTATACCTCGGAAAGCTTATGGTGAACATGCTCCATCTCAAGATACTTGTGAACGCTGGTTTAAATGCTTTGAAAGTGATCATTTCGATGTGAAAGACAAAGAATGTCCAGGTCAACCGAAAACGTTTGAAGACCAACAATTGCAAGCATTATTGGATGAAGATGCATGTCAAACTCAAAAACAACTTTCAGAAAGATTAAACGTTACTCAGCAAACAATTTCTGATCGTTTACAACAATGGGAAAGATTTTAAAGGAAGGAAAATGGATGCCACAGCAACTGAACGAAAGACAAATGGAAAGCCAAAAAGTCATCAGTAAAATGTTGCTTCAATGGCATGAAAGAAAGTCTCTTTTGCATCGTATTGTGACTGGTGGTGAAAAGTGGATTTATTTTGAGAATCCCAAATGCACAAAATCATGGGTTGATCCAGGTCAACCATCAACATCGACTGCAAAGCCAAATCGCTTCAGAAAGAAGACAATGCTCTGTGTTTGGATCAGGAAGGTGTGGTGTATTATGAGCTTCTAAAACCAGGTGAAACTGTTAATAGTGATTACCACTGACAAGAAATAATCAATTTGAACCACACTTTGATCGTAAAATGACCAGAATGGGCCAGGAGACACGGCAAAATAATTTTGCTTCATGATGACGCACCATCACACACTTCAAAACCAGTAAAAGACATGTTAAAAGATCTTGCCTGAGAAGTATTAACCCACTCGTTGTATTCACCAGACCTTGCTCCTTCAGATTACTGCTTGTTCCTATCGAAGGCTCGGAGCAGCACTTCAAAACGAACAAAGAAGTGGAAAATTGGGTCTCTGAATGGTTTGCCTCAAAACAAGAACAGTTCTATTGGGACGGTATCCACAAATTACCTGAAAGATGGGGGAAATGTGTAGCTAGTAATGGACATTACTTTGAATAAAGTACTTTTGATGTTTCTCTTGAAATTATCATGTTTTCTTTTATTACAAAATCTGCATTATTAACTGGTACACCTGGTAAACTCTGGTTCAAGTACTCACAACTGGAAACCTACTTTTGCTAGCCCCTGTTTACTGATTCTGTAAAAGCCTCAAACCAAAACAGTAAATTGATTCTTAGTGGAAACAAATGGAATCAGTTTGGATGATGGATGATCAATAGGAGATAAGGGAGTGGGAACGTAGAGGTTGAAGAAACACAGAGGAAAAGTTAAAAGGAGTCCAAAGTTAAGAGAAGACATGAATATGCTCATAAGATGAGAGAAAAGACCTTGTGGTACTACAAAAAGGAGATAAGTTCAGTTCAGGTTATGTGGAGTTTTACCTCTAGGTAAGCCAGTATTCCAGGTTCAAGGCCCATTCCTATGCGGCCTACTGAGGGTGAAAGACTTCATATGGGAGACTGCCTTTCCCGGCAGTTCCCTTATCTTCAGTTAACACTAAATGGTGTGTTAGTTAGCAGAGTAGACATTGTAAGTTACTTTTCATCACATAAATAAGTGGTATTTAAGGTGTGGAGGAAGGCATTCTCACCTTTACGTGAAAGCCTATCTATACTCTCCAGAATGGAGCCCTAAGGCCTAATTCTGAACCAGTCCTCTGTCCCTCACTGACTTAGAGAACTCATTGCACATCCCGGGACTGGATCACCATCATGTTTCAAGTGAGTCTTTCATGCGGGGTGTGAACTTGAAAGGGCTGAGGGACGAGTTTACAATATAAGTAACTCTCTGTAACTGCTTGCACATAAATGGTGAAAACTGTCGTAGAATTCAGTCTAACACTTGCTTTCACACCTGGTAGTGGGGTTATTGGGATGGCTCTATATCACTTATTTGCTTAATTAGCTCTTAGAAGGTACAGATATTTATGAAAAAGAATATAATAATTGTGAATGACCAAAGAGGCTCAAGTCATTTTGCTGCAGCATCTTCATTTCTTGAGAACCACTTTGTCCTATGCCGAGATCTGGTCCAAAGAAAGAGCATCTTCACAAACTCAAATGCCTTTAGGGTCAGATTGGTAAAGCCTATTGTGCAGCCAGGTGTAAAATATTAGGGAATGTGAATTAGCTATTCAAGAAGGTAGGGGAAGTGGAGAGGAGAGGAGAAAGCCTGCCAAGTAGAGCATACGCCCAGACCTTTGTTGTCATTAGGCTGGAGAAATAGGCTGGGACCAGGCAGTGCCTTGTATATAGTTTGGACTTTCTACTTAAAGAAATTAGATGTGCTTATATTTGCATTTTAAAAGACCTTGTGGTCTGGAAACTATGCTAGGATCTGGAGAAGACTGATTGGAGACTATTAAAACGATCTCGATGGAAGATGCTGTGAGTTTGGGCTGGGTTTATGGCCTGATGATGGAAAGAAACAGGAATATCTGAGAGATATCTAGAAGGTGGAATCCATTCTTCTACGAATTGAGAATCTGAAAAAGTTCTTTCTCCCCTGAGGAACTAATGTGGTTGGTGAGAGCTATATAATTCTTTGTGTTAGCTGATGTGATTGGAATGGCAAGAAGTTGAGCTAATTTTAGAGTTTGATTGCATTAACTCTTTTGACCTGTATTTCTCTCTCCTCCATCCTATCCTTAGTTCACTTTAGATCTTTTATGTTTATTTTGATGGTTCTGTTGTATGTGTACCCATTTAGTGTGCTTCCTCTAATCTTATAAGTAATAAATACAAAACAGTAAATTCTTTTTTATTTTAAACACACATGCTTACAGTAGTTCCACTAAGAATTGGACTTCTGTAATGGAGTCTGAAGAAGTTCTTCCCTATTCTTTCCTGACCAGCTGAATTCTTCCCTTTGGGGCAGGAGTCTCTGTGGTTGGTGGAGAGAGAAGCCTTCTCAAAGCCCCTGTAATATGGACTCTGGATGGAGGACTCCAGGATGAACTGCTGACCTCTCATTGGCAGCCTCTTCACCTGCTCCAACAATTACAAATCTTTCAAAAGAAGATGTGATGGGGAGGAGCGAGGTTCTGTTCTCAACTGACAGAAGAAGATTCAAGGGGACCATTGTAGCCTTTTTAGTAACCACTGGAAATCTGGCTGGGGCAGGGTTACTCAGGAAGCAACAAATATTTCCCAGTAACTGCTAACTGTAGATTCTCTCCACGGTCCAACACCCACTCAACTCAGAGCTTTGGACAGATTATATTCTAATCCTCCAATTAGAGGAAAAACTATCTATCTTAAAGGCAAGTAGAGGAATATGTTAAGAGTTAGGTACATTCAACTACTTCAATAATCATTATTCAAGTACATTCTATACAATTCTATACTTAAATATTTTCCCATTCCCTCCAGCCCACCCCATCCCCAAATACTCCTGGGGCTTTGAAATAAATTCTAAAAATTTGGCTTACCTCTGAAAGACTTTTATAAATATGTTCTCGATTTTGATCTGGCAGGACTCATGCTCATTGTCCCACTTTTCCTGCACATGTCTTTTCTGGCTGGCCCTGTTGGCTCTTTGTGCATTATTTTGCCATGCCTCCGGCATTGTTTGTCTCCGTGCCCTGCATTCTACCTTCAAGCTCTATTTTACTGACTCTTCTGTAACTGGGAGACTTCCCAGTTTCTTTCCAGGCCATTCAGTTTCTTTGGCATTACTTGCTCATTGATCATTTCTAACCACTTTTCCACTTGTACTGCTTGGCCCAATGTGAAATGTGAGACCACTGAAAGATTTTGAGGAAATTGTTCTGGATGCTGCTGAGCAGCAGTCTTTTCAACCGTTTCTCATTATCTGTGTCCTCAAAGTCACAGGTGCCTCTCATTCATATTGAAATCCTACAATGTTTTCTTGGTTTGCCCTGAATTACTGCTTTGAACAAAAGGGAGGATGCACATGGCATTATGAATTTTGTCACATTCCCCAATGTTTACACCAAAATAGTCCCTTCAGATGAACATTGGGTTTTTTACATCCACTGCCAAAATCATGAAGTACACACAGAGCCTGTGAAGCTCGGCGGTAAGGCTATGAATCCAGGCTCTTCATGGCAAATTTAGATGTGTTAGTTGCCTTGCTTTGGGGTGTCATTTATCTGCTGAGAATTTGTCTCATGTAAAATATAATAAACATTTTAGGCAAATAAACACAAATTAACCCATAGACATTTTTCTCTAGTTCCCCAGTCCTCTATTGAGTTTCATAGCTTTATTTGGAAACTAGAGTAATATTACACATTTTTCTGAAGTAAGTATTGCTTGACAGAGAGCCATTTAAATTGTGTAATTCTCAAGTGACATTCCCTATGTCACTCAAATACCATCCCTTTTTTCAAGTTTATACATATATTTCACTCTATCAGTCCACCTTCTAATCTCCCCCAGCCCCGTTCCAACACCTCTGCTCTAGCTACACTTTCTTCCTTTAACCTAAACACCATGACTAGCCATTCAGCAATGAACTTGTTAAATGGCACATGGCTTAGATGAGTCAGATTGGCCTATAATTTTGCATTCCTATGCTGTCCTTTTTAGTTTCTCATTTCTGGAGATTATATGAAATTGGCATTATGTTTTAGCAGTGTTTCTGGAAGACTTTTTTATATAACTTAATAGATCAGGTGTTTAGTGGGGGAAGGAGAGATTTTAACTACTGATTCAATTTCTTTAAAGATTAAGAATTACTCTGGTTTTCTATATATTCCTTGAATTTAGTAAGTCAAATTTCCTAAAAATTTAATAATTTTAAATTTATGGGCAAAAAAATAAATGTTTCTGTCTACCCTCTGCAGTGTTTCTAATTATATCTCTTTTTATTCATAATAGTGTTTATTTGTTCTTTTTATCTTTTCTCTTGAATAGCCTTGTTAACACTAGAAAGACTGAAACTTAGTATATACCTATATTGCCCAAAAGCAGTCAAAATGACTGCATTGTGAAAGAATAATATCAGAGCACTCTTCACTTATGTTCCTTAGCTTTTCCAATAACTCACTTCTATTCGACATTTCTTTCATGAATTTAGGGTGCAAAAGAAATAAAATAAACAACTTATTAGAACAAGTATCACTGCATAAAGATTTGAATAACAAGTACTAGTTTAGCTTATTGAGCAACTGCAACTTATCAAGTATCAACAATTTATCATGTACTTGTATGTTATCATGTGACGGTAATTGAAAAAAAATGAAAACTGTTATTTCAATACAGAGCCAAACTGGTCATATAAGAAATTTACTCAATTCAATAATAAGAGTCATAATTTCCCAAGCAGTCAAAATGACTGCTTTTGGGCAATATAGGTATAACACATATATATATATACCAGAAATGGAGGGGGAGGTAACTACAATTATTAATAAATGCATTTATATGTTGTACAAAAAGTCACAAAATTCTAAGACATTGTGTCCTTATATACATAATTGTTTTTCTAATTGAAATTAAAAAGCAGTCAAAATGACTTCCTTGGGCAATCTAGTGTTAAAGGTTGTTGGTCAATTTTATTAATTTTTACAGGATATCAATTTGGCTTTTTTAAATCCTATTTTATGTTGTTTCTATTTTTTGTTATATTTTTACTAGAGGCCTGGTGCACAAAATTCATGCATGGAGGGGGAGGGTCCCCTCAGCCCAACCTGCACCCTCTCCAATCCGGCACCCCTTGGGGGATGTCTGACTGCCGGTTTAGGCCCGATCCCAGGGATCGGGCCTAAACCGGCAGTCAGACATCCCTCTCACAATCCTGGACTGCTGGCTCCTAATCGCTCACCTGCCTGGTTGCCCCTAACTACCCCCCTCACTGCCTCTGCATGCCAGCCTAATCGCCCCTAACTGCCCCCCTCCCCACCAGCCAGGTTGCCCCCAACTGCCCCCTCCCGCCAGCCTAGTTGTCGCTCACTTCCCCCCCCCACCTGCCTAATTACCCCCAACTGCCCCCCCTGCCATCCTGGTTGCCCCTAACTGCCCCCCCCCACTGGCCTGGTCACCTCTTACTGCCCCCTCTGCCGCCCTGGTTGCCCCTAACTGCCCCTCCTGCTGGCCTGGTCACCCACACTGTCCTCCCTGCTGGCCTAGTCACCCCCAACTGTCCCCCCCTGCTGGTCTGGTTGCCCCACTCAGCCTGCTTTTCTGTCATTTGGTCATTCCTCACTAAACCCCCTGCCAGCCTGGTCGCCCCATGCAGCCTGCTTGTTCAATTGTTTGGTCTTCCCTCACTAACCCCCTGCCAGCCTCATCATAGGCAGCCATCTTGTGAGGGTGTGAGGGTCAATTTGCATGTTACCTCTTTATTGTATAGGATCCTTTTCTAATTTTTATTTTCTTTGTGTTTATTCCGGTATACTTTTTTCTAAATTTGGTGGTTAAGGGCTTAACTAATTAATTTTTGTTCTTTCTTTCTAATGTAAGTATTTAAGGCTAGACTTAAATACAGTTTATAAATCCCAATATGTTGGCAGACAGTGTTTCACATTTTAGGAAATGGTGCCACCATCCTTCCACACTCGGAATAGAATCCTCAAGTTACACTTGACATTTCCCAGTCCCACACACCCATATCCGATCACTCAATAAATTTTGTTGATTTTCATCTTTTGAAAATTTCTCCAATCTGTTGATTTCACTTTATCACCATCTGACAACACTCTAATCCAAGCCTTGATTATTTTTAGTTGATTTTACTGCAATAACAACTCTAATTTATGTTTTATGAAGACAGAGAGTTTATCCCTTTTTTAAAAATATATTTGTTTTGATTTCAGAGAGGACAGGAGAGGAAAAGAGAGATAGAAACATTAATGATGAGCGAGAAACGTCTATTAGCTGCCTCCTGCATGCCCCACATTGGAGATTGAGCCTGAAACCTGGGCATGTGCCCTGACCAGGAATCAAACTTTGACCTCCTGGTTCATAGGTTGATGCTCAACCACTAGCCACACTGGCAAAGGATGGGAAGCTCTTTATCTGTCCTTTGATTCTAAATGATAGAATTTCTGGGTAGAGTAATCTTGGTTGTAGATCCTTGCTTTTCATCACTTTGAATATTTCCTGCAACTCCCTTTTGACCTGCAAAGTTTCTGTTGAGAAATCAGCTGACAACCTTTTGGGAGCTCTCTTGTAGGTAACTGACTGCTTTTCTCTTGTTGCTTTTAAGATTTATCTTTAACTTTAACCTTTTGCATTTTAATTATGATGTGTGTTGGTGTTGGCCTCTTTGGGTTCATCTTGTTTGGGACTCTCTGTGCTTCCTGGATTTGTATGTCTATTTACTTCACCAGATTAGGCACGTTTTCTTTCAATATTTTGTCAAATAGGCTTTCAATTTCTTGTGCACTCTCTTCTCCTTCTGCCCCCTCCCTGCCCGCAGCCCATGATGTGAATGCTGGTACACTTGAAGTTGTCCCAAAGGCTCCTCATTTTTCTTTTTTTGGGGGGTGGGGGGTGGGGGTGGGGGGGGACTCTTTTTCTTTTTACTGTTCTAATTGGGTGTTTTTTGCTTTCTTATATTCCAAATCTCTGATTTAATTCTCAGCTTCATCTACTCTACTGTTGATTCCCTATAAATTATTATTCTTCATTTCCGTTAGTGTATTCTTTATTTCTGACTGGTCCTTTTTTATGCTGTTGAGGTTCTCACTAAGTTCATTGAGTATCCTTACAACCAGCGTTTTGAACTCTGTATCTAGTAGATTGCTTGTCTCCATTCTGCTTAGTTGTTTTTTCTGGTTTTGTTCTGTTCTTTCATTTGGGGCATGTATCTTTGATTCCTCATTTCGGCAGCCTCCCTGTGTTTGTTTCTATATGTTAGGTATGTCTCCCAGGCTTGGTAGAGTAGCCTAACGTAGTAGGTGTCCTGTGGGATCCAGTGGCACAGCCTCCCTGTTCACCTGAGCTGGGCACTCCAGGTGTACACCACTCCTCCCTCCCCCCAGTATGGGCTGTGTACACCCTCCTCCTGCAGTTGAGCCTTGATTTGTTGTTGGCATGGCAATGAGAGAGATTTACCCCCAGTTCAATCAGCTACAAGGACTGGCTGCAACTACTGACCACTGACCTCCAACCACCATGGAGGATCAACTTGCTGGGGCCCACCCCGCAGAACAGGACTTACTTCAGCAGGGCTCTGGTGCCTGCTGGGTTCACCTCTTGAGTGTGTCTCTCGTGGAGGTAATTGGATGGTGATGCTTTCATGTCTTCTGAAGCTGTCCAATGGATTTGCTGGCTCTGGGGCCTCCTGGGAGGTGCAGGCCAAGGTCAACCACCACCTGTGTTCTATCTGGGGCCAATGGGCATGAGCTACAAAGTGATCTGCATATGGCTGCTACTTGTGCTGGGCTTGGAGGTGCCCAGGCAAGGCCAAACTATGAACCAAGGCTGGCTGCTACTAGTGCTGTGCCTGGAGCTACTTAGTGAGAGGTACAGTGTACACTGAGGCCAGATGTTGCTTTTTTGAGAGATTTTTGGAAAATCTGAAGCATGATCCAATTTAGGCCATTTATATGGAAAAGCCACTGGCAAACAGTGTGAACCAGGTTGATAGAGTCCCTGCCCGCTATGTGGAAGGAGAGCTCATCAAAAGAATAAAATGCCTTTGCCAGTGCCTCTGTCTGGGAGAAAGCAGTGCCCTCCACTTTCTCCCTGATACTGGACAATTCAATTCCTCCCCATATAACTCTAATGCCTTTCAAGCTGTTGCCTGACGCTGGAGCTCAGAGGGAGTTAGTCCAAGTTAGTCTGTGCATGAGACCATTAAGAGGAACTGCCTGGGACTCCAGCATCCTCCATCTTCCTCAGCCTCTATCCCCACTGTTTTTTTCAGCCAGAAGTTATGGTGACTTCTCTTCCCTGCACTGGAACCTTGGGCTGGGAGGCCTGGTATGGGGCTGGGACCCCTCACTCCCCTTAAGGGAGTCTTCTCAGCTGAAATATCCCTCCTTATTTTAACCACTACATGTGGGTGTGGGACCAGCTCATTCCATGTCGCCTCCCCTCCTACCATCTCAATGTGGCTACTTCTTTAATTCCCTAGTTGTAAGACTTCCATTCAACTGATTTCAGGTGGTTCTGAATTATGGCTGTTCTGTTGTTTAGTTATAATTTTGTTGTGGTCATGGAAGGATTCGAGTACCTCATTTACCTACACCACCATCTTGACCAGAAGTTCCTTAATTGTTTTTAGATGGATTAGGATGCTGTTCCTGAATCAGTTGTATATGTTTAAAATTTCTCCTTCCAGGTCATAGCTTTTATTTTTACTTCTAAAATGTCTTTTACTGTATAATTTTTAAATTTTTATATGACCAAAATATTATTATTTTCCTTTATGATTTAAACCTGTCTTATGAAGTTTATTAATATTGTCTCATATTTTCCCTCAAAAGTTTAAAAATTTTGCTTTTCACATGTAAATATTTAATTTATCTGCAATAACAGCAGGTCCTCAAGTAATGTCATTTCATTTAATGTTGATGAAATGCAGTAAGAACTTAACTCTTGTTTATATCAATTAGTCTATGGTAAAATTGGTTTCATTATATGTTGTTTTACTCAAAGTCACAGAGCCTATCCATGATGTTAACTAAATAGTTTTTGTGTATGGTATGAAATGAGGATCTCAATTTGTCAAAGCATAATTAACCCATTGCTCAATATCAGATATAAAAAGACAAAGCTGAATTTATTTCTGGTGAGGCACAGTCACTCAAAGAAGAATAGATTGTTGATCATACCTAAGGCTTTTGGCAATATGGAATCATGGATTGGTGTACTTTCAAAGGTATAAGTGGGTTGATATCTGTAGTTGTAGACATATGATTTCTCAGGTAAGACAGTGGTTGATTTGTTGACACTATAAATATATTACATTTTTGGAGTGAATCTGTCCCTTACTGACTTTTAGTATCATGTTGCTCATACTGTTTGGTTGACTTGCAAATGCGTATTCACTGAGGGAAGTTATTGTTCATCTATTGAACAGTTTAAAAATTGATTTAGGTGACTACTTGTTACCATGGTTACAGAACAATCACTTTTAGAAAAAGCTTGTGAAAACCTTAAAATTCTCAGTTCTCCCTTTTGTTTCTCATTCATCTAGAGCTTTAGAAGAGATAATCATGGATTTTTCCAGATCTTACCACAGTTGTTGATTCTCTTTAGAGATGTGTTTTGTAGAGATCTAATTTTTGGATTGAGTATTAATTGATATGATTTAATTGTGTTTATCTGGAATCGTTTAAGTCATCTGTCTGGAATCATTTAAGTCATCTGTCAGGACAGTGGCTGTACAAAAGTATTTAAGGCTCTGAACAATAGACATCCAACTATGAGACATTCATTTATTTGTTTCTTAGATTCTACATATAAGTGAAATCATATGGTATTTGTCTTTCTCTTTCTGACTTATTCCACTTAGCATTATTTCACTTATTATCATTTAGCATAATACCCTCTAGGTCCATCAATGTTATTGCAAATGGCAAAATTACATTCTTTTTAAAGTGGCTGAGTAATATTCCATTGTATGTATGTGTGTGTGAATGTATATATGTATATGTGTGTGTGTGTGTGTGTGTGTGTGTGTGTGTGTGTGTGTATATATATATCACATCTCTATTCATTTGTCTATGAATGGACATTTCGATGAATGAAAAAACAAAACAAACAAATTCATAGATACAGAGAACAAATCAGTAGCTGCAAGTTAGGGGCGACTTGGGGTGATAGGTGAAAATGGTGAAGGGAATAAGTACAAATTGCCAGCTATAAAAACAGTCACAGGATTGTATAGTACAGCATAGGGAATATAGTCAATATTATCTTATCTAATAAAGAGGGAATATGCAAATTGGCCATCAAGTCATAACAGTCGAGATGGCTGTGCCCACAGCGGAGGCCGAGTTCCCATAACAAGCCTTAACAAGCAATTAGCAGGGACCTGAGACTGTGTGGCGCTGGGTCCCCCGCCCGGTGGGACTTGACAGGGGACCTCAGGCCACGCCCCCCACCCCAGTGCCACACAGGGAGACCTCAGGCTGTGCCCCCCTCCCTGGCGCCACGCAGGGGGACTTCAGGCCACACCCCCCACCCCAGCACCGAGCTGTGGAACCTGAGGACATGTCCCCCACCCAGTGGGACTTGATGGGCTCCTCAGGCCATGCCCCCTGCCCTGGGGCTTGACAGGGACCTCAAGACATGCCCCCTGCCCCATCCTGGGCCGGGGGACCTGAGGCTGCACCTCCCGCCTGGCGGGGCTTGACAGGGGACCTCAAGGCGTACCCCCTGGCAGGGCTGGGGGACCTCAGGCCACGCCCCCTGCCCTGGTGCCAGGTCAGGCAACCTGAGGCCATGCCCCCCACCTGGCGGGGCTTGACAGGGGTGGGGCCGGCCAGGTCTGGATCTAGCACGATTTCAAGGCACACGTGGGTGGGCAGGGACTTGACTCTGGTTCCCATGGCACATCCCAGACTGACAGGAAGAAGATTATCATATACATTTTACTAATTTTCTTTCATCTCTGACACTTCTGTTATAGAGAAAGGGCAAATAGCAATATCAAAATATTTCCTCTAATTAATTTCCTTTTAATGTGCACAAATTTTGTGCACCAGGTCACTAGTATTGTAATAACTATGTATCATGTCAGATGGGTATTGAACTTATTGGGGTGATCATTTCATAAGTTATATAAATGTCTAATCACTATGTTATACACCTGAAACTAATATAATGTATGGACAACAATGTGGGGTAGGATGGTGGAGGGAAGGTTGAAGAGGATATAGGGGAGATAAAAAAGTGATGAACAGAGACTTGACTTGGGGTAGTGAACACAAAATACAGTCTACAGATGATTTGTTGTGGAATTGTGTACCTGAAACCTGTATAATTTTATTATAAATTCAATAAATAGGAAAAATAAATTTAAATTATGAGACAAATAAATATAAATAAAACAATTCAAGAAGGGACTGGAAGATTCTCTAGAATTAGACCTATTTAAGGAAACAATTCTCAACAGTTCCTATGTCCATGCTATATGTATTCATTACATCAAGCTGTTATATAAATACTAGAGGCCCAGTGCATGAATTCATGCATGGGTGGGGTCCCTTGGGGTGGCCTGCAGAAATCGGGCCCCAGCTCGCACCCCAGCCTCACAGCCCCACAGCCCCACTTGGCACCCTGCCTTGGCTTGGCACCACCCCCTCACCTGCTCCACCATCCCACCTGCAGAGCGATCGATCTGGGCCAGGCCCCACACCTGACTCCTTCAGCGCCTGGGAGCTGGGCAGCAGCCCCACCCCCCACCACTTCCGCTGGTCGCCATCTGCAAGGTGATCAGCAGGGCAATTGGGCCCACACTCACACCCGCCTTAGCCTGGTGCCACCCGCTCACCTGCTCCACCATCCTGCCGCAGCCCCGCTCTTGTCAGGGCCCATCAGGGCCGGCAGTGCCTCTACAGCCGCCTGCTGCCAGCGCACGTCACCAACGCCCACCATGTTCCCTGCTGGCCCCTGGTGGTCAGCACACATCATAGCAAGTGGTCGAACTCCTGGTCTCCTGGTTGAACGAATACCTTCTCGCAGTCCAGGACCCCTCACTCCTTACTGCCCGCCTGCTTGCTGCTCCTTACTACTCGGCTCGCTGCTCCTTAGCACTGCTGTGGAGTCAGGAGAGACTCCCGCCACCAGGTGTTAGCCTGGCTTCTGGCTGAGCGGCAAGCCCCCTGTGGGAGCACACTGACCACCAGGGGGCAGCTCCTGCATTGATTGTCTGCCCCCTGGTGGTCAGTGCACATCATAGCGACCGGTTGTTCTGGTCGTTCCGCCATAACAGTTGCTTAGGCTTTCATTATATGGATTACAGGATGTATTTCTATCTTCAGCTGTTTAATTTGCTATTTAATTTGAATTAGTAGAATTTTTACCTAAATGACTACAGTTTCTATTTTAATTTTAGATTTTCTACTAGTTTTTTTCTAATATTCCTGGGCATTTTAATAATATATTAATCTTTTTCCATGTTTTAATTCTTTTTAAGTGGTTTTAAATAATTTAAGAATACTTATTTTATAGGTTCTATCAGTAATTTTGTTGCCTGAAGATCCTAAGGCTATAATCCTTCCCAGCCCTGAGCCTTTGCACATGCTGTTTCTGCTGCCAGAAAGCTCTTCTCTGCCCAGCTTCACCTGGAAAGTCTGCACTTGTCTTATTAGTCTCAGCCCAAATAACATGTTCTCAGGAAACCTTCCCTGGATTCCCCAGTTTCACAGCCAGCCAAGGTCAGACTCCCAAGTTCTTCACTTTCTAAGTACCCTGAGGATTTTCTTTAAGGATTTTCAAATTATATCATTTTAATTGAATGGCTCTCCTCTCCACTGAATAAGCTCCATGTGTATGTGACTGGGTCAGTCAGTTCTGTTCATGTGAGCGAACAGCTCCACATGCATGAGGAGAAATATGTACACTCAAATTTCTGATTTTATATAAAAGGGAACTTATATTACTCTATATCCATATGTGCCACATATAGGTTACAAGAAATATATGCTAAATAAAATGATTAATTAACACCAGAATGTCATTCCACCATGATTGATTGGACCTCATTCTACTTGTTACTCCCAAGAGGGCATCAAAATGACTCTTCTTGGGTTTTTTAACTTGTTTTTCCCCCCCTTATTTCTTCTGAAAATTATTCCCAAGACACTGTTTCAGCACTGATTCTTATCTCTGACCAGAATTATTGCAAAAGTATCTCAGACAATTTCTGTGCTTCTTACTGCTGTTTTCTCCATGCCAATATAGTATGCATTTCCAACATGCCTTCTTTCAAAATTAATTAAATGAATATTTACTGAGTATCTGTATGCCTGGTATTATTCTAGGTTCTAAGAACTCAAGAGTGAACAAAACAAGTACTCCCCATGTCTCATCAAACTTACTTTCTCCAGAGGAGACAGACAACAAACAAAAAATAAATATAAATTGTGTTGGCAGGTTCAGTTACCTACTATAAAGAAAATAAAGCTGAGTGAGGAGATTGAGTGTCAAGTAATACTATTTTGGTCAGGATTTTTGAAAAGGCCTTTCTAAGGAGGTAATAATATTCAGGCAAAAATCTGAATGAAGTGAATACACATGTCATGAAAACACCTAAGAAAATGGATTAGAAGCTGAGGAACAGAAAGTACAAGGCCTGAAGTGAGTGTGCACTTAGTGTTTTGAAGAACAGTAGGAGGCCAGTGCAGTGTGGATGGAGCATGTTTAGCTGAGAGGAGATTGGAGATGATATTGGAGAGATTGTCTGAAACAAGATCACTTATAGCTTAATAGGTCTTCCAAAAGACTTTCTGTTTTATTCTAAGTGTTATGAGCAATCAGAGGAAGGTCAAGAGCAGAGAAATGACGTGATTTGGTTTACATTGTAGAATATTCACTCCAGTCTCTAGGGGAGTTGGAAGGGAATTGCAGGAGTCCAAGTGAGGGTAACAGTGACATAGACTAGGGTGGAAGTCATGGAGGCATTAAGATGTCATACTTGGGAACTACTTTGAATTTAGCTCCTAGATTGGCTAATGGATTGGGACTCAAGGATTACTCCTTTTTAAATTTTACTTGAATGCCATGAGATGCTGTGAGATAACTTTTGAGTATTTTTAGTTTGGGATGCCTATTAGACATACAGGTAAAGATGTTACTTAGGAAACTGGATACAGGAGTTTGGAATTCAGGGATAGTTGGAGCTGAAGATACAAATTTGGAAATCATCAATATATAATTGGTCTTTAAAACCATGAATTTTGGTGGGATCATCCACGATAGTCCTTTCCAATCTTTTTCATGTCATGGCCCACATAGAAAATTACAATGTTTGTATGCTTGAAGAGGCAAACAGATAAAGTTGCCTAAAGCTAGGGATGATGACCCAGAGCTTCCTGAAATTACATCTTGGAAAAATTTATAACTGTTGTATAGTAAACTGGTTAAGACTATAGTAAAAGGGCGTATATGGTCACATCAACATTTAGAGATCATTAAATAGAAGAGGGATTTAGCAAAAGAGACTAAAAAAGAGTTGTAAGTAGAAAGAGGGAAAGCAAGACCATATGGTATTCCAGAAGTCAAGTAAAAGAAAGTAACTCAAGAAGAAGGACGAATCAATCAGTTGCTGCAGCGAGGCTGAGTAAGATGAGGACCAAGAACTGACTATTACCCATTTTAGAGAGAAACAGACTGAGATAAACAGAGGTTGCCCAAAGTCTGGGATAGGGCTTGAGATTCTGCCTTTCTAATAAGACCCCAGGTAAAACGGATACTGCTGGTCATAGATTCCACCAAATAGCTAGGCTCTTCTAGACCAAACTCTCCTTCATAGTTCTCACTTAAAATTTTTAAGTAAAATTTTTTTAAAAAAACCGACTCTTAGATTTGGCAAGAGTGAGATTTTTAAGGACCTTAACAGTTAGTATTTTAATCTATGGAGGTAGGTTGATGGGGTGGAGTGAAGAACAAGATAATAGGAGGGAAGGAGGTCAGGGAAGAACTGACATTTCAGAGTTTGGAATGAAACAGTCACATGGAAACAGAAATGACCAAGAATGATGACAGGTCATTATGTCTTATGTAATCATGTCAAAAGCAGTAAGGGATGTGCTAATATTTTCAGTGAACAAAGAGAAGTGATCAGAAGGATTATGGATGCCTGTAATACGGTAGAATGAAGGGTGATAGCCTGATATAATTCTTCAAAAAGAGGATTTAAAAAAAAAGAAAGAAAAACAAGAATGTAAGAATGGTTGTTGGGAAAAAACAAAAAGAGTAAAAGAGCAACTATCGCACTTCTAGGCCCAATGGTTTTCGAGATGGGGGTGGGGACAGCCATCACATGGGAAGGCATAGGTGATGCTCTCTCTGTTCTTAGGGGGGGGTGAGATTTTGGTTTAGATTCAGTAGGTAATGGGACTATTCCTTCTTTGAACACGGAGGAACACTCCCAGCACCTGAGGTGGGATTTGGGTTAGATTATTGAATGTACAATGACAATAAGGATCCAGGTAATGTAGGAAGACCTTAATGGCTTAGAATTCTTTATGATGACTTCAGTGGGAAAATATGGCATAAGAGGGATTTGGTAGAGAATGTGACCCCTACCTTTATAGTCTGACCTCAGCCACACTTCCCTGAAATCTTCTACATATTCAATTTGAAATCTCCCACCCAATGATATACCTGTTGCTCCAAACTGATCCCTCTTCATAGTATGGCTTTATCACTCCTCTCTCTTCCTTCCTCTAAGAAACTTCCCTACATTCTTAGTCATTATTCATCTCCCTACATACCTCTAAAGTTGCCTAATGTATCTGCCAGTTACCTATTCATTTACTGGTATGTATAATCATTTCTCCCACTATAGACTATGAGCTCCTAAACTGCAAATATAGGGTGGCTCATGTTCTCCTTAGTACCTAGAAGTGTCATCAAAGGCCAATAGAAATGTAATTACAGAAATTGAATTCTCCCCTTTATTAACACTGAGGGCTCCAGGTTTCAGCACTATATCCACTACAGTGGTAGATTACCCATAGAAGACCCAAGTAGAGGTGGTCCTGCTCCCTCTACTTTACTCTCCCCAATCCTAAACAAGCCTGGCTAGTGCCATTGGGGGATACACAGCATAGGACTGTGAATTAGCATTTTTTATTTGTGCACCATGTCTGTACCCACACAATATGTGAAAGTAAAGTATTGCCCAGACTGGGCTGAAAACTGAAAAAAAAAAACCACAACTTATCATTAACATGTTTTTTATCTATAACTAGAGGCCCAGCGCACGAAATTGTGCGGGTAGGGTCCCTAGGCCTAGCCTGCGATTGGGGCCATCTTCTGCCCATTTGCCAGTCCCCAGGCCGAATGCTGCCTCTGCCGCCGGGGCTGTAGGTCGCGGGCATGCCTGTGTGAGCAGCCCCGAGCAGGCAGCGCGTTCCAGCAGCAGCCGGCCCGGCACACACGCATGGAGGTGAAGTTGCCAGCACCCACTTTTCTGTCGACCTGAGCCCCTAAGCAGCCACACACTCATGGAGGTGAAGTTGCCAGTGCCAGCTTTTCTGCTGGCCTGAGCAGCCAGGGATGAGCTGGGGATCCCAACAGCCTGACAGCCAGCCCATCCCAGTTCCCCCATTCACCATCGCTGATCCATTGGAGCCTGTGGGCCGGGGAGGGACCAAGAGGTCAGCTGTTCATACTGCAAGCCAGTCCCCAATTCTGCCCTGCCGTCTCTTGCCACACCGTCCACCACCACTTGCAGGCGGGGCTTGGGCGGGGAGGGGCGGCAGGGACAGAGAGGTGGTCAATGGACCTCATAGCGACTGGTTGAGCAGTCATTCCAGTCGTTATGCTTATGGTCCCTGGCCTTTTATTATATAGGATAATAAAAGCATAATATGCTAATTAGACCGAACAGCTGAACGACCTTCCAGATGTCTTTCCAGACGTGCAAGGGCCAAGGCAAGCCACCATGGATGTGAGGGCCAAGCCCCTTGCACAAATTTCGTGCATTGGGCCTCTAGTTTAAATATAAAAATACAACTATGGACTATGGAGGCCAAAAAATTCTGGTCTCATAGTAATGATTAGAGCCAAGGGTAACTTAATTTCACATTTTGTTTACCAATGCAAAATACACACACATCACAAGCTTATAAAACACTAGCTTTTCTTTTTATAATTAAAACTACCTAAGTATATTTAAAGTCAATTCACTATACCTGCTGTTATTGCAACAGGTGATAAAATAGGTATAAGTATTCTGTTATGATGTCATTTAATAGTACGCATATAATCTTAAAGGCACTGTGAAGTGAAATATAATTTCACAATTTTAAAACTTTTCCCCTACAAAAGCATATTTTACTGTTTTAACTTTGCTGAAAATATTTATTTTAAGTTGTTCCCTTTTTTATTTTTAAATGTGTCCTTTTATTTTGTGTTTCTTTTTCTGCCTAGTGATATTTAATCTTATTATTATAAATCTTTCATGTGACTCGTATGCATATTACTGCTTTTCAAAGTTGATGAGCTGTTCTCACATGCCTTCAAACACTCATAATAGATTGGTTTTTACATTTTCAAAATGCTATAAATAATTATTTCTAAAATAATTCTATGTGAAATTAAAACTCTTCTGTAGAAAACAAATGAATTTTAGCTTATTTAAGCTTCCCAATGATTGCCAATTAATTGCTGTGAATACTGTAATAGAGTATAACAAAGACTGAGAGTGGCACTGAGAATAAATGTACCCAGATTATTCTATGGGTTCTGGGTGGAGAATTAAGTTATAGTTAAACTGCACTGCTTTCAAAGTCATACACGAGGCTTAGAAGGCATAGCCATTCAGAGTGTGGTCCCTGGAGTCAGACAGTCTGGATTCCAATCCCAGCTTTACCACTTAGAAGAAATGTGACCTTGGGTGAGTTACTTCAGCTGTCTGTAGCAAGCATTATTGTTCCTTATACAAAAGACGTTCCCTACCTATTCTCCTCTGCCTTTTTTGTTGACAGAGCCTTCACACCCCTACAGAGGCCCAAAATACCAACTATTCTCCTGGCTGCCCTTGACGTTAGATATTGGCCTATGATCCAATCCTGTCCAATGGGGTGTGAAGAAAGTCTGCCAGAGATAGTCTAGGATAGGTTTCCCTTCATGTTAAAGAGAGAATAGGAGGCAGTGCAATTCTTCTTTGGCCAAATGCTGGTCTGTCTCTCTGAGGCCTGGAGCTGTGGCAGCCACCTTGTGAACTGCACAAGGACAATCCCAAGGACCAACCAGTGCTTTGGTCCTTGATGACATCACTAAGCCACTGGGCAAATGTGGGAGCTTTTTACCAGAGTTCCTGTTATGGAGACAAAAATTTTCCTCATTATTTAATCGGTATTTAATTGGGCATTCTGATAATTTGCACATAAAAGTATCTTAATATACTCTCCAGTTCAATGTCAGATAGATACAATGATAGCAGATATTCATGTCTTGTTATTTCAAGAGAAAGTTTCAACATTTCACCATTAAGTATGATGACATCCATGGAATATTTTTATTTTATTTTTAATTTATCTTTATTGTTGCAAGTATTAAAGATGTCCCTTTTTTCCCATTGACCCCTTCTAGCCCTCCTTACCCCCCACCAGGTCTGTGAACATGGGTATGCATGTATACATACAAGTTCTTTGGTTAATCTCTTCCCACCCACTCCCATCTTTCCTCTGAGATTCAACAGTCTGTTCCATGCTTTTATGTCTCTGGATCTATTTTCTTCATCTTATTTTGTTCTTTAGATTCCACATGAGTGAGATCATGTGATATTTGTCTTTCTCTGACTGGCTTATTTTGCTTAGCATAATATTTTCCAGGTCCCTCCATGCTGACTCAAAAGGTAAGAGATCCTTCCTTTTTACTGCTGCAGAGTATTACATGGCATAAATGTACCACAGCTTTTTTTATCCACTCATCTACTGATGGACACTTGGCCTGTTTCCAGATCTTAGCTATTATAAATTGTGCTGGTATAAACATAGGAGTGATTGGTGTTTCTGGTGTGGGGATATATTCCTAGAAGTGGCATCACTGGGTCAAATGGCAGCTCCATATTTAATTTTTTGAGGAGACTCCATACTGTTTTCCATAATGGCTGCACCAGTCTGCATTCCCACCAGCAGTGTACTAGGGTGCCCTTTTCTCCACATCCTTGCCAGCACTTGTCATTTGTCAATTTGGTGATGGTAGCCATTCTGACAGGTGTGAGGTGATACCTCATTGTCATTTTAATTTGCATCTCTCTGATGATTAGTGACTTTGAGCATTTTTTCATATGGCCTCTATAAGATAGTTTAGAAATCCTTTACCAGTAAACCATTCTGGTTAACTAAAAAGGTTTATTAAATTATACATGGAGATTGAATTTTTCTGCATCTATTGAAATGATCATATAATTTTTCTTCAATTTTTTTAATGTGACAAATTACATTAATATATTTTCAAACTGTATCTAACCTAGAATTCCTGGAAACCCAACTTGTTTATGATATAATCCATCTATTATCCATTTTAGATACTGCTGGATTTGGTTTGCTGTGTTCATCCATGTTTATAAATAAGATTGACCTTTCATTTTCCTTTCTCATAACATCCTTGGCAGATTATTTCAGTTGTATATAACAGAGAAAACTAACATTGCTCAGGACTGAAATGACAAACTCCATAAAGTTATCAGAGATTCAAGACCCTTCCACTTCACTGTTCTGCTATTTATAGGACATGATTCTAATCCTCAAGGTCAATATGGCTGCTGGAGCTCCAACATCCCATCTATATTACAGGCGGTTGGACTTGACAGTGAGTAAGAGGGTTAGTGAAGGAGAGCATGCTTCCTTCCTTTTAAGAAAACTTCTTAAAGGGTCCACACAATATTTTTATTAACATCTTATTGGCCAAAATATAGTCACATCATCACACTTAGCCACAAAAAGGGTTGAGAAATGTACTAGTCCTTTACTTGTGCAAAATGTGCCCAGTTGAAATTAGTTCATTCACTGAAGAGAATGGGGCAAGTCAGTCGTAGGAATTAACTCTCTATGCTTCAAAGGCTATGGACTAAGAAATAAGGAGAAGTGTAGTAAACTTACTAAAAAAAAGAAATTAAGTTGTTGTGAAAAGATAATATTTTCCAGGTTACTTTATCCTTAACTCAACCAGTAGCAAACAGGGCATCATGAAGAAAGAAATAAAATCTTGAGAACCTGGGTTAAAGAAAAACAGGAAAAAAAAATTTTTTTTAAAGAACTAAAAATTTGTAGGCAAAAAGGAATAGGTGAAGGGTGAATTTCTGAGCATTTTGAAACAGTTTAGAAAACTTGTAAATTAAATGCCTGTCGGGTCACAGCTTCTTTGCCAAGAGCTGAACCTCCGTGGGTGCTGGGAATTGGAAGAAGACATGAGTGTCTGCAGGTATATAGGAGGGAATTTATTGTAGACTAAGCAGTCATTGCTAACAAGGAGTCATTAGACAAAGCAGTTCTTCAAAGTAGCCCCGCCAAGCAGCCGTGCACAGGCTGGTCAGTAACACATTTTTATATCAACTTAGATAAAGGAGGCTTGAACACCTGATAACTCACTTAATTTTCACTCCTTTTCAGGTTTAACTGATTTGAAGTAATGGGTGAAGCCAGGCTAAGCTTTGAACAAAGAAAATTTATCCTAAAGTGCCACTGGGCTTTTTTTTATGGGGATACATAAAAGATAAAGTTTGCAGTACATAATCACAACAGTTGACAAATTGAGGGCACGCAAGTATCGAACGAAATGATTCTTGATGTTTGAGATTCCATTGCTCCATGTTATCAGCAGTACCTGGACAAGAACGGTCATCAGTTTGAAAACAGGCATCAGCAAAAAAATTTATTCATTTTGTGTAGATTCTTCTAAATTTTGAAAATGAACTGTACGTTAAAAAACATTGACTTTATAATCATCCACAGTGTGTATACATTTCTTAGGGACATCCTGTATTTATGCTATTCATTTCCCAGTGACTATTCTAAAATATGTCGGTGTGGATCATTGAATCTACATTCTAAGTGCTGTCATTTGAAATGTGTGTTTTAGAACGCAAATCTACCTTGTACCATGCCCCTTGCCTTCCTTTCCCTTGAGGACATTCCTGGGCTTTAAAATATTATAACTTCTAATAATCTGTCTTTGACGCTAGAAACCAAATTTAAGAAAATCCACTTAATTCAACAATCAGAAAGTATTCTTGGCGGCAAAAAATGTACTGTTTGCTAGTTCATTTTAAAGCAAATAAAAGTTTAGCTTTAGGGGAAAAGAGAGATAGGTCAAACTGTTTCTTTGCCTGCTTGCCCAGTGATGCTAACAAGTCATTGTCTTTTCTCACTCAAGCATAAATGCCCGAAAACTACTTGTTCTTTGCCTACCATTGCCTTAACCAGTAATGCTCTTCTCAGACAGCAAGATACCTGAATGTCTAAACATTTATCTATACTAATACAGGCTCATTTCATGTGAATGCCTGCCAAGCAGGAACTAGGCTGTCAGCTTCATCCCATCAAAACGACTTTCAGTCCCAAGGACGGATGGCAGGTTCCAATTGTTAAGTCATTCTTGCTTGAACTGAATTTTAAAGCCAGGCTCCTACTGTTAAAAGACTGGAACTCAAAGAGGGTATTTACCCAGAAATGTTGCAATTCTAAATATAATACTGTTGGCTATGGATTTTTTTACTTGTCTTTTTATTTTTCTTTAATTTGGGTGCTAAGTAAAACTCCAGGGCAGCAAATAGTGTGTAAGGGCAACCAATACTGCATAACAGCTCTTGTTTTGGTACATTCACTTTGTAGTGATTTATTAAGGGAGACTGAAAAAGCCTGATTAAAATGCATAAACAGTGCTGAACAGTAAACAACCATGTCTAAGGATGAAAAAATGGGACCCACATGCTGTGCATGGAAATTGCCCTTAACAACATGGCCTATTGTTGAACAGATAGGAAGCCAAAGGTTGCTTGTAATCAAATTTGAAGTTTCCCATCACTTATAAAAGCAACACTTCCTTGTGCAAACGTTTCAATTTGTTGTAGTTAAAAACTGCTTCCTGACTTAATCCTTACAGAAATCAGGAGTTCTTTTGACTGTCAGGTGGATAGAAAAATTTAGACAGAGAGCCTACTAGGCTAAGGAAAAACTAAATGAAACCAAGTTTATCTATAGAATTGACAGGAGCATATTAAAACAGCAATGGAGCTCAAGGTATATATTTGGTATTTCATTTACACAGGGAGTAAAGAGTTCATGGTTTGGGTAGGTGCTAAATCTCCTTTTCTCTTTCAAAAATAAAACAAATTCCAAATAAAACAAAACAAACAAACAAAAACACTGGCTCACTACAGCCAGAATCAAGTCTATGAGAAAAACTCAAAGAGAAAAAAATCATTAATAATATGACAAGACTTATCTGATGGGCTGATTTACATGAGTTCACATACAAGATTTCCTATATAATAACAATTACTTAAATTTTTATTTTGGAGAATATTAATTGCTAATTAAAAAGACAGATTTACTGCTAAACTTCTAAGCCATGTTTATTCTTCCACTGTATATAGTAGATTACAAAGAATAATACATTAAGAAATTTAAATAATTTCTTTTAAATTCTATTTATATTATAATCTTCAGTGTCTTAGTTATATGAAGAGCATTTTAAAAGTGTTTTAATATCCTTTTCCCAAGTAAAATTAAAGAATAAACCAAAAAGTCATCAACTTCCATCATCCTAACTAAATATCCTTGTGCTAAAATTTAAAAATTCACAAATCTCTTATTATTAGCATATAGGTCTTTTTAATTTCCCAATAATAGTATTATAGAAAACATCTTTATACCATAATCCTTATATATGTGTATATATATAATTATATACCATAATATATATATATTCTGTATATACCATCTTTATACCATTATATATATATATATATATATATATATATATATATATATATATATATACACACATATATATATAATTTCTAGATCATGGCCATGAAAATTTCACTTCCTAAAATGGACTTCGAGAAAAGTCTTACTAATTTTCTTCCTACCCTTGGTACATGAGACTACATGGAACCAGCATTTGGTGTTCTTTGCTTAATCGATACCAAATGAATGGAAATGGCATCTTTTAAAAATGTGTGTGTCTCTGATGTACCATTTATAATTTTAATAATTTTTATGATTCACTCATTGTTCTTACATGAATTGCCTCTTAAAAAGATATCTGGCACAGGCCGGTGTTCTCAGTGGTTGGAGAGTCAGCCCATACACTGAAGGGATTCGGGTTTGATTCCAGTCAAGGGCACTACCTGAGTTGCAGGTTCGATCCCTGGAGGCAACTGATCAATATGTCTCTCTCACATCGATGTGTCTCCCTCTCTCTCTCTCTCCTTATCTGTCCCTCTCTCTCCCTCTCCCTCCCTCCCTTCCACTCTCTCTAAAAATCAATGCAAAAAATATCCTTGGGTGAAGATTAACAGCAACCACAAAAAAAACAAACAAACAAACAAAAAAACATGTCTGATCCACCCTGGCTGGTGTGGCTCAGTTGGTTGGAGTTTTGTCTGGTACACTGACAGGTTGTGGGTTTGATTCATATTCAAGGTACATACCCAAGTTGTGGGGTCAACCCCCTGTTGGACCCATACGAGAAGCAACCAATTGATGTTCCTCTCTCTCTCCCTTCTTCTTCCTCTAAAAAAAAAAAATCAATAAAAATAGCCTCTGGTGAGGATTAAAACAAACATATCTGATCCTTTCATAGGGTTAATGGGATAATTAAATGTGATAATTCATGTAAAGTGCTTAATACAGTGACTAGAAAATCTTCAGTATTTAAGAATAATTAATGAGTTTTAGTTATAATTATGGGTATTGATTTTTTTAACCTCTCTGAATTACAGATATAAATGTGGTCAGTAAAGAAATTCAACTTAAATGAAGATAGCATTACCATTATTCTGAAATTATACATGTAATAGTAAAATAAAAATACCCTTTCTATAAAGAACAGAAAATCACAAATCTGTGGAGGGAAGAAGTCCTTGCTCAGTAATTTGGGCATGCCTCTCCCAATTCCTGTAACCATCACAAGCACTTCCCTTCACTTTGGGGAAGAGAGTGGTGAGTCCAAGTTCTCAATCAATAGAAGTAAAGGATATCTGTTATGCAAGGAACTGTCCTGGGCACCTCTTAGGTATGTAGGGGAATATTGTAGCCTCCAATGCATAGAGCTGCCAGCTACAGGGAGAGAAATACAAGTCTGGGCCAAGTGTGGCCTCACAGGCCAGGACCAGCAACAGAAGGGCCATTGAAGGGGCTCTTCTTCACTTCAAAACCAGAAAGTAGGCTTTTCACTACATTAAAGAGAGAATGGTTAACTTTTACCAAAATGAGTATAAATCCTCATTTGACAATAATTGCAAAGATCCTGCTAAACCAACTTCATACCTCTAACCTCCTGCCTCACCAGTCCATCATTACAGCGTGATGGATTTGTCACCTGCACCACAGGATGGATTATGCTCTTCCCATCTTAGAAAATGGTCGGCTCTTTCTATGCCTCTACTCCTTTGCTCATGCAAGTCATAACTATTAGCATAATGTTCAAGACCCTTATCCATCTAGCTCTAACCTACCTGTTTCATCATCAACTTCATCCCATTTCTCTGCACATTCTGTGCTCCAGATGCTGGTCTACTCACCACTTCTCAAACATGGACCATGAGTGTTCATTCCTCCAAGCCTTTGTTCCCATTTCTGTCCCCTGACCCCTTCGAAGCTCCACTCTCTGTTGATAGAGATCCTATATATTCTTCAAAGTCCTACCCAGATTCTTTCCCACATTTAATCACCCCTTCCTCTGTAGTCTTAATATACAATCTACTTGGCACATTTCTTTCTGCCCTGTATTTTGATGGTTATTTACACAAATGTTTTTCCCATAGATTATAAGCATATGAGAAACAGTGACTATATTTTAATCATGTTTGATTTCCCCACAGCCTACCACAATACTTCACAAAGAGGAAGTGCCAAGTAATTGTTTCATAAATTGAATCTTCAATGACTAGTTTTTGTGCTTTCTATATAAATATGACAAGTTCCTGTATGAGAAAAAAATACTCTTCATTCCAAAATAGGATGGCAAAATAAAATACTGAACACTGAGTTGAATTTGAATTTGAATTTGAAATTCAAATTTAATGGGATGTTTTTGCTGAATCTGGATACCCTAGTCCAAAAACATGTCAGTTTCACCACTGTCAGGGTTAACTTCTGGGCAAGGGTGAATTAGTGTGGGCGTAAGTATGTTTCCATCCAATTCTGCTGTAGCACATTGTGTATTTAGCCACCAAGAATCCTCTTTGTGTAAGGGGAAGGTAATATTTGGGGGGAGGGCTGAAGGGCAGAAGAACAAAAGTAGCCATTTATTACCTGATCCTTATATTCTCACACACAAAATATAGTGGATATTTGAGGAACCCAGGAGAATAATTCCAGGTATTAATGCAAATTCTTCAAAGAGCTAGTAGATTAACAATATAGCCAAGATAAATCTTTGAGGTCATTGAGACTTTCTGCTTTTCTTCAGGACATTTCTTCATGCTGCCCTTGGTCTCTTTTATTGTCTCCCTAGCATCCTAACCACAATGGGGTTATTGTGTGGGCTCTGTTTGTGCCAATTTTCCTTGCTCAGCCCTGAGGATTCCTGTCTACCCCAAGTTATCTGATAACAAATTCTAACTTTATCCCCCACCCACACTTAGCTCTCCTCCCCACCTCTTCTCTTTTCTAGTTTCCTAGGTAACAGTTTATTAGTCTAATAATAAACCAATGCTTGCCATCCTACAATGAAAGGAGATCAATAGAACCCTAAGGTTTCTCCTTTGGTCTCAGATGACATCTTCAGTTGCACACTAACCTTCTTCGGACAATTTCTGGCTCCCCCTAAGTTGTCTGATTAAAGAAGGTTGGAATTTCCTGTAAGAGTGGGTGATATACTCTGTGAGGGAATGATTTTTTGGAGAGAGAAACCTTGCAGCAACCTTTAAATCAAATTATGTGAGCAGTTGTCTGGTGATGAGTTAAGCAGAATCTCTTACTTGCAGAAGTTTAATGAGCATGTTCAGACCTCACCATTCTGATTACAAAGTAATTTTCCCGTTTATCTAGATTATACCCAAGTTGAGCGCCCAGTTGCCCGTAAGGAATTTGTTGCTGCCCAGAAGGGTGCTCTCATTGCCTCATGTGTCCATGAGAACAAACCCCTTATGATCTTGGCACCTAGCCTCTGTCGAATCTCTACTCCTCTACTTCAGACAGAAACTCCCAGGAGCCCGTGGCTTCACTGGAAAAATACTCCCACAGAAGTACAGACACATTTATGACAATACAATTGACCAATCACAGGGAATAAGCTTTGGGCCATGCAACATATAAGAAAAGTAACTCATTAGGATAAAGCCAATAATTTTAGTCACTTTAGCAAACAAATTGTTGGGAAGCCCCAGATGTAAACCGTGTTCTCCTTAAGACTCTGATTGCTGGTAACTGAAACCAATTGTAGGTAGCTTTAAAAGAAACAAAAATTAAAGAGGAATGCATTACAAGAACATAATGATTCTGGGAATTCTCAGAATTCAAGGGAAGAAGAGGCTAATGGGTAGTGAAATGGGAATCTAGAAAAAGAATAATCCTGCTTCTTGGGACTAAATCTCTCTTTCTGTCTGAGTTGTTTCATTTCTTTTTCTCTTTGCCATCAGTTTCCTCTGCTCCCAAATCTTCAGGGTGATTTGACCCACCATACTGAGGTCAGCACCATAAAGCTTTCTTGAAGGGTAGGGTCAGATTTCTCAAAGTGTCCCAGAGACCCAGCCTCAGTGGGATCATTGCTAGCTGGGCAGACACTACAAAAGGAAGACTATACACCGTCATGGCTACTATTTCCCGAGGTCTTACCTGCCTAAGACAAACTTGGAAAAGAAAATAGTAGAGATGCTAGATATCTATTAAATGCTGATGTTAAACTGTGATGAAGCAAGTTCAGAATTGTAATAAAGCATGCTAAAAAAATTGTAATCCATAATGATGGTCTCCAGTGACCAAATTCTCTCTCTTTTTTTCTACATTCATTCTTTCTGTCCTCCCCCAGAAACCGAGATCCTGAACTAATGCTGATCCTGCCAGCAATTCAGACCAAAGGAAATCATGAGATACAGTAATATGTAAACCAACAATCTAAGTACTATCACATATACCAGAAACTCCTACCCAACAACTACAAATCCTAACCGTTCATTTATTTGTCTTCCTTAATTGCTAAGCAGGATAGCTCTTAGAAATAAAACTGAGTTGAATTGATTTAAAATAACATGATTCCATATGGGCTTATAAAAGTTTTTTACTCTAAAATTACTGATGGTTTACTATTGGCAGAGTTCAGACCCCCTGCCTAAGTTTCCTCAGTGCAATCAGATGTCATTCAAATACTCTAAAATTAAGTGAAAAACCATCTTACAAAAAGTAACTTTTGTGTGCCATTTAGCTCTGTGACGGGGAACTAATAACTGAATGAAGCCTTACTCTATGCTTCTTGTTTTTACACTTTTCTTCGGTGTCCCATTCACTCAATGGTTATACTTTCTAGTCATCCCTTATAGTCATTTCCAAGGTATTTTTGTGCACCCTTATTTTAAAAAGTTAGTACATTTCTCCACTTCGTGTTTATTTATTTACTAAAGTATATGCATTATAAAGTAAATAAATACTAAAAACTTTAAACCGTGACCTACACTAAGTGTAAGTAGAAGTTGAGTATTTGCTTCCCTGCTCCCTGATGAGCATCTTGTGCACTGGTCTGCATCCCAGGGCTGTCAGCCCATCTGAGTTGAGTTGTTCTTAGTGCATCATTTTCAGTGTCCTCCAGGCCAGTCCTGAACTTCAGGAATGAAGTGTTCTCGGTAACCACATCTTGACTTGAATCCTCCAGCACTAAACCTTTCATTGTGTAAGTGCCATGAATATTTGTCTGTAGTGCCAAAAACCACCAAATGAGTGTAAAAGTGATCAACATCAAACCAGCAAAGTGAATTTTCTAAAAAAAAAATTAAATGAGAAATTGAAAAAGTAAGGCATGGGGGTATGGCTGGGCTTGGACAATAAGGCTACAGACATCAAAGTAGATAGAGCAGGGGTTCAAGCTGTGGCTGATGCAGACAAACATAACCCCACATAAAGGAGGAAGGGAAGCCAATTGGATAATGATGATCTCCAGTGACCAAATTCCTCTCTTTTTCTCTACATTCATTCATTCTGTCCTCCCCTGGAAGCCGAGACCCTGAGGTAATGCTGACCCTGCCAGCAATTCAGACCAAAGGAAATCATGAGATAGAGTAGTATGTAAACCAACAATCTAATCTACACTAATAAAAGAGAAGCATGCAAATTAACCATCATTCCGCCACTCCACTACACCCACAAGCCATGCCCACCAGCCAATCAGGAGTGAATATGCAAATTAACCCAACTAAGATGCCGGCAGCCACGGAGCTGGAGAAAGCAAGAGGCTTGGATTGCCCCTGGCGATGGAGGAAGCCAAGCTTCCCGCCTGCCCTGGCTGGCTCTGGGCTCTGCTCAAGGCTACAAAGTTTCAATTATAGAGATAAATAAATACCAGATACCTGCTTCCAGTCTGCCCTGGGCTCTGCTCAAGGAGGCGCTGAAAAAAAAAGAAAAAGAAAAAAAGGAGAGGCTGGGAGCTTGGGTCACCAAGGGGGCGTGGCCAGCCTGAAAACGGCCATCAGCCCCTCACCCAGGCTTGCCACACCCCCATGGGGTGAGGGTCCCCACTGGGGGGCTTGGCCAGCCTAAAAAAAGCCATCAGCCCCTCACCCAGGCTGGCCAGGCACCCCAGCAGGACACCCACCCTGATCTGGGACACCTTTCAGTACAAACCAGTCAGCCCCCACCCATGCACCAGTCCTCTATCCTATATAATAAAAGGGTAATATGCAAATTGACCCTAACAGCAGACTGGGAATGACTGGTCACTGTGACACACACTGACCACCAGGGGGCAGACGCTCAATGAAGGAGCTGACCCCTGGTGGTCAGTGCGCTCCCACACAGGGAGCTCTGCTCAGCCACAAGCCAGGCTGATGGCTGCCAGTACAGCGGTGGTGGTGGGAGCCTCTCCTGCCTCCTCAGCAGCGCTAAGGATGTCCGACTGCAGCTTAGGTCTGCTCCCTGCTGGCAAGTGGACATCCCCCAAGGGCTCCCAAGCTGCCAGAGGGATGTCTGACTGCCAGCTTAGGCCTGATCCCCCGGGGAGCGGGCCTAAGCCAGCAGGTGGACATCCCCCGAGAGGTCCCAGACTGCGAGAGGGCACAGGCCAGGCTGAGGGACCCCCCCCTTCTCTGAGTGCACCAATTTTTTTGCACCAGGCCTTTAGTCCTTTAATAAAGCCCTTCTCACAAAAGGAATGACCAAAATTTAACAAGAAACTGAAAATACTATTTGTTAAAAGAATGATAGGCACTGGAGTTATAACTCCAGTAATAAGAAGTGCATACAAATTCATGAGAACAGTAAGACCTTCCACTGAGTAAGTCAGCAAAGGCTATTCAAAAAAGAAGAAATGATTGATTGGCAAATATGTGGAGAAATGTTCAATTTTCATTTTTTAAAATGTCATCAGTTAAAACAACTGGGTATTGTCTTTCCTCCGTCAAATTAGCAATAATTTATTTTGAATTGTATTTCTTTTATTTATTGTTGGCAGTATTATAGATGCTCCCCATTTTCCCCCTCTATCCCTCTCAACCCAGCCCCTGCCCCACCCCAGACCTTCCCCACACTACTATCTGTGTCCATGGGTTGTGCATATATGCATATATATTCTTTGGTTAATCTCCTCCCGCCCCCTCCCCACCTGCCCACTGAGATCTGTCATTCTGTTCCATGCTAAACTATCATAAAAGTACAAGCCCAAGAAGTGATATGAGACCTTGAGTTCATCACATTTAGAAGTGTGTATTAACCTGACTCTTTGCAAATTAATACTTCAATGCAGATCAAAAGCCATTAATATTTATATTTCCTTTGATGTAGCAACTCCTATTAATTCATCTTAGGGAAGTCAAAGCAAATATTTAGAGACTAACATGTTTACTGACACACTTTATAAAGCATTGAAAAAAGATAAAACACCAGATTATTTGATAATATGAAATAAATAAGTAAATTATGCTATATCTACACAATACATTATTGTCCAGTTTCTAAAATGTATGTTTATTAGGAGAGCTTGGTAGTATAATGGATGTCATGTTAATCTCATCAGTAGAAAAAGTAGGATATGCAACAGGCCTATAGTAATGACAACAACCAAGAAAAAAATATATTAAAAAAGGCTCTACATAAAAATAGGCAAAAATTCTATGTCATTTTTATTGGTTGGTGAATCTATGAATAATTTTAGTTTCTTCTTTCTAGAGTTTAGTTTCCATTTTTATATCTCCTTTCAAATTTACATGCATGTAGCAAATATTTATTGAGGACCTACTGCCGTTCCAGACACACACTGTCCTACATGTCCTAAGTGCCTAGAATAAAGCAACAACAAAAACAAAATTTCCACTCTCAACAGGTTTGCCAAATTCAGCAAATAAAAGTAAGCATCCAATTAAGTGTGAATTTAGATAAGTAATTAATAATATTTTAGTATAAGTATAGTATTTTACCTAGCAACCCTAAGTCTCACAGAATTTAATTTTAGTGGGGGATGTATTTCCTACAGTGAGCATAAATTAATTTTTAAAATTCATTTTTCATTGAACTAAAATACACATGACATAAAATGTACCATTTTCACCATTTTAACGTACATGATTCAATGGTATTAAGTTCATTCACAATGTTGTGCAACCATCACAGCTGTCTAGTTCGGTGGTTCTCAACCTTGGATGCACATTAGAATAACCTGGGAATATTTTTAAAATTCCAAGGGATGAAGCCCAGAAATCAGGATTTTAAAAAGATTCCCAGGTGATTCTAATGTGCAGCCAAGGTTGAGAACCACTGGTCTAGTTCCAGAACTTCTTCATCACCTCAAAGGGAAAACTCTGTACATATTAAGTATTCACTCCCCATTCCTTACTCTCCCCAGTGCCTAGCAACCACTAATCGGCTTTCTGTCTCTACAGATTTGCCTATTCTGTACATTTTGCATAAATGGGATTGTATACGATGTGGCCTTTGTGTTCAGCTTCTTTCACGTAGCATGATGTTTTTCAGGTTCATCCATGTTGTAGCATGCATCAGAATGTCATTCTCTTTTGTGGCTGAATAATATTTCATTGTATGTGTATACCACATTTTGTTTATCCATCGATTGATGGACTCTTTGAACTGTTTCCACCTTTTGACTATTGTGAAGTATGTATTAATTTTATACTTTTAAAAATAATATTTACTTAAATATTAAAAGCCCCAAGCGATAATGAAAATCTTTCACTAAGCCTTCTCTATCTCAGTGTTATGTGTTCAAATAGCTCTGAATGAAGTAGATAGCCAGTCAACACAAAATAGTGTATTAAGCAAAATAAAATACAATGTAGCAGATCTGAAGAAGCAAAAAATATAATATTGTCATCAAAAAGCTTATACCAAATTCTGGGAAATGAAAGAGAGTCCAGCGTTTCATCATGGCAAGGCTACTCTGCCTCTCAGTTAGAAACAGCTGAGTTTAGATTACTAATTCAGGGCTGCCACTAGAACAATAACTAGGGCGCATCACATCTGCATGATTAAAAAGCTTACCAAACACTGTGCTTCCCAGGGGAGGAAAAAAAGAGACCTTCATCCAAAGACAAATCACATTTTCCAAACCTTGAAGCCATGAAAGTTCAGAAATATTGGAATTCCTCCTCCAGCATATGTCAGATAACTAATTCCTGCCTTCCCATTTTAGCGAGTGTTCTTCTGTTTCAGGTCCTCTGAGGTTTTCAGGCTTACATCACTAAATTCTCCTTTCAACAGCTAGCGGAGACTGGCTTGCAAAACCTTTCGCTGGCATCATCTCAGAGAATATGAAGCATAAGAGAGAGAAGCAACACAGGAAGTGGGAAGAATCTTCACACCTCTTTCTCCTTCGCCAGAGCCCAAGCAGCCAATGCCTGACCCAGAGCCAAAGGCTGCACGGAGAGGTGAGGCTGAGTAAGATGGTGTGGTGAAGAGAGGTCAGAGACTCAAGATTCAAGTGTCTTCTCTGGCTCAATTGGTTCATTCCTTCTTCCAGAACTTGCCAGACATCTCCCATTGCCTTGTTCAAGCTACCTGCCTTACCTTACTTCTTGCTCCCCACTGACTAAAATTTTATGTGTTTTCCCTTTAGGCTCAATGCAAATCAGCTGCCTCTAAGAGGCTTTGCTGATCTTTTTCTTTGGAAGGCTTTGGAAAGCCTTCCAGAGAGGCTCTGCTGATTGTTCTTTCTCCCAAAGAAGGAAGCTACTGTTTCTTCCCTGTTCGGGTTCTATCTCACCATATTTGTTAGTTATTCATATGTTTGGTTGGTACTTGTTCCCCATGCCCTACCACCATCAGCAAGCATAATACAATCCCAGAAGGTTGTCTCCTCGTGGTAGCAACTACATTCCACTTGTTTGTAAGTCCTTCCCTTCTCTCATTGGCCGTGCACACCCAGGGCAGGTTGACCAGTGTTGTATGCAGGTTTGATACGCAGGGGAAAAAAGTACTCAATGGATGAATACTTACTTATTTTTAAACTCCATTTTTAAAGGCAAAGAAGTCTTTTCAAATGCCTTAATAGCAGGGTAGTGGTGTTTCCCTGCCCACTGCAAGCTAAAAAGTGTTGTTTTGGTTTTTTTTATTTTAAAAATAAAGTATAGTTATCATATTAGTTTCAGGTGTACAACATGGTGATTTGACATGTATACTAGTATACCCCACGATGTGAACACCACACTAAGTCTAGTAACCATCTGTCACTGTGCAAAATTATCACTATTTTTGGTTATATTCCCCTTCCACTCTTTTACCTGTCCCCCTACCCCCTTCCCCTCTGGCAACTACCAGTTTATTCTTTGTTTCTGATTTTGTTTTGTTTTTTGTTTTGATTTTTCAAATTCCACATATAAGTAATTTGGAAATATTTCATTAGAGCTGGAAGTATATGATTGGAGCATCTTCTCTTTTTTTATTCTTAAAAGAATTTGTCTTTTAGGGTATAAAAGAGAAAATTCAGCTCACATTTCTCTAAATATCTCCTGAAGAGTACCATTTCTTCATTTCCATTTTTTTTCTGTAGCCATTATTTTTCTATATTAATTTCTCAATTAAATCTTCTACATTAAACCATACAAACTTTTATTCTGTTACTATTTTATAGGGTTTTTTCTGTATTACTAACCCTAAATTCCAAATGATTATACTCTAGAATAATTTCTATATGTGTATGTAAAAAGTAGGAAAGTAGAATGCTCTTATGAAGAAAATATCCAGCCTGGCCACGTGGCTCAGTGGTTGAGCATCAACCTGTGAACCAGGAGATCACTGTTTAATTCCTGGTCAAGGCACATACTTGGATTTTGGGCTTGATCCCCAGTGTGAGGCATGCAGGAGACAGCTGATCAATTATTCTCTCTCATCATTGATGTTTCTATCTCTCTTTCTCTCTCCCTTCCTCTCTGAAATTAATTATACATATAAAGAAAATAACCAAAGCATTAATTTCTTTAACCTCAAGTACCTGGGGTGGTGGTATGAGTCATGCTGCTGGCTTTGTACACTGCTCCAATTGCAGTATAGTTGTCAACATGACTTCATTAACTCATTCATTCCTTCAACAAATATTTATTGACTATAATATCTGAGATACTAAGCTAAATACTATAATACTATAGACTGGCTCATTTGCTCTTATTCTCTTTTGCCAGCACAACTTTCCCACTATCCCTTAAGGACTGGTGTTTTCCAGGGGTTTGTTCTTGAGTCTTTTCCTTCTATTAGTGGTAATGGTTAACACCTGACACAGATGCAGTCCCTACCCTCTCCGGAGCCAGTGGTGGATACTAGTAAGTCATCATTCCTGGCCGTCTTTCCCTGAAGAGGGCCTTACATTCTTTCTCAATGCAGCATCTCATCTAAGTCATTTGGAGATGATGGGCCACAGGTAATCTTTTTGCTCCCCTGCAACTCTCTCCCTCAGTGATTTCATCTACGCCTGTGGCCTCCACTTTCACTTCTATGAAGATGATCCCCAAATTCTACCTGCTATTGTTCCTGAATTCTAGATTCATAGTTTCCATAACTTTCTCCACTTCATGTCTCAAACTCAGCTTGTCCAAAACTGAACTTACTCTATTCTCCATAAAACCTGCTCTTAGGAATTACCATTTATAGCCACTCAGCCTAGAGGCTTATCTTTACTTTCTCTTACCCCTCACTTAGTATAATTAAGTATATTAATCCTACTTTATAAATGTTAAGTATATTATTGCTTGTCCTTTTCCACTTTCCTAATTTAAGCTATCATGGATTGCCTACCTGGATGCTTGCAACAGCCTCTATCATTCTCCATGAATGAATGATTCTCACTCCAAATTACCCTCCATCTAGCCATGAATTATCTTTCTAAAGCTAATTATCTGACCCTGGTAGTGATTTCTTTCATTTCCTTCAGTGGATCCTTAAAATCCTTTATTGTCACCTGGGGAAATATCAGATTTCTTCTTTGCTTGCTGTCCAGAGCCCTTGACCCTCTAGCACCAAATTACTTTTCAAGCACATTTCTCATTTCCTCAACTCCTAGCTATGCTTTAGGCATACAGTACAAGGTACGCACTAAGTATACCATGAACTTCTGTGCCTGTGTGTCTTTCCTCGTGCTGTGCAATGTGTTTAGAATGCCTTTTCTTCTGCTAACTGCCTGGAGAAATTCTCCTCCTTCTGCCCCCAGACTCTCTCCCCTTCTGCAACCCAGCCTCCATTAATGGTTCCTGTTGCTTTGTTGTGTGATGGTTAGTTGAGTCTGTTGCACCAGGCTGTTGACTCCTGGAGTAGTCTCATCCACTTTTGTATCTATAATATGAAGAGTGGCGTGCCTAACACATAGTAAAAATTAGTGAATGTTCGTGGCATTTGCCAAAGCAAAGAATAGCCCATATTCTAAGTCACTTTTATCTTTAAAGAGGAATAGCTGGTTAGTAAATGAAGATGATTATTTTAGCTTAAATTTGAATCTTATCACATGGCCTTGGATTGGAAATTGTTGATTTGCCAATATTTTTTCCCAAGCCTCCAGTGAAATTTTTTTGGAAAGTTATGCAGTGAGGTGATTCATCCCAACTTTATTTTCTTGGTTTAGAAACAAAAACAAAACCATCAATGCTTGATTGACATAAGCGGAAAAACCCTTTTGTTTTGTATAATCCAATGTTTTCACTAAGTACATTTGCAGAGTAGGAAGAGGAAAAGAGTATTTGTAGGGACTTCCAGTGGCCTGCTACCGAAGAAACTCTGAATAATTTGAATAGTAGAGTTGGAGGTTCCAAGCATACCTCATACAAGCTATCCCTGGGGAAAGGGACTTCCCAGTAACAAGCTGCTACTTCAGGACAGAAATCCCTTTTTCTGCTGCCTGCAAGGCTTCAGAAGAAAGTGTTTCATGGCACTTTCACACTGAAATATATTTTAAAGAGGGAAACCTGCTAATGTAGTGGTTGGGCATAATAAATGTGATATAATCAAAGGTTGGTTTATGTAATGACATAATTCTTTACTATAAAAACTCAAAATATCAGGAGGTATATTAGAGAGTTAATATATACTAGACTAAAATTAAAATTAGCACTTGTGTAGGTCTCCCCTAAATCAATCTAATAATATTTACCTGCATTATGAAACTGTATTTAATACGGCAATTGGAATTAATGAATTACGATGTCATTTATGAGAGAATAAAGGCCTCCAGTTCAAATACTGCTGTAAGCAGTCCCCAATGGAATTCTTTCATTAACTGTGGAAGTTGATTTAAATGATGCAATCCAAATTTTAAGTGGAACTGTTAAGAAAGGCATCAAGACACAGAAAGAGAGAAAAAATTCCCACAAAGCTTGAATACCAGTAAGTGAATCTTCCCCACAGAGAAAAAGATGCCAGATTACAAATGAGCACTCTCTTTAGTTGGCCGGTAAATCAGTGTGCAGGCCTGGATAAAGGGAACAATGGACACCTTCTGACACCAGGCTGTGTGTCTGGTGAGCATCCCTCAGTGCAAATGTTAGTACTGTGTGAGTATTTATTGTGTTTCTATAAAGTCCTAATGAGCTCCTTGGGTGAGAGTGAAACCCTTTGCTTTTTCACACTGTGCTCAAGACCCCTAAACTTCATGGGGTCAAATCTAAAGAAAGGGTAATGGACCATGAGGTCCAGCTTAATAGACCTGATATTAACACAGCAGCAAGAATGTCACCAAATGCAAAGTTTAGGGCAAGCAATGAATGAAGTATTTGTTACACTTAAATAATATACAAAGGTTATAACAGAGTAGTGGCACTATATCAATGTCATCATTGCAGGACTTTGAAAACCTGCCATGTATGAAATAACCCTGTAACACATCTTTAGATTACAATAGACAAATTTGCTTTCCAACAGCAAATAATAAATTAGAGTAGAAAGTTATGCAACTGTGGGGACTACTTATAGTTATTTTTAGGTATTGAAAATCTCTTGCCCAGAGAAATAATTGGGATACTATCAATATATATACTCGTGTAATAGAAATGTATTGGAGCCTTCATATTGATTTTGCAGTTCACATACGGAAATGTACATTTTCTCTAAATGAAACAGAAAAAATTCTCTCCTCTAGTGCTCTGCTTCCTTGAGGATAGGACAGATGTTTCTTGCTTTGAAATGAGTAAAACATAACCACACTGAGTATGATGTCATGGACAGAACCACTTGTGTAAATATAGGATTCTTTCACCAGACTCCTCATCCATGTAGTTGTTGACTCATCATGATAATCCTCGTCTGTTATTACAGTGAACTTGCAATTCATATGATGTGATGTAGGCCACAGACGGGATCTGAAAGCACTGCACTCTGTGGTTTTGTTTCTAAGTTAACATTGAAAGCATCATCACTCTCTAACATGGGTAAGAAGGGGAAGATGTGAGGGTATGCGCCAGTAAAAATATCTGTGCTTGTTCACCTTCCATGTTTTCATTTTCTGCTGGATTACTTTTTTTTTGGAGTTGACTCAAGTGGGTTATAAATTATTTTAGGACAAGGACTCTCTCCTGCTGTTTTATGCTTCCATTCCCAACACCAAAGACAAAGCCGCCGTATTGTTTACACATGCCTCATCTCATGGAGATTTTATACATATGTATTCCCAAAAATGTATACACACTTTAACAGCTGATAACTCAATTTTGAAAATGAAATGTATTTTAATAAACACTGACTTTATAATTATCCAAAGTGTATATACATTTTGGGGACACCCTGTATGAGAAATATTATTCATTACTCACCAATTCCTCTTTTTTCTAGGACTTATTATCAAAAAAGTGGAAAATTGCATTTATTCAGGGAATTCATACAGTCTATTGCCAAATTAGTTAGCTAAAATATGCTATCATGAAATTTCAACAGATTATTAACTACTAATTTTGCCTTGTTGATTTGCATTCCAAGAGTCTGCCCAATCCAGTAATTCAGAAGTTACTTGAATGTCACCTCCACATTTGTAAAATTAAACCAGGTTCGAATAAGTGAAAATCCTCACAGGTTTTAAAAAACTAGTTTCAGTGTGGGAGTACATGAAGCAAGGTCATTTACAAACAAGCAAAAATGCCTCTGGACTCCTTAAGTTCCATGGTTAAGTGTCATCATTTCTCTTTGACTATTCTCTTGGACTAATGAGGATGGAAATAATGACATAATTATTTTACTTATACTTGTTGCTATTTTTAAAAGGAATACAGAGAAATTTAAAAATGGAAACCAATTAAATCTTTTTAACAAAGAAAAGCTAAAAGCACTTACCTGTTGATAGGATTGACCGTAAAGAAGGGGCACTAAGAGCCCGCCGAACGTGTGTGTGATACAGGAACATCGAAGCTCTGACCTTCCTTTTCCATTCCTGTAGTCTATTTCTCTCAAACCATCACTTGTAGATTATACCAGTAAAAGAAGTACATAAAGGAAGTCATTGTAAAAATAAAGTTCATGTATCACGACTGAAGCCAAACATATACAGTTCCCTTACAATGGCAGTGAAGGAGAAAACAATACAGGACTCTTCCCATTGAAGGGGTTATTACTAACACTTCACTAATAACATGGACTTGGCTAGGTCAGCAGTTTAACAGAAACAGCCCCTGACAGTGATTGACCTCATCAAAGTTCAGTTTTCCTTCTCTATTGAAATGTTTCTTCACTAAAGTGCTTGTGGTGTGCCCATGCCAGTGGCTTCAAAGCATTTCTTTTATTGTTTTAATGTTAAAATGTCTGCTCTCCCTACAGAAGTTTCATGCAGTCCTTCAAGCTGTTGGAATTCAAATCCCTTAATGGCAGTAATAATGATGTTAGCTGACATAAACATTCAGTAGCTATCTATCCCAAAGCTCTGCATCAAACACTAAGTGAAAATAGGATATTTTGTGTTTTGTTCTAAAGACTTAGACTCCTTTGTAAATAGGCATCATGAATGAATAGGTATTTGTGGTTTCCTAGGGAAATTCTGCCACCTAGAATTTAAATGCAGGAATCTACAGGAAATAGAAATGAAATAGACCTCATCGTTTTAAGGGAGAAAACGTAGTGTGGAAGAAGAGAGAAAGGAGGAGAGGATATCTGAGTGATACAATCACAGTGTTTTGGGACAAGAATCATGTAAAGTTCACAAAGCAACTTTAATTCTGCTTTGAGTAGCTCGCAGGGTATATATACAGTTAGCAACCATAACACTAGATCTCTCTCAGATAAAACCTCCAGGTATCTGTAGAGTGTGTTTTATTTAACAAGCCTTCATTAAATTACTATATGTCAGGAAATGTACTATTCACTAAAGGTGTAAAATTCAGTTCACATTCTACTGAGAAAGAGCTAACTTTAAAAGAAAATTACAGCCCTAGCTGGTTTAGCTCATTGGATAGAGCATCAGCCTGCAGACTGAAGGGTCCCGGGTTCGATTCCAGTCAAGGGCACATGCCTGGGTTGCGGGCTTGATCCCCAGTAGGGAGCGTGCAAGAGGCAGCTGGTCAATGATTCTCTCTCATCATTAATGTTTCTATCTCTTCCTCTCCCTTCCTCTCTGAAATCAATAAAAATATATTTTTAAATTTTTACATTTTATAATCCCCAAAATTGAAAGCAGGGTCTAGAAGAGATGGTTGTACACGCATGTTCATAAGAGCATTATTCACAATAGCTAAACAGGGAAGCAGCCCAGGTGTCCCCGGACAGATGAATGGACAAGCACAATGTGGTATATACATACAGTGGAGTGTTATTCAGCATTAGTGAGGAAGGAAACTGACATAGGCTACAACATGGATGAGCCTTGAGGACATTACACCAAGTGAAATAAGCCCAAATAAAACTAATAGTGTGTGATTCCACTTATATGAGGTACCTAGCGTAGTCAAAATCATAAAGACAGAAAGTAGAATGATGGTTGCCAGGGCTGAGCAAAGGGGGAATGAAGAATTGTTGTTTAATGGGTAGAGTTTCAGTTTTGCAAGATGTGAAAGGGTTCCGGAGATGGATGGTGATGATGGCTGCACAACGATGTGAATATACTTAATGCCACTGAACTGTACACTAAAATGCTAAAAATGCTAAATTTATGCCAGGTGTACTTTATCAATAAAATTTTGGGGAGGAAAAAACTACATTTAAAAATTACAAGTATATAATAAAAACACAAAGAACATACTGCAGAGTCATGAAAGAGGAAGAAATTTCTAGTACCTTTATGTCGAATGGGGTGGAGGCCAGAGAAATCTTGCAGCAGAGGGGCTGGCTGAGTGAGGCCTCAGAGGACACAAAATCCATCAGTGCCTGTTTAACCACCTCTACTTAACTCACTCCTCTGCCCCCGATGTAAACCATGACTGGTTGCAGTTATAGTAACCGCCTTCTTGAGTGCCCTGGACTTCCCTGTCCCCCATGACTCGTGTGCCTCTCAGGAGTCAGAGGCACTGACTCTCCAGTGTGTATACTACTGTACTTATGGCAATTCCCCAACCCAATGATTGATACATTGTGTAAACCAATTCTATGTCACCGTGAGGAAGAAGGGAATTGTTGGTCTACAAAAACAAATGCTTTGGAATGGCGCCATAAATTAGTCACTATAAAAAAGTTGAAATTGGGTATAGCTTAAGCCACGTATCAAAAGCTGGGAGAAAATTGTAAACATCTAGATGGATTTTGCACTCAGGTTACTTGGCAAGTGCACCTAATTTCTCTTCCTCTTCAGTGAAATCAAAACTAGAAATTGTAGAACCATGCAAAATGGACACAGGTATTGCACAGTGAACTCTAAGGAACTTGAGTCAGCAGACTCATTCTCAAAGAAAAAAACCTTGGTCACTAAGGTTTGACAACGAAGTGAGACATTTGTTTTAATTTTAAATACACATATGCTCTTGTATCAAATCTCTTTTTCTACCACACCATCAGTTGCGGGTGTGATTTCCTTGGTTACGAAGACACCGTGGTTTGGGGTGCAGGCTCTGGAATGAGACTGCCTGGGCTGAATGATGGTTCTACTACTTAGAAGCTATGTGACCTCCGGCAAATGAATCTCTTTATACTTTATTTTACCAGCTATTACAGGGGGGTAATAACAGTACCTATCTATGAGATTTCTTTTAAGGATGAACTTATTTAGCACATGTAAAGCACTTAGAAGTGCCAGACACAACGAATGCCGTGTGTTAGCAGTTACCAGTACTAGTAATGGTACTGATACTACTTATACCAACTGTATTTTGCCAGGGAAAGCGGATGAAGAGAGAGCATGTGGAGAGCAACAGCCTGCGGACCATGGAGTTGTGATCATGCCAATGGGAGGTACAGTACCTGTGGGAAAGACGAATGATGAGGGGTCTCAGATCCACATGGTGATGCCGCCTTCCTGTTCCATTTCTAACCCACCCTGTGCCTCTCATTCTCTCTGCTCTCTTGGTCATTTTTTAGATGCCACATTATAATGAACATAGAGACTCAGTGGTCTCAAGCCCTAATGAATTTACAATTCAGCAAGAGGTTCTGATACATAAATAATATGAGGGAATACACATTAAGAATACATAGTATATCTTTTATGTAAAAATGTACTGATGCAAAGAAGAGGGTGCGACAACTTGACCTGAGAGAATATGATAGAAAAATGATAATTGAACTGGATGTTAAAGATGAATAAGAATTTGTAAATGATAGCATCCAGCATGCATAATGGCCATCACTAGAACAGACAAGGTAATCAAAGTGCCCTTTCCAAGTAGTTACAGCAACAAAGAAACCCCTGCCTTGCACTAAAGATCTGGAAAGTGTAACATCTGTATCCCAAGGTCACGGCTATTTTCTATTTGACGTAACCTTGATAAAACTCTGAAATATGTCATTGAGCCAAACCGCCTATCTACGATTAAGTCATCTAGATGGCTCCTGAAGTGTTCCTCTCTTCCATCTTCCTGTATTTTAGCTCTCTAGTTTAGACAACTGGCAAGATAAAAATGAACATGAAATGTTGAGTACAACCCAGGAAAAGCTATAATCATTGTTCACTGCCTCTCCCTTCAGTACAACACAATAAAAGGAGATTCCATAAAAATCATTCCATTTTGGTATCATCTATTATGGGCAATGTCATTCTGGCATTTTTGTTCTGTCTCCTGTTGATATTATAGACATGGGACGGGGGCACTAACTTTTTCCTGAATGTTCAGTAAAGGTTAGAAATGGGCAATGAAGAGATCAAGCAGCAGGCAGGGGGTTCAGCACAGAAAAGCAGCCACAGCATAGGCGCTGGAGTCAGCCAGACTCCTACCCCACAGTGTGTTCAGCGACACTGAAAAGTCACGGAGCTTCTGTTAAATGTGGACACTGTGTCTTATCCTCTGGCATTTCTGGAGGATTAAGTAAAATAACATAGAATACCTGGAACATTATAGATATTTAGTAAATGCTTCTTGAATGAATAAGCTTACAAAATGCAGTTCTTTTCATTTTTCACCTTTTTCAAGAATACTGTATTGGTTTTTAATTTCAACAGTAATTGTATTCATTTTCCTGGGATGCCATAACAAAGTACCACCAACTGGGTGGCTTGATCAACAGAAATTTGTCTCACAGTTTTGGAGGCTAGAAGTCTGAGGTCAAGGTGTTGACAGCAATGGCTGGCTCTTTCTGAGGCCCTCGGGGAAGGACCTGTTCCAGGCCTCTCCCCTGGGCCATAGATGGCTGTCTTCCTCCTGTGTTGCCTGTGTGTCTAAGTTTCCCCCTTGGTTAAGGACACCAGTCAAAAGGAAACCTACTCCAGCATGATCTCATCTTAGCTTAACTAATTACATCTGCAGCTAATTTCAAATAAGGTCACACTCTGAGATACTGGGGGGTTAAGACTTCAACATGTGAATTTGGGGGTGGGGCACAATTCAACCATAAGAGTAATGAACTCTTTGTATAATAATTCAAGAAATATAGAGATTTAAGAAATTAATAGTCTCCTCCCCCTGCCATCCAATCTCATTTCTCTGCTTTTAACATTTTAAAATAAATCCTTCCATAAGCCTTTCCATACCTACACACACACACCTCATATTATATTACTGGAGGCCCAATGCACGAAATTCATGCAAGAATAGGCCTTCCTTCCTCCGGCTGCCGGCACCAGCTTCCCTCTGGCATCCGAGACCCAGGCTTCCCTCGCAGCCCCTGCTTCATCTGGAAAATTGTCTGGTGAAATTAGCATATTATACTTTTATTATTATAGATATAGTCTTATATTTAGACACACACATATATAGTTTTTTTCTTTTTATTGAATCCAAACATATTAAACATATTACTTAGCCCCTTGCTTTTTTCACTTCACATGAATATACTCATATAAATATATGAGTATAGACCTATGTAAATATTTGCCTAATGTTCTACAGTATGAATTAATAATAATCTGTTGGTGGATATTCAGGGTAATTCCAGGGTTTGGTTCATTTTTTTAATTCAGCAATATGCAGTTTTACTCAGCTTTTCCCATAAGACTAGTGCTTTTCTTTATGTAAATTAGATTCCTAGACATAGTCTTTTTAGGTCAAAGATATGCACATTTATATTTAATATTACCAGGTGACTTTCAAAAATGTTTTAGCTATTCACACATTCATCAATAATGCCTAAGAGGTATTTGTTTTCCCCACACTTTTGCCCAAGTAGATTTGATCAGATTTTTTAATGTATCTCTCTGAAACATGAAAAATAATATATCTTTATTTCTTTAATATACATATCCCTGACTACCACTTAGGTATAGCAACTTTTCAAATGTTTACTGGCTGTCTGTATCCCTTATCTCAGAATTGCTCCATCACCATATATACCTATTTTCCTATCATATATCTTGTATTTTATCCATTTGCAGTAGTCATTATATTTAAGGAAAACTAACATCTTGTCAAATATGCTGCAAATATTCCTTCCCAACTATTATTTTTCTTTTAACTTTGTGGTACATTTTGCCATTCAGAATTTTAGGTTTTTAGGTACTGAAGTCTCTCAATTTCTTTTTTTAAAGATTTGTGGATTTTTCTGTCTTGCCCATGAATGCCTGTACCCTCCTCCTAAGATTCTTGATCTCCTTAATTATATTCCAATATTCTGTTTGTGTTTGTTGTAAATTACAAGTCTATCTTTTTCTGCCAGGTGAATATTTCATTACCATAACACTTCCTATAAGGAAATTCTTCCTTTTCTCACTAAATTGAAATGTAAGCATCACTATATATCAAATTGTTATTTTAAAAAATGCTTAAATCTGTTTCTGTACTGTGTTCTATTTCCTGATCAGTTTGTTCATCCTTGAGCCAATATCCATATTATTTGGATTGTAGTCACCATACAGGGAGTTTTAATATGGCAAATTCTCCTTCACTCTTTGTTTTATTTCATAACTAGTGCCCTGGTGCATGAATTCATGCACATTGAAAGGAAATTAATTAGAAGGTGATTGGCACGGTGGGTCTGGGTGAGAAGGACAAGACATGCTCTGGAGCCAACCTCCTGCGGTCCCTCCCTGGCCGACCACACCTGGGACAGCACCATGGCTCAAAGATTATCTGCAGAGTGAGCGGGGTCCCTCCAGCAGGTGGGATCCCTGGGCCTGTCCTGCAGGGATCAGGCTGAAACTGGCTCTCCGACATCCCCCAAGGGATCCCGGATTGCAAGAGGGCTGTTCTCGGATGACACACCCCGGAATTGGGCTCCCTCATCTCTGGTTCTGGGTGCATCACCTAAGAACCGCTGCTGCCAAGTCACTGCAGCTCGGCAGCTCCTGCGTTGAGCGTCTGCCCCCCTGGTGGTCAGTGCATGTCATACCTACTAGCCGGTTGGACGGTCGCTTAGCCTTTTATATATATAGATTTTCTTGACAATGATATACGCTTTTTCTTCCATAGTAATCTTAGAATTATCTTGACCAGTTAAAATAACAATGGGACTCTGATCCAAATTGCTTTAAATGTGAATACATATTTGGAACTGTTGATGATTAGCCCTATTCAGGAGTCACTTACATCAGCCACATGAGTTTAATATGAAAGGTGCAGCTTGGAAAGGTTTTGTAACTTATCCAAGACCACACAGCTGGAAAAATACAGAGGCCTTAGTGTCTCCCTGATGCAAAGTCCACAGCATTAGTTACCTTCTCTGTTCATATCAGAGAAGGAAGATGATAAATTAAATTATTGATATTGTCCTGACTAAAGTACACAGCAGCGTAACCATTTACAAGGCTGTCAGATGCAGGCAGAACTTGACCGAGCATGGCACCAGTTTATAAGCAAATCGTTAGTTTTTATATGTAAAAAAAAAAACAAACACATTTATCTTCCTTCAAAAAACCTATGTAGAATAAGAATGAGAGTAAACTTCCACTGAATAAGTTTCTGATGGAAATACATCTTTACTGATATGAAATTCTGTCATTATATCTTCATTTTATGGTTTTAAAACTTACTCTTCTAAAATGTAAATACCCTTAGAAAGATTACTGCACATATTGGTGTGAATTGGTTTAATTGCTACTCTTCAAACTAACCGGTGGACTCCCTGTTGATATAAAATTTTGGACTTGGGCAGTGGGGCAAGGGGATAGAAACGGATGTGGAAAATGGGACAGCACCTCAGGGCAGCCGAGGTAAAATAGAATGCTGGTGGCCAGGAGCCTGGAAAGTTGGACAGGTACCATCTGGGAAGCAGTGCAGTGTAAGAGGCAGAGGGCCACGCCTTCACAGTTTGCTTTGGGCTAACAAGTTCTGCTCAGCCATCGGGGACATGTAGTGAATCACCTCGAAGAAACCAGTTGGCTGGCCTGGCCTTGCTCTGCCTTTCTGCGTTGCCTGCGCTGATCTCCCTCCTATTCCCAGAGCAGCCACTGCAGCCACTGCTTTCCTTACCAGGACATCTGGTCACATTTAACATCTCTGCTGCTCAAAAATAAAGCTGTTTTAAGAACATTTCAAAAAATGAAACAAAAGAGCAGCTAGAAGCTCATTTTCAAGTGAGAAGCCTAACCTGAAGGTGGAAGCTAGTTGTTAAGAGATGGACCCACCAGGCAACAAATAGGAAAACAGATCAGGACTAAACCAGCCAAATCAATACCTCATCCCAGTCAGTTAACTGACCAGTCAGTAGTATTGAGCACCCGCTATGTGCAAAGCGCTGGCTAAATCGAGTTTTAAAAAAGTACTCAGTGTAATGGACTGATATTGGAGACACATCACCTGAATGTCCAACACTTCTGCATTTCTCCACCTCCTTTTTATTCTTGGCAGAATAAAATTATATTGTGCTCCACCTAGTAAATGGGAGTGGTGATGTTGACCATAACTTTTTCTACTCGTCCTGCTTGTGTATTATGCATATTTCTTTAAACTATTGGATCAAAGGCATGCTTAGACTATTTCCACACACAAAAAAAAATCAATGGGCATAGCATAACCTGATGAGTGAGTAATTTTCAATACAGAGAGAAGTCATGTCAAATTAGTACTCCATGATGCAGGATGAAATATTAGTCAAATATCCATTAACTTATTTGGAAGATTGGCATCTGTTCTAAATTTACGATGTGAATGTATAATAGTTTAGTTTAAAGCATTTTCAAGTAAAAGGGAGGTTATTTTTAAATGTGATACAAAATGTCCATTATTTAAGAGCTTAAAAATATATCTAAACATTATGAATAAAATGCAATAATATTTTAATACAGGAAGGTATCCGAAACAATTTTATGTTCTTTGCAATAGATATATGCCTCCACTAAAAAAAAATAAAAAAATAGCAAAGCACAGGAATGGAGTTTTGGAAAGTGGTTCTGGATGAGAAGTTGCAGGTTCTATCCCAGGTTATGCTCTCTCTACCTGGGATGTTGCACATGGTTGGTAGAAGATGAAAATGACATGAGGCACAGTCATAGGCTCTGAGAACTGCAAAAACCTATCAAATGCGAAACATTCTGTTATCATACAAAAATCGGTGTGCTTTAATGTGGTGTGCCTCAGTAAAAATTATAAATGCCAATGTCAAAATTCAGTAGAATTTTAGATTCAGTACTTACCTTCAATAGAAAGGCCCATTATTTGAAGGATTTTGTAGTTTTTTTGAAATGCAAAAACCATTCTAAATCAGTTTGTTTTGTGAATTTATTTGGTTTTCTTAAAATGAGGTTGCTTTATTGAATATATACAGGATAGCTTCATTTTTGTTCATCTCTTTGATTCAAAGCATTCTGTGCGCAGAGGTCTCCTAAATGCTCAGTTTGGTAGTGACTACTTTCCATCCCGCCCTCCTACTCAGGACACAGAAAACAAAGGCAGTACTGCCACCAACAGGAAAGTGGAAGTCCCAGTAACTCCACTTAAACCCCAATTCTCCATTTTCTCTACTTAGAACTCTTGTTAAATAAACTAAGTCATAGTATGGACAACAGAGAAACATGGAAAAGAGCTCTTCGGATGAATGAAACTTAAATGTAAAACTAAGAAAAGTAACATCCTGTAACAGCAAAAACAAACAAACAAACAAAAACCAGTATCCTGGAATAATAGACTGAGAGGCAAGTGTTCTGCGTTAAAGTGCAGCACAGTAAGAAATAAGAAGTCTCCATGAAAATCTTCTTCCTTGTCTACATGATTAAAATACAGATTTCTTAAAAGCCAAAGAAAATACTGACATGCATTAGTAAAGAATTTGATTGGCAAAATATAATTTCATTATAATACTGTTGTATAAGAGTGCAGATGTATAATCTGCACTCCACATGCTGCAAAGTTTTGCTTTTATTGCAAAAATAAAGGTTAAATGTTACAAAAAGCATCATTCAAAATTACCAGGAAAAAGTGGAATACTAACATTTAAAAAGTATATAATATAATTTTCTTAAAACTAAAAGGTTTATGCAATTATAAATTATAATTATATACATTTATATGTTATAATTTATATTTTAAAGTTTGGACACAATTGAGGGGTAGGTATAGATAAATTCATGTAAGATTTTTCAAACTCTTACATTCAAAGTCTCTCACAGTCCTTGATCTAGAATCATCTTTTTGATCATTAGAGAAAATTAGAAATGTTCTTTCTGTAGTCACAGACATGAGAAGAAAAGTGCGGGTGCCATTAAGCCCCCAGCTCCTCCCATCCATTTTTTTTAAACTACTCAACCCTTCTCATTTCAAATAGCTCACAATTACAAAAGACCAAATTTCTCACTCAGTTACACCCACACAATTCCCACTGGGGTTCTTTCTTTCTTTCTTTTTTTCTTTTTTTCTTCCTTTCTTCCTTTTTTAGCAAATTGCATAAACACATCTGAAGCTACATTTATCCCAAATGAATATGGGCACTTATTTATTTTACTTTCAATTAATATTTCTTCGATATTAAATAAATTTCTTAGAATATTAATGAAAAATATCAAAGGTCCTAGAAAATCTATTTTAGTCAGTGTGTTTTTCAATTACAGTTTATATTCAATATTATTTTGTATTAATTTCAGCTGTAGAACATAGTCGTTAGACAATCATATAGTTTACTCTGATATTTCCAGTACCCAACTATGTAATATTGCAATACATAGTTATTACAATATTATTTCCTATGCAGTACTTTACATCCCCATAGCTATTTTGTAACTACCAATCTATGCTACTCAATCCCTTCACCTTTTTCACCCAGTACCCAACCCTCCTCCCCTCTGACAAACATCAGTCTGTTCTCTGTATTGATGTCTGTTTCTGTTTTATTTTTCATTTATATTGTCTTTTAGATTACACATATAAGTGTAATCATCTGATATTTGTCTTTCTCTGACTGACTTATTTCAGTTAGTATAATACCCTCTAGGTCCATCCATGTTGTCGCAAATGATAAAATTTTGTTCCTTTTAAAAGTGTATATATGTACTACCACTTTCTTTTTTAAATATATTTTATTGATTTTTTACAGAGAGGAAGGGAGAGGGATAGAGAGTTAGAAACATCAATGAGAGAGAAACATCAGCTGGCTCCTGCACACCCCCTACTGGGATGTGCCCACAACCAAGGTCCAGGGGTCCCCAAAGGTGTGGACGGAGTCGGCGAAGAAGGAATGACACAGAGACAGCGTTCAGTTGATCAGCAGCCTAGCCAGGATCTCTAGCCAGGATCTCCAGCCAAGTTCTGTTCAGGATCTCCAGCGAAGTTCTGGTTAGGATCTTCAGCCAGGTTCTGTGTCCATGTTCTCTTGCTAGGTTCTCCAGGTTCTCCAGCCAGGTTCTGTAGCCATGTTCCCTTGCTAGGTTCTCCAGCCAGGTTCTGTCCAGGTTCTCCAGCCAGGTTCAGTCACCAGGTTCTAGTCAGGTTCTCTTGCCAATTTCTGTAGTCAGGTTCAGTCCAGGATCTTTTGCCATGTTCTCTCCAGCGAAGTTCTTCTGTCTCTAGGTTCTGTGTAGGTTCTGTCTTCTAAGTTCTGTCTTGTTACATCTGTATTTATACCAGTTGATTCCAATCCTATCAATCTCTATTCCAAAGGTTAGGGCGTTTCTTATCTCCATTCCAGGGAGTAAAGATTATGTAGCTTAAGCATGATTGTTCGTAGTTAAAGTGATTAATTACCCGCCTGGCACTTAGTTGAGGGGTTTTATTCCCTCCCTAACTTCAGGGGAAAATCCCTACCTGGGGAAACAACCTTTCTCAGAGACCTTGGTTAAAAGACATAGTGCCAAGAAGGTGAGCAAACATATTAAGAACAGTATGCCATATATGCCAGGTCCCTTGAAACAGCAAGCATGGACTGGCTCCCGGCACACATGCCCTTGACCGGAATCAAACCTGGGACCCTTCAGTCGGTAGGCCGACACTCTATCCACTGAGCCAAACCGGTCAGGGTAGTACTACCACTTTTTTATCCACTCTTCTACTGATGGGCACTTGGGTTACTTCTATACCTTGGTTATTATAAATAACACTGCGGTGAGCATTGGGGTGCTTACATTCTTTCAAATTAGTATTTGGATGCTTTGGATATATAACCAGAAGTGGAATGGCTGGGTCATAAGGCAGTTCCATTTTAAATTTTTTAGAAACTTCCATTCCATAATGTTTTCCACAGTGGCTTCACAACTCAACACAAAAACAACAACAACAATCCAATTCAAAAATGGGCAAAGGGCATAAATAGACACTTTTCCAAAGAGGACATACATATGGCCAATAGACATACAACAAATGCTCAACATCACTAATCATAAAAGAAATGCTAATTAAAACCACAATGAGATATCACCTCATATCTGTCAGAATGGCTATCATCAATAAATCAACAAATAGCGAGTATTGGGGAGGATGTAGAGAAAAAGGAGCCCTCATACACTGTAGGTGGGAATAAAGATTAGTCAGTGTGGTTTTAACTCTTGACTTTCAACCACCTATTAAGCACTTGCTATATGACAGTCTCAGTCTGAGATACGGGTGTGCCAAAATGAACCAACATACAGTTTTCTTGATTCTAAAACTAAGAAGTAATAAAAGGACACATTTTTTAGCTCTAACCTATGCATATATTTATTTGTAGCTATTCCATGTAGAATTCACAAGATGAAAATATAGGTTATAATAGCAATTGCTGGGGAAAGTTGACAACTCTGATAATTTCCCTAACTTGTTTCATCCACCTGTTAGGTACTTAGATGTCAGTATTCAGTGTCGAGTAACATTTTCCTTCTATCGCATTACACTATTTAGATCACACCATTCTGAGTGTGCGATTCTTCAAAAATGAAGATGACATGATTTAACTATTCCTAAAAGGGCAGAGGGCCCAGATCCGTTCAAAATTTCTCCACCTCTATTTCTTCTTTTTTCAGAAAGTTTCTGATCCACGGAACACAACTGTGAGAAGGTGTGCAATGTTGCTGATTTGACGTGTGGCCCTCTAGCTCACCATGCTTTCTCAGCTTGCATTTTTTCAATAGTTTCTCAGCTAGAATCCTTGTCCCTAGACTCACCCACATGCCGATCCATTTTATCTACTTATAAACCCTTCAATGTTGTTTTATAACCAACTATATAAAATCAAAATTTCCTGGAGTGGCATTTGAAGACCTTCACATCTGATTCTTTTCCCTTAGCTCCTGCCATATCAACTTCTTGTAATCCCAGAAATCTATTCTGCTGCCTCTCACATCCTGACCTTTGCATATTTTAGTCCTTCTGCTTGGGATTCCCTTCTTTCCTTCTGTTCCCTTGTTCTGGATAAACTTTATATCCTTCAGTGCTCTGCTTAACTATCTTATTCCCCAGAACCTTCCGTGGTCTGGAAAGGGGTCAAGGGACTATCGTAGAGTAGGGTAGGAACCTATTGAAAATTGTCCTTCGAACCATGTACTCACCCCATCCTGTCTCTGTGCATATCATTTTGGGGGAATCATCTGTTTAATTATCCATATTTCCAATTCTAAAAGCAGGGAGTCAGCCTTATTCACCTTTGAATCTTCACTCCATGACACACAGTAGGCGCTCAGTAAACATACTAAAGAATTAAGGAGTAAATTTGCTCTCCCTAAAATGAAGCCTAAAATGATGGCTTGTCTGCTCACATTAGCATGAGGTTCTAATCTACCAAACAGAGTGCTCATGGAGATTGATAACTCACAGGAGAAGATTCTCTTGCTATAAATTATGCAAATGGAATCTGTATGAGGATAATTGCTTAAAACATTTTCTTTTGTTTAAGCATTAAGAATCAACTTGCTCTGGTTTTTAATGTACTGACCAGCAGGGCAATACAACATATCAGAGAAGGGATGGAGAGCTGAATGCAGATTGAGGAGCCATAAGTCATGTCTTTTTGTCCTAAAGGACTGCTCATTGAGTTGATTAACAAGCAACAATCAATTGGCTACTCACCTTTCAGGCTTTGTCAAATGGCCAGCTGTCCTCCCCAGGTGACACCCTTGTCATCTCCCAACTGTAGCATACCTCTCTACATATGAGTATCGAGAATTACTAGTAGATTCATTACTCACATAATGAAAGATAGGTCAATCCAGGCTGACTAAAGCCCCAGTCCTGAAAGTGGGCTGAGTCATAAGGTATTCCCACGGCTGCCATTGATACTAGACTTTCATCATCACCCAGATATGTACGCTTAGACCGGGGAATTCTTTCCAGCACCAGTAGTCTGGAATTACATTCTCGTTCCTTACACTTCTGTTCTGCATTTATGTGCTGCTGTTGCTTTTGTTTGTATAACTGATTGCACTTTAAAAAGAAAACCAGGTTTAGCAAATTTCAAAAAATGCTTGGCACTGATTAAAACAAAGAGGATTAATGACCAGTTCCAAGAAACCATTTCTGCTGCTGGTAACACTGTCTAGAATTTTCATTTTAAATCCTGAAAATAAAGCTGAAAAAAAAATCTGAGAATGAAAAGTAATAAATTCTAAAGTGCTCAAAATAGTAATACTCAAAGTTTTATATTATGGAGGGGTAAGGTTTGCCACCAAAAACAAGCAGTATAGATATCTTGATAACATCTTCATTTTCATGTATAAGCAAAATATCTATATAAAATAATTTGTCATATTAGCTTAAATAGTATCACCAGTAAAAAGCAATATAATGGGATTTACTCCAAGGGTAGTCTCGCTCTTCTAGGATTTGATTAACATTTTTTCAACTGTTATTTCTCTTAGCTACAGGATGATAAATGGCATACATAAATGTTAGCCTAAGGCACTGTAAGATTATGTGACTTGGGAATCATCAAAGAGTAATTAAATAATGGTTAATCCTTGTCTAAGATTTAAGTGTGTTTTATGGTATTTGATAGCTGCAAAGAAGAACAAAGTACTGAGCTCTGAATCTCAATACCTGTTTAACTCTAGGTTTGTGATTTGGAAAAAATCAAGTCATTCTCCCTGCCTGCCTTCATTTGTTCCCTGTGCTAGCCAGTGAAAATATGATTTAGCCAAGGTCTCAGTAGTTTCTGATTCTCATTTTCCTTATCTGTAAGATGGGGCTTTTATGATGATATTTTAAAAATGTATTTTTATTGATTTCAGAGAGGCAGGGAAAGGGAGAACTCTAGAAATATCAAAGATGAGAGAGAATAATTGGTCAGCTGCCTCCTGCACACCCTCCACTGGGGATCGAGCCCTCTACCCAGGCATGTGCCCTGACTGGGAATCGAGTCATGATCTCCTGCTTCATAGGTCGATGCTCCACTACTGAGCCATGCCGGCTGGGCTTAAAGTACTGTTTAAATGGTTAGCAGTCGTACAAATGTCAAATGTTATTATAGCTAAAATAATGACGAGAATGTTTAATGAAAATATTAAAATATTTGCTTCACTTTTTAATAATTTTATGTGGAAGTAAAGTCAAACTTACAGAAAGATGCACAAAGAATCTCCATATATCTTTAATCAAGGTCACTTATTTATAACATTTTACCTCATTTTCTCACGCTTTCCCTCTCTACCTCTCTTTCTTTCCTGGACAATTTAAACATAAGTTACATGCATCATGGCCCATCACTCCTGAATATCTGTGTTTCCTAAGAGTATGGGTATTTGCTTACATAACCACACTACAGTTTTCAACTTTTGTAAATTGTGTTGATAAACTACTGCTATCTCATTTGCATCCATATCCCACTTTGTCAATTGACCCAATGACGTTCCTTTTGGTCTTCTCTTGTCCAGGCTTCCGCTTAGATTAGGTATTGCATTCATATTAGTTGTCATGACTCTTTAGCCTCCTTTAATCTGAAACTTTTCACACCCTTCCTTTGTCTTATATGATGTGGACAATTTTTAAGAATACAGTCCTCCTATATTTTGTAAATTGGAAGATTTCTTATTCTTTAGTTGTTTCACTATAATGATCTGTAATAATAAAAGCATAGTATGCTAATTAGACCAGACAGCCAAACGACCTTCAGGACATCATTCCAGACGTTCTTCGGATGAAGCTGCTGTGGCAGGGGCCAAGGCAGAGGTGGTTAGGGGCGATCAGGCAGGCAGACAAGCAGTTAGAGGCAATCAGGCAGGCAGGGAAGCGGTTAGGGGCGATCAGGCAGGCAGAGGCGGTTAGGGATGATCAGGCAGGGAGGCAGAATGGTTAGGGGTGATCAGGCAGGCAAGAGAGCAGTTAGGGGGGAGCAGGCAGGCAGGAAAGCAGTTAGAGGCAATCAGGCAGGCAGGCGAGCAGCTAGGGGCAATAAGACAGGCAGGCAGAGTGGTTGAGGGACCAGGCAGGCAAGCAGTTAGGAGCCAGCCATCCCAAATTGCAAGGGGGCTGTCCGAGGGGTTCCAGATTGCGAGAGAGTACAGGCGGGGCTGAGCCCCCCCAACTCCCCGCACGAATTTTGTGCACTGGGCCTCTACTTATTTTATATTTATCAACTGAAGGTTCTACTCCTCCCACTGGGAACTTAAAAGCTATCCCTGCATGTAAAACAATAGCATGCACAGTGTCTGGCTTGCCACAAGTGATAATGTAGTGTTCATTTCATCCCCTCCTCTCCTGCCCTGTTTCTTCCCTTCATTCTTCTCTTTTTCTATGGGTCCTTAGACTGTGACATCCAACTTCCTCTCCTCTCCCTTCCTGGTATCTGCACTATATGGATCATGGACAGAATGTCATGTCTGTTCACATCATTCCCACAAGGGGAAGAGGGGCCAGAAAGGCTCATCCTTGATTCTTCCATGGTGTCGCTCACCTTCTTAGCCTCCTTCGTTTCTTCCTACTAAATGACAGATTCCGTCATATTGCACTTTTCCAGCACGTGACTTTATTTCACTTGAACCTTGAGCAACCAAATGTGTTGGGCAGTGTTCATTATCACAATTTTGTAGATAATGAAACAGAAGCTCAGACCCATTGAGTCTTTTTCTCCATATTCAGGCACCTGTATGGTTATAGGTTCAGGCTGAAATCCGCGGGTTTGGGTTGCTAGCCAATGTTTCCCCACTACAATTTGATGCCTCCTTATAGTAACTTTACATCTATAGACCCTATGTGATCCCATGGCATGGTGGTCGAAGATGCAGGACACTGAGGTTAAGCTGCCTTTTCTTTTGCGGAAATGGTAGAGGTAGTTATAGCTGGCACATTTAGTACATATGGTGCTTAAACTCTTACTTAAACAAACTTGAAATTTGGCAAAAATAGAGAAATATATTTGTTGTAATATGCACTTAGAAAATTTGAAAGATATAGCTCAGAAATGTTCCGTAATTATTCATCAAAATTAATGTGAAATCTCACAAATAATAGCTTTAAAACGAGGAGTTCATATTTCAAAGATATTACATTACACACAGTCATGAAAACATCAAACAAGAGACGGGGAAGGGATCTAAGGGATCCTGCCCAACTTTCTTATTAACAGCATAACATGCTCCTTAAAGAAAATTTAGAAATACACAAAATGTTTAAAGGGAGGTTACTAACTACAAATGCGGAAACTAAGAAAGAGAGAGTCTTAAGTATCTTGTATGTGGCCACACTGGGTGTCAGTGACATACCTGGGCTTAGACCTTGGACCTCCTGCTGTTAGTCCAGTAGGCGCTTGCCTACATTTTTCTGAGTTATTTGTGATATAAATTTGAAAATGTTCTAATCCTCTCATATAGAACAAAAATATACACTGACCTAAGCTATATAGAGCCAAGATAGACTTGTAGCAAGATTAAATATGAAATTGAGCAAATACTATTTTTAAAAAAAGAATGTCATCATTTGGGGCCCCTACTGAGGGAAATGTGGTGAGATACCTTTAGCCTCAGGTAAGCAGGTGAGAGTAAGGTGTACTTCAGTTGCCTTGTCTCTTTAAGGATTTTCTCAAATTGGGCAGTCAGCTAAGGCCTGGGGTATTTGTAATAATCACACCCATTTTAAATTAACTATTATATATGCTGAAAGATAAGAGTTGAGGTTCGTTTTTCGGTACATGGATGTTCACTTGTCCTAGCACCATTTGTTTGATATTTTGAATAATAAGATATCAAATTAACTTCAGAAAATCTCAAACATCAAATCTACACATAGGCAACATGCATATTCCATAAGCAAGCTTTTTCCCCTTTAAATAGGCCTCTCTCGGAAATAGACTTAATCTTTTATACATGTAGCCAGAGAAAAATGAGGAACTTGCTTTCTCTCAAAATATGGTAAAATAAGGTAAGTACCCATATTATTGTATGTCATAAATGCTTTCATTTGGGAATTTTCTTAAAGAAAAATCACAAGTAGGAGTTAAAGAGAATGGGATTTCGGGAAGCATAAGTGAAGCAATTCTTCTAATTTATCAAGCATCCAAGATAGACAAATGCAGAGTATCAAATCTGCAGTTCTATAAATGAGCTGGTCACAAATGCTCCAGTTCCAAAATGATTTGCAGTTCATGATGAGTTGAATTTTTTCAAAAACTGTCCACTTGGTGGCACCGTGGTGCTGCTTCAAGAAAGAGCCTGTTGATTTGGGTAAAGGTCCAGTTAAGGGCTGATTTCTCATGGAGGGCTTTGCGATTCTTAAACATGTGGTCATACCACAATACGTGCCAACAACTGACAATTGCCCTAGTCATTTGTCCAAGAGAAGAAAGAAAAGTATGTGTAGGTGGTTCAAGTAAAGACAGAGCAGGATTTAAGTGGCCTTGTAGGACAGGTTGAACAAGTGGATGGATGGAAGTCTACCAGACCTATCTTCTACCTTATTCTTAAACAGAAATGCCTCCACGGGGTTTTTTAATTCTCTCTTCTTATGTCTTGATTTTGAGCAGAAAATTTGACACTAATAGCTTCAGCACAAATGAAAACTCAAGTTGAGCTTCATTTGCTCCGTAATAAATATTTAGAACTAGTGGTGCCATCATCATTGGGCACCATAAGTTACATGTGAGAAGGCTAAACACAGTTCTTACCCTCAGTGTCCTTGCCGTCGACCTGTGAAGACACGACGTATGTGTAAAACAGTAATTGCTGAATTGTGTGCGAGAGGGAGAGCCAAGTGGAGGCCATAATTATAAAGGCCTTCGCTGAGCAGGTGGGACTGTCGCTGCTGATAAAGAATGGCTTCACTGTGGCTGCACAGCTGAGTGGAAAGAAGGCAGGAGGGAGCAGGACTGGGCAGTTGTTCTGGTGGCCTGGCTGGGAAGGGGGAGGTCAGAGCCTCCTGCTCTGCAGCAGTTGGAGAAGCAGCCACCCCAGCTGGGTCCTCTGGCCTCTCCATCCAGCTGGTCCATTACTCAGTGCATCCACTGACCCACTGATCCATTTTGTAAGTTATGTACACTTATTTCTTCCAGATATTGGGGTGAATACAAACTATTGCTTCATTTAATTTATATTTTTTGTAGTTGAATTGGAAGTTTGAATACCAAATGAGTGAGGTTTCTGTGAAATAACTTGGTAAATAGTGAACCTAGAGAATCAAGTCCCTACTTCTTAGAAAAGTATTGATTTCAATCCCTATAGGAGTGAAATGACATGAAGCCTCAGGTATACTCTAAAATATTTCAGCAAAGAAAAAACAATACATATTGTAGTGTTGTATAATTTTGCTAATTATTGATTTGGGGTGATGGGTATATAGGGATTTATAGTACTATTCTATTTTTATATGTTTGAAATGTTTTATAATTCCTTCTCCTTACAAATTAGTCCATCGTTTGAAAAGATAATTCTGGAAATGGGCAAGACTGATCCTGAAGTTAAGGTAGGTGGGTTCAGGTGAGGGTGTGAATGATGAGGAAATGAAGCAGAATTTAGCACTAAGACCCTTCAGCTGGGAAAACCCCATTTACCAATTTATTCTACCCAAAGCATGATGGAAATAATGTGCTTCCTCCCAGAGAGATTTGCTAGATAAAAAAATCTGCAGGAAGTGGACTGCTGCTCCATGCTTCGGTTCACTTGCCCAAATGTGACAAGAAGGAGTTAAAGAGAAGATCAGTCACGTGTAGATTATCAGGGACTGTGCAATGGGACCACCTGCTAAGGAAGGATTATGTGCACTCTTAACCATTAAAGTGCTTTTATACAGATTCTCTCAAATATATGAGAAAAGCCATTCTCAGCTATGTCTGTGCTCTAGAATGACTCTAGCAACCGCCTCTCTCACCTATAGGCCAACGAGAAAGAGGCCGGCACACCAAGAAACATTGGAAAAGAAAGAGAAACATTTTTTACAAATTAGCCATTGTGTTATTCCAGGCAGAACATAGGACCAAAAGTAAGAAAACTTTTAGGTTAGAATTCTGGCTCTTCCACTTTTGAGGTGTGTGATTGGAGGCAATTTATCTAACTTTCCTAAAATTCACTTTATGCCGCTAAAAAATAGGGGTGCTAGTCACTTCACAGGTCTGCTGTGAGCAACAGACAGTGTAATGAAGTGTTTAGAAGAGTTTACTGTGGCCATAATTTGCACTGCAAAGGCTCTGCCCTCCCACTTCCCCAGTATGCACCCCACAAGTCCTCCGGTTCACAGCAGATGAGGGTAACTACACAGGATTACAAATGACAGGTTCAACGGAGACCCAACCAGGTATGAGATGAAAGCCATTTGGGAATGATAGGAAAAGCAGAAGAACCTGGTTGCCCCCCAGGTGGAAAGTAAGATATAGGAGCAAGCCAGAAGATTGGAGAGAGAACGTGTGGGAAACACCGCTTCAAAAGGGAGAATGATGTAAGGCACAGCACCTCTCATCTTCCCTGCGGAGGAAGGAAGTGTTTCTCAAGTAGCACTGCCAGCCTCTCTTTGTCCTCTCCTTATCTCCTCCACCTGAAAGGTGGGGGGATGCGTCTGATTGGTGAGTTTGGAATGAGACACAGAACTAACAGAAGCTAGCCCTTTCCCCTTCCTTTCTCTCAGCTGCCTGCCTGCCAAGAGCACGGACTCTGGTCGGCTTCATCTCTGATAGCACTGCTGTAAGTATAGCATGGGTACATGGCGAAAGTGGGCTTTCCTATACTGAAACTTAGCATCAGACAGAATTACGTATTCCATCAATGCCAGAAAATTGTAGGCCTACTCCAAGAGGGCAGATCCCCATTTACAACTGAATTTAGCACATGGCCTACCCATTCTGCCATAAAATCTATCTATAAATGGTGTTGATTGATTGCAATTTTCAAATCAACCTATAGATAAAGCATAGGTGATATAACTAGTTATAGAATAGACTGTAAGTGCTGTAAATCTTGATAGTGAAAAAAAATAGTGATATTATTGACCAATAGTTGGTGAGACATAGAGGAAAGAGATGGTATTATGCATTGAATGTTCATGATCTCCCAAGTTCATATGTTAAAATCCTAACCCCCAACAGGATGGTTTCTGGAGGGAGGGCCTTTAGGAGGTCATTAGGTCATGAGGGTGGAGCCCTCATGAATGGGGTAAGTGTGACCTTATAAAGGGGACCCCAGAGAGCGCCTTGCTCTGCTCTCTGCCATGTGAAGACACATGACAGTATGGCCACGTGCAAACCAAGAAGTGGACACTCACCAGACACTGAATCTGTTGGGGCTTTGATCTTAGGCTTGCCTCCAAAACTGTGAGAAATGAATGTCTGTTATTTAAGCCACCCAATCTATGGTACTTTGTTATTGCAACCTGAACTGATGAAACAGATAGTCTTTTAAAAACATAAAGCAGCCCAGCTGGCATGGCTCAGTAGTTGAGCATCAACCTATGAACCAGGAGGTCATGGTTCAATTTTCAATCAGGGCGCATGCCCGGGTTGTGGGCTCGATCCCCAATAGGGGGTGTGCAGGAGGCAGCCGATCAATGATTCTCTCTCATCATTGGTGTTTCTATATCTGTCCCTCTCCCTTCCTCTCTGAAATCAATAAAGATATATTTTTTAAAAAAAACATAAAGCAGTTATCACTCCCCTGCTCAAAACCTCCAAGGCGTTTTTCTATGGTCTCCTAGCCCTATTCAGTGGTGAGAACCTTTTTTCTGCAAAGGGTCATTTGGATATTTATAACATCATTTGAGGGCCATACAAAATTATCAGCTTAAAAATTAGCCTGCTATACTTGGTCAAACATTTAATTAACTCACCCCTAAGGCCTTGGCAGGGCCAGACCAAAGGATTTCCGGGGCCTTATACGGCCTGTGGGACAGATGTTCCCCACCCCTGTCCTACAGGATCTGCCCCTGCTATTCTCCTGTCTCCTCTCGTGCCCACGTACTCTCACTCACAACATTCCAACCATTCTGGACCAATGACAGCTTCTAAAAGACGAAAACTTTTCCGCTGCTCATCTACCTGAGAAGTAAATGTGAAGCCTAATGCTCCCCTCTCCAATTCAGCTTAACTTCCTCTCTCCCTCAACAACAGGTACGCAAACGACATCCTGCTCCCGTTCACTCATGTTTTCAAGAGCTGCCTTTGTGAATAGTTGAACTTAATCGCTTTCTAGTGTCCCGCTGTATGAATAAATCCCGTGTACTTATGCTTTCCCCAACTGATGAACATTTAAATTGTTTCCAGTGGGAAAAAGAAAGAAAGAAAGAAAGAAAGAAAGAAAGAAAGGAAGGAAGGAAGGAAGGAAGGAAGGAAGGAAGGAAGGAAGGAAGGAAGGAAGGAAGGAAGGAAGGAAGAAAGAAAGAAAGAAAGAAAGAAAGAAAGAAAGAAAGAAAGAAAGAAAGAAAGAAAGAAAGAAAGAAAGAAAGAAAAAAAATAGTTTTCAGTGTTTGGCTGTTGCTAGTAGATTTTTAGGAAACATCCTTTATTAAATTTAAGAAGATTCTTTATACATATCATCAAATAGGATGTTTTTACAATACCTAAATCTTAAATTTCATCAGATATTATTATTATGATTATCTATTAAGGTGTTTATATATGTTTACTTTTTTAATAAGTCAATGCATTAAATTTACCTGGATAGAATTTTCCAATATGAAACTATCCTTGATTTGTGAGATAAACTCAGTATTGGTCATGATTACTGTTTTTAAATACTGCTACCTGGATTTAGTATACTAATAATTTGTTTCTTAATTTCGCATCTGTATCCATTGATGAGGTTTATCAATAAATTGAGTACTTAGTTTCAATGTATAAGGTTATGCTGCTCTTATACAAATGAGTTGAATATTTTTTTTCTTTTTTTTCTTGTCTAAAATGTTTATCTACCTGTTTCTTGAAACTTTTATGCAACTCATCCTTTGTTCCCTAAAAGATATTCTTTTGGAAGAGTAGAGTTGTTAAAATTGATACCATTTATCTAGTGGTTATTCATTTATTTGGGTTTTCTATTTCTTCTGAGTTTGTTTTAATATTTACATTTTTTTCTAGAAAATTGTCCATTTCATTTGTTTTTAAATTCATCAGCAAAACAGTCGATTAGGCTGTACCCAGGTATAGTTTTCTGTACTGAATTTGATCAGTTTTCATAAGAATATATATTTTTATTTATCTCTTGGAAAAATAGGTTTTGAGTTTGTTAATTATTACTATTGGTGACTTTTCTTTGCTTGTTTTCTCTGTTCATTTTTACTCTTAAGGTTGTGAACTTCTTACATTTTCCCCCATAAGTTCAATGTTTTATATTTATAGAATCTTCAATTAAATCATGAAATCACTTCTTGAAAATAATATTTATTGTTTATAAGTGAATACACTAAAGTATAAATTTCCTCCTAAATATTGTAGCTGCATAATACAAAGTTTGAAATATAGTGGGAGTGGGGGGTTCTCAGTCTTAAATATTGTATCATTTTCTTTGAAGTTTCCTCTTTAACCCATGGATTTTTTAGGAGTACTGGTGTTTTGCTTTGTTTTTAACTATCATTTTGTTATTACTTTCTAATTTAATTACATTATAGTTTTTTAAAAAACATGGTCTACCTGATAGTAATTTTTTGAAATTTGTTGAAACATTCTGTAACCTAATATATGTTTAATTTCCATAAATATTTTATCTATGCTTGAAAAGAATGTCTATTCTTCATGTATTGGGCAAAAGGTTTTGTGTTTGGTTTGCATGTCTGCGTATGATAAACTCTTATACTAGTAAACCAGATATTATTTATTCTTACAGATTTTTATTTTTGTCTATTTTATCTATCTGTGCTTGATCAAGGTGTTTTATTTAATTATTCAAATATCATTGTGGATTTTTCTACTTCTCTTTGTGGTTTGCTTTTTATATTTGAAGCTCTGTTGTCAAGTCTGTCCTTGCTCATGATTACTATGCTCTTTGTGGATTGTTCTTTTATTATGCGTAGGTCTGCTTCAGTCCTATTATTGCGTCTTTTTGGTCTGACTTTAACCTTGCATAATAGGTTCTGTTTTGATTATGATCCTATTGTACTTTAGCTAGTGGTTTTCTTTTATGGGAATGTCTATACACAGTAAGTAGCTGTATTTTATGAAATCCTTTATTGGTATTTTAATAGCTGAGTTTAATCAATTGATACTTATTTTGATTATTGAAACATTTAGAATTATTTGTCACATTGTGTGTTTTATATTTACCAGGCTTTTCTTTCCTTCTTTTCTACTGTTTCTTTTCTTCAGTTGATTTGATAAAGTTATTTATTAAAAATTAAAGGTTTCTGTATCTCTTTCCTCATAATAAAATTATAACTTTTTTGCTATATACTGAGCTTCCCTTTCTCATGTACAGGCATTAATTAATTTATGAGTGTGTTTATCAGTTAGGCATCATACTTCTTCCCTACAAATTTGTTTTGTTGTTCATCTTTATAAAAAGCTCTTCAGTTGAGCTACAATGGACAGAAAATTATTTGTGTGGATCTGAATCATGTCTATATTTTAAAATAAATGTTGAACGATAGATTAGCTGGGCATAAAATAATATTTCTGTCTTCCAACAAAACTCCAAGGAATTGAAATAAACCAGTCCTTCACTGAAGGATTAAGACCTTAAGCATCAGGCTCTATGCCAAATATCTTAACACACTGTTTTATTTAACTACGACACTGTTGAAGAAAATGACCCAGAGAAATTAAGTACTTTGTCAAGTCATGATCTCCAAAGCAGAGGTGGGACTCAAAATTCAGATCTGCCTCGTTTAAAAGCCCACTGTTTTCACATCCAACAGTGCAACAATGCAAACATAAAAAGTAAAGTAAAAGGAAGTTTAATCTCCAGTAAATTCATTTCATGACAGAAAGAGACAATTCAGGTATCTAACAAAGAAAATGTCCAGCCGAAAAACATTCCCACTTAACCTGACTCTCTTCTGTAACTCTATAAAAGTGTCAGAGATTTGTGGGTATTTTCAGGAAACTGACAACTTGTGGACGGAGCGTAACTTTTGTTCATCTATAGACTTCCTCTACTCCAGTGAGAAAGCAATTTTAAAAAGCCTTCTATTTCTCTCCCTCTGAATGTGAGGTCCTCTATTATTTTCTGTTGTCAAAACTCGGACAAAACTTATTATTTTATTAGGTCATTGGCTATGATTTATATGTCTCCTAGGAGCAGTGACTGTAGACAGAGAGAGTGATAGGAATTATCAGGCCCCGAGTGGACTGAGCTCACCCATTAAGTTAGCCTGTCTGCCCTGCTCTTGACAGTTATTAATGCTTCCGCTTCCTGCCGCTCCCAATGCTTTTTCTTCTGGAGTGCCAATTCCAGATGCTACTGTTACATGTGGCAGCACTTATAGCCCAAACATGCCAGCGGTTTCTGTGTCTTGGGCATAGTCCTGCTGTAACAGTTCCCCGGTTGGCCCCCGTCGATGCATTATCCAAGAAGCACAAAAGGACCAGTCAGAGCCCCTGAAACAGCAGGCATATCCTTGCTGAGGCACTTAAAAGTTCAAACTGTTTCTCAGTAAACAAAGCGTGGTGTGTTGCTAACTCCCCGTTAACCTGACAGTCCTTGCTTTACCTTCATCGGCCTGCATTGTGCTGTAGCCTTAGTGGCCAATGAGCCCTACTAGCCAGCCCTTTGCCCACAATAAGAACTGTTTCCCGTTGCAGGATGGGCAAATAGGGACAGTGAGAGATATGATTTCCCTGTATCAGTCAGGTATGCTTGGTTATGCTGTGGTAACAAATGATCCCCAAATCTCAACAGCTTACCATAGTAATAAATAGTTCTATTTTGCATTTATATTTATAGCCGTTGTGGGTTAGCCTCAGCTCTACACTGTGTTGTCCAGGACCCAGGCTAATGGAGCAACCTCTCCGGGGAACATTAAGTCTGTGGCAGAGACAAATGAAGCGTGACAAACACAAACTCGTTCTTCAAGCTTCTGGCCCCACTTCGTCAACGCAAGTCATACAGCCATTCCCGACATCATCAGAGAGGGGATGTGAAACCCTCCTTCGGGGAGCCGTACCCCAGGGCGGGGCAGCAAACATTTTGAGCATTAATACAATCTACCACTCTCACTTGGATGGAGACCTCTCATGCCTAAGAGGAGCCCATCTATGGAGCCCACGTCTCAAGACTTCACAGGATTCCGCCAGGGCAGGGGAGGCCCGCCCCTTTTCTCGGCCTCCCCTGCCACCTGCCACATGGCCTGGAGCTCCTGACATTGACAGATGGGCCGGGTGTCCTGGAGACTCCCTGAGGTGAGTCAAGGCATCGCTCCTGGTCTTTGTAAATCCAAGGCTGTGTGACCCCAATGCCTGAAGAAGCAGACCTCAGCCCTTGCCCAGCCCCTCGGGCAGGGTAGGGAGAGGAGCCCCTCCATCAGACCCCACATTTGTGTCAGCGAAGGACACTCCACTCTGAGGCACTTATTTCTGCAGCCCGCCAAAGACCGAATTAGATCACTTTGAAGGAATACATTATGACCATCTGTCCATTCAGATAAATCACTGACCTTCCTTTTTTTTTTTTTCCCTAGCAGTAGGGTGTTCATGACAGTTGTCTCTGTGATAAATCTTTACCAGTTTAGTAGCATAAACGTGGTTGTGCTTGATGTTTTATGCTATGATTATTGCTGTGTTGAAATGTCTAGGACAGTGATGGCAAACCTCTTGAGCTTGGCGTGTCAGCGTTTTGAAAAACCCTAACTTAACTCTGGTGCCGTGTCACATATAGAAATTTTTTGATATTTGCAACCATAGTAAAACAAAGATTTATATTTTTGATATTTATTTTATATATTTAAATGCCATTTAACAAAGAAAAATCAACCAAAAAATGAGTTCGCATGTCACCTCTGACACACGTGTCATAGATTCGCCATCGCTGGTCTAGGACTTAAGGCGTTAATGCTGTCCTCAGCATCGTGAGACATATCTGGAATAAAAATAATTTAATGATTTGAATTATATTAATATGCAAAAAAAATGCCTTGCAAGAAGTTCTTCTAAATACAACCACTCAAAATCTGGTTGAAAATAATTTCAAAAGTGTGAATAACATAACAATTTTAAATATATCATTTTGGGACTACACATATGCACACACACAAATATCTTTAGATATAAAATTCATTAAGTGTCAAGCATTTATTACTCATGTAAGTCAGGGAGACAAAGAGAACCAACTTAAAAAGTGTCTCCCATAATGATTATTATAAGTAGCCTGTAATTGCAGTACCTTTGTTGAGTTGTTAAACTCACATTAAAACAACTGCTATTTCTTCACTCAAAAAAAAAATATTTATTGAGCATCAATCATGAGCCAGGCACAGGGGATACAGAAGAAAATGAAACAGGTAAAAATCCCTGTCCTCGTGGAACTTGGGTTCTAGTTGGAGGAGAACTATCCTTCTGTGGATGTTTCTTCTCGGAGGAAAATGTCCTTCTGTGGATATTTGTACTTGGAGGAGGAGAACTGTCCCTCTGTGGCTACTTGGACTTGGACAAGGAATGTCCCTCTGTGGATACTCCTAGTTGGAGGAGAACTAGCCTTCTGTGCCAGTCTTCTGTGTGCTCCTCCTGACTCCCTCTCCAGCTTTCTCCACCCTGATCTGTGCATCTGTACAGACCACAGCAGCAAGCTCACTTGGCTTCGCTCCAGTTGGATTTGGCCAGTAGGAGGCACTTGCGGCACAAGAGGAGAATAAAGTTGCAGTGTTTATTCGTCATGGCTACATTCTTCCTCCAAAGGCAGCCCTCTCCATGCTGCTGTGCTCTCCAGGTTCCTCTCTCCATCCCCATAACCGCTCTTTCACTTTTTCCTTCCAGCTCCCCACCTTCACCAGCATTATTGCGAGTCCCAAGTCACTACTAGCCCCTGCTGTTTTCCCTGACACTTGCTCACACTTTCGTCAATCATTCTGCTAGTAGGTTTACTTGAGATCACCCTGTTCAAGGATACTTTTCCTGTTATCACCCTGACCAATACACAAGATGAAGAAATTATATAGTAACTTAGGTATTGATAAATGCTGCTGAGAAAAAGGGTAAAGAGGCTAAATTGTGCTGAGTCAGGACGGGTGGGTGCTCTTTAAATAGTGTGGTCAGAGAAGGCTACATAGTAAAAATATAAAACACTACAAATTTGCACATCTCCCAGCAGCACTTTGCTTTCAGAGGAACGTCAACAAGAAGCCCCAACATGTAAAACTTACACTTGAGGAACATCCCTGGTGGAAGCAGAGGTAAGAGGAGAGGTGGAGACTGAGGTCTCCCACTGCCACACGGCTGAGTCCTGCCTCTGCCCTCAAGGCTGCACAAAGTCAGCCACCATCCCACCCTTGGCTTCTGACGCACCTCTACTGCCCCAGGCTCTGAGCCACACAGAACCAAGGCTGACACAAAATAGTCAGTTCTTAATCCTCCCAGTTTTATGCCACATCATTCCAGAGGAACGTAAAACTACTCATCTCACCCCCAGGAAAAGCTTCAATAGAGCCATGGTTTAATGCTATGTCCTCATCTCTCTTTCACTGCTTAAAAAAAAAAAAGTGACCTCACATATATTTGCTTTTCACCTTTATTTGTCAAATTGGCATTAAGAATCATGTCCCAATATTTCTCAACGTCTTCTTTACAAAAACCCATATGATAAATTATCCCAGGGAAAGGTTTCTTTCCTGATGGACATCGCTGGTCCTTCTACTGGACAATGAGAAGTATGTTTTCCTCCCTGTTTTCCTCCTGGCATTGGTGAACAGGAAACTCAGAGGCAAGTGTCATGCTATGGGTAAATTACTATGACTTTTCTCAAAAATTGTTTTTTAATGTGATTTTTTTCTTTTCTAGTTTCTCTTCTCTGGTTTTTGTCATATATGTTTTATTTTATTGTAATTATGATTTTCTTATAAAAGTAGGTGACTAAATAAATGTTATAATGCAATTGAATTCAGATATTTTATTTTGATTTTAATTAACTATTTTTCCTGACTGTCTACGTAAAAAAATGATCTATAAACTATGAAAACTTTAGCCAATTAATAATTTTTGGTTTCTGTGCTAACCAAAATGACCAGTTTGGCTGATTTTTCTTTCCCATTCAAGCGACTGTGCTTCTTCAATCAAGAAAGGCCAAGCAGTACTTCCAGGTAATGTTTTATTTCCAGGATCAGTGCTCAGCACTGGGAGATGAATGTGGTACAGACCTTATCCTCAAGGAGTTATCTTTCAAACTTCTCATTCAGAACCAGTGTTTATTTGTAGTTAAAAACTAATTTACAAAAGAACACATTTTGGGGGGAATAAAAAAGACTTTTCCCACTTGGTTCTCCGCTGCCAACAGATACAGAGGTCAGAGAAATAAAAATTCTTAACCGTCTACAACTGTAGGTTGCTCCCAAACAAACATAAGACTGTTTCAAAAATATTTCCTGCAGTAGGATTTATGGAGGGCAGCCTAGGCTTCCGACAAGCCACTGGGGCCATGGGGCTTTTGCTCCTCATCCATCCTACTTCCTTCAACACCAAATCCCCTTAAAGCATTTAAAATCAATATTTGGCTTTGAAAGCTGAAATGTGTCTGCCTAATAGCTCAAGCTACATTTTTATGTCAATCATAATTCCTAGCGAGTTCTGTAACTTTCCGAGTTTGACAAATCACTTCTGCCGTTGACTATGTGAAAACTACCAGCCAAGGTACTTGAAGGCCTCCAGCTTACAGATCAGCCCCAGTGAATCTCCAACTTCTATGCTATTCCTCCACTTGACTAAAATTTGCTAAGCACCTACGGTATTCCAGGCTCACTACTATGTGCTGGGGTGTAAATGATAAACAATACAGATGTGTTCTCTGCCCTCATGAAGCTGCATCTAACAGAAGACACAAACGGTAAACCGATAACTCCAAGTGTAATGAAGGCAAGGATTTTTGTCAGATGCCTTCACTGTTGTATCTCTCATGCATATAACAATGCCAGGCTCAATACATATGTGCTGGGTGAACAGTAGGCAGGAGGAAGCAGAGTGTGCACAGGAACATGTCTGGGGGCGTCATGTAGTCTGGAGAGAAGAAATGCCATTTCATCTGATACCTAAATGAAGGGTTGAAGAAGCGAGGGAAGTGTGATGCCAGCGGAAGAAAACAAGGCCCCAGGTGTAAAAGAACTGAAGTTTTATGAATGCACACCTACCTACCCCTATTGGCTGACGTGGAAAGAGCATAGAGCGGACTGAAAAGAGATGGGGTTGAAAGCTTGTTATAAGTGGCAGCTCAGATGATCTCACCAAGCGAGTTATGAATGTTGTACTTTGTCTTACAGGCAGTGGAAAACCATTGAAGTGTTTTGAGTAGATGGGTGATGTAAATCAGATTTGTTATTTTAAAAGATCCCTCCTGGTATAGAGAGAAGTCCTTGTAGCTGATGTTAGAAAGTGCTGCCTTTAGTCTGGCAATTCCTCAAAAAATTGAGAATAGAGCTACCATACAACCCAGCAATCCATGTCCTGGGTATATACCTGAAAAACTCGAAATCACTCATTTGCAAAAATATATGCACCCCGATGTTCATTGCAGCATTATTCACAGTGGCCAAGGCATGGGAACTACCGAAGTGTCCCTTGATAGAGGATTAGATAAATATGTGGTACATATACACAATGGAATACTACTCAGCCATAAGAAAGGATGAAATAGCGCCATTTGCAACAACATGGATGGACCTTGAGAACATTATGCTAAGTGAAATAATTCAGTCAGAAAAAGCTAAGAACCATATGATTTCACTCCTGTGGGATATAAAACTGAACCTCATGAACACAAACAGCAGGCTGCCAGAGGGAAGTGGGTAGGGAGAGAAAGGGGTCCTAATTTCTGGCGACAGGAAAAGATCTGACTTTGGGTGGTGGGCACACAGTGCAATATAAAGATCTTGTAACAGAGAAACCCACACCTGAAACCTATCTGTTCATGTTGACCAATCAATTTAATTAATAAATATATTTTTAAAAACGTGCTGCCTTCATTCGCATTATTTTCTTATTGCTCTACACTCTATTTCCCCCTTCTGCTTGCTCTGTAATATTCCATTATTGAGATGTCTTTATCACAATTCCGCACCTCTCCTGGCTTCCCCCTCAGAGATGGCAGCATTACTGTCTCCCAGACAGTGACATAGTTCATTCTTTCATGATTTCTTACTCCAGGTACCCTTTCAATCATAAGCATATATCTTGACTGACAATACCATATACCTGTATCTTCTGGACATCCTTCCGGAAAAAGCCACGGTGGCGGGGGCCAAGGCAGAGGCAGTTAGGGGTGACCAGGCCAGCCAGGAAGGGAAGTTAGGGGTGACCAAGCCAGCAGGGGAGGGCAGTTAGGGGCGACCAGGCAGGCAGATAGGTGAGCAGTTAGGAGCCAGCGGTCCCAGATTACAAAAGGGGTGTCCAGCAGTCGACATCCCCTGAGGGGTCCCGGAATGGAGATGGTGCAGGCTGGGCTGAGGGACGCCCCCTGCGGCCCCCCACCCCTGCATGAATTTCATGCACCAGGCCTCTAGTAATATATAAACAAGTAAGTTTGAACTCCCCTGCCTCAGAAAATAGAGAGCCCTGCACAATTCTGAGAACACTCAGAAAATGCTCCCGTTCCCCTGTTGTTCTCTCATTCCAATCTGCTGCTCCTCAGATTTCCCTATCATTTCTCCTGGTCTCCTCAGCATTTTATATGCTGTCCCAGAATTCGGCCACATTGCCCCCAAACACAGACCTCCCCTCATCCCCCCTAAGCACAGCTGGAGACTCAGGAACAGAGGATAATTTCAGGGAAGAAAGGCAGAGCCAACGTTTGGTTATCAGCTCACTGTTACCACACCCTTTGAGTGGCAGTCTGCGTCATACCCCCAGCCAGCTCTATGTTGCTGGAACCGAAGTCAGTTCAAAGAAGAGTCTGCCTATTGCCCAACCTCCCCCTGCCTGCCCCCCCCCACCCCCACCCCCCCCACCCCCCCCCCCACCCCCCCGCGTCTCTAGAGCCCAAACATTCCTTTCTTCTTAACCACAAGAGGGGGCTAAACAAGGAGCCTATAATAATCTGGAAGAGTTGCCAACCTATGCAGAATGATGATAGCTATTAACACTACAAAAGGAAGGAGTTCATTCCTCTGTGACTCAACTTTTCCCTTCCACACTAGCCCCAGGGGTTGACTTAACTTGGCAAACCAAAAGGCACACTAAAGTGTTTTCTTCCAAACTAAAAAACAATCCTCCTTTGAAAGACACTTCTGCTACATCCCCCTAGAACACAGTTTTTGAAACAACATTTTTATTTACTTTGTAGATGTACAAATATATATATATATTCCCTCACACAATGTTTCTCCAATTTTCCAAATTAATTACTGCTAACAAGTGAAAATTCCAGGATGAATGGGGAATGTTATCTCAAAGCAGCCTATGGCATGCATATTATTTCTGTAGAGTCTTATATTTTTCTCTCCTAAAATTCACATTTTGCATGCCACTATAATATGTTCATTTACTTCAATACATAACGATATAATGAAATAAATTTAAACCCAACCATAGTGCTAGAAGGGGGATCCACAAAATTCTATCAAGAGTAACAAGGAGAAACCATACCTTAGAGTAGACCCTAGGAGAGAGAAAAGAGAATTGACCTGCCTTGTGTCTTTCAGGTACATCTCAAGAATGCATACCTCCATTCTCTGGGCAACTGCTCAAACCAGTAGAGCCCATGCTCTATCGTGAGAGTTTCATTGGAGTCTGAAAGTGATGGGACCCCAGTGTATGTGGAATGCTGAGTAAGAAAGAGAAGGAAGTTGCCAAGGGACTCTGAGAAGGTTCACAAGGTTTTTGTCCTCCAACAAGCAAGTTATACAGAAAGGTAAAAGTTCTATCTTACTCAACAATTCCTATACAATATCCAGCAAAAAAGATTATCATCTTGATTCTAAGATGAATTAACTTCATATAAAGCTTCTAATTTTAATTCCCCAATTTATACAATTTTATAGCAGTTTCTATTCTGCAACCCCTAAACTTAGTAATTAAATATGCTTGCCTATAGAGTTTTCTATGTCTTGTGTAATACTTGCCCTTCCCATCATACTTTTGGATGCTTTAAGTCAGGGACCAAAATAATATAGCATAATAGTTAAAGAAATCGACACTGGGCAATTTACTAACCATTATAAGTCTCAGTTTCTTCATAAACTCCTTCCTTTATAAGTAGTAAATGAGATAATGCTTAAAAATGCAATTTTTTGGTAAATGCCTGGCACATAGCACTTAAGAAATATTTTATGTTGTACCTTCATAATTGTTATTAATAATTATTTTCATACTACAAATAAATAAAGTATGGAACATACCATAAATGTTTAATAAGAAATTTGTTGAATGATCCATGCAGGATGTGCTTTTTAAAGTAATGCTTCTATACAAGAAGGAATAAAACACTTCTCTGGATCATTTTTATTTATTTGCCTAATGAAGAGATTAGACTCAATTCTCTCAAAATTCATAAAGTTATTCGTTAGTAGAGTAATTATTTTTGTTGAAATATCTATTTGCAGTTTCTTTTAGTTACTAGCAAGCAAATACAACAACGTATACTATTATGGAAAATTATGAAATAAGCACTGGGTGTGTAAGATATGATTCATATGATGACACGGGTGATGCTCCACTTAGATATCTCACCCTTATCAAAACTGAATATATACAAAACGACATCATCATCTCCTCCCCTAAAACTTCCCATTGTGTCTCTAGCCCAATGACTACTATGGCCATTCTCAACCTGTGTGCCACAAGATTTTTTAAAACATGAAATACCTGACTAGTCAGAGGCACTGACTTCTTTTCCCTTAAATTCTCAAATAAAAAATGACAACAGCCAACACAACAATAGCTGTCTGGTGTGAGTGAATCAAAATTATACCTACTTTTTATCAGATTGGCAAAATATATTATATATATTTTTAGTGTACCACAGAATTTCAGTAAGGAGTTCATGTGTGCCATGAGATAGAAAAGGTTGAAAATCACTGCTCTAATCCATTTCCACATGCCCCCATATGCCCATTTTAAAACTAACTCTATCTCCTCCACAACTAGGTTATAATCCCTCAGTGTCTCCTGTGGTAGATTAGATTATGGTAGAAAAAGTACTTCCTCCTCCCCCCTCTGCCTCCTTTAGAAGATGATCCTCTGTACCCCATTGATGCTGGACATGCCCATGTGACTTACTTTGATCACCGGGATGTTAGTTCTTCTGACACAAACAGAAGCTGTGTTGCTGTGTGCTCTCAGGCTTACTCTTCTGTGCTTCTACTCTCACCATGAAGAGTTTCCTCGGGTAACTACTGGCCCTTAGGCCTGTGCTCCTGTATGATACATGTGGAACAGGGCTCTGTAGCTGACCCTCAGACCTGTAGCCTGATACCCATTTGACTTGTGTAACCAAGAAATAAGTGCTGTTGTCTTATACTCTTGAGATTTGGAGGTGGTTTGTTATGCAGCTATAGCGAACTGATATAACTCCATATAAAATCAATTTAAAAATTCTTACCATGACCTAAAAGGTCTGTTATGAGTTTCTAGACTCACCAAATAGCATGCTCTCTCTTCTTCCTCCCCACACTATACTGTAACCACTCTTTTAGTTCTTCCAATACACCAAAGCCCTTTCCCAGCCTGTAGTCTCCTCTTGGCCTGGATGTTTTCTCTCTCTCTCTCTCTCTCTCTCTAGCAAACTCCCAACTCCCATTCTATTTACCTTCTATGTCCCTACCTCAGGAAAACAAGCCCTAAAACTTCTCTTCACCCAAGTACCAGACTAGGAATCATCCCATTTTACATTTTTCCACCTCACTCTGCACATTTCTTTCATAAGCACTCATACAAATTTTAACTTACTAAGTTGGGGAAATGTTTACCAGTATGTCATGGCTCTTACACTAAAGAATTAGCTCCATCACAGCATGACAGGGTCCATCTTATTTACTTCTGTACCTTCATGGCCAGCACATGCCTGACATGATAAGTACTTAAGTAAAGAACTTGATTGGAACAGGCTTTACACACTGTTTATCTTATATCAATGTCAATAAACCTATCATATTTTATAGCCCTTCCGATATGGCAGGTTGCCTTGATAGAGCAAACAGTTTTCTTGCCTTTCTAGAATCTAGTGTATTTCTCATATTCTTATTATTATAATACATTTAAATATGTCACCAATCTGAGATGATAGCTAACAATCTACCTTTTCCTTATTATATCTCTAGCAGTAACACTGGACAAATTGATTTATGGTACCCCATATGCAAACAAAAATATTAAAAGAAATTATAGCTGGTGTGGCTCAGTTGGTTAGGTGTCATCCTAAGCACCACTCAATCCCCAGTGGAGGACATGCAGGAGGCAGCTGATCGATGTTTCTCTCTCTACCTCCCCCTTCCTCTCTCTCTAAAAATCTGTAAGGAATAGTAATTAAAAAAAGAAATTATGACATTCCAGAGTTATTTTTTAGGGTATTGAGGGAACTTTTAAATTAAAATGTTACTAAGGGAGAAGGGTAAAGTGAAAATATCTTGAGTCCAGAATTGTGATAGTGGAGGAAAGGGCATACCAGGTAACTTAAAAATTGGTCCCCTCCCCCAAGAAAATTAATTAATTAATTTTAAAAAATCAACCTGTTATCCCATATGTGCAAGAAACTGTCATTGCAACAAAAATAAAGATGTGGGGAGGGAGAGAACAAGGAAGGGAGAGAAAGAAGGAAGGAAGGAGGAAAGGCAAGAAGGGAAGGAGGGAGGGAGGGTGAGGGAGAAAGAATGAGGAGAAAAGGAGACTTTCACTATCATAGATCCCACTGGTTCCGGCTGAGTTGGAAGAGAAGCTCCTGCCTGTAAAATGCTGTCCCTCACCAGGCTTCTAAAAGAGCTGCTAAGGGGTTAACAAACAGCCTGGGGCTGGAGCTCTGCCCAGGGCCCTCTGCCAAAGCAGCTGTGTAAGCAACTGTGCCCTTCAGAGCAGCTGTTGGGAGCAGCAGAGAATAAGGGTCAGCCCACAAGGGGAGAAGAGGTCAAATCAGCATTTTACAAAGGAAAATTCAAGGTAAACCTTCTTGCAGAGTTTTTTGATGGGACTTTCTATGGCATTTAAAATCTTTTCTCCCATCACTATGAACCATTAGCAAACAAGACCAGGAAGGTAAGATTTTATCCCGCTTCTCTTCAAGGATGGGCCCAAAGCACCTGTGTTTCTATACCTGGGGACAAAGCCATTGGATGATAAACTGAGCTGAGTCTTAAGGGTTGTTGTATACTATGGCCAGACTCTCCTAAGTAATATGCATAAGATACTTAACACTACACCCATGTAGTGAACGTGCATCGTCTGCTCCACCCAAAATTACATCTGCTCCTGGGATATTCCATTGCCTCTCCTTAGCCACACGATTAAAAGGGAAGTTACCATTTTCTTACAAATCTCAGTCACCACCATTGATTGGCCCAAGGTTGTTTATCCAACAGGAACTAGATTTGCAAGAATATTCTTCATCCTGGACACAAGTTATTGATCTGGGAGAAGACACCTGACATCTGTTGAAGTAATTTAAAGTTTTCCTTAGGCTACAGTTTTTGTTCATTTGTTAACTTGAGGAGAGAGAGAGAGAGAGAAGAGAGAGAGAGAGAGAGAGAGAGAGAGAGAGAGAGAGAGAGAGAGAGAGAGATTGAGAACACTTTGGTCCCTTTCAGTGGCACATGGAGAAGGAAAGAGGAGAACAGCTGCTGTTTCCTGCTACATAGTGAAAGCCAGTTTGAGAGAATGAAAGTAACGTGCCCAGAAAAGTCAAGAAAAGAAAGTTAGAACAACCTAGTAGCTGTTGAGTCCATGTTCCCATTGCCTCTAACACCAGCTGGGTCCTGGTTTCTGTCACTTGCAACCCAAAGTTCTGACTAACATATACCGGTATCTAGCAACCATTCAATAATGATGAATACTATTGTTGAGCCTATTGACCATATGTTAGGGACCCCCTCAAATCAAGTGCTTAGTCTGAAACAACATTTCTCACACTTGGGATTTTCTTATATCAAATTTTTACAATTAATGACCAGTAATACTTAGTCAAATAGTAAATATATCATCTTTTTAAAAAGGAATACATTTATATGCCTGAACTAGGTAGCAAGTTTGGGTGCCATAATCTGGGGTGATGAAAGCAATAGACACCATATGGGAAGACACAGATTAGACTGTTCCTTCATAAATGAAAACAATTCTGAATTGAAAAAATGAGTTCCAGTGCCCAAAATTTGAATTAAGATTGTTATTGTACTCATAGGAGTGCCAGAACAAATGATATATTATCTGATTATTGCCCTGGAGAATTTCATGTACAGAACTATGAAGAAAGAATATTTATAGATGACACATATGATATTAAAATGCATCTAAATGCTCTCAATCTCTAAGTAAAATAACTTCAGTAGCTAAGAGTCCAAAACTGTTTCTCCACCCCGTGTGAAAATCAAAAAGTGTGAGAGAGGCAAAACTTATCTTTAGTGCTTTTCTCATGAGGACTAACTAGATATGTGCATCTTCCAAATCTAACTGCGAACAGATTTTTTTAGGAAACTCTACTCTCAAAATTAATTGCTCCCTGCTCTGGACTCCTATAAGATTGAATCAACCATACTGTATAGTATTTCCACTTTCCCTGCTAGAATGCAAGCTTTTCAAGAGCAAAGATTGTTTTTGAAAACAATGAGTTAACCAAACTGATTGTTCTCAACAACAACAAAAAACCTGAATTGAAATGAGTGAAAATTCGATAGCCAAAAAATTACATTTAGATAAACTCCTTGTATTTCTGTTCCCTGGGGACAAAAACAGTGGCTGTTTTTTGGCCACGACCCAAAGTAAGAAATACATTTTACTTTGTAACACAGTGTACATGTCCGTAGGTATATAAAACGGAAACAAATTTTATAAAACAATATTTCTTCTTAAAACATGTGACAAGCTCTAACATCTAGTCTTTTTTTCCCTTTAATAATATCACCAACTTACACCATACACAAAAACAAACTCAAAATAGCTAAAGGACTTGAATGTAAGATGGGAAACCATAAAAATCCTACAAGACTCCATAGGCCGCAAAATTGCAGACATATGTCGTAGCAATATCTTTACAGACACAGATCCTAAGGCAAGAGAGACTAAGGAGAAAATAAACAAATGGGATTACATCAAAATAAAAAGCTTCTGCACAGCAAAAGAAACCATCAACAAAACAACAAGAAAGCCCACTGCATGGGAGAACATATTTGCCAATGTTATCTCTGTTAAGGGTTTAATCTTCAACATTTACAGGGAACTCATACAAATCAACAAAAGGAAAGTAAACAATCCAATCAAAAAATGGGCAAAGGACCTAAATAGAATCTTTTCGGAAGAGGACACTCAGAAAGCCAAGAGACACATGAAAACATGCTCAAAGTCACTAATCATCCAAGAGATGCAAATCAAAATGACAATGAGGTACCACCTCACACCTGTCAGAATGGCTATCATCAACAAATCAACAAATGACAAGTGCTAGAGAGGATGCGGAGAAAAAGGAATCCTCCTTCATTTCTGGTAGGAATACAGACTGGTGCAACCACTGTGGAGAACAGTATGGAGTTTCCTCAAAAATGTAAAAATGGAACTGCCATTTGACCCAGTGATCCCACTTCTAGGAATACATCCCAAGAAACTAGAAACACCAATCAGAAAGGATATATGCACCCCTATGTTCATAGCAGCACAATTTACCATAGCCAAGATTTGGAAACAGCCTAAATGCCCATCAACAGATGAATGGATTAGAAAACTGTGGTACATCTACACAATGGAATACTATGCTGCTATAAAAAAGAAGGAATTCTTACCATTTGCAAGAGCATGGATGGAACTGGAGAGCATTATGCTAAGCAAAATAAATCAGTCAGAGAAAGACAAATATCACATGATCTCACTCATTTATGGATAATAAAGAACATTATAACCTGATGAACAAAAAGATAGATACAGAGGCAGAGAAGCATGGAACAGACTGTCAAATTACAGTGGGAAGGTTGGGGGGTGGGGAGGTAAGAGATCAACCAAAGGACTTGTATGCATGCATATACACATAACCAATGGACACAAGACTCTGGGGGGGGGGCGGGTGAGGGCATGTGCCGGTGGGTAGGGGAGGCTGGGGGAAGGTCAATGGGGAAAAAAATAAAAAAGGAGACATATGTACGACTATCTGTAACACTTTAAACAATGAAATAAAATTTAAAAAATAAAATAAAATAAAAAAATAATGGTTCTGATCCATTAAGTCAATCTCATACCTCCTAATGAATCATGGCCCATAGTTTGAAATCATTGTGCTAATGAGAACCTATGGTTTGGTGCATCTATCAGAGAAGGTGGGAAAATTGAGTGGAATCCTCAAACCAGATGAAACCTCAAAAGCAGCCATTATGTCTACATGGTTATTTAATGTATAGGCTGCAGAATTATAAACTCATAGAAATACTAACCCAGAAGCAAAATTTAGAGGACTTATTCTCCTACTCTCAGACGATTTTTTGTCTACAGATTACAAGATCTGTGTACGGTAAAGTAAAGATCTTGGAGGTTTATTCGTATCTTCACCAATGTATTGAGCACTGTGTTTTAGGTGTTGGAGCTACAGAGGTAAGTAAAATGTACTAAGTCCCTGCCTTCATGAAATTTCGATTTTAGTGAGGGGCACAAAGAATAAACACAGATGTGTCTAATATAATTTCAGGTAGTGACAAGTGTTATGAAAGAAAAATAAAACATGGAAAAGGATTAGGAAGTAATGGGAAGAGGAAAGGACTATTTTAGACAGAAAAGGCCGTGAAGGCTTCTCTCTGAAGGTGATATTTGAACAGAATCTGAATGAGCCACTTGAATGCCTAGAAAAATGTATGAAGCAGAGGGAGCAGCAAATGGCATAATTATGTTCACTAAATAAAGGGGGCTGTTAGGCAGGTGGCATGGTCAGTAGAGTTAGCAATTAGATCTATGATACAGATGAGCTGAACCACAGCCCCTTCCAAGGGAAACTACCTTGAACACAATCATGGGCCATCTGGTAGATATGGGCAGTCATTGTAACATGTCCCACGCTCCTCTTCCAGCCGCAACCATTTGGACCAGGTATGAACACCTGACCCTAGGTATCAGAGATTTGGAACTGGTTTTAATAACTGAATAGAAAATAGCTTGCTATGGGTCGAATTGTGTCCTCCTCCAAATTCATGTATTGAAGTCCTAACCCCTAATACCTCAGAATGTGGCCTTATTTGGAAATAGAGTTGAAGATGTCATTAGCTTAGATGAGGTCCTGCTGGAGTTGAATGGGCCCCTAATCCAACTTCTGGTATGTCTTTCCAGAAGGGGGAAATTTGGGCATAGTGTTCATCCAGAAACAAGTGTTCAACCAGGACATGACAAGGCTCTTCTACACGCCAAGGAGACAGACCTGGAACAATTCTTCCCCTCACAGCCCTCAGAAGGAACTAACTCCACCAACACCTTGGCCTTGGCCCCCAGAACTGTGAGGTAATAAATGTCTGTTGTTTAAGCCACCCAGCTTGTGGTATTTTGTTAAGCAGCCTTAGCAAACTAATACATCTAACCTGGGGAGGCGTGGAGTATGTTCTATGTGTAGTAAGATGGATAACACATGGATGAATTGTGGGACGTGGCTGACTGCTACCTGTGTAGTTGCATATTGAGACTTTGTCATTGAGACAAACTACATTTCCTCCTCTCTAATGCAGCGATACGTGCAATCTCACTAAGTTCTGGCTAATGAGCTATAATCAGTTGTACCTGGTGGCAGCTCCCAGCAGCCTTCCTTAAAAGATAGCTGGGAGCTGGCACTTGACCTTTTTCTGCATCCTTTCCTCCTTCCTGGTGGCTGTAATATGGATATGATGGCTGTGTTTAAACTAAGAGTGGCATTGGGAGTGGAAGCCATGAAGGATGAAGAACCAGAATAAAAGGAATGTGGGTAATTGAAAGCTTTGTGGAGCAGACTCGTCATACCAATCCTGGACTGCCCACCTCTAGACTTGGACATGAACAAGAAGTGGTCTTTTAGCTCATCTAAGCCACTGTTTTGTTTTGTTTTGTTTTGTTTTGGAGAGGAGGATTGCTGATACTTGCTGTTGAATCTAATCTTAACCAACACAGGCATGCAGAGTCCAGACAGGAGAAAAACAGAACCTGAGAGAGGATTTTAGGTTAGAGGCAGAAAAATCAGATTGAGAAGGAACAATCAAAGAAAAGCCAAGAAAAAATTTTGTCTGAGAAGCTAAAGGATATCTAAATGAAGAGAGAAACAAAGCATTAGGTCTTCCTGAATCTAACAGAAGGACCAAGAAACATCTAACGGTAGGTCCATGTTTCTCAAACCTTAATGTGAATAAGAGTCATTTGGTGTGTTGTGAACCTAGAGAATGTGACTCAGGAGGTCTGGGGCGTGGCAGTTCAGAAAGCTCTCAGGTGATGCCAGTGCTGCTGCTACACTTAGAGTGGCAAAGGTTTAGGTGAGGAGGGGTCTCAAAGTGTAGTTCTTGAACCAGCAGCATCAGCATCAGCGTCAGCACCAGGGAACTTGTTAGAAATGCACATTCTCAGCCCCAGCCCAGACTCACGGCATTAGAAGCCCTGGGGTTGGGGTCCGGCAATTTGTTTTAACAAGCCTACCAGGTGGTTCTGATGTGCTCTAAAGCCTGACAGCACTGGTGAGAGTGATGATGATGATGATGATGATGATGATGATGATGATGATGATGATAAACTGCTACAGATGTTGCTCACCAACTGTGGGCCAGGCCCTTTAACACTCTTCCTACATTATCTTATTTGGTCATCACAACCATCTATTTCATCAGTGAGGAAGCTGAGACTGAGAAGAAGTTAAATACTTGCCAAGGTCACACAAGGAGCAAGTGGACCCACCTAGGCCAGCCGTGGGCAAACTACGGCCCGCGGGCCAGATCCGGCCCATTTGAAATGAATAAAACTAAAAAAAAAAAAAAAAAAAAAAAAGACCGTACCCTTTTATGTAATGATGTTTACTTTGAATTTATATTAGTTCACACAAACACTCCATCCATGCTTTTGTTCCGGCCCTCCGGTCCAGTTTAAGAACCCATTGTGGCCCTCGAGTCAAAAAGTTTGCCCACCCCTGACCTAGGCCCATTCTCTGGCCACCTTGCCACTTGCCTTCAAGGGTCAACGAGTATCACTGCTAAATAATTTCAGCAGGGTACGGGGACAGAAGCCACACTGCAGTGGCCTTGGAAGGGAGGAAATGGGGAAAGTGAGTGCAAAATACTTTTTAAAAAACTGACTTTGAAAGAGAAAAGAGAAATAAAATGAAAACTAGAATATAATGAGAGAGAGAGAGAGAGAATATTCATTTGCTAGCTTGCTTGTTTGTCAGAGGGGAAACACTCAGAGATAAAAGAGGAAACGAGTTTCACAATACAGGAATGTGCTTGAATTTTCAAAAGATCAAACTTGAGCACAATCAGGGGAGAATGAATGAGGAAGGAAAGATGATTGATTATGTTATTCATGCTTTGAGGAAATAGGATATTTACCAGGAAAGAGGAGAGACTTGGGCAGAAGGTAAGAGTGAACTTTGAAGATCTAGGAGGCTATTACATGGAAGGGGAACAACTCTTATTTTTATAGCTCCAGAGAGTAGACCAGGGGATGGAAGTTACAGGGGATAGATTTCACCTTAAAGTGAGAAAGAAAAGTCTAATGATTCAAGTTATTTGAAAACAGAATTACTTGCCCTTTGAGATGGCGATTTTCTTATTACTGAAAGCAGTTAAGGAAAACCTATTTGACATCCACGAGGCAAGTTGTAAAAGGGATTCCTGTGAATTCACTGGGGGGTTTTAACTCTGCTAAAAGTCTATGCTATGTTCCTACATGGCCCATTCCTTTCATAAACCAATGAAGAACAGCACTGCTTATGGTAAGGAGGATTTTCTCTGTGAAGTTTACAGCTTGAAGCCTTCCCCTTACAATTTACAAGTAATGGAGGTGGAAAATAGGTGATTGCTTACATCTCTGACATTTTCAAAACAATTCATGTATCTGGAGTAATTTAAGTCCCTATTTAGACTTCAAATGCTCACTTTTTTAATAGATTCTGTTTCTAAGCCTCCACTAACTTGTCTTGGCCTAAATGATTTTGACTACATAAACAACTGACTGGATTTTTCTATGCTATACGGGAGCCCCTTTGTTATGTGTATATCTCAGCATTTCTGCCTCTGGCAGATTTTCTTCAGAGCATTCTGCAAACATCACCGTGATTTACTAGGTAGAATGTCTCCTCTCCCATGTTATCAACACCATTATTTCCAACGCAGAGGAAATCATAGTTTGACAAATTTATGAGAAGAAAACCACAGAACCCACACGTCTCCTAAATTGAACCTGCAGAGGCCGGATCTGTTTGTTCTTTTTTTCTCACAGCCTAGAGACAGTGGTGTGACCCGAAGCCTTCCTGGTATCTTCACTATGGACAACCAAGCCACTGGAAAAGGGGCCAAAACTGAGCCCTCTGCACTCCCAGGAGATGAACACACTCATCAAAGTAAGCGGTAGCTTTTGTGCCCACTGGTAAAGGGCAGCACAAAGGCATGTGTGTGCAGGGGGGGGGGAGGGGCGAGCACCATCTGTTGCACCTGTTGTGAAGAACAGTTGATCCCCAGACCACGCTGTCGATTGCAATCAAGAGTTGGCGTTTACTGAATTGCTGTTTCCTCTTGGGCTCAAGTGCATTGCTGTAGCAAGTGCTTTGTAAAACTTGCTTTAAACTTAGATTTTTGCAAACTTTGGAGTGACCAGAACCCTCTATCTCTTAGGGCAGCGGTTCTCAACCTGTGGGTTGCGACCCCTCTGGCAGTCGAACCACCCTTTCACAGGGGTCGCCTAAGGCCATCCTGCATATCAGATATTTACATTATGATTCATAACAGTAGCAACATGACAGTTATGAAGTAGCAACGAAAATAATTTTATGATTGGGTCACAACGTGAGGAACTGTATTTAAAGGGCCAGAAGGTTGAAAACCACTATCTTAGGGTGAACTGAGGAAAAAGGACATCAAACCTTTGTTCTTGGCTTGTGAATTTGAAATGATGGTTTCTAAGGTTACACCCGGGTTTTCAACTTGAATCACAATATATGGGTTTGCTTTGGGGAAGAATGTCTTTACCCTTCTCATACCTTTGTAATATTTGGTAGAATATAGTAATGAATATTTAATTGTACATGCATGCACATAATGCAGGATGTGATGTGTTCAACTCTTAGGGCAGAGCACATGCAGATAAATGTCAGTCTGTTAATTTGTAAGAGGACATTACTGTGTCAGGTTTAGAATACTCCTATTTCTGTAATCAGAGTGTGTGCGTGTGACTATGTTATATGTGAAATTTTGGACATTTATCTCTGAAGCTTCAGATTGAAAGTGGGAGTTCCACTTGATATATTGTCACATGGTATTTGCATGCATATATATTATTAGGGACATAGGAGAAACTGAAAAGAACATAGACCAAGTGCAGTCTATTCCTTTGAAAGACTTTAAAGAGAAACAGTATTTTTACATGGCAGTAATATATTGCCAATATTGGAGTCCTTCTCACAGTCTTGAAGGTCAATAAAATTTACAAACAGTATAGTCTAGAAAGGCAGAATCCTAAGAGTCTAGGGTGTCTCTTGAAAATAATTCCAGGGTGTCCCTTGAACATAATTTTCAGGTGAAAACACACCACAATGTTTTCCAATGCTATTGTATTTATTTTTCTCACCTTTTAAAGCACCAAATAATCCTCAAATGGGCCTTTTAAATTTAACGCAATCGTGGCATTTTAGCTAAATTAGAAGCATTTTTGATAGGATCATTATTCCTAAAAACATTCGAAATAACTAGTTTGAAAACTAAGTATAAGATTTCTTTCTAATTTCTTCTGTGAATCAGTTAATTTATTTGTTTCTTCTGAGGAAAGGGAAGAGGGGCTATTAACAGGAGACCACTAGGGGGCAGCACAGAACTAAGAATCAGGAGCCTTGGATTTGGGCCAACTGGTCACCAGCTGTGTCTCCTTGAATGCTGGCCATCTGAACTCTGAGCTTCATTCAGCCCTATGTGGATGGCAAGGTTAGCGAGGGAGCCATGTTTCTCTCGCATATTGATGTCTCTCTTTCCCTCATTCTCTCTCTCTTCTTCTCTCTAAAATCAATAAACATACCCTCTAGTAAGGATAAAATATTTTTTTAAATAAATAAACTCTGCGTTTTAGTTTCCTCATCATAACCATTCCAGAACTTTATGTATCTATTGCTATTGCTGTTTTTAGGATTTTGTTGTGACTATGACCGATCAGGAGGGCCTGAAGTGCTGAGGGACATGAGATGGGAACCCAAGGGTGGACCACCAAGAGTCTAGCTGTTTGAGGAAAGGTGGAGCCTCCTGGAGACACTCCATTCTGAAGCACAACGGTTTGGTCCAAGTTCAGTGAGAAGTTCAGGAAAGGGAGGGACTTTGAATGCAGGCAGGGGTGTGCTCCTTCCTCTGACACATAATGCAGGATATGATGTGTTCAACGCTTAGGGCAGAGCACATGCAGATAAATGTCAGTCTGTTCATTTGTAAGAGGACATTACTGTGTCAGGTTTAGAATACTCCTATTTTTGTAATCAGAGCGTTCCCTCCCTTTTGGGCAGATGGACATGAAAAGCCAAACAGCAGTCAGAAGGTTGACGGGTGACAACTGGTGAGTAGCATGTGGGTATGGTGCATCTGTCTCCCCTGGCCCAGTTTTATTGGGACCAGAGCTTTTGAAGTCTGATAAAGAAAGCCCCTTTCTGTTCTTGGGTGGCATGCACACTGGCCACCAGTGCTGTTTTATTGACGGGCTTTGGAGAACAATGGTTATGTGTATTTAAAAAAACTTGAATAAATGATCCCTGATTTCTCTTCTGAGCTATTATTTGTGACTAGAGGCCCGGTACACAAATTCATGCACCAGTGGGGTCCCTCAGGGTGGCCTGTGGGGATTGGGCCCCAGCTCACACCCCAGCCTCACAGCTCCGCAGCCCCGCCTGGCACCCCACTGTGGCCTGGAGCCACCCCCTTACCTGCTCCACCACCCTGCCTGAGGGCAATCGGTTGGGGGCCTGGCTACCCCCTCTCCCTCCCTCCCTCAGCACCTGGGAGCCTGGCGGCAGCCCTGCCCCTCCCCTTCCCCATCTCCCCCCCAGCTGGTTGCAGTCTGTGGGGCGATCAGTGAGGGGATCAGGCCCCTGCTCACACCCGCCTTGGCCTGGCGCCACCTGCTCTACCATCCTGCCGCAGTCCCGCTCTCTTCAGGGTCCATGGGGCCGGCAGTACCTCCAGTGCCGCTGCTGCCAGTGCCACGTCACCGATGCCCACCATGTTCCGCGCCGCCTCCTGGTGGTCAGCGCACGTCATAGTGAGCAGTCAAACTCCCGGTACAACAATTTGTAATTAGGTTTTTATTATATAGGATTCTGGGGTGTCACCAAGCAGTGGCATAGCTGAATGGTAGAGGAGTTCTGGCCCTGGTGCCAGACTGCCTGGGTTCAGCCATGCCCACTGGGTAAGTTACTTGATCATTCTATGACACTATCTTCTTCATCTCTAAAATGGTATCAGTTTTTTCAAATAGTATCAGGGTTCCAAAATTGTCTTGAAGATTAAATGAATTAACACATGAAGCACTTGACATACTTCTTGCCACATAGTGAGTGCTTAGATGTTCGCTATTTTGAGAATGTGCTTGCCTTTTTCTTTGCAATTTTTTTGGATCTTAATGAGTTTAATATAAGTAACTACTTACTGTGTTTCATAACAAGATGGTTTTATAATACAGTCAAGTATTTAATTTTACATGCTTTTTAGTTAGTTGACATACTAGCCAATTTTTAACAGTAATAATATTATTACTTGTATTGTTGTAATGAATCATACTAAAACAAAGCTGTAAAATTAAGGAGCATGTATTTCTTAGGCACAAGAAAACACAGTAGTCCCCCCCCCCCCCTTATTCACAGTTTCCCTTTCCACATTTTCAGTTACCTACAGTCAACCACTATCTGAAAATATTAAATGGAAAATTCCAGAAATAAATAGTTCATAAGATTTACATTTGGGGCTATTCTGAGTACACGAGGAAATCTCGTTTGGTCCGCTCCATCCCACCCAGGACGTGACTCAGCCCTTTGTCCAGCATCTCCATGCTCTTGACACTCCTGCCTCTTAGTCACTCAGCAGCCATCATGGTTTCAGATCAGTCACAGTATCGCAGTGCTTGTATTCAAGTAACTCTTATTTTACTTAATAGTGACCCCAAAGTGCAAGAGTGGTGATGCTGGCAATTTGAATATGCCAAAGAGAAGCCATAAAGTGCTTCCTTCACCTGAAAAGGTAGGTACAGTACAATGAGATATTTTGAGAGAGAGAGAGAGAGAGAGAGATCACCCTCATTCACATGACTTTTATTACAGTATATTGTTATACTTATGCTATTTGATTATTATTATTGTTACTCTCTTACTATATCTGATTTATAAGTTAAACTTTACCTTTGCATGTTTAAGGAAAACATAGTATATATAGTGTTCAGTACTATCCATAGTTTCAGGCATCCATTGGGGTTCTTGGAAGGTATCCCCCATGGATAATGGGGGACTCTATTTACACCTGGTTGAAATTTTTCCCAACAAGAGTCATGGCCTTCGAAGAGACAATCTATTGATCACTGCCAGAGCTATGCCATGGGAAAAGAGCCTTGGGACATGTTTTGCACACATTAGTCAAGTCCAATGTGAGCTTTTTACATAAGTGTGTCAGGGTATGTTTGCGCTATCTATTCCCATTCCCATTGTAGGGTCAGAGCAATTAAGGAAAACAAATAGTTCTAAAGTGCTGAGTAGCCCTGGCTGAGTAGGTAATTCAGTTGGCCAGAGCATTGTCCCAATACGCCAGGGTTATGGGTTCAATCCTGGTCAGGGTATTTACAATTATCAATCAATGAATGCATAAATAAGTAGAACAACAAATTGATGTTTCTCTCTCTCTCTTCCTTCCTCTCTCTAATATCAGTCAATAGCCCAGCCGGTGTGACTCAGTGGTTGAGCATAGACCCATGAACCAAGAGGTTACTGGTTCAATTCCTGGTTAGGGCACCTGCCGGGGTTTCGGGCTCGATCCCCAGGAGGGGGCATGCAGGAGGCAGCCAATGGATGATGTTTCTCTCTCATCAGTGTTTCTCTCTCTCTATTCCTCTCCCTTCCTCTCTCCCTAAAAAGCAATAAAAACATATTTTAAAAAATCAATCAATAAATTCAAATTCAAAGCACTGGGTAAAAATAAAACACTAAATAAAAATAAAGGACAATTTTAACTCCCATAAATGGAGCTTTTTTTTAAGCAATTTTAAGTAGATGCAATTAAATTGCTTCTTTTGCAGTTGTTTTTGAATCATTTTATTCATGTAAAATATATTATTCCAAGTGATTTTTAATCTTTTAAGGGTTTAAGACTTAATAAGCAGAAAGCAAAACATGTGGTAAAATGGGTAAATCATTTGTACAAATAATCGATAATAGGATTTATTCGAGAATATAATAGCCAGTATAACACTTAATCTTGAGTAACTGAATAATTCGTGAAGGACTTCATGACTTTTTAAGAAATTTATAATCACATGGTTAGATTTAGATCAGTGCCTTGGGTAATTTCAGAATATAAAATAATAAAAATATTGTAGAATTAATTTTTGAAATTTGGAATATAAAGAGCTTGATTGATGCTGTGCAATCATTGTTGTCATCACACTTTCTTTAGCTGTTGGATTATATCCATTGGCTTTTAGCGCCAAATTTTTGTACTTAGGAAAATCCCCTTCACATTCATCTCTGTTTCCAGCGCCCTCTCCCTGCTGCTTTACCTGTTCAGAGTTGCACGTGCATACCACACAGAAGGTCCAGGGCAGGGCAGGAGACACTGCCACTAAAAACAAAACCAAAATCAATGTTTGTTTTTCACATTTTTCAAAACATGTGCACTTGTATGGTAGTATGTATGAAATGGAATAAGAACTGCTCCTTGCAAGCCCAGCCAGCATGGCTCAGTGGTTGAGCATCAGCCTATGAACTGAGAGGTTTCTGGTCAGGGCATATGCCTGGGTTGCCGGCTCAGTCCCCAGTGTAGGGTGTGCAGGAGTCATCCAGTCAATGATTCTCTCTCATCATTGATGTTTCTATCTCTCTCCCTATCTCCCTTCCTCTCTGAAATCAATTATATATATAATTGATTTAAAAAAAAGAACTGCTCCTTCCTGGTGAAAGTAATGACAATGGGTTAGTTCTCAGAGAAATATGCCCACAGAGGCAGTGCCTAGGGTCACAGTGTCTTCTGTGTGTCTCCACAGTTGATGGTTTGGCTCTTGCTTAGTAGGTTTAGAAACTCAATTTGGTCCATGTATCTAGATAATCAGCCTCTTACGGACTCACATTAACCAATTTATTTCAGATTGATGCATAAATCAAAACCCCAATTACGTTGCAATGAAGAAATATGTAGTCTTTCCTGCTACCATAATAACTAAGCTGGCCAGGACAGAATCCCTTTTTGCTCTCTGCTGTGACCAAGGTTCCTGGCACAGAATTTTGCACACAGCAGCCATTCAATAGGTATTAACTAAATTTACAAAGAAAGAAGAGAGAAAGGGAGTAGACCAAGGAAGGAATATAATTCTGAGTGAAATGTCATCCAGATCATAAAAGCTTAATATTCCATCTTGCCTCCTCAGAAAACATAGTTGTCGATTTACTAGTTCATACTAGTTCTTCAGATTCCATTTGTCCCCTTGAGAAAAAGAAAATTAATTGAATTATTTTTGCCTTTTAGTGTTGCTATTCAGCCTTCCTCATTCTCTTTATAACTTGGTCTTTCTTCAGAGAGATTACACTAGAGGTGATGAAATCTCAACTTTTCCAGCCCTACCTCCCAGAGACTCAACCCTGGTCACGTTGCTCAGACTTCCCAAATCTCCCTGGGGTGCACATTAATAGATAATCCCTTTGTTCTTGGAGGTAACCTCTTCCCAATTCAGGGTCCCCTTCCTCGCCTGCATGTATAACCCACAAAAAGCATCTGAAAGAGGAGGTAATGCTGCACTAGTAGATAATATATGTCAACACCCCCCCACACACACACGCAAGGTAATGACAAAAAAAGAAAAAGGATTTTTTTATATCTAATTTGTAAATTACTATATTTGAAACAAATTGCTACTTGTTACTTCAGAATTACAGATATGTACAGTATTGACAATACAAATCTCATCCTGTCTGACTTTTGGGGCTCAGGGTTGTGCAACAGTTTTCTAATTGAAAAAGTTAAACAGTCTAATAATTCCCTCATTCTAATTCTTGGCTTAAATCAGGACTCTGCATACCTGAAACAAAGAACCACTTAACTGACAGCTCAAAGCTCCCATGGCTGATCAATAACCTGAATGGCTCTGAATCCCGATTAGAAAGAGGGCAGGAGGCAGAGACCAGACAGGGTCCCCTGGGTGATGCCAAGGAATCCTGCAGGCCTTTCCCTGTCCTGGGCCACATCCTCCAACACAATGTGTATTGAATTGGGAAGGAGCATGCACAGAAGTCGGACTTCTTCTCTTAGCTTTCTCTCCCAACAAATGGCTAGGGAAATTCTCCCTGTTACGGTTGTTACTATTATCTTTATTATTAATGCTAAAAATAATAAGATAATGTTGAGAATTATGCCCATTGTTAGTGGTGCTAATAATGACTTATATTAGTCAAAAGTCTGTTCTGGCCAAGCCTTTTCCTAGTATTTTACAGATATTGTTTCATTTAATCTCCAAGCCCTAGCTGATTTAACTCAGTGGTTAGATCATCGGCCCACAGACTGAAAGGTCCCAGATTCGATTCCGGTCAAGGGCACCTACTTCAGTTGCAATGGCCTCTGTCAATCCTGATGTGTGCTGAGGGCAACCAATCAATGTGTTTCTCTCACATCTACATGGATGTTTCTCTCTCTGTCTCTCTCCCTATTCCTTCCAATCTCTCTAAAAAAAATCAATGGAAAAAATAAAAAATAGAATAATAAAACAACTCTATGAAGTTGTATCTCTCATTAAACAGATGAGGAAACTGAGGCCTGGAGGGTTTAAAAACTTGCTTAAGATCACAGAACAATAAGTGGCATAACCAGTACGATTTGACTCCAGAGCCTAACTAGTACTTTTGGCCTCTCCTATCTTAAACCCCAGGAAGGTAATTAGCTGCATAACACCTATCAACAGGGGAAATCTCAAATTTCTAAAAATCTCATTAGATTGTTTTTTACATTGACCCTTCGGTCAGTCTGGAGTGTTCTGGGGGGCGTTTATGAATAGCTCATCTATCATTATGCTCTGCCAAACTTTTTATCCCTGTAGGATGTACATCCCCTCCTATGAGGAGGAAAACTAGGAGAGGTAGACGATAGATCAGTTACTTGTGTTACCATAACAGCTTCGGGTGCAGCTGAGAGCCTTTGAAACTGATGCATAAAATTAAGCTTCAGGATTATCTGCTTCTTTAGTGCTTCATTCATCTGGATATAATGAGATGAGTCCGCCAGTAACCAAATCCCACTTACAATTGTGATGTACTAGGAAGAAAACCTTCATGTATTAAACTTCTGCCGTTGTTGCCCTAAGAACATTTGCTTTATCTTTTCTTTTTGTGGTTGGAATTCTGTAAATACTACAATTTATGAATAGCATTTAATTACTATGGAATTATAGTTTTCCAATTTCTTAGTATTGACTTCATTTTTAAAAAAATGTTTATAATATATTAATTGCGTTCATATCTATTTTTTTCTGTCTTGCATTTGTACGATTTTTCAGAAGTTGTCGATATTAACAGAAAGATACGCAGATAAGCGAGTCTATCCCATTTTTAATGATGCTTAGAGAAGACAATATTTCTTTTCCCAAAATTTTTAGTCTTTATTGAAGTTCTCTAATATCCAATTTCTATTCCTGTGGGTGAGTTGCATTTCTTCTGGCTTCATCCCCTTAGAGATGGAGAATAGTTTGTTATAGGAACAGGGAAGGGTTAGCTTATATGCTATAAAATATTTTGACTTTTAGATAGGCGGAGAAGACCTAGAAATTAAATTTTAATAGGCCTGCAGATTTGGGCAGCAATCAAAGAGTTTCTCTATAGCAACAATTATACACATCACTGATCTGAGATCAAATATTTATGTCTTCCCCGCCTGCTAGAGAACGAGCGTTTTGCTAGTTATTGTTATTACCAGGGCAATTCAATAGAGGGCAAAAGAGACTAAAAATGTCATTTCACAGTGGAAACTGTAAGAGAAAGTAATAACGAGCCTGGAAAAGATTAAGTACAATTGGAAATGAGTCTAAACTGAAATAAAATAGTAGATTTGAGTGAATTTTTTAGGGCTGTAATGTAACTTCTACTAAAGAGCTTTTGTTTTGCTTATCCCTAACACACACACACACACACACACACACACACACACACACACACACGCCTGATGCTAGCAGGAGACAAAAGCTCTTCCTCATTTCCTAAAAGTATAGTTTGAAGAAGACTCATTATGCCTTGGGGGGAAATGTCACCATTTTAAAAAATGAAATAGAAATTACACTTTCCTTTGGAAAAACGTTGTTGTTGCAACCTAGGAGGCAGTAACAGAGTAAATGCTGCGGACGAGGTCTCATCCACCTTCAAGGACTAGAGCTCTCTTCACATGCTGTCATCAATCACCACCTCACTGGTCACCACTTTACTAATTGCTACACTGTACTATCTTTGGGGGTGCAATCTTGCAACAACTTCCCCCCAACCAGGTACTTTTCAGGAACTATTATGGAGCTGCCCTGAAGAATTTATGATTTAGAAACTTGCATTAAAGTATTATATTGCCATTCTTTCATTACTTCTTTTCTGTTGACATTTCTGGTGATGTTATTTGGTTCCAGGGAAGCTGTGAAATTCTGTTATTTCTTCCCAGTTGGCCCCAAATATACAATCCAACAAATTTTTGTTAGGATCTCTACAGTCTCAACTGGGGGGCTTTAAACTAGGGATGGCTCCAATGCGGGAGAGTAGTCCTTTGGAAAAGTGCTAGTATAACCCAGAAGGGCAGAAGGACCAGAGACAAGGGGAGGTAACTAGTAATAGAAGGCAGTTCTGAATGAATGGTGTGCCTGGAGAGAGTTCAAAGAGGGAGAGAACACTGGATCTGCTGGAAGCTGGGAGGGCTCCAGGAGAAGGCTCTTGCAGAGACAGGCGGAAAGCTGATCTCTAGATGATGTAAATAGCAATTGTGAAGGCTGGGAGGGTGGAAGGAGTAAGGATGCTCACGGAGCAGTAAGTAGATCCATCTATGATGGGGTGTTCATGAAGGCAAGAGGTAGGCGGTAAGGATGGGAACAGCTGTGGCAGGCCTTGAACCATAGGCCAGGAGATTTGAATTGTATTCTCCATTCATGTGGACTCAAGCTGTTGAAGATTTCTGGAATAGGGAAGTGACATGATAAAGGCGGTATTTTTGGAAGATTCATGTGGAAGCCAAGTGCAACACACATGTGAGAGGAACAGGAATTCCCTCCCTAGAATGAGAAGATACATTAGGAATTCCTATAAAATGTCAGGTATCATTCATTCATTAGCAAGCATTTATTGAGTGTTTATTCTATGATAGGCAGCACTCTAGGCCCCAGGAATACAGTAATTAACAAGGTGGGTCTAGATTTTGTAGGGCCTGAAGTTCAAACAATTTGAGGGGCCTTCTTTAAGAAAAAAATATATAAAATTAAAAATAGGAAATATAGGGTTTTAAAACTTACTCAAAAGATAAAAAACAAATAAATAAAAACAAAAGCCTGCCATATTATAGAAACAGTAGTTTTAAATGGACAGGGTAGTTTTTCTACCCCCCTTTTAAAAAATATAATTATTTCTTTCTTTGCCAAGAATATACAAACAAGGTATATTCCTTTTTTATCCTAAGATATACTTTCAAGAATCTCAGTTTATAGGAGTGATGGGGGAAAGGAACCTTTAAAAAGAGGGATTTCACTTAGTCTTCCTGATGGACTCTTCCATATTAGCCAACTTTAAACATACCTATAGTTTGCTGCATATTTTCTCTTAAGGATTTAGCAGGGAAATGGCAATTTTATTGAAGTGGCTGTATTTTTTCCTCTTTCTTTTGTTACTCATTTAACAAGTAGTTCACTTGAGTCACAAGGCCACTATTAGAAGTTTGAGATATTTCCAGGAAAACTGGGGTGGGGAGGAATATCAGTAAATCTATGGGAAGAAAAGTTAAATAATAATACCCTATGTTTCTGAGAAGTTGACGCACAATTCCAATTGCTTACTCCTAAACTATAATAGTAAAAGGTTGTTGTTATTCTGCATTGCAGACAAATGAATAGAGAACCAGAGTTCTCTAGCTCTTGTGTCTAAGAGGCAGTGGCATGAACTTGGCTTCAAGCAGAAAATCTGAGTTTGAATTCCTGCTTCATCGTTTACTAGCTATGCCAGAAACGACTAACTGCCCTAAGTACTCATTGTCCACTTACATTTAGAAATAGAACATCGTGTGTTTTAGCAAGGCACGTGGCTGCCCAGGCATGGGCTACACTTCCCAGGCTTCCTTTGCAGCGAGGTGTGGCCATACAACCAGGTTGAGGTCAGTGGGGTGTAAGAAGAAAGGATTTCTCATCTCCTTCAGGACAATGCTACTTGCCCTAAATGTTGTCTTTCCCCCTCTCACAGGCTGTAATATGTATTTGGCAGTGACCAACCTTTGGCCCTGCAGGATATGGCAGTGGCAAGATGAAGGGAGCCTGGGTCCTGGAAAGACATTATGGAGGAGAGCTGCTCTGACAACCTGGATTGTTCACATTGGAGCTGTTAAGAAATAAGCCCTAACTGGTTTGGCTCAGTGGATAGAGCGTCGGCCTGTGGACTGAAAGGTCCCAGGTTTGATTCCGGTCAAGGACATGTACTTTGGTTGTGGGCACATCCCCAGTGTGGGGTGTGCAGGAGGCAGCTGATCAATGTTTCTCTCTCATCGATGTTTCTAGCTCTCTATCCCTCTCCCTTCCTATCTGTAAAAAATCAATAAAATATATTTTTTTAAAATACACTTGAAAAGTGCCATTTGTGTTCAACCTTTCTGTATCCCCATTTCTTTTCTATAAACTGACTATAATGTCTATCTCACATCCTAGCTGTGAAGATTAAATGAGAAAATGCATGGGAGGATGACAGGAAAGGTGCGTGATAAAAACTTGTCTTCCCTTTATCCATTTGGGAGCTTGTGTTTTATTTATCTTTTCCATGAATATAGAAAATACAGAGATTTTATGTCAAGCTGCTGAATAATAGGATTCACACTGTTACAGGAGACACTCACTCTAAAACATTCCAAGGGTTGTGTGAATATGCTCAGGAAATAACACATTAATCAGATGAAATCCAATTGCTCCAGCGACAGGTTCCCCATTAAATCTCCAGAACCTAGCACAAAGCCTGGCACAAGTAGGCCCTCGATAGATATTTATGGAAAGAACAACTACTCAGCCACAGACCACTGGGAGTGGAGGTTGTGAGTGCTCGGGCTTCTGAGTGATAACAACTCCTGTGGTGGGGAATTGGTTAATGTTAATGCATGTGAAAGTGCCTAGCAATTGCATGATGTACATATATTGGCACTCAAAAGTTTTAATGAGACCATCAGCTTCTTGAGGGCCAGTTCTGGGTCTTGTTTTCTGCTGTATTCGAAGTGCACAGCACACAGTAAGACTAAGCAAATATTTGTTGAGAAGAACATTGATATAAAATGAGAGTTAGCCATTTTTATCTCCATCACTTCCCTCTTCTACCCTGACCCCCGCCCCAATGAATGAGGAAACTGACATGCAAAAGTGAAGCAACTTGCCCAAGTCCACACAGTTAACAAGTAGCAGAGTCAAGATCTGAACCAAACCCAGGACATACTGGGTCCTCATTTTGAAGTCTTTCCACCTTGAGCCCAGGTAGATATCCTTTCTTGAGAGCAGACTTTGAGATAAGTAAGATATTTGTATACCAGTGGATGAAGAAATGAGGGGAAATGAGGTGGTTGGAATACTTTTTTTCTAATTTTACAGATTTGCCTCAGTAATGCACAACCCTATAACAGTGATCATTCTTTCCATTCCTTGCTTCTTAGATGGTATAAACAGTTATTTAAAAAAAAAAACAAAAAACAAAAACAAAAAAACTCCCATTTTCTTCACCAGTCTGTGGTGTAACTAGAACTTTTGAATCCCTATGGGCAAAATAGTTTAAATAATTGTTAAAGACTCTGTTAAGTGGCCAGAGTAACAAATCTCCAGCCCTCAGCCCTGGGCAGTGTTTACATGGGAGAGGAGAAAAGGGAGAAGCCACCAGGCAGGGCCATTGCCCTCTCACTCCAGCTGGTTTGCAATGCCCTTTACTTGGCATCCGAGATATCAGAGCAACAGGTGAGCCACTGATGCTGAGCAAGATAATTCACTGCCCGCCAGCAGAGCCAGTTCCCCTGAACCAATGTGGCGGAGGAGGTGCTTGTGAATGGCTTGACTAGGACTGGCTAATGAAGTTCTGAGGAAGACAAGGTTTTTCTCCCCAACATATTTCCCCTCCAAACCTATCTTTGCTACTGCAGTTTTTAGAGGCATGTTTTTACGAGTAGCAACTATCTGATAAGAAAGCTATTGGCCAACTAGGGTTAAGTTGGAAGCTTTTACAGGGATATTTGTATATTTAAGAATCTGGGTGAGGCCCGGCCAGAGTGGTTCAGTTGGTTGAGCATTGTCCTGTGCACTGAAAGGTTGCTGGTTTAATTCCCCGTCAGGGCATGTACATGGGTTGTGGGTTCAGTCCCCGACTGGGGCATGTACAGAAGGCAGCTGATCGATGTTTCTCTCTCACATCAATATTTATCTCTCTCTTTCTCGCACTCTCTCCCCCTTCTCTCTCTCTAAGTATGGCCTCGGGTGAGGATTAATAATAATAATAAGCAACATTTTTTTTAAAATAGCTGGAGGTCTGGGAGGAGAGGAGTGGCTGCTAAGCATGGAGGAGTCAGATGAGTGAGATGTCCTGGAAGCCTAGAGAAGAGTTCAAGGAGGAAGTAGGATCACTTTTATGAAGCATCTCCTGTGCTAGGGTTTAATTTTTTTACATTAACTTTATTGTGGTGACATTGGTTAACAAAATTATATATGTTTCAAGTGTACAGTTCCATGATACATCATCTGTATATTGCACTGTGTGTCCACCACCCACGGTCAAACCTTCTGTCACCATATATTTGACTCCCTTTGTCCTTCACTAGCCACCTTTTCCTCTGGTAACCACCACACTGTTGTCTGTGTCTATGAGTTTTTGTTTGTTTTTCTTGTTTGTTCATTTGTTGCTTTCAGTTCTGTATCCCACTTATGAGTGACATCTTATGAGTCTTAACTTTTTCTGTTGGATTTATTTCATTTAGCATGATATCCTCAAGACCCATCCCCATTGTCACAAATGGCAGTATTTCTTCTTTTCTTCTAGCTGAGTAGTATTCTATTGCGTATAGGCACTATATCTTCTTTATCCAATCATCTATAAAATACCATATACTTCATATATACAGTAAGCTATTCATACAAAGGCCCCTCCCCCAATAGAAAATACAGAGAATTAAAATATTACTAACCAAATAAGCATTAACAGGAAGGTATATTCAATGCTGGCATGGGAAAATACAGGATGCTTTGCAAATGTGTATCAGAGGCATTCAATACAGACTGGGGAACACCAAGGAAGTCTTCCAGGGGGAAGCGAAATTGAAGCTGAGACCTGGTGGGTGAGTGAAAGCCAGTTCAAGATGGGAGAGAAATGGTCAAAGTAAAGAGAACAGCATGTGCAAAGTCTTGAAAGTATGATACAGAACAAAACCTCAATTGAAGGTTCTCAAGGTATTCAAGATGCTGAAGAAGTATTGAGGATGAGACTTGGGATATGGACAGGGGCTCAAGTGATTGATTGAAAAGGAGTCATTTCATCAGATTTTCATGTCAAGATCACACCCGTGAGAATGGATTGGAAAGGATAAGAAGAAAAGTAAGGAGGCTTCAGCAGCAACCCAGGTGAGAAATAACGCCAGTGATCCTCGTAATCCCACCCACCAGAATATACAACTTTCTGATCTTGCCTTTTTTTTTTTTTTTTTTTTTTTGAGTCATGCCCTCACTGCTCTATCCTTTGGATCCTGTTAAAAGCATTCCCTTACTTATACCATCAGCTCCCTCCCCTTCTATCCCTCTGTTGAACTTACCTGACAAAACCCTACCCTAGTTATATCCATGCCCACCTATTTGACATAAAGACCTAGGGGGAAAATATATGACAATGCTGGCAGGTTTCAACTTAAGTTCATGACCTCATGTGAGTCTTTGGTGTGATTCTGTGTATTGCTTTAGTCCATTTTCTTCTAGCTGTCCTAGATAACTGTTCCAAACCCTCTCTCTGCTTAAACCTCACTCCACATCTCATCTTCTACTAATGACCTTATTTTTTTTTTCTATTTTACTAAGAAAATATAAATTATTCAAAGATAGTTTCTGGGCTTTGAACACATTGTGTAAATAAAATAAGCCAGTGACTGTATGAGTCCATGTATATGAGATATCTAACGTAGTCAAACTTGAAGAAGCAGAAAGTAGGTGCTGGTTTCTAGGGGCTGAAGGAAGAAATAGGACTTGTTTAATGACTATGGTGTTTCAATTTTGCAAGATGAAAAAGTTCTAGAGGTCTGTTGCACAACAATGGGAATATACACTGAGTGGCCAGATTATTATGACCACCTGGTATTTGTAGTCAAATTAGCTATAATTTTGTGCTGAAGTTGCTAGAGGGCCAGACCATTATAAATAGGGAAGCAGGTTGTTTACCCCTACAGTAGAAGTGATTTTTTTTTGAAGATATGGGTAAACAACACCATTTAACAGCCCTTGAACGTGGGAGATATATATATATACATATATATATATATAGTATGTAACACTGCTGAACTGTGTAGGGAGCAGCTATAGAGTTAAGTAAGCCTCGGACTGACCTGTTGGCAAAGCCACAAACAAGTCCCAGCTTAGAGGGCACAGCCCTCTTAGCATAATTAGGCTTGACCTTATGACACTCCCTAGATCTTATCTGGGTAGCTAATGGGCTGTGGGAGGTGCAGCAATTGCTGCCAAAACAAGTGAAACTCACAAGAACATTGTAACTATGGTGACCACAACCTTGTTTACCTCTGGCTATAAAATACAGGCTCAGCTTGCTGTCTGGATCTCTCTATGTGGCCTCAGCCAGGCACAGGAACATCCACCTAGACCAGTGATGGCGAACCTTTTGAGCTCGGTGTGTTGTCATTTTGAAAAACCCTAACTTAACTCTGGTGCCGTGTCACATATAGAAATATTTTGATATTTGCAACCATAGTAAAACAAAGACTTATATTTTTGATATTTATTTTATATATTTAAATGCCATTTAACAAAGAAAAATCAACCGAAAAAATGAGTTCGTGTGTCACCTCTGATACATGTGTCATAGGTTCGCCATTACTGACCTAGACCCAGCTTATTCTCTTTGTCTTTTCTACATCCTTCGCCACCCCTTCAGCTAAGGGTCAGGCTCACCAAACCCTTAGCTGAGCTGGCACGGCACAGAACTGTCTACTTAGAAATGGTTAAGATGGTAAATTTTATAATGTATGGTTTTATACCATTTATTTATTTATTTATTTTTAAATTCTTTATTAGTTAAGGTATTACAAATGTGTCCTCATCCCCCCCCCCATTAGACCCCCATCCCCCCCAACTCATGCTTTCATCCCCCTGTTGTCCATGTCCATTGGTTTAGCTTATATGCATGCATACAAGTCCTTTGGTTGATCTCTTCCCCTTGCCCCCTCCCTCCCCTACTTTCCCTCTGGGGATTAATAGTCTGATCGCTGTTTCTCTGTCTTTGGATCTGTCCCTGTTCATCAGTCTATGTTGTTCTCTATATTCCACAAATGAGTGAAATAATGAGTTATTTATCTTTCTCTTACTCGCTTATTTCACTTAGCATAATGATCTCCAGTTCCATCCATGCTGTTGCAAAAGGCAAGAGTTCCTTCTTTTTTACCACAGCGTAGTATTCCATTGTGTAGATGTACCACAGTTTTTTAATCCACTCATCTGTTGATGGGCACTTAGGCTGTTTCCAAATCTTAGCTATGGTGAATTGTGCTGCTATGAACATAGGAGTGCATATATCCTTCCTGATTGGTGTTTCTGGTTTCTTGGGATATATTCCTAGAAGTGGGATCACTGGGTCAAATGGGAGTTCCATTTTTAGTTTTTTGAGGAAGCTCCATACTATTCTCCACAGTGGCTGCACCAGTCTGCATTCCCACCAGCAGTGCAGGAGGGTTCCTTTTTCTCCACATCCTCTCCAACACTTGTCGTTTGTTGATGATAGCTATTCTGACAGGTGTGAGGTGGTACCTCATTGTCGTTTTGAATTGCATCTCTCGTATAATTAGTGACTTTGAGCATGGTTTTTATACCATTTAAAAAAATAGCTTTCAGTTTTCAATCTGGTCTACCCTCAGCTAGGTGCACCGTACCCACCCCACATATCCTGTCTCTGCCACTGACTCCCCACATGGCCAGGGGCTCTGATGCCCTTTCATATTCAAATAGAGGTGCCAGCCCTAACCGGTTTGGCTCAGTGGATAGAGCATCAACCTGCGGGCCGAAGGGTACCAGGTTCGGTTCCCGTCAAATAGAGGTGCCGATGAAAACAAACCAGAGGTGTGTGATACAGTGACATTTTAGCAGAGATCAGAAAGGCTTTCCCTGACCACTTGATATACAGTCCCCTCCACCTCCACCAACCATTATTCTCGATTACTCTTGCCCTGCTTCATTCTTCTCACTAGTTAGTATACATCATTTCCTGACATGTGCTTATTTATTTGTCTCTTTCCACTAGAATGGAAAGTCAGAAGGGCAGGGATGTTTTCTATCTTTGTTTTTTGTATTTCCTATTGAGTCCCCAACACCAGAAAAGTAGCCAGCATATAGTTTGTTTTCAGTAACTAAGAATCAAGAATGACAGCCGTGTTCAAGAATAAAATTCAACCAAGTAAGTTTGAAGATACTGGCTTTAATAAAAAAATTCATGGATCAGGGAACATATCATTTAACAACTAGAAGGGTGCTCCAAAGAGTTGTACAAAATGGAAGATGTTTCCATGCAGAAAGAAAGAGGGATCTGAAGTTAAAAGAGAGCGGGTTACTTTCCCTTAGGAGAAGGCAGGGGGTCTTGTTGGGTAGACTACTTCACTAGCGTTGATCAAGAAATTCCAGACTAACTGGTTTAAAGTTTCACTCCTGGAAGAGACTGAATCTGCAATTAGGTTAGTTAGTAAGTTTTCGTTTGGTGGTGTGGCTTACCAAAGGTGAGTCCATTTTGGCCTGTTGTTCCATTTTATCAACAGTGACACTGAAGATGTGTGGCACCCAGTCACCATCATGACTCCCAACCATCCCTGCCTCTGTTATTCATGTTCTTGTATAAGCCCCTCCCACAGTGAGTAGAGCTGACTGACCTGTGGAAACAATGGCAGAAATGACAACATGTGACTCCTGAGCCTTGGTCATAACGGATGCTGTGGCATCCACCTCGCCTTCACCCTTGGATTGCTCCTGGTGTCACGAGGACGCTCAGCAGCCTGTGGACGGGCCCGTGTGAGAAGGAACAGTGCTCCTGCTGACAAGCAGCACCACTTGGGAGTGAACTGTTTTGAGAGTGAATTATCTTAGAAGCAGATCTCAAACCTTTCAAGCTTTCAGGCCAGAACCCCATGACTATGCTGCTCCCAAATTCCCGACCCACAGAAACTGTGTGATATAATACAAGTTTGTTTGGGGGTAACCTATTATGTCACAGTTGCCATGACCTCTGCTGGTTCTCCACTGCACTTCTGCATTTGCTTTTCCTTCAGCCTAAGCCTCCATTCCTTTAGAGAGGTACATGTCTTCTCTCGCTTCCATCAGGTCTCAGCTAAAATGCCATGCTATGCAGTTATACAGCAATGCAACAATGGATAACAAATACAGGATGTGCTTGAGATATCCAGGAGGTAGATGCAACTGGATGTAGCAACTGATTGGATATGAGGGATAAGAGACAGGAAGGAGTCAAAATGATTCTCAATTTATTGGTTTGTGTAATGAGTTTCCTGGATTTAGGGAAACAGGTTTGGGAAGAGATTATAAATACAGTTTTGGCCCTGCTGAATTTGAAAAGTCTAACAAATACCCAAGTGGAGTTGTCCAACATGCAGGCAGATATACCATTTGTAACACAGAAGACAGATCTAGACTAGAAAGTAAGATCTTAGAATCAGGGCCAGCTGTACAATTTCCAGGGCCCAGTGCAAAATGAAAACGCAGGGTCCCTTGTTCAAAGACTGCATGACATCCATCAGCTGCCAGGGTCCCCTCCCGCCAATCTGTAGCACTGACAGACCATGCTCTGGCTGAGGGTAGGGAAGTTGAGCCAGGTACCTCCTCTTCTCATGGACTCTATGCTCCAAATTACAGTGGAAGAGCAACATCCAAGAGATTGGCACTTCCCTGCCAGGATGCACAGGAATGGGGGATGGGTAAGAGACTCATCGCCACTGAGTCACTTCTGGGTACCCCGTGACACTGCCAGTCGAGGGCAGGGACAGGTGCCACATGCCCCAGCCTAAGATACCATGGGTACATACACATGAACTTGACCTTCCCTGTGCCCTTGCCCAGGTCCCCCCAGGCCCTGGTGAGCCTGGTCCTGAGTGGGGCAACTGGGAGGATGGGGAGGGCTGAGGTGCCAGGGAATAGGGGAGCTGGCGCTGAGAACCCACCCGAAGGAGGCAGGACTGCATGTGAACTCACACAAGCTCTACTGTCTCTTTGAACTTCACTTACAAAATAAAATTCAAAGGTGACATTATTAAGAATTTCAAGCCAGCAACCACAGAGTATTAAGACCCCAAGCATTAAGCCTTTTTTCGTGCAGGACCCTGTGTGAATGCGATGTTTGAATGCCTATGAACCTGGCCTTGCTTGGGATGGTCAAGTTCTAAGACTGAATGAGTTTAAAAGGGGCCCAAGGACTGAAACCAGAGAAACACCAAGATTTAAGGGATGGGCAGAGAAAGCACATCCTGTGGCCAAATGAAGGAGACCAATGATAGAGGAAATACTTGGCCTATGATCTCTGACTTGGAAAAACTTTGCAAATCCAATAACCTGGCCACATATTAAGAACATTTTATTTCACAAACTATTCATGATATAACTGATATTTTTTAGGATCATAGGTGTGGTTCTTACAAAGGCCTATTACCTTGATTATTTTTGAAGCATATATTACTTGGTTAAAAAAATGCATGAGAGAAACTACAAGAAAAAAATGGGTTAAATTAAATTATGGAGTTTACTAATAATAGACTCACAGCTAATCTAAGTAAATAATTCACTTTCCTTCCAGCCACCTTTTTACATAAGGCCAGCAGAGTCTGTCTGCAACGTTTATCAAGCAAGAAAAAATGTAAACTCTAAAATCTGTTAAGAATTTTAGATGACTCACTGAAACCTGTTGCAAAGTCGACCACAGGAGTTTTCTAACTACTAATTAACTTTGAGCGAAGTCTTAGGCCATAAACACCAGACCATTTGGTGAGAAAACTCTGGCTGGGAGTTGTTGAGCATTTGGGAGTTTGGAATTGGTAGGGAGGGTGTGTGTGTGTGTGTGTGGGGGGGGGGGCGGGGGTTGTCTGTGCATGTGTTGTTTTTTTTTTTTAAACGGATTTAGAAATGTCTTTGGAAGTGGTTTGTAACATGGCTAAGAACAGAGATTCTTAACCATTCTTAGCCAAACAAGCTGCTTGGGTTTGAATCCCAGCCTTGCCACTTACTCTCTGTGTGATTTTGGACAAGTTACTCCATTGCCCTGAGTGTGGTAATGACTCCTAGGGTTGGTATGAGAATTAAATCACTGAATGTAAAACATTTAGACCTGTGCCTTGCACATAAAAAGCACTGTATATGCACCTGTTAAATGAAAATAGTGAAAACAGACCATGTAACTAAAATAGCTCTGGGATTTCTATTACAGTAGGTCCCACCAGTGCTGGGAAAAGAGAGTTCACTAAAATAAAATTTTTTTGCCCTGACCAGTGTGGTCAGTTGGTTGGGTGTTGTCCTGTACACCAAAAGGTTGCTGGTTTGATTCAGGTCAGAGCACATGCTGGGGATGTCACTGGATCCTCAGTAGGGGGCTGTGCAGGAGGCAGCTGATCAATGTTTCTCTCTCACTCTCCTTCCTTTCTCTAATACACGCGCGTACACGTGTACACACACACACACACACACACACACACCAGTTTTTTCTTCTCATTTTTGTGTGTATTCTTCCATTTTCCCCTCCCCCCACCCACCTTCAAAATACTATATTGTTTTCTCTTTATATTGAAAGGAAATTTCTTTATTCAGAAAGTTTCCCTAAGAAGTAAGTATAGTGTTTCCTGGATATTTTCCTAAAAGCAATTTCCTCATGTCTTAAAATGCATATTCATGGCTGTTTTCCCAGTTATGATTCATCTCAATGTCTTATTTCTTTCACATAAAAACATCAAAAATATGTGTATGGGAAAATAAAATGCACAGAAGCTTTAGTGTTCTCGTGATTATCATAATAATTCTGGTACTTCAGTGGAAAAAAATATAAAAAGTTTCAATGAGAAGTGTTAGAGAGACAATGACTATAACAAGAATTTCAAATAGAACTCTCCAGCCCTTTTGAGAAGTCAAAACTGACCCACCTAAATTCACCAGCCTTCTTGAAAGAAAGATCCACAGAAACATGATCCCAGGAGCCTGCAGTTCAAACTGCGCCCTGTGTGTTCCAAATAGAATCCCTTTGGACTTGTCCTATTGTTCCCTTTGGTCTCCAGGAATGCATTCTTTTACTCTGTGCCTCAATCTTATTTCAGCACCTTATTTCCTCGGGTTATTATCGCTTTTCACACGACCTCGGAGTTTACCTGGTGGAGGTCTTGGTTTCCTCTGCCTTTCTGCCACGTAGGACTAAGCTTTACCAGGTCCTAATGGGAGAGAGAACACTCAGTGATCATCTTCTGACCACGCCCTGTGCGTGCTCAGCGGGCGGGGCTAGGGGGCGCTTCTCTCCCTTCCTAACCTCACTTTGGGCGGAAACCCTTTTGTGAATATGCTTCTTTAAATCTCGCTCTTTTTTTTTCTTCTTCTCGTGTTGCGTATCATCTACCATCTACGAGCTTTGCCTCTTCCTCTGTCATCTCCCTCCCCACTTTCCCTACAGAAGATTCGTTTCCCCTTTTGAGCCAGAGACACGGATCCTTGAAGATCCTCCACTGGCTCCACGTCGCCTTTAAGCACCATTCAAACGGGCTCGCCTTCAAGGTTCCTCCCGCGAGCTGCGGCGGCGTTTCCCCCTCTGCGGTAACAGTGATCAAAGAAAGCAAGCCCCGCGCCTGTACGTACCTATGACCTTAGAACAGAAAGCTGCCGCGCCCGGGGGCAGCGTTGCAGAGCCGTGCACTCCCCCCCGCGCGTGCTCCCGCCTCGCCCTTCCACCAGGTCACTAGCGTGCAGAAGGCGAGCGCCGACTACACCCTCTGCCTCCGGACTCTCCCTCTGCCTCCCGACTTCCTCCCGGGCGCCTAATAAGCGGGGGAAGGCGATCATTCCGCAGCAGCCTCGCCGCGCACTGGGCATGCTCAGTGGCGAGGGGTAGCCTTGGGCGCTGGGTTCGGGTCGGCGGCCCGATCGGCTTCCCGGAGCGCGGGCTGGGCAGGGCGCAGCGTCCCCGGAGCCGGGAGCCAGACCCGCCCCGCAGTCCCCACTCGGGCGCCCGGCCCGCGACAGCTGCGTCGTTCCGGGACCCGGGAGCCCCAACTTCGCGCCAAGTTCGGAGCCGCCTTCGGGGGCGCAATGATGACCAGGGACGTTCTGTTAGACCTGGAGCTGGATGAGGACGACGACGAGGATGGAGATATCGGTGAGCAAGGGGTTCCCATGGGGCGCCGGCGCGGGGCCCCGCGTCCCCGCCCGAAAGCCCGAGCCCACGCGGAGGAAGTTGGGGACCGCGCGTGGGCGCTGCGCCCGCCGCGGGGAGGTCTGCGGGGACCCTCGGCCGCTCAGAGGAGCGCAGGCGGGCGGGCGCCCGGGGCCGGGAGTAGGAAGCCCGAGCCGGCGTCCCGGGGGCCGCAATGCGGACGCCTCGGGCCGCCGACCAGGGTCGCCTGCGGGCTGCGCTGGCGGAGGCCGACGTCCCCCGGGAAGGCCAGGGAGGCGCGGGGCAAGCAGGGGCCCCGAGAACAGACGCTGGACGGGAAGGGACGCAGCCCTGGAACAGTCACGGGAGGCAGGGGGACGCCGCTGCGTGCGGAAGTCTTGACTCAGAAACAACTTTTGGGTCATTTCCTCCGCCTTGAACCAGCGCTGGGGTTTCTGCAAAGCCAGCGCGGGCGGCCAGCCTGTCGGTGGGGTGGGGGGAGTGGGTTCGGGCTGGGAGGACTGGGGTGTGACCGCCTGAATCCTCTTTGGGTTAAGGCGAATGCAGGGCTCTGGGGGGCAGGATTGGGGCCGGTGGAGCGGCCGGGGAACTGATTTGTGGCCGCGGACCGGCAGCCTCCTTTCATCCGCAGAGCCCGCGAGGTGGTAATCAGAGGTGGAAGCCCTTAGGTAGGTGGACCGCAGGCATTTCCTACGAGTCCAGAAGGCCTCTGGAGCCTGGAGGGCGGGGCAAGCCCGTTCCTAATTAGAGTTAAAAATGCATAAAGTTGTAAAAGGGGTGGAGGGGGAGCTGTTTAAAAGCTAACAAAGGGGTAGGAGGAAGCGGGGAAGGGATGGAGCAATTGGAAGGGGTAGGGAGAAAATCAGGTCTCTGAAGAGAACACTCAGAATGATGGAGACTGTGGGTCCCTCCCGAAGACTGGCAATTAAATTACCTTGCTGGTCGGCGCCACAGGCTCCGCCTCGGTTTCCTGGATGCAGATCACTCTAAACATAACAGTTTCTGTTCATGTCTTAAAGTCCTCGTCTTCTCTAATAACTTTAGAAAGTAACTTAATCTTAGGAGTTAGATGTGGTTTTTCTTCCTTTCACAGCCTAGGCACCGCTAATTTATTTAATTATTTTTTTATTTCTATTGTGATATAGTTGACATGTAACACTGTATAAGTTTAAAATGAACAGTGTGTTGGTTTGATTCTCATATATTGCAAAATGATTACTACCCAAGCCTTACTTAGCTAACACCTCCATCACGTAACATAATTACCATTTCTCTTTTTTTGCTGAGAACATTTAAGATCTCTTTTAGCATCTTTAAAGTATATGACACAGTATTATGAACTATAATCACTATGCTGTGCATTAGATCCCCAGAATGTACTCATAACTATAAGTTTGACCAACGTCTCCACCCCCCATTCTGTTTCTATGAGTTTAGCTCTTTTAGATTTCAATATAAGTGCAGAATTTGTATTTCTATGTGTTATTTATTTCACTTAGCGAAATGCCTTCAGGTTCCATCCATGGTGTCACAAATGGCAAGATTTCCTTCTCTCTCGTGGCTGAATACTGTTACTTTATATATCACACACACCATATCTCCATTCATCTGTAGCCAGACAGTTAAGTTGTTTTTATGAATCATCCTATCTAATAAAAGAGAAACATGGTAATTAGCATACTCTGCTACCCTTCCCATTGGCTAATCAGGGCGATATGCAAATTAACTGCCAGCCAAGATGGCGGCAGGCAGCTTGAAACTAACATGAGGCTTGCTTGCTTCAGTGATGGAGGAAACCAACGTTCCCCGCTTGCCTTGCCTCTGAGCTTGCCGTTTGAAACATACTTACAAATATAGAAGCTAAACAAAACCCCAGAAACCTGCTTTCAGTGAGCCGGGATCTCAGAGCTGAAGTTGATACAGTGTTTCGATTATAGAACACAAACAAACCAGATACCTGCTTTCAGCAGCAGAGGCCTCAGAGCTGGAGTCAGAGCTAAAGCTGGCCCAGAATAAAAAAGGAAAAAAGGAGCAGTTGGGAGCTTCAGTCACCCGCCAGCCTGAAAACAGCCCTCAGCCCCTCACCCAGGCTGGCCAGGCACCCCAGTGGGGACCCCCACCCTGAAGGGTGTGTGACCAGCTGCAAACAACCATCATCCCCTCATTCAGGCTGGCCAGGCACCCTAGTGGGGACCCCCACCCTGATCCAGGACACCCTTCAGGGCAAACCAGCCGGCCCCCACCCATGCACCAGGCCTCTATCCTATATAGTAAAAGGGTAATATGCCTCCCAGCACCAGGATCAGCAAAGCTGCGAGGCCTCCAGGCACCGAGATCAGCGTGACAGGGGGCAGCGCCCAAACCCCCTGATTGGCCCTGTGGCTCTGTGTGTGACAGGGGGCGGGGCCACAACCTCCCTATCCGCCCTGCTCTGTTCATGACAGAGGAAGGCGCCCCAACCCCCGATCAGCCCTGCTCTTGCCTGATAGGGGGAGCTCCCCAACCCCTGATCGCCCTGCGGCTCTGTGTGTGACAGGGTGCAGCGCCCCAACCCCCTGATCGGCCCTGCTCTGTGGGTGATAGAGGGCAGCGCCCCAACCCCCTGATCCGCCGTGCTCTGTGTGTGACGGGGGCGGTGCCCCAACTCCCCTATCGGCCCTACTCTTTGAGTGACATTGGGGAGCTCCCCAACCCCCCTGATGGGCCCTGCTTTGTGCATGACAGGGGGCAGTGCCCCAACCCCCTGATTGGCCCTGCTCTGTGCGTGACGGGGTGGCGCCGCAATCTCCCTATGGACCCTGCCTTGAGTGTGACAAGGGGTGGTGCCCCAACCCCCCAATTGGCCCTACCCTGAGCGTGACTGAGGGTGGCATCGCAACCTCCCAATTTGCCCTGCTCTGTGCATGACGGGGCGGCGCCCCAACTCCCCAATCGGCCCTGCTCTGAGCCCGACCAGGGGCTGCACCTAGGGATTGGGCCTGCCGGGAGCAGGCCTAAGCCAGCAGGTCGTTATCTCCCGAGGTGTCCCAGACTGCGAGAGGGCACAGGCCGGGCTGAGGGACCTCCCTCCCCTCCGAGTGCACAAATTTTTGTGCACCAGGCCTCTAGTCTATTATAATCACTGCTCATTTAAAAATTCATAGAAAGTGATAACTTACTTGTTGATTAGAGACAAAGTGAATAGAGGGGATTTTACTCCATGGTTCAGCTTTACTTGTCATTCAGTTGAGAACAATTTATTAGGTATCCATCCTTATAGAGGGAGCAAGTAGTGTTTTCCTTTTGTATAGGAGAGAAAACTGAAGCTCACAGGTTGATCCGCCTGCTTCTCCCACAAGTAGTTCAAGTTCAAACCCAGGTTTTCTGATTTGCAAGACCTGTGTAGATTAATGCACTTTCCCTCTGGTGACTCCAGCTGTTAGATATAATGCTATTGGCAGGCTTTAGTAGTAAATGATGATTACATAAAAATATTCATAGGAGCAAGCTTTAGAAAGTTATAAAATTAGCAGTCTGTTGCATTGGAAAATACTCTTGTGTATTATGGTGAAGTGTAACTGTTTATATTGAGTATGGTGAATAAATAATGGTAAAAACCCAAATGGAAATGAAAATAAAAAGGACACTCTGAGCTTTGTTTGTCCCTCTGTGCCATTGGTACATCTCAGTTTAGAAAGAAAGCTAACTTGGTTTAGTCCGTGCTTGCATGATGAAGCATCATAAAATTCATCTTTTTATTTATAACTAGAGGCCTGATGCACGAAATTCGTGCAAGAGTAGGCCTTCTTTCTCCCAGTTTCTGGCACTGGCTTCCCTCTGGCACCCAGGACCTGGGCTTCCCTCGCAGTCCTGGCTCCTGGCTTCATCCGGAAGGTCGTCCAGAAGGACATCTGGTTTAATTAGCATATTATGCTTTTATTATAGATTACAGGTGTAATCTATGCCAGTTCTATCAAGTCAAACAGGGTAGATAAATTTAAGAAAAATTAAGTATCTTTGCCTCTCCTTCATCCTTCCCTCTATAGCAGTGGTTCTCAACCTTGGCTGCACATTAGAATCACCTGGGAATCTTTTAAAAATCCTGATTTCTGGGCCTCATCCTCTGGAAATTCTGTTTATTTGTTATGGGGTGAGGCCACAGCATTAGTAACAGAATTTCTGGAGGATGAGGCCCAGAAATCAGGATTTTTAAAAGATTCCCAGGTGATTCTAATGTGCAGCCAAGGTTGAGAACCACTGCTCTATAGGCTACTGATATGAATACTTACGTGTGTGTAAGGGTCAATTCAACATAATTTATGTCAGGCACCAAATATCACTTAAATATGTCTCAGCAATTTTTGGTTATTACATACATTTAAAGTGGGTTGCAGTGGTTTTATATCAAGAAAAAATGTTTACCATACCAATGGAAAGTTGATGTCATTGTAACATAAGCCTTTCAAAAGGTTACCAGAAGTAGGCTGATAGTGTACAGCCTTATATGAAATAACTGTAATTTCCAACTGTGGGAGAGGAGACTCTGGTGAAATGAAGATTATAAATTTAACCTCTGCCTCTAGTTTTGTAATGCAGGGCTGTGTTAAAGCTGTTGGCTAACGTATTTTCCCTAGTACTTGATTGTCACTACTAATAGCTGTATAATAATTTAAACCTACTCAGGTCCTGAAAATTTCTGTGAAATCTCTCTATCGTGTTAACGTTATTATTCAGAACAGAAGAGTTATTTTGATATAAATTCCTAGAGAAAACATCTACCATCAGCTAATTTAGGAGAGGCAAAAAAGAAAAACAAACTTTGAAACTACATGTAGTCCCTGGTTACATGGTAGAGATATTTTACATACATATATATGCCTTCTACTAGACTGGGATTTGAGGGCCTTTCTTTTTTTTTAGTGAGTTCCTGCTTAGTTTTGAAAAATGTTCAGTATTTTAAGCAAAAAGATTTCTTCCTTGTTTGGCATGAACCAATCTAGAGAGTCAAAGATGATACATCTTACCCTGGGTATCTTTTCCATATTTGCTTAACTCGTGGCCACCAGACATCATTCCCAAAGATTTGCAAATGAGGCAGCCTGTTGGCATGAGAGCACTTTTACAAAAGGCCACTTATTTCCCCATGAGCTTCAACAACCAACCACAGATGCTAATCCAGGACGTAGTGGTGGGAAATACGTGGCCTGCAGCCCTGTTGCGCTGGTGCTCGTGGAGATCACATGTTGAGGCAGCCTGTGTGTGCCTGGTGTATGGAAGAAGCTCTGTGGCTGCCGTGCCTCCAGGAGCACCCTCCGCCACCCCCAAGTTAATCAGAATCGAATCCAACATCTCTACCCGTTGATGTAGAAAGTGATGGAAACATCTTTTGTAGCCAGAATGTAGCTATTGTATTTAAGGCAGATTTAGTATGCCGTTTTATTTTGTTTCTTGCATTTCCATGGTTCAAACTTCACTGAGAGAGGAAAGGTGTTCTTAAAAAAGGGGGGCTACAGAAACAGGTCACATAGTTCAGGCAAAAAGTCTTTGGTGTAGGGTTGGCTGTTGTGCACTCCCAGGCTGCTTATCGAAAGCACATACTGTCTGATCCCCACAGCTAATGGTCATGTCACTGGGGTGGGCGGGGTGGGCAGAGGCCCATTACCTCTTAAAAAAAAATGATGGTTCAGCTGTACCTCTCAGTTTTTATTGGCTCCCTTTTCTCTGTCTTCCCACACAGTCTCTATCCCCTTACTACCTATGTTACGTTTTGTTTTTAATCCTCACTGGAGGTTATGCTTTTATTGATTTGATGAAGAGAGAGAGAGAGAAAGAAGAGAGACATCCATATGAGAAACATCCATCTATTGGTTGCCTCCTGTAAGTGCCCCGACTGGGGATTGAACCGACAACCTAGGTATGGGCCCTACCAGGAATGGAACCTGCAACCTTTTGGTGCTGGGGATGACGCTACAACCAACTGAGCCACCCGGCCAGGGAGGGCCCTACTTTAGGTTTAATTGCCTGTAAATCTTATCCTAGCTTCAGTTTTGCTTTATCAACATTAATTGGGCAAAGCTGCTGTGCCAGGTGCAGGGTTAGGTACTGGGCTGGGTGTTGGGTGACTAAAGATGCACCTCTTGAAGAGGTAGGGTCTCTGGAACCAGACATTTGCAGGAAGTGCCAGTATTGAGGTATATATACAGCAGTGGACAGAGAATGGGAGACAGCTTCTCTGGAGGGATTAGTGGGCCAGGTGTTGAAGGACCGGGCAGGTGCAGTGGCATAGAGAGCAGGAGAGTCTGGAATTCCAAGCAGTCACCTGTGGTGGAAGGGAGTCGTCACAAGGCTGGGAAGGCAGGAGGGGGTGGCGCAGGAAGAATCTTCCACACGTTTTAAGGATTGGGGATTTTACTGTGTCTGTGATTTGGAGTTCCTGAAAGGTTTCAAGGAAAGGAGTGATAGGAGTGAATTTGCTCTTGGAAAGCACTCCCTGACAGCATGTTGGAAATGGATGGGAAGGAGATGATAGAGGTAAGCCTTTCGAGTAGTCAAGTTCAGAAATGCCTGCAGTGGCCATGCAATTAGAGATGAGTGAGTCTGAGAGCTTTTAAAAGATCCGCCATCTATAAGGCCTCAAGAGACTGGATGCTGCCAGCAGAGGGGAGATCTGGGTGAGGCTCGGACTGGAATTGAGTGATGAGGAGGAAAGTGGTGGCCAGAGGAGGAAGAGAACAGGTTTGCAGGAGGGGAGAATTTTTTCTTCTTCCAACAGGTCTTATGCATGTCTCCTCTGCTTTGGCTCTAACATCTCCCTCCCTTGTAATAACCAGACTCACATCCTCCTTTCTCCAAGCCTGTCACAAACCCTGAAAGCTATTACTGATCCTCCTAGCCCAGGGGTGGGGAAGGTCTGGCCCTCGGGCCGTCTAAGGCCCATGAAATCATTTGGACTGACCCTGCCAAGGCATTAGGGGTGAGTTAATTAAATGTTTGACCCAATGTAGCAGGCTAATTTTCAAGTTGATAATTTTGCATGGCCCTCCAATGATGATATAAATATCCAAACAGCCCTTGGCAGAAAAAAGGTTCCCCACGCCTTTGACCTAGCCCAAGGAGCCCACCAATGAATTCTCACACCCCTTATCTTTCTGTTCTACCCAATTAGCATTCACCTTGTTTTTGGTCTTTGTTGTTCATTATCTTTGCATTAATTATCCCCACAACTAGAGTATAAATTTCTTGGGGATTGGGACTAGGTCATTTGGGCTTTCTAAAGATCATGCAAAATACTTAAATCTTGCATAGTTAAAAAAAATTTTTTCTCTTCCTCACTGTCTACATTGTAAGCTCCTTGAAGGCAGATGTCTGTGTGAGTTGTGTTCTAAGCTATGTCCCTGGTGTCTAGAATGGTGCTTGATATTCAGTAGAACTCAAGCACATCATTGTTAAAGAATGCATAAATGAATTGCTCTTTTAAAATAATTTGATTAACATAAATGCTTGGGGGTTTTATGGCCCTAGTAGAATTCTCTTCTGTGGCATTTGAGATTCCCTTAGTCATCTGTTATAAAAATGTTGATACTCAGACCTAGCTGACCTTCAGTGCCTCACTATCTAGGGAAGAGGCGGATATGTGAATAGATAATTGCAGTAATCTGCAGTTAGTGCCGTAATCAAGATGTGTACCAGGGTCAGTCCTGGTACCAAGGAGAAAGTTCGCAATCTTGCTTTGGCAAATCAAAGATAGTTCTACAGAGGCAGTTCCTGAGCCGGCCCTAGAAGGAATGAGAAGATAAGGGGGGAATGGGACTAGGACAAGGGAATGTCCTGAGCATTTCGAAATGCAGCATTTCTCAAAGAATAATCCTTGATGCTGCACTTGCCTTGTTTGCTAGGGCAAGGGATGTATATATGAAAAAAGGTTCCCCACCCCCCTTTTTTTCCTATCAGGGTGATGACAGCTGAAAAAAACAAAACAAACCGTCCTTGAAGTGTTTCTCTCTCTCTCTTTTTTAAAAATATATTTCTTTATTGATTTCAGAGAGGAAGGGAGAAGGAGAGATAGAAACATCAATGATGAGAATCACTGATTGGCTGCCTCCTGCACACCCCCCACCGGGGATCGAGCCCGAAACCCAGGCATGTGCCCTTGGCCAGAATCAAACCCGGGACCCCTCAGTCCACAGGCCGACGCTCTATCCACTGAGCCAAGCCAGCTAGGGCAAAGTGTTTCTCTTTGAGCATAGTCAATTTGACTCTTTTTCATAACCTTTTGTTATTTTCAGTTTCAAATCCACAGTCGCAATTTATCTTCCAGGTTCTAACTCATGGGTCAGATAATTACTTTCCAAGAGAGTCCTTTTATAATTCTTGTGATTCTTTGGGTCTGACAAGTCAGCTCTAGAAGAGTAAAGGAGTTCCACACACACCCCTTTCTTTTTTCTTGAGTGGCTGTGACAGTCCCATGTGTAGATTGCTGTATATCTCATTTTCCTTTTAGAAGTCAAGAAATTCAGACTAAAAGCTCCTATGAAGGTTTATATCAGAGATACTATTTAAATGCCGAAATTCTTGAGGGGAGATTATAATATATTATTAAGAGTCCCACAATGTAGCTTTAAAGGGTGGTCTTGATCTCTCGAAGTGGAATCTGTGGCAGGCTGAATTAAAAGGATTATATTTTAATAAAAGTTTTCACCCTGGCTAATAATACTTTAGATGTTCTTCTGTTACCATACTTCTTAGTTGTTTTGTATTCCAGGCAATTGAATACATCTTAATAAAAAGCTGATAGTCTTAGAGGGTCAATAGGGCTATCTTATTGACCTTTGTACCCCACAGCTTGCATATCATAATGCCTTGCAACGTTATAAAAAACCCAACACTTATTATTGATACTAATTTCCTATAAGTTGCTGTGCTATCATAGACACGTCAAGAAATGAAAGAAACCATTAAATATTTAGAAACATTTAACATCAGAAGCCTTAAAAGCTAACTTTATATAGTAGCCCCTCAAAAAGCTACAGCCTGCATTTTTTAAAGTGTTTTCTCTACAAAGAATCTTATCAGTTATACAAAAATCTGTACAGTTTTTATACTGAAACTAATATTGTGCTGCACTTGAATTCACATTCTTAGCAAAACGATTGCCTGAGCACACACATATTCCACACACATCATCACAGGATAGCCTTTGAGTCCTTGTCGTCTCCCTCCTCTTCCTTTTCCCATCTTAAATGGTAATGAAGGGTTGGAAGCTGCCTGAGCTGCTTTTGATACAGTGCATTTAGGACTGGGTCTGGGGAAAAATCACTAGTTTTAGAACTGGAAAATATTCCCAATTACCTTCAGCCAAGGAAATGTACTTTCTCTTTTTTTTGTTTCGAATGAGTGTTTAATGGTCTTCATTAAACTCTCTTAGAACATAAAAATCATCTAAAATTGCTCCAGTAATTAGTCTTCTTAACAGCAGAATGAGTATAAATAAAATTGATAATTTGCCCAAATTACTAGTAAACAGTGCAGCCCCCCAAATTTTGATGACTCTCACTAAAGACAGAAGGTGCAATCAGATACACTTTTTATGGAGAGAACAATAAGAGAATACCAGCTCTTGAATACTCTTATTCTTTTAGACCAAGCATGTTGAACCTGCGGCCAGCAGGCCATATATGGCCCGCAAGTTTGACATGCTTGTTAGACACTATCATATTAAGCATAATATGATATATTTCAACCCAAGGACAGATAAAGAAGCAGCACACTAGAAAAATGTTTGCTTTTTTCTGTACTTCTTGACTAATAGGTTACTCATATGTAAAGATGGAGACTGAGAATTTAATAAATCAAGTGATTAAGTCATTATCATTACTTTTATTATTGCTTTCCTTTAGTTTGATCTTGCTTTGTAATACTGCAAGTGAAATTAATTAGCATTCATTCTAAGGAGCAGCCAGTTTAAAGAATACTGGCTGAAAAAGTCAACAATAAAATATTTTGGACGTGTACCAAAGAGCAATTCAAATACTATTCAGCCAAAACATCCAAAGAAATGTTTGCATGGAAGGCAAGGTGAAGGGTTAATAGGCAACTTTCTCTTCCATGGTATTTATTACTGCCCTGGCTACCCATCTGAATACTAATTGAAAGAACTTGCTGCAGTAAGTTATTCAGTAGCCAAAAGTACAAATGAAAGAAAATGTATTCTTTTGTGAAGTCCAGATGTTGCTTTTATATTTAATGCTTTCAATCTAGGACATTCAAACTATTTCCCACATTGTTTTGAGATACAAATACTTGAAATTGGCGGGGGGAAAAGGATATTGGTCTTTAAAATTCTCTTTTCTATAGTTTTTATTTTAACTTTGGCAGAACTTTAGCCAAGGGTCATAGGCATCTAAATAGATGTTCTTTCACAAAGTATAATTATGCAAATTATAGGTTTGTTTATCAAGCTTGTTTTATGTAAACTAAGATTGTGTTTACATAATTGAATTTGTTATGATTTCTCCAGACAGTCCATCTAGCTGTTTGTAAAACAGTCTTGGAACAGACACAATGATGGCTAAATTTTCCTTGTGTGGCATCATACAGACACACCTTAAGCACGCCCCTGCAACCCGACTTGTGCTCAGTTTGTAGGAAAAATTACCTCCTATTAAATTCTAAACAAAAATGATGCACCCTTCCCACATATAAAACATTACTGTAAAGGTTTTGTTATTTATATTCTGATTGGAAACAGTTGTGTTCCTTATTCTATTTCTTTCTGTTACTTAGGAAACGAACCCTGAATGTTTAATGAGTGTAAAAAAGAAAAAGAAAAAGAAAAACCAACCAATGAAACCCACCATTGTTTCCAAGTCATACAAATAGTAAAGAAACAGCGTTTCTTGGAGGGGGTCGGGTTAATCCCTAGGAGGATAGGAAAAAAAAAATTAAAAGAAGAAAGCAGGAGTGAAGGCTGTGTTGCTCTCAGCAGACTGGAGTTTGCATTAGACCAGTGGTTCTCAACCTTGGCTGCACATTAGAATCACCACCTGAGAATCTTTATAAAATCCTGATTTCTGGGCCTCATCCTCCAGAAATTCTGTTTCTTTGTTATGGGGTGAGGCCACAACATTAGTAACAAAGAAACAGAATTTCTGGAGGATGAGGCCCAGAAATCAGGATTTTATAAAGATTCCCAGGTGATTCTAATGTGCAGCCAAGGTTGAGAACCACTGCATTAGACTTTGTCACCTAGAATCGATCACCTGGGGCAAGTTTCTGGGCTTCTCAGAGCCTGTTTTTCAGCCTGTGGGATGTCTGGAGGAGGCAAGGTGGGATAGGTAGTGCTGGCACAGCTTTTTCACTCACTCCAGGAGGGGCAGTTACAATTTTACCATCCTAATGAATTCTTGTATTTAAACGCAGTCATGGGAACAGTTACTCAATCTCAGCGAGCTCTAAGTCCTTCCCCTGCCGTCTGGCGTCGCTCTGGGTCACGCTGTGTGTCTGGTTAAGGATGATCATGGCAGTGGCTGTTCTGTAGACACGTGTATTTAAAGATAAAGGACTTGAAGAATAAGCATGTTGTTTCTGCAAAGAGATAATTACTGTGTTTCCTGTACTCGCAGATCTTCAGACCGACTGGGTTCTCCAAATTCCAGGAAACCTATTTCAGGGGGAATCTTGGCAAGAGGTCCTGGGGCTTATCTTTCCAATAAATGGCTCATAAATGTAGGGATTGTTTCCGTTAGAGGCACCTGTGGCTTATCTCATTCTCCTAATTGCTGCCAGGCAGTTGTAACCAAAGTCTGTGTGCTCCCCTGTGTCATCCTAGCATCAAACGCACAAAAAATGAGCAAGGAGACAAGTAAGAAGTAAATAGCTTTTATTGCAAATTGAGCCTTTAGAATATGACAGGAGAAGAGAGGAGAAGAAGGTTAATGGTGAGATTCTCAGGGCTCAGGGTTCTCCGTGATTCCATTGTCACCACTGAATGGTGGAAACTTGGAGGATCACTCAGAGAGTTCACTGTTCACTGGAGGGAAGGCAGTTATGAGGCACGCGAGGGGAGTGATCTTTGACCTGATATTAAAAACCCATTTGACTTTGACAACCTTCCCTCCATCCCCTTCCCAGGTTTTGACCATTGTGTATGCAGGCAGCTCACTTTTGGCACCTCTTCTCTAAGTGTCTTCAGAATTGGAGATGACCTTGGGTCTGAGAGAGGACCTTCTCAGCTACCTTATTATCCTGCACACCCAAACCCCACTCTCCGAGGGCTGTGAGGTACTTTGGGAATCTGCACCCCCTTGGGTCTGGAGGGGTGAAGGAGAGAGTGGGTCCTTCCTTTCTCTCCCTGAGGGGCCCCATCTTTTCCTCCCCAAGAGCCGTAGATAAGTGTAGGTCTGAGGGATCTGGTGACAGTGATCTTTTCTTGAGGTTTGGATTTGCAGATGAAAACCTGAATTTGATTAGCGGTATGTCTCCTGGAGATTGGAGTAAAAAGAGGGCTCCTCCCTGTGTTGAAAGATGAACTTCATCTGCCTGCTGCAGGTAGCCTCACCTCGACTGGGCCAGGGTGTGGGCCAGCATCCTGTGTACGGCAGCTGACTGTGGTGAGGAAGAAAGGGACCCTCTTCTGGCCTGTGGTCCTTTTTATTTATCCCAGGTCAGCTCCTTTTCCTGCTCTTCATCAGTCTCCGGAGAGTCCGTTATCCTTCCTCTGTCCCAGTATTTCCACTGAACACCTAGCCTGCTTCTTCACAGAAACAGAGGGCACCCGTATTCAGGAGCGTCAGACCTAAGGAAAGGGAGACACTGCTTTCCCTGTGGGCAGGAGACAACAAAGGGAAGGGAAGAAGGCTTTTTATCCCCAGTTGTGGTAGAATTTAAGGTCTTTGCTGTATAGTTGAGCCTTCCATTGAAGTGACTTTTCAGTGAAAACCAAAATTCCATCCTTCATGACTGCACTTAGAATTGCAGTTCTTGTCATCCAGGGGTTCAGCCTGGGCTCCGTTCAGAAGATTGCCTGGCTGTCTTGTAATTCCTGCTTCCATTTAAATTGAAACAGTATTCAGTACCCACCGGGTCTGTGCTTCTCCAACCCGCACAACGCAGCTTACAGAACACAGGAGACGCGAACTTTCTAGCGGCCTTGTCATCCGCTGTAAGGGTAAGCGACACAGCACGTGGCTTTTTTTTTTTTTTAATATATTTTACTGATTTTTTTACAGAGAGGAAGGGAGAGGGATAGAGAGTTAGAAGCATTGATGAGAGAGAAACATCGATCAGCTGCCTCCTCACACCTCCTACTGGGGATGTGCCTGTAACCAAGGTACATGCCCTTGACTGGAATCGAACCTGGGACCCTTCAGTCCACAGGCCGACACTCTATCCACTGAGCCAAGCTGGTTAGGGCAGCACATGGCTTTTGAGTGACGGGGCAATCATGGTTTTCCTGAAAGGTACAGTTCTCTGAACTGTGGCTACAGGCTTGTCTTACACTCCAAAATACTCATTTGAGGCGTTCCATCACAATCTCGACTTACTTGGCACACACAGAAACGTCCCTTTGAAAGCTGACTGTGGAAATTCCTTCATAAATCAGGTCTATTGCCCTTTGAAAACCTCATGTGCATAGAGATTTAATTTAGCTCAGAGCCCTGGATTGATCTTGTCTCACAATCTTTATTCATTCAATATTTACGGAAGACCTCCTGTGGGTCATTCTAGAGTTTGAGGATCCCAAATCAGGTATAGAGGACCCTGTTTTCATTGGAGCTTGTATTCTAATAAGTGATAAAATACATGAGAAATGCATGCTGAAGTTCATTCATTTCCCCCATGTCTACCCCGCACCTTCTGTGTGGCAGGCATTGTGCTCAGCACGAGGTATTTAGCAATACACAAGGCAGAAGCAGCCTCTGCCCTTGACGAGTAGGCAGACTGGCAGAGAAGGCAAATGTGCCCACAGACTACCAGCAGATTATACTTGAAGATTGTGAAAAAGGAGACCGAACCGGGATAGCACTGCTGAGAACAGAACCTGGCTGTGTCCAAAGCCAGGATGGGCCCTCACCTGGGGATGGCTAACCAGTGCAGCTGCTGTGTTCATAATTTTAACTATAACCTGGCCTTCGACTCTTGAAAAAGCAGGTCTATGAGAAGGCTCAAGGTGTACATTAGATTCATGTGTAAAACACCGCAAATGGTTTTAGGCTCACAATTCCAGCTCCGTTGGGAGCTTTGTTTATATTGATTCCTACAGCGATTAGTGCACCTTGCAAAGGTGAGCAGGTAGCATTGTCGCTGTATGGTCGTATGCCCCTTTATTTCTTGGAAGATGGGCTGAAATATTAGTCCTGAGTAGGGAAGGACCAAAACTTGGCAGGTCATTTCCAGTTCCCTTTATTCTCCCTTTGTAACTCAGTGTAGCACCATCTTCTCCCTTCCTTACGTTAAAGGAGGAGCTGAGAGGTTGGGCCTAAGCAATCTGTGCAGTTGCTGTGAGTTGACAAAGGAGGAGGAAAGAGGAATGAAGCAGTCCACCTGTTCCCTGCACTCCACCTTTCCTTTCCCGCTGGAAAAGGGCAGGGAGCTAGGAAAGAGCCGGTTTCCTGGATTCTCAGCCAGGAACTGGATCTTTAGTCTTCCTGCCATGCTGCTGAGGGGTGTGACTCATTCCGGTCGGAAGTGACTGGCATTAGCTGGGAGTCATAACCAAGCCCCTGAGACATGAATCAGAATGTGTGTGAGCATGGAAAAGCCCCACAGGCACTCTGACCTGCTCCACCAAGGATTTTTCCCTTTGAGAAATCCTAATATTAAGTAGTGTATCTCCCCTCCCCTCCACACACACCCCTTATCTAAGGTTTTACTTTACATGTTTTCAGTTATCCAGGGCCAACCACAGTCTGAAAATATTAACTGGAAAATTACAGAAATAAACAATTCATAATTTTTAAATTGTGCGCCATTCTGAGTAGCACGAAATCTTGCTCTGTCCCACCCAGGCCATGAATCATCCCTCTCCCCAGCGTGTCCACGCTGTATGTGCTCTCTGCCTTTTAGTCACTTAGTAATCTTAGTTTATTGATTGGTGATGAGAGAGAGAACATACAATTTTTATAACAGTAGTATATTATAATTTTTATATTTATTAGTTATTGTTAATCTCATACTGTGCCTAATTTATAAATTAAATTACGTAGGTATGTATATTTAGGAAAAAACATGGGGTATATATATATAGGGTTCAGTACTGTCTGTGGTTTCCCGCACCCATAAGGGTCTTAGAATGTATCCCTCATGGATAAGGGGCTGGGGGGTGGCAGGGCTACTGTACTAGAGAATCCCTCTCAGAATGCCTTCCCTGTGAAGAGCCAGAGTACCTGGCAGCAGAGTGATGTGGAAGATGCAAATGAAAACTTTTGTTTCCAGTTGATAGGGCAGAAGGAAATGGATACAAATTCTGTTTTCATTACTATTTTAAAACCCTGTTAGTTTTCCATGTTAGGATCTTTTACCCATGACTGAAATCTATGAGGCAATATGACTATATTATTAAACTTCTTGTCATAGCCATTACATCAAATTCCTTCCAAATTGGGTATATTTTCTTTATAAATGCTGTTGAGATTAAGTATACTAGATACTACCGTTAACCCTTTGCCATGATTTTATCTGACCACTCTATTCCTAGTAATATTTATGTAGTCCAAGGGTATTTTTTAATATTTAAAAGTCAGATTTTACATACCATAAAACACATAGTTAATCATTTCATTTGGTAAGCTTTGTATAACTTTGGCCTTTCAAGTCAAGCCTTCTCCCCACGCTCCAGATGTCACACATGACTTCTACTACCATAAATTTGTTTGGCCTGTTCTTGATCATCATATAAATGGGATCATATAGAATGTAGTCTTCTGTGTGCCTGACTTCTTTCCTGTAGCATTATCTTTTTGGAGATTCATCCATGTTGATGTGATTACGAGTAGCAACCCAGGCTGTTGTATCTGTAAGAATATCTGGGAAAATATTTTTAATTAAATCCTGAAGTATTATATCTCTCATAGATAGTGAACTAATAATCCTTAACCTTTTAATTCTATTTTTACTTTAAAGTCAAGTATTTTTTTTGGTCTTAGTTATTTTTGTAATCTCTTTAGCAGCTCACACAATGCCTGGCCTATAATAGGACATTAGCAAATGTTTTCTTAAGCTGGAAGGGATGTGTGTGAGAAAATGAGCTCATCTCACTTTACAGAAATTCAGATTTTAATTGCCCAGCTGCGACTGGGAGACCATACTGCACATTCATTCTGAGCATCGGTCCACCGGTGGCTTCCTGGTGAGTGTGAGACCAGTCCGGAGTGGATGGTTGGCGGACGCCTTCCTTCTGCGTAAGGAGCTCAAGTGTAATACTTCGTTTTGCCAAAAGGTCAGCTCTTATTGCTGTTTTCTATCAGTAAAAGTATTCTAAACAGATATTATGAGCCTCATGTGGTAACCGAAGAGCTCTGAGAAAAGAAAAGTAGGTGGTGACCTATCCAAAATGAAGGAACGATTCCATGTTGATGCAAGACATTACATTCCAAAATATTTGTTCAAGCACATGGGTTCCAAGTTCCCAGAGAAGGTACTGACGCTGACGGCGGTTTCCCTTAAGGGTGACTCATGATTTCTTGAGTCTGGTTTCCACTATTAGTCATCTTCACGGCTCGGACTAAAGCAGGCGTTCAGACTCTGCCTGGACTCCAGCCCCCCCAGACCCCACCCCCTCCGTGATTCCCATCTCTTGGCTTAGCCACACAGCGTCTCTGGAACCAGTTCTGACTCCAGGCAGGAGGGATTTTAAAATTCTGCATTTAGCTATCGGTTCAGCATTCACCTTGTGTTTGTGTTTCAGTTTTGATAATTTGGCTTGTCCTCCCCCCACCCCCCATTTGCCCAGATTCTTTTCTCAGAAATATGCTCAGGACTCTGGTGTCTTTACTCCTCAGGTCCTGTCTTTCCTCCTGTGAGTCTCCTCATTGCTCTCATGCCTGGAGATGCAGTCCTCCCCTCCGTGGCCCTACCTGTCCATGCCCCCCACCCCACAACCTATAACAGACCCAGATAATAGTCTGCTTGTGTCCCCAGATTGAATAGCATGAACTGTACCTCTGCTCCCTTCTCCAACTGCTCTACCAGTTGTACCTTAAATCTGGGCCCTGCTTTGTCATCAAAGTGTCGTATTTACTTTCACTCCTTCATTAGTCATGCCCTGCTGGCTGCCTAGCTGTCCGAGAGTGAGAGTGGGATTGGGTTTCCTGCAGTGAGAGATGGGAGACTTAAGCCTGGCACCTGAGAAAGATCAAGTGTTTACTGAAATGTGGGGAAACGGCCTGGAGGGCACACCAGTGCCTGGCAGTGAACTTCTATTCTCAGTCGGTTCTCCAATACTGAGAAGTGACCTGTTTGAGCAGCGGGACGTCCCGCAGTGCTAGCTCTCAGCAGCCCTCACAACACTTAATGGTTGTGGCTGTCCGCCACTCCTCCCTAGTTTCCAATATGGAAACCAAATATTTTTCTCAATCGTATGCACACACAGCTTGAAGAAAAGACTCCTGTTCAGAATTTCCCATGTTTGAAAATGCTTTGGGAATCTAAAAAGTTGAGAACCACTCCTGGCTCTTCCCTTCCCTGGCTGACCTGGTGGCGTTCCTGAACTCGCATGCCTGTGTGTTCCCACTTTCCTTGGTGACCACATCCTCTCCCAGGTGGCTTCCCCTGGCTCCCGCACTGGCTTTCTTCCCGGGGCGCTAGGTCCACTCTGGAGGCAGGCCTCCTTCCTCCCAGGCAGCCTCAGCCCGGCCAGGTCCTGGGTCTGTCCTGAGCCAGAGCCTGGCTGTCTTTGGGAGCAGGAGAGGCTGCATTAAAGGGAAGGCGGGGAGAGGCTCTTGTCTGCCTTAGGAAAGGGAAATGAGCTGTGGTGAAAGCGCAGGCCAAACAGACCTAACCTCGTTGTGCCAGAACTTAGAAGGCATCTGGTTCAAAGCGTAACTTGGGGGAGAGGGGAGCAAAAAATGCTGTGGCCAGTTGAGCTGTGGGGTTCACTGTTAGACTCCGGTAGAGCTAGTGTGTGCCACCGAGATTGTGTTAAGCCTTGTGTGAGCTTTCACGTAGAAAGTTCAACGTGGACCGAGAAAGGTTTCCTTCTGCACTTTTTATTTTACGAAACGAGTAAGGTGGTGAAGTTTCACATGCCTCTTTAAAAAGTTGATTGTGATTTCTGACTGTTAACCTGCAACTGGAATAGGAAAGTATATATTTGTCATTGTTTCACAAATACCCTTGAGCAACACAGGGGTTAGGGGGCCGACTCTTAACCCGTTGAAAATCCGCATAATAACTTGATTCCCACAGAATTTAAGTACAGTGGGGCCTTGACTTACGAGTTTAATTCGTTCTGACACCGAGCTCATTAACTCAAATTACTCTGTCAACTCAATGCAAAAAATCGGCCGAGAGACAGCTGGTATCTCAAAAAACTCGTTAGTCAGGACACTCGTAAGTCAAGGCCCCACTGTACTAATAGCCTACTGTTGACCGGAAGTCTTACTGATAACATAAACCATTAGTTAACATATTTTGTGTTATATGTATTATATACTGTATTCTTACAATAAAGTAACCTGGAGAAAAGAAAATGCAGTTAAGAAAATTATAGCCCTGGCTGGTGGTTCAGTGGTTAGAGCATCATCTCACGCATTGAAGGGTCTCCAGCTCCCCACCCCCAGTCAGGACTCGTGCAGGAGGCAACCAGATGATGTGTCTCTCTTGCATACATGTTTTTCTTTCTCTCCCCCATCTCCCCACTCTCTCTGAAAAGCAATGGGAAAAATATCAAGTGAAAATTAACAATAACAAAAAGAAAATTACAAGGAAGAGAACATTGAAAAAAATCTGCTTATAAGTGGACACACATAGTTCAAACCTGAGTTGTTCAGGAGTCAAATGTATATGTAGCAAAGCCATCATCTGTAATTTCTGCTATGCACCATGATAGTATATTTGTCCATAATTAGTGAGAGATTATTTGGATAATAAAATAATTGTGGCAGTTAATTTTCTTGTAGCTTTTTGAAGTGTGACATATTTATTGTATGTAGGGATCACCTTGGCCATGCATTCTGAGCTTTTAAAAGCACCACTGTCTTAATATTATTCATCTATGATAGCTGGGAATAATGCATTTAATTCTTCTGCATATCTCTGTTTCCTGATATATAAAGCAGTGATTGAACTTACTGGCTTCTTGGCCATATTAGAGATGCTTATAGATGCATTTTAGTGTAATTAATTACTGCAGATTAAATGGTAGAGATTCAGGTATAGAACTCTTTGCCTTCTCATTTACAGCAAGTCATCTGGAAGTGTGCATTATAGAAAAAAATAAATTGAAGCTCATTTTCTCAAAGGAATAAGTGTATAAAGGAAGAATATACTAAGGGCTTTATGTCCTGTGTTTTATAGAAATAATTACAAATACTTTCCTGAAGCTTTTTCAGTAACTTAAAATTGATTGGACAGGGAAATGTAGAAATAATGTAAAATCATATTTGATAACAGAGTACAAAACGTTTCTGTTCATGTTTTTCACGATTTCGATCTTATTTTTGTTGTAACCACTGGGAGGTAAGGAATAAAAGCCTTTACAATTTGGTGGGATGGCGAAAGGTTCTTGAAAGAATGACCGTCAGGCATCTTGGAGGAGATGTGTGGGGGTCTCCTGGCACAGAGAAAGACCTTTTTGAGACACTGACCAGGAAGATGCTTGTTGCGCCTTTTCTGTTTCCCAGATTGCCCAAGCATTTGGGACTACATGAGCTTTTACAATGAGGTCTGTGGATCTACATGGTTGGGCTTGAGGTGGGGGTGCTCTTGAAACCCCTAAATTGTCTGGGAAATGTGTCTATTTGCGTGTTTTCAGGTTTCTGGTGAAAGGAATCTGGAACTTTCATCAGATTCTTAAGGGGATCCTTGATCCAAAGGGACTGAATTGCCAGTGTGATAAAACTGGTGATTACCATACAGAACTCATGAGTTTAAGGTTTGCCAGCTGCACCAGTGCTGTAACACTTAACCGACACTGCTGCTTTTTGAAACTGGGCATTTTCCTGTGCTGTCATCTTTAGCTCCCACACTGACATCTCTTACGGTCCATATGCTTTAAAATGTGTGTACTCTAGTGGATTCTCTTTGTTTTATTGGTGGAAGACCAGAGAAGGAATAGAGGATATTATTTTTTAAAATATATTTCTCGACTTTAACTGCCTGTTTTAATTAGGAATCTTTGGTCAGCGGGGACTGGAAGCCAGAACAAATGTCCTGACTAATAAAGGGAACTTATTAGGGCCTTAACCAAAAGGTTTAGAGGTAGTTTTACCGGCAGGGGCCAGCCTCGCCCTCAGGTTGCATACCAGGGAGTCCAGCAGCTCCAGCTCCTCCCTTGTAGCTAAGTGGCAGTGGTGGTTTCCCATCTGTTAATCCCCCTTCACTATGCCATCCACAGCAAGAAAGAGTTCTGGTAACCGCTTCCCTAGAAATCGCAGCTAAAGGCTTTGATGGGATTGTATACTCATTCCTGAGACCACCGTAGTGGATATGACTGATAGGGTATGTTGATCATCTCTAAATGAGAGTGGAGTTCCTTAAGCCCCATAAATGAAAATGGGGAATGCATACATTTTTTTGGAACTTTTGTATTATTACCTTCTAAACCTAAAACTGCAGTGAAGCCATCTGTTAATTCAACGTACTGAATTCTAATTTTTAATATTCATAATAATCTAGTTGTTTATGTTTGCTTTTAAAAATATTTATTGATTGATTTTAGAGAGAGAGAGGAAGGAAGGCGGGGAGAGAGAGAAAAACATCAGTTTGTTGTTCCACTTACTTATGTATTCATTGGTTGATTCTTGTATGGGCCCTGACCGAGGATTAAATCCGCAACCTTGGCCTATCGCAGTGATGGCGAACCTTTTGAGTCGGCGTGTCAGCATTTTGAAAAACCCTAACTTAACTCTGGTGCTGTGTCACATATAGAAATTTTTTGATATTTGCAACCATAGTAAAAAAAAAGACTTATATTTTTTATATTTATTTTATATATTTAAATGCCATTTAACAAAGAAAAATCAACCAAAAAAATGAGCTTGCGTGTCACCTCTGACACGCGTGTCATAGGTTCGCCATCACTGGCCTATCGGGACAATACTCTAAACAATCAAACTACCTGGCCAGGGCATGTTTGCTTTTCTTAATATAAAAAATAGAGACAAATAATATTTTCTATTGCTTCGTCTTAAAAAAAAAAATTAAAACTGATTCGATTGGGAGACTTCATAGGAGACCTCGTCTCTCTCCTTGGGTTGGTGTTGTGGTGGCTCCTTATAGAAAAGATATTTCCCAAACTTTTTTTTTTTAAATATATTTTTATTGATTTCAAAGAGGAAGGGAGAGGGAGAGAGAGAGAGAGATAGAAACATCAATGATGAGAGAGGATCATTGATCGGCTGCCTCCTGCACGCCGCACACTAGGGATCAAGCCTGAAACCCAGGCATGTGCCCTTGACCGGGAATCGAACCTGGGACCTTTCAGTCCGCAGGCCAACACTCTATCCACTGAGCCGAGCCAGCTAGGGCTCCCTAACTTCTTTTTCACTGTGTTACCACAATTGTTTGTCAGATATCTCTGCAGTACAAGCTGTAGAAAAGGCTCATTGGAAGGGTTTTCTGATGTTAGAATGACTGAATTAAAATTTTTACTCTGCTACTTGCTGATGGTACAACCTTAAATTGTTGAATCTCTGAGCTATTTTTTTCTCATAAAGATAAGATGAGATAAAGTACATAAAAGACTTAGTACAGTCCCTGGGTTGTGTACATTAGCCAAATTATGCAAATCTCATAATTTCAAATAAAATTATTATAATATGTACAAGAACTTAATTACAGGCATTTATGAATAGGCCCATGGCTAATTACTATGTCTGTAGAATCAATCTGTTCATTGTAATTTTGCATAGATTCTCTTGGGTAGGATTCTAGAAGTTAGATTGACATTTTAGTAAAAAAAATAAAATAAAACCCACCAAGAAGATAATAAGTTGACAGAGCTAGAATATGGCGTATTGATATTATTAATAAGTATTACTTGTGTTACTGAATTAGAGCTGGAAATACCAAGAGGGAAATTAGCTTAAAGCACTGAATATCCAAGTCTGCGGAGTGTAAGTACACAGTGCATCTTTAATTGATTTTATTCCTTGGGTGACTTTTTTCAGTTTATACTGGGGCTCATTTTCCATAACATTATAATAGGATTGAATAAAAATGAATATATTCACTTACCCTCTAGAATAAATCGTTCCTGTCAGAATTGTTGAATCAGTGACGTCCTTTGGAGCCAATGAGGACAAGACTGAAACCTACGGAAAGTTTACTTTGTGGTTTTTGGTTTTCTTGCACTTTCCAGTGTAATCCTTTTTGAGTTCTCCAGGATTTTTTTAACCTGGGTCAATATGGTGCCTGAAATATTTCTACATTTGGGAATTCAAGTAAAAATAAACATTGCTAACTATGAGGAAGGAGTAAAGGGCCCAGGTTGTTGGGCTTTGAAAAGGAAAGCTGACCAGTAGCCTGTAATAATGAGAAACCAGCTGAGGAAATGGATATAGAGGGAATTCATTTAAGGAATTCATCCTTATAATTAACATAAATGGGTTAGGTTGTTAAACACTTAATGGAGTCCAAATATAGACTTTTCCCCTGAAGATGTTTAAAAATAGACAAGGCAAGGATTGGCCCAATTGTTTTGATACAGCCTTGCTTCCAATGAAGTCATCTGGGAGTAGACAGATGACTTCATGTGGGGTATTTCCATCCTACTTTCTAATGAAATCCATCAACCCAGGATTTATTAAGTGTCTGCTCTGTGCCTATCAGTGTTAAAGATTAAGATGGTACATAAAAAGAATAACATTTTTAAGTGCCAGGTATAAATATGAATACTTTATAGTAACACATTTAATAGTTACAACAGTGCTATTAAGTAGGTGCTATTATAATACCCATTTTATGGATGATAAAATTGAGAGTCAGGCAAGTTAATTCACTAAAGTCATACAGCAAGTAAATGGTGAAGGAGACTTGGAACTTAGGCCCAATCATTAAGCTGATTTTTGGACAGTCTAAATATACGAATGAAAAATAAAACAAGAACAGTAAACATTTGATTAGCATTGGGGGATTATGAATGTTTTTCATAATCTACAAAAAGCTCATTTCTATTAATTTTGTGGTATGCACTTGAACATCCTGCCGGTTTCCTCTTAGTGGAAGGCTGACCTGGACATGATGGTGAATTTTTGAAGTTAATGGAGAGAAAAATTTGATAAATATTCCTGTAAAGTTATTTTTTTTCCTGGCATGCTTATATAGTGGCAGTAACTTCATTTTATGTAGCGGTGGCACTTTATGGTTAACAGAGCTTGTTTCACTTGATTCTTAAAACAGTCATGTAAAGTGGGCAGGACATCTGCTTTATGGATGAGCAAGCCGAAGGGCTGAGTCACCTTGAACTCGGGCCACACACTGTTCTGTTACTCAGTTTAGAAAGCTTTTGCCAAGTAGAAAAGCTGAATTATTTGTGTGTGTGTGCTTGCACGTACAGGAAATATACATGAGGTCATAAAGAAAATATATGCAACGGTAACTAAATTTACAAAAAGAAGTAAAACCACGCATTTGGAGTTAGTTGACCTGAAGGAATATGGAGGAAGACACCAGCAAGTCATTTAAACAAAGGGTTATGTCACTATGCAGGAGATGCTGGCTCCACTGAGTCAGCCTTAGAATGCTTCTCCAATTCCCCGTGTTCTCATTTATATCCCTGTCACTATTTTGTGACTGCCAGTGTGTACTTCTTAACCCCTTCACTGTTTTCACCCAGCCCCCAACCGCCTCCCATCTGCCAACCATCAGTTTTGTTCTCTGAGCCTATGAGTCTGTTTTTGTTTTGTATGTTCATTTGTCTTATTTTTAGGTTCCACATATAAGTGAAATCATATGGTATCTGTCTTTCTCTATCTCATGTATTTCAGTCTAGGTCCATCCATGTTGCAAATGGAAAGATTGCATTCTTTTTTATGGCCATGTAATAACCCATTGTATATATGTATCACATCTTTTTTTTTAATTGATTGATTTTAGAGAGAAGGAAAGGGGGGTGGGGAGAGAGAGAGAGGAGAGAGAAGCATCAGTTTGTTGTCCCACTGATTTATGCATTCAATGGTTGGTTCTTGTATGTGCCATGATCCTGACCTGGGGATTGAACCTGTGATCTTGGCGTATTGGGACGATGCTCTAACCAACTGAGTTACCCAGCCAGGGTTGTACCACATCTTCTTTATCTGCTCATCTATTGATGGACACTTTCATGTCTTGGCTATTATAAATAATATTACAGTGAACATAGGGATGCATATATCTTTTCTAATTACTGTTTTGGTTTTCTTTGAATAAATACCCAGAAGTGGAATTACTGGGTCATAAGGCAGTTCCATATTTAATTTTTTGAGAAAACTTCATACGGTTTTCCACAGTGGCTGCACCAGTCTGCATTCCCACCAACATTGCACTAGGATTTCCTTCTCTCCACATCCTTGTCAGCATTTGTTTGTTTATTGGTGATAGGCATTCTGACAGGTGTGAGGTGATAGCTCATTGTGATTTTAATTTCCATTTCTCAGATGATTAGTAACATTGAGCATCTTTTCAGATGTCTTTTGACCATCTGTCTGTCCTTTTTTGAGAAATGTATATTCAGGTCCTCTGCCTATTTTTAAATTGAATTGTTGTTTGGTTCTTTATAATTTTTTATATTAATCCATAATCAGATGTTATCACTGGGGAATATCTTCTCCCATTCAGTAGGTTGTCTTTTTGTTTTGCTGATGGTTTCCTTTGCTGTACAAACACTTTTTAGTTTGATGTAGTCCTATTTGTTTATTTTTTCTTTTGTTTTCCTTGCCTGAGGAGATAATCCAAAAGGATATTACTAAGAGCAGTGTCAGAGTTTACTGCCTGTCTTTTCTTCTAGAAGTTTTGTGATTTCTGGTCTTACATGTAAGTCTTTAATCCATTTTGAGTTTATTTTTATATATTATGTAAGACGGTGGTCTAGTTTTATTTTTTTGCATGTAGTTTTTTCATCATCATTTATTTTAGAGACTGTCTTTTTACCTCATTGTATATTCTTGCCTCCTTTGTCATAGATTAATTGATCATATAGCTGTGGGTTTATTTCTGGGCTCTCTATTCTGCTTCATTGATCTATATGTTTGTTTTTATGCCAGTACCATGCTGTTATGATTCCTATAGCCCTGTAATATAGTTTGATATCAGGTAGCATGATACCTCTAACTTTGTTCTTCTTTCTCAAGATTGCTGTGTCTCCTCGGTTTTTTGTTTGTTTTTTGCTTTGTGGTGTTTTTTTGTTTTGTTTTTTTGTGGGAGATTTTTTTGGTTGTGTGTGTGTGTGTGGTTCCATACAAATTTTTGGATTATTCTAGTTCTATGAAAAATGCCACTGGTATTTTGATAGGTATTGCATTGAATCTATAGATTGCTTTGGATAGTCTCAAGTTGTCTTAAAATCATTATAGTATTTAGTAGTGGTACCATGTCAGATATTTTGTGAGAATAAAATTATAGAGTGGATGTTAAACTGCTTTGAAAGATTTTGAATTGCAAGTTGAAATAGAGCCTTGTCTATAACATCCTGGACCTAGAATGCCTTGTAAATACAATAGTTTTGTTTGAACTGAAGTCGCAATTTTAACATCAAAGAAGCAGAACAGCAAAATGCGTAACTAAAGTCAATTATTTGAAAATAGGAAACAGTATATTTACAGGGAAATGGCCTAATTTATGTCATGTTCATGAGATAGTCAGAAATATTTTTAAAGTTGTCATCAGCATTTCACCTTGAGTAATTCTGAGATGTTTATTCCTTTGGATTATAATCTGTCATTTTGAATTTGGTTTATTAAATATCCTGCAAGTTTATATAGGTTTGCAAATTTGGAAAAACCTTTTTAATGTGATAGAATTCTTCTGATTCCTGGGCTGCAGCCCTGCATTTGAAAATATGTTTTCTCAGGATAATTCATTGGCAGGACAAGGCATTCCCATTTTAAGGCAGTTGAGGGATCTCTTTTTTTGTATTGATGATAGAATATGGAGAATATATGTCTGTTGAGGGAAGAGGAGGATATCCATCAGATAATAAACTTGATTTTCAAAAATCTTGATCATATTCCATGCACATTTAGAGTCAAGTTTCTTCAGGGGGAAAATGTTAGATACTGATTATTCTCCAAATCAGTCAGCCATTCATGGCCATATAATCTCTAGATACTTACAGAGGAGCCAGTTGCTTGCATGCCAATATCTTACCTACTTTTCCTTTTCCAATGGCTGCCAGAATTTGTTTATCTTTGGAATTGTGTTCTTTTCTTCACTGATTAATAGTTTAATGAACACAGTATCTAAAAGACTTAAATACGCAGTGACAAAACTTACTTGTTAATGACAAAACTTAATTGTTAGTCTGCAATTTCAGGTTCATATAGAGCCTAAAGAATACATAAAAGGTTTCCTGTAAACTGCTCATACATAAAGCTAACCTTGGTACAAAAATAATAATAATAGTAAGCTAACCTTGGGAAGAAGCTCAGGGTTGCCTTTTAGTGTGTTTTTGGCTAACTGAAGAAATAAACTTAAGAACTATGTTACTAAATCTAATAAAAAAGTCATATAGTTGGAGCAAAACATTGACTTATATAAGTACCAGAGGTGTAGTTTACCTGAAGATATTTCTCCTGAAATGGAAATAAAGAGGTGAAATCTTACATATACTTTTTTGTAGTTAACACTACTGTCTACATAGTGAAGCAAATTTTGGCTTGAAGTTTTATTTCATTCTCTCCAAATAGTAATTCTTTCCCTACTTCACCCAAGGAAAATGTTTTTAAGATAAAGGCATAAGAAAGGAAATATGTCAGAATTATCCTTAACTTTTAAGGATAGGTAGAAGATACAACTTCTGAGATCATGGCCTGAGTTCACACAATAACAGTGAAAGGGTGGTGGTGGGATGTAATGGAACCAAGATGGGCTCTTTGACAAAGCAGAGCTGGGAGCCTGGAGACCTGGATTCTAGTTTTAACCTGATTGCTAGCTAGTGACCTTGGACACCTAACCAGTCTGGATCTCATTTTGCTCAAAAGCAGTGTTTCACCAGCAGATCGTTAAAGTCCCTTCCAAAGTCTGTGGTTTTCCATGTTGCATAGCAAATTATCCTAAAGCTTAGTGACTTACTAAAGCAACAGCCATTTTCTTCTATATCTTGTGGTTTTGCACAGATTCAGCCTGGGATCACCACGTAGTGTTGAGCTGTCAGATGGTCTTCACTCGTGTTTCTCTGACTGTGGCAGGGTTGTCTGGAAGGCTGGGCTCAGTTGGGGCTGTTCATCAGAGTGACCACATGTGGCCTTTTCGGCATGGCGGCTCAGGGTAGTAGGACTTAACTAGACTCAGAGACTAGTTAGTATTCCAGTGCACAGACAGAAAGTGCATGGTCTCTTACGGATTCAGCCTTGGAAGTTACAAGTAGCATTTCCATCATCCTTTCTTAGTGGAAGCAACCAGTGCAAGCCTGCTCCGAATCAAGGGGAAGCTACTAGTACGTAGCCTCCACCACCTAATAAGAGGAGTTAGAAAGGTTTGCTGGCCATATTTTAGAGTTGCTCTAATCCCATTCACCATGTATGGTAAAGTGTGTTCAACTGTGGTAAACTTGCTGTTTTAAATTTAGCCTTCTCAAACACTTGACCAGATGGAAAAGCCATTCATGTGCCCAAGGAGAGAGTGCCGATGACCAAAATTGACACCTAGTTCTGCATACCTTCACTCTTCCTCCTACTCTGTAATATTTGCTTATTCATTTTAATTTTTTTAATCTTAGATTTTATTTGTTCAGCCTACATCCCAGGTTCCTCAACCACGGCTTCAGCTTTTTATTTATTTTAAAAATATTTTTATTGACTTCAGGGAAGAAAGGAGAGGGGAAAGAGAGATAGAAACATCAATGATGAGAGAAAATCATTGGTTGGCTGCCTCCCCCCAGACACACACCCACACACTGGGGATGGAACCAGCAACCTGGGCAAGTGCCCTGACTGGAAATCCAACCCTGACCTCCTAGTTTCTAGGTCGACATTCAGTCACTGAGCCATGCTGGCTGGGCCAGCTTCAGCTTTTTAGTTTTTTTTGTGTGTGTGTGTGTGTTGTTGTTTTTTTTAAATATATTCCACTGATTCCCTACAGAGAAGAAGGGAGAGGAATAGAGAGTCAAACATCAATGAGAGAGAAACATCGATCAGCTGCCTCCTGCACACCCCCCACTGGGTATGTGCCCGCAGTCAAGGCACATGCCCTTGACCGGAATCGAACCTGGGACCCTTCAGCCCGCAGGCTGACGCTCTATCCACTGAGCCAAATCGGTCAGGGCAGCTTTTTAGTTTTATTACTAGAGGCCCAACGCACGAAATTCTTGCAAGTGTAGGCCTTCCTTCCCTCACTGCTGGCTTCGAAGCCCCGGCCCCGCCCTCTGCTTCATCCGCCTTGGTTTGGTGCTGCCTGCATCCACCACCACATACCCCTGGCTCCCTGGTTCCATGGAGCCCCGTGATCAGTCACCCCGCAGAGGGTGCCTGGGCCTCCCTCTTTGGGATGATTGTGGAGCCCCCCCTCGCCCCCCCAATTGATCGCCCTGCCGGCCAGTGACCCAGGCCTTCCTCTGAGGGGTGATAATGGGGCCCCCTGACCAATCGCATGGCACCCGCCTTGGCTGGCCTGGCACCAGTGCGTGCCATAGCGTGGTCGTCCAGAAGGTTGTTCTGCTGTTTGTTTAGTTGTTTGGTCAATTTGCATATTATGCTTTTATTATTATAGATTGTTATTTAATGTTAAGAATACCGATACCTTGAAAAGTGGCCTTTGAGAGCATTTTCTGTGGGCTTGACTTGGGGTGAATGAAGCTCACAGGATGTTTCCCAGCTTTTTCATTTCCAATAAGGGGGTACTCGAAGAAGCTGATGTTGACTCTGCCTTCCTTGGGCAAAGCATACAGGCAGTAACCAAAAATCATTTCAGCAGTTGGAAAATAGAGAGTAATTTGTGATTAAACAACCAAACTGCCTGGTGGTTGATGCATCTTATTTCCATAATTTTGAAGTTCACTGAAATAATTTGAACTCATTTCTTCTGGGGACCCATATTTATCCTGAATATAACCAGCCGTGTTATAAAGAAATTATTTAAGCAAATGTTACAGGAAAATCTAAACACAAACATATCTATATCTCCAAAGATGTTTAATCATTTTTTAAAAATAAAGTCTACATGGGGGTATGTTCTCTCTTCCCGCAACCAGCGCCAAAAGAGAAATGAACTGGTTCTTTGAGTAGAGGCGCTTGGGGTTAAAAAATGAAATAAAGAGACAAGACACAAAAATAGAAGAAGCTGGGACTGGGTGGGCTTCTGCCCTCTGATGGAGGGACATACAGGGGACCTAGCACCGGAACCACGTGTTTAATTTATACCCAAATACCAGGAAGTTACCTCAGTTCTGGGCGGCCCGGCTGGTGGGAGTGATGAGCAATTGTGGTTCCACCTCAGGGCCCCTCCCACAGGGCGGGGCCAGTCAGAGGGCGGAGAGTCCTATTCATTCCTGGTGCTTGGCTGGATTTACATATCAAAACCCACTCCCTGGCACCTGGGCTTTGAAGAGTCGAACTGAGGCATTCTCACCTCTTGGTTAGATGTGCCCCCAAGACAAGACTGTGCCTACATCTTGGGTTCAGTCAACATGAACTTAAAAGAAAGCCCATGGCGCCCTCCCTGGCAGGGGGCCCTCCACAAGTCTAGGTGATTTTTTAAAAACTACCATTTTTATTAGCTACTAGAGGCCTGGTGCATGAAATTTGTACAAGGGTAGGGTCCCTAGACCTGGCTGGTGATCAGGGCCGATCTGTGGGGTGATCGGCAGTGCGATTGGGGGGCTCCCGCTGGCACCCACCTTGGCCGACCTGGTGCCGCCCGCTCACCAGCCCCATCCCCTGCTGCTGCCCCTGGTTGCCTACCTCTGCAGGGCCCCCACTGGCACCCGCCTTGGCTGTCCTGGAGCCTGCGGGCTGGGAGCAGCTCCTGCATTGAGCATCTGCCCCCTCGTGGTCAGTGCGCATCATAGCCACCAGTTGTTTGGTCATTCCACTGGTTGTTCTGCCATTTGGTCAATTTGCATATTAGGCTTTTATTATATACTAGAGGCCCGATGCACAAAAATTCATGCAAGAGTAGGCCTTCCTTCCCTGACTGCCAGCACTGGCTTCGCTCGTGCCACAGGCAGTCCTCCAGGTCCCTGGCTTTGCTCTGGCCGCTGGCAGGCACCCAGGACCTGGGCTGCTTCCCTCTGCCCTGGCTACATCTGGTCTAATTAGCATATTACACTTTTATTCTTATGGAGGATAATTTATAAGAAATGGCATCTCTTCATTGCTTCTTAGACAGGGGCACATGCTGAAATTGGGCTGGCAGGCCATGTTTTCATTAAATACTCATTTCATAGCTGTACCCAGGCCCATAAAGCTTAGTACTGTTGGAGCGCAAAGCCATAGAAGTGCACTTGGCCAGAGGTTGGAACAGCTTTTACAGTTAATTAACCAGGAGTTGGTAGGAAAACATTTATTTTATTTTAATTTAATTAAAAAAATACTATGTTATTTCATTTCCTTACATTTTGTATGTAATGGTTTGGTCATCAACATTCTTAAATATAAATATTGGCTCTGAGGGGCAAATTACAGTGAGGATGCAATCTTAATCTCTTTCTCTAAATTAGCTTTGGAAATTGTGGAAACCTTTATGCAAGGAAATTGTCATGGTTCCTGACTTACTTGAATGTTCATCTCTTTCTTTTGAGACTTCTTCAGGGAAAACACTAATTACTGTATTTCTCTTGCTTACTCTGCAGTAATGACATAATTGACACTGTTTTATTAAAAGTTTATCATGTCTGCTTTTTAAACTTGCTGTCCTTCCTTATCTGTCAATAAATTTCTTTGCTTTAATGATAGCAAGATGTGCTATAGACTGGCATAATGTATATTAAGATCCTTACAGGGAGTACGGAGCATTCTGTAATTCAGGCTATTTAATATCACATTTGTTTAATTGCATAAGTATTGTTTGCTTGCTGGAAGAAATGAGAATATACACAGAAAGAAAAAAAAAATGACAGCACCTGATAATGTCTGTTAACATTATGGTTTATTGCAGAAGTGAAATAAAAAATATTTAACAGCCAGCATGGCACAGGCATCAACTAGTCAGAACAGACTCCGGCCTTACGCAACACACGCCACCTGGTTACCACTGGTCTCGGGTTGTATTCGCATCTGAATGGTTTCCCATACCTACATAGATAAGCTGTATGTTTTAAGAAATGAGCTTGCTTACCTTTGCCCCTCAAAAGTATCTGGAATGTTTCATAGACTGATTCTACCAACTTAAATCTACATATAAGAAGTAGGAAGTTGAGGCCACAAAATTGAAAAATAAAATTATTTGTTTATGAATTTACTTTTGACTTGGCTTGTTAAACATAATGGTGGAAGATTTTTGTTTAGTAAATGTAAAATGATACGTACATCTTTTTAAAAGAGCACATCTTAGGAAAAGGGTAGCCTTACAGAGTACCTTTGTTCTGCCCGTTCCCAGAGGGCTTTCCCCATGGAAGTCAGTGAGGGTCCGCTTTTCATCTTGCCACTGATTCAGTTGCAGGGAAGAGAGAAAAAGAATTCAGAAGTCTCTCACATTTATACAGTTGTTCAAAAATAATTTATGTGAGGCTTGTTGATGTCATCAATAACAACAAAATGTGAAATTGGGTTCCATGAAAGAAGCAGGTTTTAAACAGTTTAAGTATTGCTCTCAAGCTGCACATGATTACAAATTAAGAGATACACAATATCATTAGCATCCTGGATTTAGATGATTAACCTCTTACAACATTAAAACATAGAAATGTATAATTAAGGTGTGCCTTAATGCATGCGTTAGATCACTTTGTGTCAGTTGTTATTTTGGTGATAAGTGAACACAGCATCATAGTTCCCTTGTCTGTAAAACGAGAAGTTTAGATTAAAATATATCCAAGATTCCTCCCAGCTTGCTGATTTCGTAATTGTATATTAATAGCACCTATAATGAGCTAGTAGTATTTGAGTATTTGGTTTACACTTAAAATTTTCAAAAGCTTTCCAGAACTTTCCATGTAATAATTTCAGAAAATTCACCAATCTTAGGAGGGGCTTGATGGATGCTGAATGCTACAGACGGGAAAAGGCAGTAGGGAAAGATGCATGAGTTATAATTTGCTGAACCAGGGGAAGGTTGCTCCAGGATTCTAGAAACCCAAATTTGTCACAGCTTCTGAAGGTGGGCCGACAAGTAGGGGGAAACAGGAGGACAGGGATGTTGTTGCTGCTCATTGCCTGGGAAGCAGGACCTGCTAGATCCGTGGTTGGCAAACTGCGGCTCGCGAGCCACATGCGGCTCTTTGGCCTCTTGAGTGTGACTCTTCCTAAGCCTTAGGAGTACCCTAATTAAGTTAATAACAATGTACCTACCTATATAGTTTAAGTTTAAAAAATTTGGCTCTCAAAAGAAATTTCAATCGTTGTATTGTTGATATTTGGCTCTGTTGACTAATGAGTTTGCCGACCACTGTCTAGATCATGGCTGTGACCCAGTGAAGATTATTTTCCTGTCCTATTTTCTTTTTTTTTAATATATATTTTATTGATTTTTCACAGAGAGGAAGGGAGAGAGACAGAGAGTTAGAAACATCGATAAGAGAGAAACATAGATCAGCTGCCTCCTGTGTATCTCCCACTGGAGATGTGCCCGCAACCAAGGCACATGCCCTTGACCGGAATCGAACCTGGGACCCGTCAGTCCGGGGCTGACGCTCCATCCCCTGAGCCAAACCGGTTACGGCTTCCTGTCCTATTTTCACACACCATCACAGTGTGGTGCAAACAGTGCACCTGGATGTTTTGATTATATCTCCACTGTTTTTACTGTGATCTATGGGGAAACAGTTAACTTGGTGTGTTGTTTATTTATGGTCTTATTTTTGTAGCTGGTGCTATAGCTTACTGAAAACTTTCCAAAATTAGAGGCTACATGAGAAGGAGCATCAACATGAGTCAGAATACCTGGTCCAGCCCTCTGTCCACCCCACACTAGCCGGTGACGAATAATTGTCTTTTATATTTCACCAAGTCACGGGCAGATCTGACATTTTAACTATGGTATGCTAAAAATACGGTTTTCTGTCAATTTAGGAAGAATCACCCAAAGCCATTTTTGGGTTGTTAAATGCATTTTATTAGTTTTGACTAGTTGTGACTCCCAGTTCTAGGTGGTTGTGAAGAGGGCTTGATCTTGCAAATCCTTCTGACCCAGGTCTCTCTGTGACAATCTTGACGTTATTGCATCTCTTCTTATGACCGGGATACCATCAATTTGAGTGTGTACGTTGTTTACAAATACATATGCACACATCCTGTAGACAGAGATGACAAAAGATGTAGATTTCCCATTATTGTGCCTTTCCTGGCTTTCTCACACACTGCCACCGTAATCATTTCAGATCCTGGTGCTCTCCAAACCACATTTACCTAAGGCAGCGAAGGCCATTTATTTTCATATCTGTCTGTTGGTACCTTGGAAGGGCTAATGTTTTTTATTTATTTGATTGTTACTACTCTAAATCATTACAAAAATCTTATTACTGCCCATATATAAATCAGGAAAAACAAATTTGATTTTTAGCATTCTAATGTGGTTAAAAAATTCATGAATAAAAGAAACTTCTTATGCAAATGTAAGCTACTGACAGAGAATAAATATGGGTATAAACGCTTGCTATTATAATAATCTTTTGACCTCAGCCATCCTTTATAAAGCCCAAGTAATGACTGTTTGATATTTATTATAAAGCATATTAAGTCCCTTGATTAACTGAACCTTTCATTTCTCTTTTTTTGTTTCATGTAGCAATGAAAATAGATTGTTCTATTATCATTCTTGCCAGGAAATTTATAAAATATATAAAATTATTCATAAATGTATTTTAAACTGGAGAAATATTAATGTATTATTGGGTGTACTGAGCAGAAAACATTTCTTTTCACATTTGAATGGCAGGGACATTATTATAAATTTACTTCCTACTGAATATTAACCATCAACTCCAAATGGCTGGTGGCTAAAGCTTCAAGAGGCAGCCAAGAGATGTAAATTCTTACCCTCATCATGGACTTTTGATGTGATTTTGATTAATAGTTAAAATTGAGCGACCTCCGATTTAAAAGAAAAAAAAGAAAATCATATTCCTGAGAAATCCAAGGGCAGGATGGTCTCAAGATGGGTTATCATCCCTTCTGCTCCCCTCTTGGCTACTGTGATCTGGGCTCTCTTGTTCCTCCTCCTGCATATGACTTCCTTCTTGGTCCCTTGCTTCCTCTGCTCGACTTAAAACCCTGGTGTACTTAGCGTGCCAACCGCAGTCCACTTTTGTTCTCACTCCACTGTACACATATTCTGAGGACATTCTCACTCATCCTTACAGTTTATAGGCGCTTGCCTGTCCTTGGACTTCAGACGCCTCTCCAGGCCCCCTCTACCAGGACAACTCCTCTCTGTACCCCCTTCGCTCTCATTCACCTTGTCACCCTCCTTCCACTTGTCCTGTGACCTCTTTAGTCTGGTTCAGCACTGACTTCCCTGCACTCAGCAAGCCCCTAGCATGGAGTAGGCACTTGGAATGTGTCTGCTGATTTAATGCACACAATTGAACTCATTATTCTCCCCACTCCCAACCCTAACTCACTCACTCACACTCTCTCTCTCTCTCTCTCTCTCTCTCTCTCTCTCTCTCTCTCTCTCTCTCTCTCTCTCTCTCTCTCTGAACAGTGCATCTATTTCCTGTGTTGTGTCTCAATGAATGACACCCACCATCCAGTCTCCCCTACCTCCTCTCTTGTCCAGCACCCCCCTGCTTCTTCTTTTGCTCCATCCAGTCTTTTAAAGTCTCTCTTCTGTGTGTTCTGAGTCCAGTTTTTCCCCTTCACCCAACATCCCACTGCCTTGGTCCTAGGCTTTCGTGTATCTCACCTGGATTGTGGCCAGATACTTCAGCCTTCCAATCTGGTTTTCTCAGACCCATTCTTCATACTGTTGCCAGACTAGTCTGTCCAAAGTATATATCTGAACATGTACCCTCCTAAGGTTACGAGAAAACTGCAAACATTACTAGGACTACAAAAAGATCCAAACAAACGCCAGGGGTTTTCTGTGCTCCCTATGTGGGAAGACAGTACAGTGAGGTGTTCATGCTTTCCGGGTTTATGTTTTTGCTTTATTACAAGGCTAATCAAGAGCACAAAGCAGTTTTCTGAGAAAATTGGATAAAATGATTCACTCGTCTTATAAGTTAAATGAGTGAGAATAAATGAAACTTGAAATGTAAGTGTATAGTCTTTGCAGTAAGAAAACTTGGTGTTAAAGCTCAGTTCAGCTACACATTAGCTGTGTGGACTTGCATAGTAGTACTAACCCCCACCCCCTCCCTATGTCTGTCTCTTTAAAATAGGATTACAATAGGAAGTTTTCTTAAGAATTTTTGTGAGGATTAAATAACATGACAGGATGCCTGTGGTGTATTTAGCACAATGTCTGATTCCTAGTAAATGCTTAATAAATATTAGCAGAATTAAAAGAACATGAAAATCATACACACAAACACGTTTATCTAACACAGAGATGAGAGAATAGTAATAGTGGTTGTCTTTATATGGCAGAGTTATAATTTTCCTCACTTGTGTCTTCATTCTCTACAATTATCATTTGTTACTTTTAAGTAGAAAAAAAATCTTTCAATGACTTCCCACCTTTACACAATAAATTCCAGCTCCCTTAGACCTCATTCAGTGTCCCCCTTAACCTCACCTCTCCTTACAGCTGCTTTCTGCCTACCTCTTTAGTCATCACGAATCCTGAGTTACTTTATTCCTTGCTCACATTCCTTCCTGTGTGCAAGCCTTGCTGCCTCCTCTGCCCAGCATGTCCACTCCTAACTTTGATTTATTGTTGCTCCTCTGTCTAAATTTAGCTTAAAAATCACTCATCCCATCAGGCTCAGCATTTGGATTTTCTGTGTTTAAATTATCTGGTTTTGTGTCTGTCTCCCTCTACAGAATGTTTTTCTCCAGAATGAGGACTTTACCAGAACCTGAAATACAAGATAACTAAGTTAGAGTCCCTGCCCTCAGGTTGCGTGTAGCAGAAGGAGAAAGGCATGTGAATGCATGAAGGTGATAAATGTTATAGGATCTCTGACACCAGCACCTGTAGAGCATAGTAGGGCAGAATCAAGGGTTCAGTTAGTTTCTCTGGGAGGGTGGGGAGTTAGGGTGCAGAAGGTTTCATTCAAGAGGTGAGACGCTGCTGAATAGATGTTTCCTGGGCAGAAGACTCGGGGACAGTGTTCCAAGCAGCGTGTGGGAAAATGTTCCAGCATTCAGTATGGCGATGAGTTGAGTTTGAGGTGGGGTCTTCATGCTGCTTGGCACATAGACGCTCAGACCAAGGTGAACAGGGTTCCTGCTCCTCCTGGTAGCTGTCTTTGTGCCTCTGGGGTTTGTGCATCCCCAGAAGTTATGTACAATACCTTATGTTTATGTGCGTCCGAGAGGTTTTCTAGGAGAGGATCCTGAATTCCACCCGATTGTCCCAAAGTGTTGCACGGCCTATGAAAGATTAAAACCACTCTTGACAGAGTGGGTGAGGTGAGGGGTGAAGGCTAGAAAAGAATTTGAAGGTAAACTGTCCCAGCTGCAGCGGGTGGGGTGCACCTGGGCATCCACAGGGCACTTACCTGCTGGAGCCACTAAGGGCCTGGTCACAAAGGGCAATTCTGTTCATGGTTCCAGCCGGCGTCTTCTAGCTCCTTTCAGCAAGCAGGCTCAGTCCTGCATCTGTTGTTTACTCCAGCTAAGCCAGTTCAGCGTCCTTTCCCTGGTAGTCAAAGCAGCTCTCCAGGTGGGAAACATTACAGGGTTGAAAGACTCGGGAGAGAATGGAAGCACCATATGTTTTCTTCTGAAACTAAATTGAGGAGGTGAATATGTGAGGAGGAGAAGAAAGCAAACATAGTAACCAAAGCAGGTCAGTGGCAATGCTGTTCAATAGGCTGCATTAAAAGATAGAAACAGCATCAACGCGCCCCCCTACCCCCCCGCCCAACTGTGTAGGTCAGCTCATTCATTCCTCAGCCGCCGATGAAGAGATATGTGAATTATCTAACTCCCAGAGTCCTGCCCAGGCAGATCTTCTGCCCTGCTGTGCTGCTGTAGTAATACCCCATACAGACCTTTGTTCTAGAACACATACCGCTGTGGTGTAGCTGTGGATATCCTTTTCTTCCAAAGGCAAGACTGGCTTCTTTTTGAATGTCCAGCCTTTAGCGCTGGGCTCAGTTCATGTTTTTCAAAAGAATGAACTCCAGCTTTCTAGCCTGAAGATACTGGAATTCTTAGTTTAACATGCACAAAGGAAACCCCAAACTGCTGAAAATTTCCATTATCCTTTGCCCAGTGAGGCACTCAAGTGGAAGAGCTAATCAAGGAAGGGAGAGATCTGCAAAGATAAGGGCTGCTCTTTTGGAGGGATTTGGCAGGATGTGGAATCTGATGACAGACACTCAGCTTGCTAAACAAATGTTGATAACCACAAGGCAAGGCAAAGGACAAAGGTTGTCGGAGCAGAAGTGAAGGGCACTGTTGGTCACACTGGGATCTGGCATCTGGCTCAGGGGCACCCCCAACCCCCTCCTCCCCAGCTGCCACCCAAAGGCATGTAACCTTCAGAACCATAACGGTTAGTTTATTTTCCAGAGCTGTACTCTGGGATGCTCAGCTCTGTTCGAGGGAGTCAGAGGATCCCAGCTGACAGTGCGGGGTGAGCGTGCAGAGGGCTCAGAGGAACCATGAGCGTAAAGTTTAAAAATGGGAGAATGTTGAAGAAGAAACTGAAGGGTGGCTTCATGATCTCAGGTCTCAGGTATTTGAAATTCACAGAGAATAGTGATTAGTCTTTTCCAGTTACTGGAGCACAAAGAACAGGAAAATTGTTTTGAACTGGATCATAAAGGCTTCTGAGTTTGATGGGGCGAATGAGAAGATTGCTGAAACGATCTTCCTTTACTCCTGTCATGTTAACTCTATTAGTTATAGATAGTTGGTCACTTTTAGCATTCAAGTCACTCCGACACTATTGTTTTCCCAGACTAGATACTTGATCTGGAGCAGGAAAGGGAAGGGAATTCGTGACGCGGATTGAGCACCTGCTTCCAGCAGGCTCTGGGTTTTCCTGCCTCCCTGAGTTGAAAACATCATCCCATTCAATACCCAAAGGGTAGGTATGATGATTCCCATTTACTTGTGGGAAACCAGACCAGGAGCCCTCAGGATGACACTCATAGGTGGCAATCCTGGGTCTATATTATGTGTTCCTTCAGTGCTGAATCTGTGCGACTCCAAAATTCTGGCTTCTAATTTATCTGTAAATGGGATGAATTTAGTGTTTACAGAGGCTGTTTGGATGCCTCCCTCTCTGTGAGGCATTTCAGACGGGCCCGTCCCAGGTCCTGAGAGCCTTTCCCTCTAGAACAAGTGCACTTTTGATCCAGTTTGGCACTTGCATGTCCAAAACAACCACCTATTACCTCTCAGTCTGGATACAACATACTTATAAAGCAGCAAATCTGTAATGCATGCTCTCTGGCATAGCAAAAAGAAAAAGAAGAAAAATACATTCCAATATAATAAAGATAAAATTTGAACTCCCACAGCATGCCTTTGGGCTGTGCACAGGGAAGGCAAGCACAGATGTGTGCCATATACACGCACATCAGGATCATAGCAACTCGAACAGTCCCCATCCAGGTTAAACCTGCTGGTGGCCAGACCTTCCTGTCCCTGATGTCTGCTGTGCCTCATCTGTTTCTGATTATAAGTGTTATATGCCAGCCATTGTGGATATTTTGGAAAATACAGAAAATTGCAGCTAAAACAAAATTTACCTCTAATGCTACTGCCCAAACATAAAACAAACATGAATACTTTAGTAGCGTGCTTCTTTACAGCTTTTTAAAAACACAGATGTAATTTAATATAGTTTAGACATATAGTTTCCTGCCTTTTCACTTACCTTGCCTCATAAGCGTTGTGGTAAAATACACGTAACACAAAATTGACCATTTTACCCATTTTCAGATGTACATTTCAGTGACATTGAGTACGTTATTCACAGTGTTGTACAACCATCACCACTATCCATCTCCAGAACTTTTTCATCATCCACATTCCCTATACTTAAAATAGTTAAGTTAAAAATGCTTCACAGACCACAGTTAATAGTGGTGTAATACTTCACCATATAGTATTTACTTGAAAGCATTTCTCGCAAACATTCAGCAGGTAACTTATTTTGTGATCCCTGCAAGGTAGGTTTTATGGCTAAGGCAGTGAACAAAACATGGTTTTTGCCTTCTGGGACCTTAAATCTGGTGGAGGAAATGGCCAGCAGCAGGCAGTTTGAGTCCTGGAGAGCATGTAGTAGGAGAACCTTGCAGTATAATTTCCATGATCATTTATTGATTATTGCACATCTCGTGTGTAGCAGATTTTTTTCCTTTTATAAATAATGCGAGATATTTGGAGGTATGAATATATGTTCACATTTCAGATTATTTTATGAAGATGGCAAAAATAAAGTGTCATTACTGGGCTACTCGTTGTACAGGGGCAGTCGGGTGTGCTTTTGGAATGCCGGTTATCGCTCCTCACGGTGCCATTCTCAAGATGAGGAACTGCTGCCCCCAAACATTTTCTTTGCCTTTTATACCTGATGAGCTCTACTAACCTCTTTTTATAAATGTGTATCTGATTTGCATTGAGCAGGATTGTGGGAAGAGCAAGGGAGGGAAGAGACAAGGGATCCTGGCTGAGGTGGACACTATGTCACAAGTATCCTGTCGACTGCCCAGCTGTTTGTACATTTCCAGGCTCTGGTTTGACCCCTGCTTTAGGGCTGTGCTCCAAGTCCTTTACCATGGACTGAGCGTGGCTCCCTACTGTGAAATTCCAGGCGTGGGAACTCGAGGCCCATTGTGAACTAAAAGTAGCCTCAAAAAAAAAAAAAAGTATGTTTATCATTTAAACAGAAACTCCATCTATTATCAGAGCAGGAAGAGACCTCTGAGTGTCACACAATCTTCTCTGTTCAGATGGAGATTCTGAGGCTTACAAAGCTAAGAAATATTCTGAAGGAAACCAGTTGGATAAACATCAAAGAGGGATTAAAACTCAGGCCTCTTGATTTATCAGGTGGTCACCCCATGACCGCCGGAGGTTGTCTTGGCCTTTGTTCTTCTGTTTACAGGAATTCATTTCTTCTTTTCACTTTTAAATCCCTGATTTTATTCGCTGCTGTTTGGTTCCATGATGGTACTCATTTTCAGCATTGAACACCATACTCGTGCTGGCTAATGTCTGTCAGCCATCATCATGTTATGCCAGTGTGTTGCATGCCTATTCCATGTTTGTCCTTAGCCTACTAATTTGTTTGACTTCTGACTGCTCTCTTTATCTTGGCCCCATTGGTGACTGGAAAGTTTCTGTTGACTGTGGCCAAAGTAATCAGTAATGTCTTATTTTGCTTTCTTTGCTCTCTTCTTGTTAGTCCCTTTGGGTAATTTTGTTGGGTTTTGTATTTTTTTAAAATTAATTTTAACAGGTAAGACACCCTCCAGTGATACAGTAAATGTGAAAACCTGGTCCAGGGCCAAAGAGGAAACAGTTTTTAAATAGATCATTGGTGTTGAGAATAGGAATATTAGAATAGATTTCTGATGTATTCATTTCGTGATAGCGGGTAGATAGTGGTTAGTTGGTAAAGCTTTACCATGGATACATGTGACTATCTTTATATAAATGTGCCTAAACTATTTTTATGTGTAGTCAATCTTCTAAGATCAAATTTACAAAAAGAAAAAAGTTAGCATTGTTTTGTGTTAGACAAAGTGCCATTATCTTCAGTAGAACTTTATGTCTACATAATGACTCTAAATATAGGACCATGGACCCCTGATAATAATTAGAAAAAGGAACTTAAAAAGCAGAGCACCAAATTTGGTCTGAGGCTGTCAACCCCAATAGGATGTTATGCAGTTGAAAAATCCTATAGCTTAGTTTCTATACAATTTCTGATAATCAGAATCTCAAAATAATTCAGGTCCTTTCATTTATGAGAGAAAGGAACAATTTCTCATTTATCTTGAGTCTTTTATGTTCATAATTTCATCCTTAATGAAAAAGGCAGTGGCATTTTCATTGTGAAAATAGTTTTCCTGAATTTATACCTGAGTCTGCTATTGCAATGTTTCAAAACCAATTGGCATTAGCCTGGATAGTTATTTTTATACAAAAGCAACTTAAAATTTGATTTTGGAGTGTCTTAATTTTAAAGATCATTTCAGACATCTGTTCCTCCTGTGTTGGGTCTACTGAATGGAAGTATTAACCAAAGATCTAAGGAATAGATATAGCAAACTCCACTTCCCAGAAAGATGGGTAGCCACTGCCATTCCATATTCAGAGGACTTGAAAGCCCAAAGAGACACACCTTGGCTATCATCATGACAGTTACGTTTTTTAAGTGCCCAGCAGGCCATGTGTTATGTTCCATTTGGTATTCATAACAGCCCTGTTAAGAGAGGCTAGGGCAGGGGTGGGCAAACTTTTTGACTCGAGGGCCACAATGGGTTCTTAAACTGGACCAGAGGGCCGGAACAAAAGCATGGATGGAGTGTTTGTGTGAACTAATATAAATTCAAAGTAAACATCATTACATAAAAGGGTACGGTCTTTTTTTTCAATAGTTTTATTCATTTCAAACGGGCCGGATCCGGCCCGCGGGCCGTAGTTTGCCCACGGCTGGGCTAGGGTGATGCCCATTTTCCAGATTAGGAAACTGAGATTTTTCTCAACTAATCATCTGGTTAACATCCTGATGCCCCTTGATTGATTGGTTTTTGTCATTCTCATCACCCCTGCTCTATTCTGAACACCACAGCTGGTTCCATCCATGTTCTTTATAACATTATTCTTCTGAAACTCTTTCAAGATTCCACCCTGCATAGGGATAAAGCCCAAACTTCAGTATACTCAGGTTGGCTCTATTTCTTTAACCTTATAGCCTTATATCCCACAACCTTCTTCTTTTTAAAAATTTTTTATCTTTTTTTTTAATTTCTTTATTAAGGTATTACATGTGTGCTCTCATCCCCCAATGTCCCCCTCCCTCCCAACTCATGCCCTCACCCCCCTGTTGTCTGTGTCCATACAACCTTCTTCTAAGAACATGCAGTACATACCTACCCTAAGGTGATTGATACTGTGTACTTTTCAACCTGTTCCTCTGCCCCAGCATACCTTCTTTGCCAAGCACTCTGCTAGAATCTTAGGGAGACAGTTCTTGCCTTCAAAACTTTACGCTTAGTGACAAGACAAACCTGGGCATAAGTCACTTCTCCTTATGTAGTTATTACAGTATTATTGACTATATTCTCAGTGCTGTACGTTACATCCCATGACTGCTTTTTAACTATCAATCTGTACTTCTCAATCCCTTCACCTTTTCACCCAGTCCCACAACCTTCCTCTCCCTTTCTGGTAATCATCAGCCTGATCTCTGTATTTATGAGTCTGTTTCTGTTTTGTTTGTTCGTTTATATTATTCATTAGACTCCACATATAAGTGAAATCATATGGTATTTTGTCTATCTCTGACTGACTTATTTCACATAGCATAATACCTTCTAGGTCCATGCTGTTGCAAAGGGTAAGATTTCATTCTTTTCTTTTTTATTAACCTTGGATTTAATTTTCAACTTAAAAGCCTTCAAATTGTTTTGAAACCAGTAATGACTGACTAAAGCAATGCAATGAAATGCATTTAGGTTTTACCTTTTTCAAGTAAAGGTTTGAGGCAACTTCTACCCAAAACATGCATTAATAAAATTAACAGGTTAGAAATTATAAAACAACAACAGCAACGGTACCGAAGAAAAAGAAAACAGCAAATATAACTATTCCATGCTTTATGGTTCTCAAGATTGCTGTGAATGAGTTGCCAGCACTGCCTTGGTATTCCTGGCAAAGTATAATTGTTCTCATTATCACACAAAAATAGTAAACCTCTACCTATGAAATGGTGTAGAATAAGCCCACATTTTCTTTCTTTTGTTAATATTAAGATCAAGGCAGGGTCAACATTGATCTCTGCCCTCTTTGGAATCCTGAAGCACTGTGTGTGCTAATCCAAGCGCTACCCAAGACCAGCAGCCGTGGTGTCACCTGGCAGCTTCTTAGAAATGGAGACTCTTAGGCCCCACCCCAGACCTGCCAAGTACTATTGCATTGTGTGTATGTACCACCACTTTTTTTATCCATTTGTCTATTGGTGGGCACTTGGGTTGCTTCCATAGCATGACTATTGTAAACCCTATATAATAAAAGGGTAATATGCAAATTGACCCTCACAGCAGAATGACTGGTTGCTATGATGCACACTGACCACCAGGGGGCAGATGCTCAATGCAGGAGCTGCCCCCTGGTGGTGAGTGTGCTCCCACAGGGGGAACTTTGCTCAGCCACAAGCCGAGCTATGGCTGCAAGCACAGCAGCGTCGGTGGCGGGAGCCTCTCCTGCCTCCTCAGCAGTGCTAAGGATGTCCTACTGACGGGGAGTGGGCCTAAGCCGCAGTCAGACATCCCCCGAGGGCTCCTGGGCTGCCAGAGGGATGTCTGACTGCCAGCTTAGGCCTGATTCCCTGGGGAGCAGGCTTAAGCTGGCAGGTGGACATCCCCCGAGGGTTCCCTGACTGCGAGAGAGTACAGGCCGGGCTGAGGGACCTTCCCCCATCCCGAGTGGGCCTCTGGTAACTCTACAATGAACATAGAATAGGGATGCATACATCTTTTTTAATTAGTGTTTTGGGGTTTTTTCAGATAAACCCCCAGAAGTGGAACCATTGGGACATAAGGCAATCTCGTTTTTAATTTTTTGAGGAACCTCCATGCTATTTTCCACAGTAGATGCGCCAATCTGCATTCCCACCAGTAGTGTATGAGGGCTCCCTTTTCTCCACATCTTTGCCAATACTTGTTGTTTGTTGATATATTGATGATAGCCATTCTGTCAGGTGTGAGGTTTGCATATCTCCAGTGATTAGTGACATTGAACATTTTTTAATATGTCTATTGGCCATGTCTTTAGAAGAATTTAGGTTCTTTGCTCATTTTTTTATTGGGTTGTTTGTGTTTTTATGTGTTGAGGTGTCTGAATTCTTTATGAATTTTGGATATTAACCCCTTATCAGATGTATCATTGGTGAATATGTTTTTCCATTCAGTGGGTTGTCTTTTTATTCTGTTGATTTCTTTTGCTGTGCAGAAGCTTTTTATGGGGAACACTTTGTAAAATATATAAATATCTAACCACTGTTCTGTACACCTAAAACTAATACAAAATAACATTTAATAAATAATGGGAAAAAACTTTTTAAATTTTTTAATTAAAATATCCTCAAGTTAAATGAAAAGGATGTAAAAAAGGAAAAGGGGGTTACAATATTTCTATTAAAATAATCTTATTCACATATTTTTTTAAATCACTTCTCCTTTACCTTTATTACAATTCTAGATTGGTGTAGAGCTCTTGCCCTTGGTGGGACTTTCTCTAATTACTCAAGGCAGATCCTGCCTTCCTCTGAAAGCAGCCTGAGCTGGCATCTTCAGGTTTTGATCTTCTTTTCCTGTGATTGGATCTTAACCCACTCTTTGGTTATAGACTCCATAGGCAAAGTTGGGATTTTAATGTATCTTTGATCTTTAAACTCTCATATTTAAAGGGAAGATTGATTAATTTGTAAAAATCCATAAAATTTTGCAAAGAAAATGTTAGCCTTGGACTACCATACTTTTGATGCATTGTATTGTGTTCTGAGACCACATGTATTAAAGTATAAAATATTAGGCTGGCACGCATATATAGCATGTCATTTATTTTTCTGGATGTTTAAACCCTGGTGCCAAGTCTTTTTAAAAAATCAAGTTATTAATATTAATACACCTTCCTTTTCATTAGTTATCAGCATGAGAAGAAAGCCTTTTGAATATAAGCCAAGCCTTAAAATGGCACTAATAAATAAAGTATCCTGGGCTCTAGCCCTTCACGTTGTGGGATTTGTTAAAATGACCATAAAAAATAAATGGTGTGAGCAGAAAGAGTCCTGAATCAGGAAGTAGGAAACCTGTTTTAGTCCTGGCTGCATCCCTTAGCAGGTGACCTGATGTCATCAGAAGCACCATGAGCTCCGAGGAGACCATCTGCATCATTGCGGACACAGTGGGTTTCTGACCCAGCAAATGCTCTTATGGGTGCTTCTCTCCATGATGTTAGGTGAATTTTACCCATGTATTTATTTATATGTTCTGTTAGTTGGCTAGGGCTACTGTAACAAAACACTCACAGACTGGGTGGTTTAAACAGCAGAAATTGATTCGCACACAATTCTTGAGGCTTTACTAGTTGTACTGGTTAATGCGAATTTTGTAATCAAAGAAAACACGGTAATTTCAAGAGAAACATCAAAAGTGCTTTATTCAAAGTAATGTCCATCACTAGCTACACATTTCCCCCATCTTTCAGGCAATTTGTGGATACTGTCCCAATAGAACTTTTCTTGTTTTAAGGCAAATCATTCAGAGACCCAATTTTCCACTTCGTATGTTTTGAAGTGCTGCTCAGAAAGTGTGTGCGCCATCAATCGGAACAAGTGGTAATCTGAAGGAGCAAAGACTGGTGAATACGGCGGGTGGATTAATACTTCTGAGGCAAGATCTTTTAATGTGTCTTTAACTGGTTTTGAAGTGTGTGATGGTGCGTTATCATGAAGCAAAATTACTTTGCCGTGTCTTCTGGCATATTCTGGTTGTTTTCATGATCAAAGCATGATTCAAATTGATTATTTGTTGTCGGTAGCGATCAATATTAATGGTTTCACCTGGTTTTATCAGCTCATAATACACCACACCTTCCTGATCCCACCAAACGCAGAGCATTGTCTTCTTTCTGAAGCGATTTGGCCTTGTAGTTGATGTTGATGGTTGACCTGGATCAACCCATGATTTTGTGCATTTGGGATTCTCAAAATAAATCCACTTTTCATTGCCAGTCACAATTTGAAGCAAAAAAGACTTTCTTTCATGCCATTGAAGCAACATTTACTGATGACTTTTGTTTTCCATTTGTCTTTCGTTCAGTTAATGTGGCATCCATTTTCCTTCCTTTAAAATCTTCCCCATTGTTGTAAACTATCAGAAATTGTTTGCCAAGCAATGTGTAATCTTTCTGCAAGTTGTTTTTGAGTTGGACATTCATCTTCATCCAATGCTTGTAATTGTTGGTCTTCAAACTTTTTTGGTTGACCTGGACGTTCTTTGTCTTTCACATCGAAGTCATCACTTTTAAAGCATTTAAACCAGCGTTCACAAGTATCTTGAGATGGAACATGTTCACCATAAGCTTCCCAATGTATCGAATAACATTTTCTTCAAAATAAAGTAATGAATTAAAACTTCCCACAAGTGCTCTTTTTTTGGCACAAAATTTGACATTTTTAAGGATAAAAATATCTATGATGTTAACACCTTCAGCAAATTTGACATAAGTTTTGAAGCTTGCTGTCAATACAACAAAATAGCATACATATTGCCGGAAGCCAATTCCAGCATGTCAGCAGGGCTGAATCATCTCGAGATGACTGAGGGCATTTCCCCAAACCTGAAAAGGATGCATAAATGATTGCTTGCTGCCAGACAGCTGAGGGCATCTCAATCTACATGTTATTGCCTCCTACTGGCCAAACACCTGAACAGTCATAGGCAGTTCCCCAATCTGACAATGGATTGTGTATACAAAACCCTACCCTTTGATTTGTATATCTCTACCTTGTTTTAGGACAAATTGTGTTAATAAATAGCAAGGGGTCCTGAGGCAAGGAGAACTTAGTTCCTTTAGCTAACTCTTCTCTGACTCCCCATAATATCTTTCAAAATTATGTGTCATCTCTGGGCTCTTGATTAATTTATGCATAGCCCTTCTCCAGATTACTGAACCCTTCTAGATGCTGGATTAAGACCACCGGTGTTAACATATCAAATCGCATATATATCAACATATGTGTAACTCCATCTGTTGAAAAAAAATCCTCGTTATTAACGTACACCTAGTAAGTCCAAGGTCAAAGTGTTGGCACATTTGGTTTCTTTTGAGGCCCCTCTCCTTGGCTTGCAGAAGCCACCTTCTTGCTGTGTTCTCATACGGTCTTTCCTGTGCTCATCCCTGGCGTCTTTGCATGCATCCATATTCCATGTTCTTAAAAGGACGCTGGTCAGATTGGAATAGGGCCTACCCTAACGGCTTCATTTTAACCTCATGGCCTCTTTAAAGGCCCTGCCTCCATATACAGTTGCATTCTGAGATACTAGCAGTTAGGGCTTCAAGTTATGAAGTTGGAGGAGACCCATTTGAGCCTATAACATCTATTTAAAATAGCATTCTTTGTTTTAAATTATAAAGAAACTTGTATAAAGGAGAAACCAAAAATAGACTTCTACCCACTTAATGCCTGTTATTAAAAGGACGAGGATATAAGTACATGAAAAGATAATTAAAACTCTACTAAAGGGTATAAAAGTCAAAAATAATACTCTCCTGGCCCTCCCTTCTTCACTAAGGCAACTTCTTTCAACACCTTTACATTGATGTTTGCTACACAGGCAGCAGGCACATTTTTTTCGTGTCTTAATGTATCATACAGAGTACAGATAACTCCGTATTCTGCTCATGCTGTCTGTTGGCCTTCTTTTAAAAGGCTGCTCAGTATTCCATTGTGTATGTATCAGATTTTAATTTAACTAGATTTAACCAGTCACCTATTCATGGGCATTTAGGTTGTTTCCAGGTTCCCTCCTCTTTGCTCCTCCCCTCCACCCCGCCCCACCACCGCAATTGCAAGCAATAGAGCTGGATTCCTTTTTTAAAAAGACCATGATCAAAAGAATAGTGAGGAGCCACCTAACAGAAATAACGAGCCTCCTATTTGGGGGAAGCCAGCCTTTGTTTTTCTCCTTTCTGTGTATTGGTCCTTACCAGAGGTGCTGGGAAAGGTGTTGTGGGCTTTCTTACCTTCCCGGACCTGACCATATGCCAGTGCATACCTCTCTTTCCTGGCTTCCTTTGGCGGCATTAGCTCATCTCTATCGGGCAATCCTTCTTCTTCAGGAGGAAAGGTCAGTTCGAATCATTAACAAGCGTAGACTATTTTTGTTAAGTAGAACAGCTTTTTTTCTAAGAATTGCTGTTTCCACGCCCAGGGCGCATGAACCCTCCCTGGCTGCTTCCACCCTTTGGAGAGGGGCCAGCTTGCTAATGGAATGTGAGTAGTCTTGCTGCTAATGAAGATTTAGAGTTGAGACAGGGATGCCTGGCGCTCCTTGGATTTGCAGACCCTCCCAGCTAGCAGTGCAGCTCTGCAATGGTGCAGTGCAGTGCGGAGGTCCCAGTCCTGGGCTCCCAGCCCTCCCTCCCTCCCCAGGCCCTACCGCTTCGCCACAGGTATCATCTGGCATTGTTTTACAAGCTGCAGATGTTCTCTGCTGAAGAATTACTTTCATTTCTGACTCCTTTTAGGAAATGAGGCAGTCTGTCAGAGGTGTTCCTTCATTTCCAGACACCCCCCCCCCCCCCCCAGCGTTCCTTTCCTCCTGGGATTTCTAACCACAGGTGGGCCGCGCTTCATTTACCCAGATGTGAGGGACAAGAGGAATGACCAGTCCTCTTCTAAAGCAGCCCTGACTTCCCCGTGGAACGCAGTGTGGAGGCCCCAAATTAGCTTGTGCTCTTATTCATGTAAATATTTCTGAGGCTTTGGTTTCTTGAGGCCTGTAGATGTGCTGTGTGTACGGGCTTTGGTGCAGAAAAAGTATAATTTAGCCACAGATTGAAAAGGTAGTCTGGAGTGTTTCTAATTACTGTTTGTTTAGTTCACTGTTACCCAATGAGAGGATTTAAGTAACCATGGGGGTAGGGAATGTAATGTTCATATTGTAGTCAACCATGCAAATCAAATTCTAAGTGTTGCAGAGAAGGCACCATGGAGCCAGTTAATAGATGTGTTCCACTGAATGTTAAATTTAGAACTGAGAGCATTTTGGAACAGGCTTCTTCTGCCTGTCATTCATCACCAAGAATTATGCACGTGCCGAAACCGGTTTGGCTCAGTGGATAGAGCGGCAGCCTGCAGACTGAAAGGTCCCAGGTTCGATTCCGGTCAAGGGCATGTACCTGGGTTGCGGGCACATCCCCAGTAGGAGATGTGCAGGAGGCAGCTGATCGATGTTTCTCTCTCATCGATGTTTCTAACTATCTCTCTTCTCTCCCTTCCTCTCTGTAAAAAATCAATAAAATGTATTTAAAAAAAAAAGAATTATGCACGTGTCCAAAACCAGCCCTACTGTGTGGTACAACCCCATTTAAAACGCATCGGTGGCCTCCGGCATTCAGTTCATAAAAATATGAGTTAAATGCTAACTTATTTCCTTTACCATATTGCATCTATAGCTTTAAGCATCCACATTTCATTAGCACATTGGATTAAATCCTTAGGCTTCTCTGGATTAATGTGTTAAAGTCTTTTCAGTTGGTTAAAAAAACTTAATTTCAGACAAGAATGAGAGAACAAGACCTTAGGAGCTTTTCTGCTCCCTTTTTTCCTCCTCCTTCAGGGGCCATAATTGGAAACTGAAGTGCCAAGAGGGCCTGGAAGAGTGGCTCTCAGCCTTGGCCGCCCCTTGGAATCGGCCTGGGAACATTAGAACATACTGATGCCTGGGCCCAACCTCAGAGATTCTGGTTTAATTGTCTGGAATGCATCCTGCACTGGGATATTTAAAAGCTCTGCAGAGGAGGCGATGGTGCACTGTTGTTAGAGAGCCACAGACATAGATGTCTGGGACTTAGGAGGTCACTGCATTCAGTGGTCCTTAGCCTCAGTTGCAGACTGGTGTTACCTGGAAAGGTTCTTAAAGAAACACTGGTGTCCCATTAATTGAAACCATATTTCTAGGGGAGGGAGCTCCTAGATGATGGTTAGAAAGCTTCTAGATGATTCTTACGCACAGCAAGGGATAAGGTCAACAGACATATCTCACCATCCCATCTCGCAGAAAAGGAAAAATGAGAGCAAGAAAGGCCACACGGTTTGCTCAGGTTATTGTGGAGGCAGGCCTGGGGCTCCAGCTGGTCTTGCTGCTGCTGACACTGCCTCCTTGAATATTGATTAATGCCTCCTCATCCTTCAGGTGATGTTCCCGCCTCCAAGAGGCCTTTTCTGAGAACTCAGAATCACCCGTCCGGTCTGGGTAAGATGCCCTCTTTACTTGAACCGCACCCTTCCTTATCTGTCCCGGGTGTCAGTCACCTCCGGGGGAACAGAGCCTGAATCTCTCTTATTCTTTCTGGAACTTGCTGGCATGTCATCAAGTCCCAGGCACTGTTGGTTCTATTGAAGTTCCCTAACTTTTATTCATCAATTAGTCCACATGGATTGCTTTAAAAGAAATCCATTTCCATATGCTAGCTTCTGAAAGCAAAAGTTATTTTTTTACCTGTCAACAGCCCACTATACTGTGGGTCAAGGTCTCAGACCCAAGGACTTCCTACCCCTGCCTTCCAGGAGAGGGCTTTTGATGACAAAATAATGAAAAGAAGATTTCACTCACTTTATGTGTTGCTCAAAGTACTTAAAACAGCCAGGATCTTTTGAGTAACATACAAGTGTGTATGTCATAAACAGAAAGGAACGTGCGGCATTCCTTTAGGATGAAAATGTGTCTGAAGAAAAATAATGCAATTTCATGAAAATACGTGTTAAGGACTGAATGACTTCTTTTACCATATTGCATATATATCTGAGTAGCCACATTGAGTTAGCATAGTTGAGTTAAATCCTTGGGCTTCTCTGGATTAACATGATAAAGTCTTTTCAATTGAGTTTTAAAAACTATGAATCTGTCATCCCAGTTTACCTAAGGTTATGCTTAGCCAGGGTCTTATTTTTATTTGAAAAATATGTTTTGAATGGTTACTCATGTAGCTGCAACAGAGTTTTGTCCCAGAAAGCAGATTGCAGCCAGTATCTCTTCACTTTACAGACGGCCAGCAGGCTCCACAGAGGGGTCACCGGAAGTAGCTGTTTTCTTGTTTGGAGAATTCAGAGTTAAAAGTTTTTGGAGCCAAGACTGCAAGCTGGGCAGTATTGTAGGGTAGACGTTTAAAATGTTGCAGACAGGAGAGAATGATGCCCAGAGTGTGTGAGAACATTATGAAGTCTTTCTAAGATTTTGTAGGTTCGTGCTTTATGATTGGGAGTCTTCATGTCCCAGGTAAATGGCAAGGTGTCAGCGTTTAAGTAAAGCCACCACTTATCAGGGGAAATCTTCCTAAAACAAATATTCTTAAAGTTGTAGGAGAACGCTAATCCATTGGGCTGGAGGGATGTACACAACATTTTTATATTAAAATAACTTTGAATGTAAGACCTGAAACTGTAAAACTCCTAGAAAAAAATAGGCGGTAAGTACCTCGATAGAGGTCTTTTTGAACCTGACACCAAAAGCAAAAGCAACAAAAGCAAAATTAAGTAAGTTGGACTACATCATACTACAAAGTTTCTGTGCAGCAAAGGAAACCAATAAAATGAGAAGACAACCTACTGAATGGGAGAAAATATTCACAAATCATATCTGGTAAGGGACTAATCTCCAAAATATGTAAAGAACTCATAAAACTCAATAGTAAAAGAAAAAATAACAATATCATTAAAAATCTGAATGGACACTTTTCCAAAGAAGACACGCAGGTGGCCAACAGGTACAAGGAAAAATGGTCAACATCGCAAATCATCAGGGAAATGCTAATCAAAACCACAATGATCTATCACCTCACACCTGATAGAATGGCTGTTATCAAAAAGAAAAGACATAACAAGAGTTGGTACAGATGTGGAGAAAAGCGAACCCTTATGCGCTGGAGGTAGGATTGTAAATTGGTGTAGCCACTATTGAAAACAGCAGTTATTCTTCAGGAAATTAAAAATAGAACTTTCATATGATCCAACAATTCCATTTGGGTATTTATGGAAGAAAGTGAAAACTAACTAGAAAAGATATATGCACCCCCATGTTCATTGAAGCATTATTTACAGTAGCAAAGATATGAAAAAAAGCTTTTCATTGATGATTGAATGGTTAAGAAAATGTACATATATAATGGAATATTACTCAGCCATAAAAAAGAATGAAATCCTGCCATTTGCGACAACATGGATGGATCTCCAGGGCATTATACTAAGTGAAATAAGTCAGAGGAAGACAGATATGTATGATGCCTCTTATATGTGGAATCTGAACTACAACAAACCACACTTATAGATACAGAGACCAAATAAGCGGTTGGCAGAGGTGGGGGGCAGAGTATTGGGAGGAAGGGGTGAAGGAGGTATAAATGGCTTTAAAATATCTGTTACAGATGCATGACATAACACAAAAAATAGCTCTGTGTTGTGGAATAAAGTGCAACGTTTTTGTGACTTTTAAAAAAAAAATGAGAGAACTGCCTTCCAGTTTCTCCTTCGTTGCTATTTGGATACAAAACTAACAAACCAATAAAAGTTTTTGCTAAGTAATCTACTTCCATTATCCTAATTTCAGCAGCTCAGCAGTATATTCTGGAAGAGGAGAAAGAGGGAGGAGGGTTTATTGACTAAGGAAGGCATAAGGGTCAGTGGTTTCACCCAGGTTGTGCCGTAGGATCTTTATGGCTGCCCTGCACATTAGGCCTGTTCACACCAATTTCAGCGTGTGAGGAGGTACATGTGCATTTGTGCACGAGGGAGCAGGCCTGTCTGATTCCAGAGTCTGTGTTTTTTTCACCAAAGGCAGCCTCTTACGTTATGAGAGTAGCAATGTCTCCAGAAGAGATGTTGTTAATTATGAGTATTTACCATGCTGATAAAGGAGGGCTGACGCTTGCTCCTCTTAGGGTTTATTTACCACCAATAAAATCAACATTTATAAATGTCTGTGAAACAGTTAAAAGCCTTTCCCCTTCATATCCTATAAAGTTCTGACTTTAAAAATGACATGTTATTATTGCAATGGTGTCATTGTCGTGCATTAAAAGGAAGGAAGGGGATAGTCAGCAATGGCCACTTTTGTTCAGAAGACATAGAGCATCAGGTAGAATTCTGTGCTCTCTCTCTCAGACATGCATTTGTCTTGGGGGAGGCAGCAAAGCAAAATGCTTGATAATTTGTGCTTTGCCATGCAATTCCTGGGTGTGAGCATCCTGACTCCGCTACCCACTGCTAGTTGTGTGATCTCCGGCACGTGACCTGACCTCTGGGTGCCTTAGTTCCTTTTAAGTGAGACGGGAACAATAATAACTGGATGTCATGTTTGGAATGGAATAACCTAAAGTATACAAAGAGCTTAGAACATTGTGTGATGCAAAGCTAGTGCTCAGTGAATGTTTCTCTCTTCTTAGAGGACAAAGGCTAGATGCTACCTGGCCCAGTGATCCCATTCCCAGGTATTGACCCCAGAGAAATGAAAACCTGTGTTCACTGAAGACCTTTTAGCAAAGGTTTATAGAAATTTTTTTTTTTTAATAATAGCTAAAACCTGGAAACAACTCAAATGTTTATCAGCTGGCAAATGGATAAACTGGGGTACATTCATGCTATAGAATACTATTCAGTAGCAAAAAGGAACAAATTCCTGATCCAGGCAACTCCAGGGCAAATCTCAAAAGCGTTTTGCTAAGTAAAAGAAGCCAGAAGCATCCCCTGTGGTTCCACTTACACGACATTCCTAAAAACCAAAACCGTAGACACAGAAATCAGATCATTTCTCGCCAAGAACTGGAAGTGGGTGGAGGTTGACAGCGCAGGGGCAAGAGGGAGTATTTGGGGGTGATGGGAATACTCTCTCTTCATTGTGGTGGAGCTCACATGATTGTATATATTTGTCAAAATATGTCAAACTTACAATGAGTAGATTTTCACTGTATGTATATAAGTTAAACCTCAGTAAGTCTGATTTTTTTTTTAAAGTCAGGTGCTGCAACATGAACAAAGAATGGTGGAAGAAAAGGGGTGAGACACAATGGGTAATTAGAAATTATCCATTTAAGATGGAAGGAGTGGTTGCATTCGTTTTTCTCTCACTGGCTATGAGTTAGAAAAAGGTAGTATCCTGTGAAATAGTTCTGTCCTGCCCTAACATACCCGATTCTCTGCTATGAGCATTTGTCTGCGTCCCAATTTTGCAGCCCACCCATGTGGAGCTGTCTCTGTTTTGCAGGCACAGGGCTCCCCTGGGTTGCTTCCTGGGAGAATCCTGAAGGAGGGTTTGCCATGTGGTAAGGCATTTGTGGAAACAGACTGTTGGTGTTCTAGATGGACTGAGGGTTACTTTTCCAGATTACTAAGAAGTCTGGGTACACTTATGAGTAAGGGATGTTATCTCAGAGCATTGTTCGTTCATCATGAGTCACAGCGACCCTTGGCACTTCCTCATGGAGCTCATGTCTATCTCAGCAGCTCCCTCCTTCCCGAAATTCTTTCTTCACTTGGCATCTTTGATGCTACTCCATCTTGATTCTGCTTACAACTCTCTTGTTTTTTCTTAATCTCCCCTGCTGGAACCTCCTCTTCCTATTCCTGGCCTCTAAACTTTGGAGTGCCATGAGTTTTGGTCTCTGACCACTTCCCTATCTCAGCTCATTCTTGAGATGATCTCATTCATTTCCAGGTATATGAGGGTATACCATCTGTATGTTGATGACCTACATTTGGTTGCCTAATAAGACATCTCAGATGTAACATGTCCAAAAACAGCTTCTTGAGTTGTTTTCTAAATCTACACTTTCTCCATGGTTCCTCATCTCAGCAGCATGAATGGACACGGGCCAAATAAACTAGGCATGTGGCCTGGAGCCAACTCCACCCAGTTGCTCAGTCCAAAAACCCGAAACCATCCTTGATTACTGCCTTGCTCCCACACTCATGTTCGATCGATTAGCATCTATCCCCAATCCAAGCACTCCTAACCTCCCCCCTCCACCCCTAAATCTGAGCCCAGGCCACCCCCCGAGTCTTTCTAGAACTTCTGCAAAGGCTTTCTAAGCCATCTTCTGTCTCTATCTATGTACCACATGGTCTGAGGTCACACAACCATCACAGCGATTATTCTGTTTTATACTTTTATACTACTTGCAGTGGCTTCTCTACAATCAATATAAAGTCCAAACTCATAGCCATGCCCTGTAAGGCCCCTGCTACCTCTCTGCCCAACAACTGAAGGAATAAGTGAACTAGTGCTCTGGTACCGTAACATTAAAAATTAAAGAATCAAACATCCTCCTGGACCCTCATATACCTCTCTATCTTTCACCCAATTTTAGTGTTCCCTTTTAAGGCAGAATTTCTCAAATGTTATCTGGAGGTACTATAGCTATTTATTATTCATTTACTCTTTACTCTTACAATTTGGTGTCTTTTCCAAACACAGTTGTGAAATTTCTCAGGGTCATTCAAGATTTATGTGTTGCTGCTACCAATAGATATATTCCTGTCCTGTCTTACCGGGTCTCTGAGTAGCTATAAGAACAATTTGCCATTACATTTGAAATTCCCTTCTAACTTAGCTTCCCCCTTCCCAAGTAGTCATTCCTTGATCCTTTCCTGCCATTTCCTTCATTTTGGGACCTCAGTTTTAAGAATTCTTCAGGTGTGGGTTAGGCCCTCTTTTCTCTCTACACGCTCATTTGTTCCCAGACCTTTTGATACTATTAATGAGCTGATGGCTTCCCAATGTATATGTACAACACTGACCTCTTCTGAGCTCCAGACCCTGCACCTGACTGCCTCCTTGACATCTCTTTGGATGTCTCATGCCCAAGGAAGAACTCTTTTAAAAAAAATTATTGTTAATTTTTCCACTACAGCTGATATATATTAGTTTTAGGTGTACAACATAGTAATTAGACATTTACATAACTTATGAAATGATCACCCTGACAGGTCTGGTAGCCATCTGACATCATGCATAATTATTATATTATTGACCATTGCGCTGTACTTTACATCCCCATGACTATTTTTGCAGCTGGCAATTTGTACATGTTAATCGTCAGGAAGGAACTCTTGGTTCACTTCTATGTTCAATCTACCTGAACCTGGCTTTCCACATCCTGTCTTTGCTATCTCAGTGCTACCACCCTCCTCCCAGTATCCAATGTCAGAAACCTGGGTATCATTTTTAGTTTCTTCTTCATTGTCCCCCTTTCCCAGCACTTTTAGTTCTACCTTTAAAATATATTTTGGCCCTGGCACCTGTGGCTCAGTTGGCTGGAGTATCATCCCTCCCCCTTCCCCTCCCCTCCCCTTCCCCTCCCCCTCCCCCAAATAAATGAAAATTTATCTTGGGGCGCACACACACACACGCACACACACACACATCTTAGGCCAACACTGTTGCCTGGACCTCAGCAGTATCAAGTAACAGGTCGGTTGTCTCTGCTCTGCCATGCTGTGGTGCCATACGCTGCTTACCTGTCAGCAGATGGTAGAATATGGCACCTGTCTCCTCTTCAGCTGGTTTTGTTCCTAGCCTCTTGTCTCTTCATTACTTTCCAATCACACTAACCCAGTCCCCTTTTTTATTTTAGGTAGAGAGGGAGGGAGTGAGGGAAAGAGATTGATTTGTTGTTCCACTTATTCATACATTCATTGGTTGATTCTTGTTTGTGCCCTGACATGGGATCAAACCTGCAACCTTGGCATATCCAGACGACACTCTAACCAACTGAGCTAGCCGGCCAGGGACACTGAACTCTTTGGTCATATCCTTGAGCACACCAAGATATCTTCTGCTTCAGAACCGTTGGCTTGCTTCCACCACTTCCTTGCATGTTCTTTCTTTAGCCCTGTGTGGCCAACTCCTCATCTTTCAGGTCTCAACTTAAATATCACCCCTCAGGGAGCCTCCTCTGACCACAGTGCCCAGAATACTTCCCTCTCTTATGCTCTATCATAGAAACCTATTTATTTCCTTCAAGTCAGTCATTTAAAAAGTATTTACATTTAGATTTTATTATAGAATACTAGAGGCCTGATGCATGAAATTCATGCAAGAGTAGGCCTTCACAGCCCCGGCTGCCTCGGCCCTCGCAGCCCCAGCTGCCTTGGCCCTCGCAGCCCCGGCTTCATCTGGAAGGTTGTCGAGACAGTTGTTCTGCTGTTCGGCCATTTGGTCGATTTGCATATTATGCTTTTATTATTATAGATAAGTACCCTGAAAGGGGACTTTCTCTGTTATGTTAGCTGTTCTGTTGTCCGCATCTAGCACAGTGCTTGGCAGTAGTGGGTGCCAGAACAGTGATGCTTATGTTTCCATGTCTTACAGTATGACATGTTTGATGTGACTCCTCGCCTCCATTTTTTTTAAATAGAGAAAAAACTTAAGTGTTTAGTTTTTCAAGGTTTTGTGTAATTAGTAAAGTTTACATAATTATAAAATTAAATAATACTGTAAGATTTTTTATGAAAACAACAGCATCTTTCCTTCCATTTTCTGTTTGCCACGGCAAGTGTTTTCAGCTTTAGCTGATTATCTTACTAATGATGTCTGTATTTGTAATTAACATCCATGGAATGTTATTTACCTACTTTTTAGTTTTAGGAATTGGCTCTTGATGCAAAAATGAGTATTGAGCTCACTTTCATCTACTCCTGCCCCTCTCCCCTTCTCACAAAAATTTTCCCAACCCTCATCCTGCCATTGTAATTGTATTGAAATTGTATAATTTCAGTAAGATAAATATGCATTGTTTATTATCCCTATGTAATACTTGCCACAGAAAAGCCCTCAAACACAGATTACTTTCCCTCATAAGACGACTCAGCAGATATTATTTTTCTCTTAATTTTTGGTGTACTTCTAAATATTCAACCCCAGACTCTACCCCAGTTGTAAATCTCCTCTCAATGTAGTCAACTACTTAGAGAACCTATCCAATTCATCCTATTTGGGGAAATTCCTCCCTGAGCCTTCTGGTCTTTCTAGGTTGCTTTCTTGGCTCCCCAAAAGCTAGGGCTTCCCCTTCTCACCTGCCCTGAGGACTCCATTTGCCTCTCTTGCATTGGACCTGTCAGTCTCTGGAGCTTTGGGCTTCCTCTCTGTCGGTTTACTACTTCATTTTGGTGGAGCACATTCTCCAGTTTCTTATGGACAAAGGAGGTAAGAGAGGTAATTTTTTGAGACTTGCAGATCTGACAGTGCCTTCTGGCTTTTAACTGCTGGCTTTGATGAAGTTTATAATTCTAAGGTAGAAACCATCTGTTCTCAGAATTTTGAAGCTTCTGCCTTCAAGAGCTGCTCTTGCAAAGTTTCTGCCATTCTGACTTGAAATCTTTTGTATGAAACTATTTTCTCTCTGGAAATTCCATAATGATGTACCTTGGTGTGGGTCTGTTAGCACTGAATATGGTGGAAACCTGGCTGGCCTTTTCATGGTGGAAACCTCAGTCTGGGAGATTTTTTTCCTTGACAGTTATTTCCCCTTCATTTCCTTTGATAATGAGCATTATTATTTTGATACTAGAGGCTCAGTGCACGAAATTCATGCAGGGGTGTGTGTGTGTGTGTGTGTCCCTCAGCCCAGCCTGCACCCTCTCCAATCTGGGACCCCTCTCACAATCTAGGACTCCTGGCTCCCAACCACTCACCTGCCTGCCTGCCTGATCACCCCCTAACTACTCCCCTGCCAGCCTGATCAATGCCTAACTGCTCCCCTGCCAGCCTGATTGCCCCTAACTGCCCTCCCCTGCCAGCCTGGTCACCCCTACCTGCCCTCCCCTGCCGGCCTGTTCACCCCTAACTGTTTTCCCCTGCTGGCCTGATCGCCCACAACTGCCCTCCCTGCCGGCCAGCTTGTGTGTTGGAGTGATGGTCAATTTGCATATTACCTCTTTATTATATAGGATTGGCTATTCCCAATTAGCCCCCTAAACTCTCCATATTTCCTGTATTATATCTGTCTTTTTGTTTAACTTTCTTGGACATTTCCTAAGTTGTATCTCATATTGAATTTTTAATCTGCTATTATTTTATTCTAAGCTCTTTTTTATTCTCTGAACATCTCTCTCTCTCTCTCTCTCTCTCTCTCTCTCTCTCTCTCTCTCTCACACACACACACACACACACACACACACACACACACACACCATCTTGTTCTTATTTCATGGATGTCCTTTTCTCAGAACTCTAAAGATGCTACAGTTTTTATTTGTTACTTTAAATTGCTTCTTCCTGTGATTTCTTTTTCTCCTCTAAGTTGCTTTGATGTTTCTGTTAGATGCTTTCCTTAGCATTGGAAAGTCTTGCTGTGTACTCCTGTTTAGAGTAACTATCTAAAAAGACCACTAGAATTTCTTTGAATAGTGGATAGAGTTTGGCAATTCTGGGCTTCATTCTAGGGTGATCAGGCTGTTTTGTTTGGAAAACCCTGATGTTAGTATTCTTAGGTTGTGTTTTATTTTTGTTTTGTTTGTGGTGTGTGTGTGTGTGTGTGTGTGTGTGTGTGTTTTAGCTCATGCAGCAGTAATCTTTGTTGTAAACTCTCCTCAATATAGAACCCTCCATCCAAAGATCCTTTTTTGAGTCTTTTCAGACAGTACATTTCCAGTCTCCTAGGTGGGGTCTGGGGCTTTGGAGGCCATCCCTTATTCACGAGGAGTGAGGGACAGATTCTGGGGGTCTAGCTACTTAAACAGACTTTCAGCTAATTTTTCATCCCACATTCACCCCCACTTCCAGAGGAACCTGGTGTGCCAGTCCTCAGCCTTTTGGGGGTTTTATGATGTAAATGAAATTGCTCCTAAGGTGGTCCTAGTTTTGGACCAAACTTTCTCCAGTTTGCTAAGCCAGTTGCCCCTTTTCTATTTGTTCTCCATCTTCCAAAATTGTGTTGCTATCTCTTTTCTACTCTTTTTGTCTTTATTTATGTTTTACTAGTATTTTGAGGAGAGAGCAGAACTAAATGCATGTGTTCAGTACTCCATATTCAAATAAAATTTTCTCTCAACATGGGTTTTTAATTGTTGTTTATGAAGCATTTGATCACATGTGTGAAACGGGTTTCTGTGTAGGCTGCGAATCTCCATTTCCCCTACTTCAGTCTTTTCTTACCTACAGTGGGGTGGGGCATTGTGGAAACCCTTGAACTGGGAATTAAGACACTTGGGTTCGATTTCCAGATTTGTTACAAACTGATATGGGCATTCTCTTGTCATTATTTCCTCATCTGTAAGACCAAGGAATTGAAATAGAATAGATGATTTTAAAATCTCTTTATACCCACAGGTTGATTTTATTTCCAAGAAATTAAGATATGCATGTGTAATTTTATTTAATTTTTAGATAAAGTGGAAGTGAGGGAGAGAGGAAGAGAGGGAGAGGGAGGGAGAGAGGGAAGGAGGGAGGAAGGGAAAGAGAGAGAGAGACAGAGACAGAGAGAGAGAGAGAGGGAGAGAGAGAGAGAGAGAAGGAGAGAGAGAAACATTGATATGAGAGAGACACATCGATTTGTTACCTCCCACATGCACCTTGACTGGGGCTGGGATCAAACCTGCAACCCAAGTGTGTGGCCTTGACTGGGAATTGAACCCATGTCCCTTCAGTGTGTGGGCCAATGTTCTAACCACTGAGCAATAGCCAGGGCTTCATGTGTAATTGAACACCAGACTAGGAAATAGAGTTGTAGCAACCAGCTGAAGAAATGCAGAATAAGCTTTTCCTGTGTATGTCAGTATGCCTCTGTAACTCTGACATCTTGAAAGTCCCAAGTAAAATTGCAGCCCATATTCTATGAACAAGATAATTGTTAAAAAGTTAAAATTTTTAAATTTTTTTCCTCTGGGCTATTTTCAGCTGTTAATAGTTCAGCTCCAAAGCATACTTGGACTCATATTCTCAATAGTTAGATAAAATGTTCATTTTGAGCCAGAAAAACAGGAGAGAGAATAGAGAATGAGGCCTATTTTTCCCCTTTTACCCTCTGGCAGGGGTGGCCATCCTGGTAGCACCCCACCAGGAAATGTGTCCTTCTCATCCCAGCCATGTGTGCGTAGATAATAGTCCCATCTATATTTTTTCTCTCCTCCGCGTTGCTGTTTCTGTCGGATGGAAAGGCAGAGTGGACATTGCATGTCACTGTGGTTTTGACTGCTGGCTTTGATCACGAACCCAGTGTGCGCAGTGGTGGTTAGTGTAATGACTGAGGAGAACATGTACTCTGTGAAGCCAGTGACCTTGTGCTCAGAGACCAAAGGGAAGTTCCTTAGGATTGTGCATCACTGAGTGGTACATGAGAGCCGCCCCGCCCCCAGTTACTAGAACAGTCTCCATGCGTTGGGGCATTGGGGCATTGGGGCGTTGGGGCATTGGGGGATTGGGGCATTGGGGCGTTGGGGCTTAGGAGTCATTTTGTCACAGTTCCCCAGCTTATTAGGATGCACCTGATTCTTATGCTGACCAGGAACTATTGTCGTAGGGACAGGAGGCCAAAAAGAAAATCTGAGTCCTGAGCATTTGCAGACTCAGGAAAAAAATAGCAGGTCAGAAACTGAACTCAGCACACCTAGCAGGCTGCCTCTCTGTCAGTCACAGGAACTGTTTCAAATCCTCTGCTTTCCTTTTATCTCTGCTCTACACCCTTTCTCCTCATTCTTAGATCATCTTGCTTCTGAAACCAGAGAGGGAATGGAAACCTTCAGGGGATACTGCCCCAACTTCTTCTCTCTCCTTCCCTCAAAAAAAAAAAAGTGTGTGTGTGTGTGTGTGTGTGTGTGTGTGTGTACGTGTGTACATAAGCCCTGAGTGAACACTCTGAGTCTGAGATGCCTGGGAGTTTTACAATTAGAGGCGTCACATAGGCAGTTAGATGTGTGATCCTGGTGTTCAGAAGAGACGTCTGACGTAGAGTGATGGATTTGGAACCCTTAGCCTAACGGGGTTAATATGCCATGGGCTAGGTTACAGAGGAGCGGGCCCTGTGGAGCCCTGACTATCTTCAGAAGTAAAGGTCTAGGCAGGCAGCAGGCACCAACAGGAGGGAAAGGAAAGGATCTCTAAGAGAAGGAAAGCAAGAGAAGAGTCATCAACAGAAGTCACGTTCAGCTGACCAAAGATTGTTGCAACATCAAATAAGGCAGAAGTGTGAAATGGAGGTTAGGATTAGCAGTGTGCCAGTCATGGATGCCCTTAGCCGGAGCTGGGTGGTGGGGGTAGAGGCTGAACCCCATTGGCAAGGTGCCCACTCACCTGAAACTGTGGCAGCAGTGGGAAGACTTTCAGACTACACAGTGGACAAGGCTGATAAGGTTGCCAATGTTTCCTTTTTATGATAGCCTCTTTATTGTTTTGTTCTGATGATCAAAGCAGTATGTGCTCATTGTAAAAGTTTTAAACATTGAAAAATATGACCGAATAATCCTCATAATCGCACTCCCTCATATGTAATCACTGTTAATCTTTTGAGGCATATCCTTCAAGATTTTTCTGTGCCCATGCTACCACATACACACGCTTTTACACATTTACTTTTAAAAATCGGGTTGACTGCCCGATAGTCTGTTACAGCGTGTATTTTGGTCTGTAATCTCAGACATCTCCCCGCCTAAGCAGATGTATTCTGTTGTGCTATAGTATATTCTCTGGGCGTTGGAATTTTATTTAGGCATTTTTGCTTGTCATATAGTGCTCCCCTGAACATGCTTGTGCATATTATACATTCCTTTCAGATGTGTAAAGGAATTTCTGTGGGACAAGTTTCTAAAGTGGAATTGTGGGGTCAAAGGGCAAGTACATTTGACATTTTGTTAACTGCTACAGTGCCCAAAGAAAAGGGCTTTTTCTTCCTTTTTTTTTTTTAAAGAGGGAAGCATGAAAAATGTCAATGAGGGGCAAGTGAAGTGTAGGCTGAAGTCGCAGGAAAAGTGCCCAATGCTCTATAGTGAGAAGGCCAGTGGGAATGGAAGCCAACACATGGGGGGAGCCTTTGGGCTGAGGAGGTGGAGAGGATGGAAGGGGGCAGGGCCTCAGTGCTGGCATGTGGCAGGCACTCAACAAATACTTGTTGGTTGACTGCATAAAGGAATGCTGTTTGATTAAGCCATGGAATTTACTGATGTTTCCATCAGGAAGCATCTAGTTTCCCACTTCCTCTGCGTAATAGAAGGTTAGGATTTCCTACTGAAACTGGTGAAGGAGGAGCTGGAGATTTGGAAGGCTGTTCTTGCTTAGTGAACGAAGTTGCCACGGTCAGATGGGACGCCAAGTCTAGGTATCTCTTACCTTCCTCTCCAATCACCCTGTAAGGCTTCTTGGTTCTGAGGCCTTCATATCTCTGGACTCTATCTAATTCTGTTCACCCCCACTATTATGGTCATTGTGTTAGTTCCAGCCTGCACTTAAAAAAAAAATCATTGATTTCAGAGAGGAAGGGAGAGGGAGAGAAAGAAATATCAATGATGAGAGAGAATTATTGATCGGCTGCCTCCTCCATGCCCCACACAGGATCTAGCCGGTAACCCAGGCATGTGCCCTGACCAGGAATCGAACCATGACCTCCAGGTTCATAGATTGATGCTCAACCACTGAGCCACACTGGCCGGGCCAGCCTGTACTTTCTTATCACAGCAGCCTCTCAGAGGGTCTCCCATCTCCTCTTGCGCATGACTCAGGACTCTCTTTTTCCACTCCCCAGCCCTGTGCAGGCAGGCACCTATTCCCCCTGGATGGTCACTTCTTATGTTTGTTTACCTACAGCCTTCACAAGTAAACGCCTTAGTGGCCATTTTTACATCCCCTAAGACCTACTGTATTGCTTAACTCATATTGCATGCTAAATAAATGAGAGATACTGTTTTACTAGTACATAGGAAAGTCTGATGCTTACATTAACTTGGTACATGAAAAGGAAGGACAAGGACAAAAACAGGCATGAGATGAACTCACAGAGGTCTGGGGATTTAAGACATTTGATCCTTGAACAAGCTTCAGGATTGTTACTCCCTCCCTCGGGAGAGGCAGTCTGATTTACTTATGTGTCATTTGTATTATTTTTATAATTAGCATGATAAATGCATATTTTGAGAAAATTTAAATGCCTCACATCTCAGGTAATTTGGCTATATCCAGATCATTTGCATATTTAAAAAGATTACAGTGAAAGAACTATGCTTTGTGGTATTTTCTACAGTAGAAATGCCTCACCCTTCTCAGCTGCATCTGGCCAGCCAGAGGTTAATCACACGATTGAAATCTCTGGTGGGATTCTAAAAGGAACAGCCTTCCAAGCCACTAAATCAAGAGCTCCCAAATTGGGAGGGAATGTTCCCATTTGGATCACCCTGCTCCCTTGCATCTCCGTGCACCACCCCATCTACTTACTGGGAGAGCAGTAGCAGGTCCTTACCAGCTGGCAACTGAACTAGAATTTCAAGTTACATAATCAAAGTGTGATGAGAGAAAAGACACAAGGAGTTGCTTATTTTGTGTGTGTGTGTGTGTGTGTGTGTGTGTGTGTGTGTGTGTGTGTGTGGAGCAAACAGCAGGGTTCAAAGCTTCTAAAGCATTAGATTCGCAGCTGAGGAATGCTGTGGTCAGAAGACCGTGAGAATCATTGGGACCTTGCAGAGAGGTGCTTGTCTCGAGGATTGCAGTTTTGGAGGAAGAGACCTGTGGCCTGGGATCAGATGCTTCTGCCTGTGGCTCCTCCCTCCCAGCCGGGTCCAAGTTTTCCTTAAACAGCCACCTATTCGTAGCACAGTGGATGTGTCCACAGCAATTAGAATGGCCATCACCCGGCCACTTCTTCAGCAGAAGGAAGCGGCTGGGGTCCGATGTGGGTGCCCCACTTCTGAACACTTTCCTGAGGAAGAGGAGGCTTTGCTGCCAGGGTTGCACTTGGCTCCCTCCTTGCCTTACTGCTGAGTAGAGCCAGCAGAACGGGTGGTGGTTGGATATAGGCACTTACACTATTAAGCCTCAAATAATAGCCTGACCTACTAAAATCGATTTATTTGGAAGGAATTTCTGTCATTTCAGTCCATTTCTTAACTGGTGGCTTAAGAAAATGTGCCCATACATTCAAAACTTAAAGAATGGATGTGGTTTAGAAATCTATACTAATAAAAGGGTAATATGCTAATTAGACCGAATAAACTGGACATCTTCCAGTCGTCTGGTCCTCCTTCCAGACAAAACCACGGTGGCAGGGGCCGAGGCAGAGGCGGTTAGGAGTGATCAGGCCGGCAGGGGAAGGCAAGGCGATCAGGAAGGCAGGCAGAGGGGTTAGGGGAGATCAGGCAGGCAGGTGAGTGGTTAGGAGCAAGCAGTCCCGGATTGCGAGTTGGACATCCCCCGAGGGGTCCCGGATTGGAGAGGGTGCAGGCCGGGCTGAACACCCCCCCCCCCATTCCATGCACGATTTCATGCACTGGGCCTCTAGTATCTAAATAATAACACAGTAGAAAATGCATAAACATGAGGTCTACATGTTTCTTGAGTTTTCTTAGTTTTCAATATCAGATTGAATTTACATGCACTTTCCTCATTTCTCTTGTTACACAACATTTAATAAACTGCCATTAGCATCTTTATTAGTTGACATATCCCAAAGGCTATATACTGTATGCCCCTTTAAAAAAAAAAAACACTTTAGGAAGGTTCAAACATAACATTTTTTCCTTTCATTATGTAACACTTGCAGCTAATATTTACCTAAGGTTTATTATGTGCAGGTTCAATGCTAAACACTTCATATGCCACAACTCATTTCATCTTCAAAACAACCCCACGGGGAAGTGCTATTCTTCAGGTTCAGACAATGAAATATCGAAAGGTAGAATAGGCTGCCCCAGGTCAATAGTTAGGAAGTGGTGTCTGGAGTTTGACTTCAGGTGTGTCTGACCCCTGCAGCCAACCTTACTGACAGAAGGCATTCTTTGAGCAGGTAAGTATGGTGTGCCTAACATGGCCCAGGCACTGTTCTAGGTGCTTAGGATTCAACTGCAAACCAGGTGAAATCTCTGCTCTCATGGAACTCAAAGAATATAGAACAAGTAATTATTAATTATGTGCTAAAGAAAAGTACACAGGGCAAGGTGACAGAGAATGGGGCCCTGTTCTGAGGCTGTTAGAATTTCAGGAACGGCCTCTCTTGAGGTAGGGATATTGAACAGTTAGCAAGAGAGCAAGCTTCTTAAGACCAAAAAATAGTTATCAGATAGTAGTTACAAGCATAGCAGCCTACGGGCTCCTGGGTCAGATCCCAGTCCTTCGGCTTATGAGCTGTGTGATCTTGGGCAAAGTACTTGACTTCTTTGTGCCTCTTCATTGGTGACGTAAAGCTAATTATAGTACTTGCCTTTACCCTATAGGGCTATTGTGAGGATAAAGTGGGTTCATATATGAAAAGAACTTAGATATAAAACAGGCACTAGAATTTGATAAGCACTCTTATCATACTAGTGTTAAGTGCTAGTTATTATCTAAGCCCTATGGATGGTGAGAAGTCAAGAGCTGGTTTCTGGGTAGATTTTGAAAACTCAGCTGACTGGATTTAGAGGAATTGGGTGTCTGAGGGAAAGGAGTCAGGGATGACTCCAGGAATTTTGGTCTGATTAATCTGGTGGATTTGGGGGTCATTTATCAAAACGGGGAAGTATGGGGTATAGTACAGTTCAGTATCATTAAGACCATTCTCATTATTGTGCAACCATCCATCTCCTAAACTTTTTTTATCTTGAGGAACTGAAACTCTGCTCCCTTTAAACAACCACTCTCCATTCTTCCCTCCCCCCCTCACCTTTCGCAACCACCATTCTACTTTCTGTATCTTTGAATTTGACTACTCTAAGGACCTCATATTAGTGGGATCACATAATACTTATCCTTTTTTTAATTAAACTTTGTCCTTTTGTGGCTGGTTTATTTCACCTAGCATAATGCCCTCAGGATTCATCCACGTTGTAGCATGTGTCAGAATTCCCTTTTTAAAGCTAAATAATACTCTGTTGTATGTTTTATTATCTATTCATCGCTGTTGGAAACTTAGATCGCTCCCACCTTCTGGCTGTTGTGAATAATGTTAATGTGAACATGGGTGTGCAAATATTTGTTCAAGTTCCTCTTCATTCTTTTGAGTATATACCATATAGTTTTATCATCTAGTTTTTCCACATTGAAATATATTATTGGAATTTTCTGTGTCATAAATATTATTTTACAAAATGATTTCTAAATGATTACATTATATTCTACCATGTAGTGTATTTAAGTAAGCATTTATATTTCCTAGAAATAAAATTTGTAAGATTAAAGGATATGACTGATAGTAAAGCTTTTGCTACCTTTGCCAAATTGCCATCCAGAAAGCTCATACTACCTGACACGCTGGATACCTGTGTGTGCTCCCTGTCTCTCTGCTAATTAGACAGCATTAACTCTTTTCTGTCACTTTGATAATTAAAAATGGTATATCAATTCCAGTTTTCCTTTTAGACAAATTTAGGGTTCACTTTCTGGATTAGAGTTGATTACTAGGGGAAATCAATTTGGTAAATACTCAATTTGTGAGAGAATGAGAAAAAATGACAATCTGTGGAGTTCTTCCTTCTGAGTCTGTCATTCTAAGGCAGTTAGGTGCAAGCCTTTTTCTCTGTGTGTATGTGACAGACTGCTGCAATAGGGTTTTGAGTTCTGCTGTTGTGTGCTGAATACATTCTTAGTTACAGTTCCACAATTTCTTAAAATTCAAAAATCGAAAAAGTGCTGGAAAACAGTAGTTTCTGGTAACTCATTTGGTGATAGAACCTGAAAAGTCTGAACTCATTGGATGGAAAAACCAGACCTCAAGCATCATGAGACTGTATTTTTTATTTATCCCATTTAGACTGACTGTTCACATTTTTTACTGCAATATAGGAAGATGTTTATGTAAGGGTGCTGCCCCAGAGCCAATTAGGGGTGCATAGTAACATACAAGTAACATGTAAGAGTTTTTTCCTTTATTAAGAATGTTTTATTTTCAACTACAGCTGACATACAATAGTATGTTAATTTCAGGTATACAACATAGTGATTACACACTTATATAACTTACTTAGTGATCACCCAATAAACCTAGTACCCATTGGAAACCATGCATAGTTATTAAAATATCATTTACTACTAGAGGCCCAGTGCATGGGCTCCCTCCTCTCTGGTTCCGGGTGTCACCTGAGAACCACAGCTGCCAAGTCACCGCAGCTCGGCAGCTTCTACGTTGAGCGTCTGCCCCCTGGTGGTCAGTGTGCGTCATAGCTATCGGTCGGAGCATCTGCCGCCTGGTGGTCATTGTGTGTCATAGCTGCCAGTTGGACAGTAGGATGGTCGAATGGTCGCAAGGCTTTTATATATATAGATATTTTCTATGCTGTGCTTTACATCCCCATGACTATTTTATAACTACCGTTTGTGCTTCTTAATACCTTCACCTTTTTCACCCATGTCTCAATCCCCCTCCCACCTGGCAACCACCAAAATGTTCTCTGTCTTTGAATTGGTTTTTGTTTTGTTTGTTGTTGTTTTTAGGTTCCACATATAAGTGAAATCGTCTAGCATTTGTCTTTCTCTGACTTATTTCACTCAGCACAGTGCACTCTAGGTCCATCCATGTTGTTGCAGATGGCAAGATTTCATTTTTTTAATGGCTGAGTCATATTCCATTGTTTATATATGCACCACTTCTTTGTCCACTCATCTATTAACAGAAACTTTGATTGCTTCCATATTTTGGCTATTGTAAATAATGCTGCAATGAATATGTGGATATGGATGTATTTTAGAATTAGTGTTTTGGGTTTCTTCAGATAAATACCCACAGGTGGAATTGCTGTGTCCCTATTTGTCTCTTATTATAGTCTTTGTTTTAAAGACTGTTTTGTTGGTATAAGTATTGCTACCCCAGTTATTTTTTTGTTTTTTGTTTTTAAATTCTCATCTTAGGATATATTTTATTGATTTTTAGAGAGAAGAAGGGTGAAAAAGTGTGTGAGAGAATGTCTCTGTGTGTGTGTGAGAGAGAGAAACATTGATCAGTTGCCCTCTGTACATGCCTGACTGGGGGTAGAACCTGAAACCCAGGTATGTGCCCTGACTGGGAATTGAACCAGCAATATTTCGGTGCACAGAACAATGATCCACCAACTGAGCTACTTTGGCCAGGTTTGTTTTCAGTTTTGTGAAATATCTTTTTTTATCCTTTTACTTTCAGTCTGTGTGTGTCTTTTGACCTGAAGTGAGTCTCTTCCAGACAGCACATGTAAGGAAGGGTCTTGTTCTGTTATCCCATTCAGTCACTGTATATCTTTTGATTGGAGCATTTAATCCATTTACATTTAAACTAATTAGTGATATTTATGTAGTTATTGCCTTTTTATTATTCATGTTTTTTTTTTTTATCTCTCTGTCTTCTACTTAAAGAAGACCCTTTAGCATTTCATGTAATACTGGTTTGGTGGTGATTAACTCCTTTAGATTTTTCTTATCTGGGAAGCTCTTTATCTGTTCTTTAATTCTAAAGGATAGCTTTGCTGGGTAGAGTAATCTTGGCTTTAGGTCTTTGCTTTTCAACACTTCACATATTTTGTGCCAGTTCCACTGGCCTACAAAGTTTCTGTTGAGAAATCAGCTGACAGTCTTATGGGAGCTCCCTTATAGGTAATTAACTGCTTTTCTCTCACTACTTTTAAAATTCTCTCTTTGTCTCTAACCTTAATTATGATGTCTTGGTGTGGGCCTCTTTGGGTTCCTCTTGTTTGGGACTCTCTGTGCTTCCTAGGCTTGTATGTCTATTTGCTTCACCAGGTTAGGGAAATATTCAGTCATTATTTCTTCAAATAGGTTTTCAATTCCCGGCTCTCTTTCCTCTCCTTTTGGTATCCTTATGATGCAAGGTTTGCATGCTTGATGTTGTCCCAGAGGCCCCTTAAACTAGCCTCATTTTTTATTCTCTTTTTCTTTTGGCTGTTCTGATTGGGTATTCTCTGCTACCTCCTGTTCCAAATTGCAGATTCAATCCTTCCTCTGCTTTATCTAATCTGTTGATTTTCTGTAATGTATTTCTTCCTTTCTGACTGGTTCTTTAAATAGTTTCTATGTTCTTTTTTATGCTGTTGAAGTTCTCACTAAGTTCCTTGAGCATCCTTATAACCAGTGTTTTGAGCTCTGTATGTGATAGATTGCTTGCCTCCATTTAATTTAGTTTTCTTTCATGGAGATTTCTCCTATTCTTTTATTTGGGGCATGTTTCTTTGTCTCCTCATTTTGGCTGCTGACCTCCTATGTGGTTTCTATGTATTAGGTGTAGCTGTTATGTCTCCTAGTCTTGGTAGAGTGGCCCTATTTAGTATGTGTCCTGTGGGACCTTGTGGTACAGTCTCCCTTGTCACCTGACTTGGTGTGTCCCTTGTGTGGGTTGTGTGTGCCCTCCTGTTATAGTTGAGCTTTGATTGCTGGTTGGAGGGATTGACTCTCAGGTTGATTGGTTGTAAGAACTGTCCATCACTACAGTGGATGAGCTGTTATATAGGGACTGACCATTTGTAGGAGGATTTGCTTGAGCGGGGCTCTGATTCCTCCCTAAACTGCCCTTTGGGTGTGACATTCATGAAGGTGGTTGGGTGGTACTCTGGTGTGGTTTGAAGTTTCCCATAGGGGTATGTTGGTTCTGGGGCTTCTTGGGAGGTTCAGGCCAAGGTCAGCTGCTGCCTGTGCCCTGCTTAGGGCCACCTGGTATGAGCTACAAAGTGATCTACAGATGGTTGCCACTTGTGCTGGGCTTGGAGATGCCTAGGAGAGGCTAAGCTGTGAACTGAGGCTAGCTGCTCTTAGTCCTTAGTTGGGGCTGCTTAGCAGGAAATGCAGGGCATGCCAAGGCTAGATGCTGCTTGTTTGGGGTTTATGAACATTTGAGAGATTTTAGCAGAGTCCCAGAGTCCCAGTATGAGACAAGATAGGTCGTTCGTATGGAAAAGTATCTGGACAGGCTTTGGGTGGGCCAGCAAGTTGGGTAGGGTAGGGTCTCAGTGAATTACTTGGGCGGGCTAACAGTGTTAGCCAGGTTGATGGAAATGCAGATATGGTGCCAGTCTGGGCCTGCAGGGGGAGGGCTCAGCAATGATCCATGGCTTCCTTAGCACTTCTTTCTGGGAGAAAGCTGCCCCTCCCACTTTTGCCTTGAAGCCAGACAGTTCAGTTCCTCTCAGTAAGTCCCTGAGCTTTTCAAGCTGCTGCTCCAGCACCAGAGCTAAGATCTAGTGACTCCTTCAACAGGTAAGTCCATGTGGGCCCTTTAAGAGGGCACCCAAGACCTAAGCCGCCTTCAGTCTGAGCCACTGTTCCTGCTGGTTTTCAAGCCGAAAATTATGGGTACTTCTCTTCCTGGCATTGGAACCTTGTGCTAGAGAACCTGGTGTGGGGCTGGGATCCCCTCATCTTTAGGGCAGTGGTTTTCAACCTTCCTAATGTCGCGACCCTTTAATACAGTTCTTCATGTTGTGGTGACCCCCAACCATGAAATTATTTTCGTTGCTACTTCATAACTGTAATGTTGCTACTGTTATGAATCGTAATGTAAATATCTGATATGCAGGATGTATTTTCATTGTTACAAATTGAACATAATTAAAGCATAGTGATTAATCACAAAAACAATATGTAATTATATATGTGTTTTCTGATGGTCTTAGGCGACCTCTGTTCACAGGTTGAGAACCGCTGCTATAGGGGAACCTCTGCAGTTGAGACATTCCTCCTAATTTTTAAACTGCTGAGTGTGTGTGTGTGTGTGTGTGTGTGTGTGTGTGTGTGTCTCCAGCCTATTCCGTGCCTTTGTCACTCCTGCCTGTCTCAAAGTGGCTTCTTCTGTATGTCCTTAGTTATCGGACTTCTGTTCAGCTAGACTTCAGGCAGTTCCCAGTGCTGGTTATTCTCTCGTTTAGTTGTAGTTTTAAAGTGGACATGAGAGGAGGCAAGGGCGGTGCTTACCTCTTCTGCAATCTCCATTGGAAGCCTGTCGAGTTTTTTCTTTCTGAATTCTGAAACACAAAAGTCTTTGCATTAGAGGTGTTGGATGAGGGAATGTGGACTTACAGATTTTTCTTTTCCCTTACGTTTTTATATTCTCATCCCTCCTATCCGTCAAAAATGGATTTTGAAATCAGGCCAGCTCTGGAAGTGAAGCATGGGGTTATGACTCACATGTGTTCTGAGTTTAAAGACAATAGAAATTTAAGAGTGGTGTCTTTCATCCCCAGGACATGTATAATCACTGTAATCTGGGAACTGATAGGTCAGTGGCTAGAATCAAGTTTCAGCTGAGCCATACCCCACTGCAAATTTGGGGTGATCTTTAGCTGGGAACCCTGAGAGTCTTAGAAGATCTGAAACAGTTGAACTATGAAGGGATAGTGATAGCTTTCCAAGATGTTGTTGGAACATATTTCTATAATTAAAACCGTTCGTCCTTTATAGAACATCAATTGTCTTAGCCAAGTTTTTAAAAAGCAACAATAGCCCTAGCTGGTTTGGTTTAGTGGATAGAGCATCAGCCTGTGGACTGAAGGGTCCCAGGTTCGATTCCAGTCAAGGGCATATGCCTGGGTTTCAGGCTCGATCCCCAGTAAGGGGCATGCAGGAGGCAGCCAATCGATGATTCTCATCATTGATGTTTCTCTCTCTCTCTGCCTCTCCCTTCTTCTCTGAAATCAATAAAAATATATTTTAAAAAAAGCAACACCAAATTAGTTAAATGAAATAAAATCAATTATATGATTGCCTATCATTAATGTTATTAAATCTAAATAAAAATTTTATTAAAATAGTAAATATTGCAGAAGTGGGAAAAGTTGACAAATTCATGTGGAACTGTAAGAGGCCCTCAGTAGCCAAAACAATTTTAAAAAGGATGAATGAAGTTGGAGGATTCACATTTCCTGATTTCAGTCAACACTAATAAAAGAGAAAAATGGTAATTGGCGTACGACGATACCCTTTTCATTGGCTAATCAGGGCTATATGCAAATTAACTGCCAAGATTAAGATTAAGATTGGCAGTTAACTGTCAACAAGATGGCGGTTAATTTGCATATGTAGGCACAATGCAGGGAGGTGAAAAGGAAAGCAGGAAGAAGCCCCCTACCACTGACAGTGATTGGAAACCCAGGGGGGAGCTAAGAGCTGGGGGGCAGGGCAAAGGCGGCCCTGGGACCGCCTTTGTCCTGCCCCCCAGCCATGATTGGAGAATCAGGTGCCTTTTCCGCCCTGGCCAGTGATAGCAGGAAGTAGGGGTGGAGCCAGCGATGGGAGCTGGGCACGGTCGAAGCTGGCAGTCCCAGGAGCTAGGGGCCCCTTGCCTGGGCCTAAAGCGGAACCCACGATCGCGGGGCCGCTGCAGCTGTGGGTCCCCGCTGCCCGGGCCGGACGCCTCAGCCAGAGGCATCCTGCAGGGGCAGGGGCGGAGCCCGCGCGATCGCGGCACCCCCTGCTGCCACTGCAGGTCCCCGCTGCCCGGGCAGGACGCCTAGGCCAGAGGCGTCAGGCCTGGGCAAGGGGCCAATCCTGCGATTGGAGGGTGATGGGGGTCAACGCCTGAGGGCTCCCAGTATGTGAGAGGGGGCAGGCTGGGCTGAGGGACACTCCCCCCACACACACACACACACCCAGTGCACGAATTTCGTGCACCGGGCCCCTAGTATTTTTATAAAACCACAGTAATTAAAACAGTGTAGTACTGGCATACAGATAAACATATAGACCAATAGAATAGACTTGAGAGTTCAGGACTAAATCTACATATCTATGGCCAATTGAGTTTTGAAAGGGTGTCAAGTATATCTAATGAGAAAATAAGAGTCTTTTTAACAACTGGATTTCCACATGCTAAAAATTGGAATAAAGTTGGACCTCTACCTCATATTGTATACAAAAATTAACTCAAAATGGATCAACAACCTAAATATAAGAGTTAATACCATAAAACTCTTAGAAAAAACTTAGAGATAAATCTTCATGACCCTGGATTTAGGAATGATTCTTAGATACTATACCGAAAGCATGAGCAACAACAGTGGATAAATTGGACTTTATCAAAATTAAAAACTTTTGTTCATCAAGGACATTCACAAGAAAATGAAAAGACAGCTAACAGAGAGGGAAACTATTCGTAAATAATATATCTATAAAGCTTTAATACCCAGTATATATAAAGAACTCCTACAACTCAGTGAAAAGACTTCCTAATTGAAAATGGACAAAGGATTTGAGTAGACATTTCTCCAAGAAGATATACAAATGGCCATGTAAAGATATTTAGCATCATTTGTCATTAGGGAAATGCAAATCAAAACCAGAACACCACTTCATACCTCCTAGAATTGCTATAATTTTTTAAAAAAAATCAGAAAATAACGTGTCAACAAGGATGTTGAGAAGTTGGAATCCTCATACACTGCTGATGGAATGTAAAATGGTACATCATTGTGGGAAATAATTTGGCGGCTCCTCAAAAAACTAAACATATAATTACTATATGACTCAGCAATTCTACTCCTAGGTTTATACCCAAAAGAATTGAAAGCAGGATCCTGGCCGGTATGGCTCTTTGGTTAGAGTGTCAACCCAGGCACCAAAGGGTCTCGGGTTCGATTCCCAGCCAAGGGCATGTGCCTGGGTTATAGGTTCAATCCAGACACATCAATGTTTCTCTCTCTTTCCTTCTCTCCCTTCCTCCTTCCCTTCCACTCTCTCTAAAAATCAATGGAAAAAAATGTCCTCAGGTGAGGATTAGCAACAAAAGGAATTGAAAACAGGGACTCAAATAGATATTTTTATGCCATTGTTCATTGCTGTATTATTCGCAGTAGCCAAAGGGTGAAAACAACCAAAGGGTCCATCAGTAGATGAATAGATAAACAAAATGTGATATATGCATGCATACAATGGAATATTAGTGATAAGGAATGATACATGCTACAGCATCAATGAATCTTGACATCATTATCGTAAGTGAAATAAGCCAGAAGCAAAAGGACAAATATATGATTCTCCAAATATCTAGAATAGGCAAATTCATACAGGCAGAAAGTAGAGGCTATCATGGACTGGGGGGGGCAGGAGAAAACGGGGAGTTATTGCTTAATGGGTTACAGAGTCACTGCGGTGATACAAAAAATTTTGTAAGTAGTGGTGATGGTTGCACAACCTGGGAAATGGAACTAATACCACCAAATTGTACACTTAAAAATAGTTAACAAAAATTCTATCTTTAGCATATGTTAACACAATAAAGAATTTATTTTTTTTTAAAAGATGGTAAAGGAACCAATGAATTCAGCTGAAATCTGATAGGTTTGTAATAGTCATTGGGCCTTTCTACAAAGGCATTAGCTAATCTGATTGGGGTGTGAGGATGACTCATGTAATGGTTGTCTCAGCTCTTCAGAAGGAGACATGTTTAACTTCTAGGCACATTTTTAGAGCTGAATTTGAAGAAGGGGAGGATTGTGGAAAAAAGAAAAGACAGTGCATAAGAGGAGCTAAAACAACTCCAAACATCACTGGCAATGCAGCAAGATGGAGAAAATTGTGCTTACCGAAGATCTTCTCAGGGGCAGTAGAGTTATTTGTGGATGGAAAAAATCCTTAGAATAACCACTTAGGGTAGGGCTGGGAAGGTGAGATGCCCAAGGGACTCACTGAACCCTTCTGCTGCCAGTTCAGCTGTGGAGTCTTGTACTTGGGTAGGAGCATGTGTCAGATGTGTTGCTGGTGCAGTGGGCAGAGTGGAGGAGCGGCTGAGCCCCTCCTTTTCATAAGTATTGTCCAAATATTTGAAGAATATAATCATGAAGGGACACTATATTATTAGCCTGCTTTGTGTGTGGACATTATCTCAGTGTGGCCCAGTGCAATAGGTTTCTGGAAATACAAAAACTCTCATTATTATGTAGGTAATTAAATTGCATTCTGAGGAACTGAAGAGCATTATTAACTTTCGGGAGTGACAAAGAGCACTTTTGTCTTTTTCAAGATGGGGAAAAACGAGAACTCTAATGGAAACCATCAACTTGAACTTGGAATTTGCATTCCAGAAATGATTAGAGGAGAATGCCTCATTTTTTTCATTTAAATATTATGGTCATTGAGTTTGTATGCCAGTAGCAAGCTGGTGTCAGATTGAGCCATCCAGATTCAGGAAAAAAAGGGAAACATTTCCTGATTTACATTTCTTTTTATTAAAAGTAGTAGCCAAGAGTGCTTAGGACATTGAGGTCGTTCAAAAATATTTGCTAAATTAATGTTATCTTTTTCTATGTTCTAATTTATTTTCTTTTTCTATTCAAAAGGGAGTGAATGGCAGGGATAGCCAAGGTAAAAAGTAACAGAAACATTGGTGCCTAACAATGTTAAGGGTGCCAAATTTATTAGAGATTAAAGTTAAAAAGTAATAATAGCCAATATTTATATAGTACTTAACAGTTTTCAAGTCACTTTTATGTGTCCACAATTTATTCTTCACAATGACCTTCTGATGTAGGTATTATAATATACATTTTATTGATGTATTCTCCACAATGACCTTCTGATGTAGGTATTGTAATATACATTATATTGATACATTTTTCACAATGACCTTCTGATACAGGTATTATAATACACATTTTATTTATGTGTTCTCCACATTGATCTTCTGATCTAGGTATTATAATAAAGCTTATATTGATATATTCTCCACAGTGACCTTCAGCTGTAGGTATTATAATATACATTTTATTAATGAGGAAACTGAGTCTTTGGGCTAAGTGATGTGCCTAAAGCCATAGGGTTATACTGTTTAAAGGTCTTAAAATTCAAGTCCACTGTCCTAGGTGGATACAGCCATCTTAATCTTGAAAGAAAGTCTCCCGTCTTTGTGTTTTATGTTTCATTATTGCCTTTCCTTTCACTAGTACTGACTCTTTGGCTCCATTTTAGAATTTAATATCTCATTTAATGTTATAGGGCCTGTAATCTGCAGGTTTACAACCTCTCTATAATATGGGAAATTGATTTTTCCCAACCTAATATTCACCAAAATACTGTAGATCCTGCTAAACAGGCCAGAGAAAGAGATACTGGAAACCATATATGACTACCACAGTATGATGTGAGGCCTGAGGGATAGACTCAGCTGTAAGTGATGTGTGGAGTGAGACTGGGCAGGCCTCATAATATTTGGAAAGTATGGAATGATGGGAAATGGTCGCTCAGGGGTGTGATTGCTTTAAGAATGGTGGTTGGGGATGTTGGCATTCAAGTCAAGCATTATATGTATTCTGAGACCAGTTTTCAGAGACTTCTAGTCCATTGGGAGAAGAGTTTTCAGGTACAGGACTGTTTGGCAGATCACTAGACATCCTGCCTAATCTGGATATGTGAACACAACCTCATTCCCAAGGTGATATTGACCATCTCTTTAGTTGTACATTCACTAGATCATAGGATTCAGGAGGACAGTTTCTATACTTTCTTCATCTTAGTATTTGTGCTCATATTATCTAACTTATATCGTTAGCACATGAATGAATGTCTTTAGCTATTTGCCAGAATTTCACTGCTGTGGTTTTCAAAATATGTCAGTCTGTTATTTGTTAATTCTTTTGACTTAAAGTTACAATACTATCTTAATTCTTTTTTGTTTTTTAATTTATGTCAGAGAGGAGGGGAGAGAGGGATAGAAACATCAATGATGAGAGAGAATCATTAATCAGCTGCCTCCCCCACATCCCTTACTGGGGATTGAGCCTACAACCCGGGCGTGTTCCTTACCTAGAATTGAACGGTGACCTGGTTCATGGGTTGATGTTCAACCACTGAGCCACACCTGCTGAGCTATCTTAATCTTAATTCTTTATCAACTTAGATTCAGCATTGGTGCCCCCTTGGAATTATTCATAGTATCTCAAGAGACAAACTATTAAAAAAAATTGGAATTGGACAGATTAAGATTCTTATTGTGTCAGTTCTGGGGGGTGACTTCAGGCAACTAGTAACCTTGAATTTTCATCTTTGGTTAAAGAAGATTAGATAAGATCAGACATTTAGAAGTGCCAGGCACCAAAAATAAACACATTCACCAAATTCTGATTACATTTTTTTCATATCTCTGGGTCTGTGTACATGAACTTTATATTTATCTAGTGCTTTGTGTTCTTACAACATGCTTTTGAATTGCCATTTGTATCCTTACACAATCCTGTAAATAACCAGGGAGAGTAATTTTATTATCAGCTTCAGATAAATAAACTGAGAATAAGTTATTGCCTACAATCATGCAGCAAAGTTGCAAAATCAGGACTTGAACCCAGGCAGTCCCCTTCATCCATGCCCAGTGCCCTTTGCACCAGGCCCTGGTTGAGGTCTGTCATATATTCACTACATCTCTGATCATTTCAATGGCAAGTAACCACCATAATAAACATGTCAATTGGACCCAACCACCTCCATGCCGGTGCTGTAGTTAGATGACGTGTAGATGTATAATTCTGATTACTTTTATTGCTAGGGCACTACTTATCAGGCACTTCGGTTTTTACCCATGAATTTCCTGAAAGGTCATTTTGTGTTTTATGATAGATAATAAATTACCTTTGTTATAAAATTATAGATAATGGCTTTTAAAAAAATTGGCCATTGTATTGTCAAACCTGACTTTGAATTATGCTTTCATTGTGCACCCATACAAAATTCCATTGACATGTCAATTCCAAAGATTTTTTTCATCATATTAGAATAACTAGTTTACAGTTCTCTAGTCAGCTTTTTAAAAAATGATGTGTGTTTTTTAATTGCTTTCCGAGAGAGGAGGGGAGAAGGAGAGAGAGATAGAAACATCAATGATGAGAGAGAATTATTGATCAGCTAGCTACCTCCTGCATGCCCCACACTAGGGATTGAGCACACAATCCAGGGAATCAAACTAAGACCTCCTGGTTCATAGGTGGACACTCAACCATGAAGCCATGCTGGCCGGGCTCTCCAGTCAGCTTTTTGATGAGCAGGTAACATAGAGGTCCCAAATATTTTTATATTTCAAGTGCCCAAATTAAATGAACTAATCACAGTGCTATTCAAGGTGGTACATTTCAAAATATTACATTTTAAAAAATGATTTATATAAAGAAAGAAAATGAATGTTTTTTGCCTTTTTGGGATCCCCCTGCACCTCCCACCTTAATTCTGCCCCTATTTTAATAAAAAGCCCCAACAGCATCACCTTGATTTTGATTATTTTATTTTTGCTGAGAAATGAACTTTTCAGCTGCGTTAGATGATCAGAAACAAGAATGTCCAATTTTAACTGGAGCCCTTCAGTAGGGGAAGTATAGTTATCATATTAGGTTCATAAATTATTTGTTTCTCAGGACTATATTAGGTCCTGAGAGCAACAGCTGCAGCTTTTTTCTACCTAGATAATGTTTCAATAAAGCTGTTTCTGTTTTTATTCACTCAAATTTACAGTTTCTCCTTTGTGTTGACATTAAGCAGTGAATCTATTAGTTCTCATTACCAGCAGGATAACACTATAAATAGTTTTATATTTTCTCTCACAAATCCTTTCCAGTTGCATGTATGCCTTTAATTTGATAGAATGTCTGGGTAATACATCTTGTTGCTCAACTCTGTCTTTAGGCAAAATGGAAACTTTGTTAAGTTTGCCCTTTCATTAAAAAAAGAATAAAAAGGCAGCTTTGTCCCATCTATTGATCCCAGATACTTAATAGATAAATTGGGCATATAATTATAAAATGATACCAAAATAAAATGCCAAAGTCAATTCACTCTATCGGATTTATAATACTCATTAAAAATATCTGCAGTATTGTAGTATTGTTTCACTGACTTGTTAATTCTGCCCCCCTCCCCCCCAAAAAACAAAACAAGGTATCATAGACACCAAAGATATAATTTTTTCAATATCTAAGTGCTATAAAATGGTTAGGTCTTTTCTTCCTAATGTAAACCAAGCTGCAAAACACCAATTTAAAACACATCCTCATAGCCAGTAGTATAAGCACATTTTAGCAAGTTTTAAAGGCAGTCTGCAAGGATGTAATTATGATGTTGGATATAACCGGTTGGTTACATTGCAGTTCTCGAAGTGTAACAGACTGTGCCGTAATTGCCGTTGCCCTCCTGGAGTTCTCAGAGGCGAGCACCTCAGTTCTGGCTTTGGTTGCAGCTCTGTAAGGCTTGGCCGGGCTCATGTTTCCTGTTTCTGCTTTGGTTCACATGTAGGGGTCCTGCGATGAGCTGAGTTTTTTTGGAAAGAATTGGAACCATTTGTTTGTGTTGTCAGTGGTATGAGTTTCGTGGACAAGACTCTTTGAGTGAACCTAAAATCGAATCCAGATATTGAGAGGTTTCTTAGTGCTCTGCCAAACCCAAGTATTGGGTAGCTGAACTGTTAGCTGATATATTGGTTTTGTTAAACAATCACTTAGAAGGGTCTTGTGAATCTACCCTATACATGTCCAGCCTTCTTTTTTGGACCACTGAAGGGAATTTTTCTGGAACCCATCCTTTTCTTTTACATAACTTTTAATGGATTTTAAAAATTAGGTTGCAGCCCTACCCTATTTTGATTCCTTCTATTGCAGGCCCAATCCCTGGGCCAGTTGGGCCTCACGTGGGAGGCAAACAGTTGATGTGTCTCTCTCATATCCATGTGTCTCTATCTCTGTCTCTCCCCCTCCCTTCCACTCTCTCTAAAAAATCAATGGGAAAAAACATCTTTGGGTAAGGATTAACAACAACAAAAAATTAGATTGCATTGAAAAAAATCACTACAAAAGCAAAATAACATCATATTTCATAAAATTAAAAATAATTTCTTAACATAATTTAATTCTGTGCAGCTGAATGCCACATATTGTTAATGACTGTTTTGGTATTGTGATTTACAATAAGAAATACAGAGCTCCTAAAACCCCAGGAGTTTCTTATGGGATAAGAGCAGAGTGATAAATGTGCCTTTTAGGTTAGAGACGTGATGTTTGCAAAGCCCCTAGATCAGCGGTTCTCAACCTGTGGGTCTCGACCCCTTTGGGGGTCGAATGACCCTTTCACAGGAGTCGCCTAAGACCATCGCAAAACACATATATAATTACATATTGTTTTTGTGATTAATCACTATGCTTTAATTATGTTCAATTTGTAACAATGAAATTGGGGGTCACCACAACATGAGGAACTGTGTTAAAGGGGTCGCGACCAAAAGGTTGAGAACCACTGGGCTAGATAAACAAATGTGGGGACTGGTTGCCAGAAGAACCCACCAGGTGATTAGAGGGGTGAAATTTTCAGTCCCACGCCCTGACCTGGATGAGGTTAAATCAGTGGCCAGTGGCCAGTGACAATCACTCTTGCTTATGTACTGAAGCTCCCTAGAAACTCAGAGGATTGGAGGCTTCAGGTTGGTGCACGTGTGGAGATGAGTGGCGCACTGGCGAGGCCATGGAAACTCCCGCTTCCCACACACATGGCTTAGGTTCCACTTTGTCTGGCTGTTTGTCTGTGTCCTTATGTTACCTTGTTGGGGAGAAATAATTTTTCCTCCACCATACAAAGGGTTTCTTTTGTTGGTCTAATAAATCAATATTTAAAAGATTCATAGGGGAAGAACAAATGTTTAATTTTGTGCATACAGGAACCCACATATACACGAGAGGCTTGGAAACAGAAAGGGAACAGGAGGCATAAGTGTAACAAGGTAACTTTGGCTGCGTAGGAACATGTTCTTAATGAAATAAACTTAAATAAATATTCTTAAATATTTAAATATGTTTAAATAACAGTGACAAACAGTTAAATACATTTAAATAAATATTCTCACTTATCAACAGGTCCAACCTCTTAAACAAATCAATGACGTGAAAAAGGCAGACTGTTAGAAATTTAAAGAGCCCTAAGGAATATAACTCCCCACCACCAAACAGTGCACTGAGTTCTGACCCTCTCCGGAGAGAGCACCAGATGCCATAGGTTAAGGGCTCGGTGCCACAAGACTTGCCCTATTGAGCCAAGGAGTGGGATGGGACAGGCTTCCGAGGGGAGGAGGGTCATTCACGGGACGATAAGAAGAGCAGCTGTTCAGTGATTAGATATTCGCCCTGCCATACAGATGGGTCATAAAAGTTTATTTCTGGTGATAGCTCTTATAATGGGCAAGGCCCCCAATTTCAGTTCTTCAAGGGAGAGAGAAAAGTTTCTCTTGAGCCCTCAGGGTCTTGATTCAGCTCGGAGGAATCCACATGCCATGGTGGTACATCTCGGGGAGGCCTGTTCTGAACTCCTTCAAACCCTGTATAGTAAACTGGTAAATGGAAGGAAATGTTTCGATAAATTCTGTGCTCTGCTCTCACAAATTAATCAATCCCAAGGAGAGGGTGGTGGGAACCTCCGGTTTAGAGCCAGGCAGCCAAAAAAGCACAGGTGACAACCTGAACTTTCCATTGGCGAAAGCACACTGCTCATGGCTGTTTTGTTCTCTCAGTATCTTTTAATCTGGAACGAAAACTGTTCATTCATGTCAGGAACTTGCCGATGAGAGTCATGTTGTGCACAGGGGCCCACCCGGATCTGGTTCCTTCGCCCTCCTGACACTGTGCTGTCCCCTACACTAATCACACGTGGCCACTGAGCTTTTGAAATGTGGTTCGTCCAAATTGAATGTGTTGTGAGTATAACATTCACATGACATTTCTAAGACTTGGTACCAGAAAAAAGAGGCAAAATAGTCTGCTAATAATTTTTTATATTGAATACAAATTCAAATGGTAATCTGAACATATATTATCCATAGGTCCTAATACTAAAATTATTTTTATTTGTTTCTTTTCATTGTCTTAATGTATCTAATGGAAAATTTTATTTGCCTCCCAGTATATTTCTACCAGATGGTGCTATTCAACAGTGGTATTCAACAGATTTTAAAACAAAATTGCTCCCCCAGAATCACTTCACATCAGTTCTCTGAGATGTCTTGGAAAAAGAACATGGGTAGATTGAAGTGTTTTTTAGCTAGAGTGTGATAGCATAGTTGCTGTGTCCTTCTAGGTAGGAGCTAACAGATTTTCCATGGTAGGTCTAGCCCAGGGGTCCTCAAACTACGGCCCACGGGCCACATGCAAATATAAATATGGTATTTGTTCCCGTTTTGTTTTTTACTTCAAAGGAAGATACGTGCAGTGTGCATAGGAATTTGTTCATAGTTTTTTTTTAAACTATAGTCCGGCCCTCCAACGGTCTGAGGGACAATGAACTGGCCCCCTGTTTAAAAAGTTTGAGGACCCCTGGTCTAGCCTAAAGCATTTTCAGACCTGATTTCCTCCAAGCCTGGCATTGTCCAATAGAGGAGACAGCTACTGAAGATTTTGAGTGTCTTTGATAGCTAAAGTATTAAATCATATAAACCTATAAGTGTGCCACAAATGCTAAATATAGTTGGTAAGCCAGTGCTGCTGATTTAAAAGCAAAAAGTATGTGAGCTCATGCAACTTCATGCTTCATTTGTTCATGTGTTTGTTTATTTTTAGCGTTGGAAAACTTCGATCAGATGGTTGGCTCCAGTTTTGGAACTCGGGAAAATCAGCCTGATTTCCGATCCCCGGATTTTGTGAGTATTACTGCTCTGTCTGAAATCTGTACTGGTTAGCCAGAGCTTCCTCACCAAGCGGAGGGAAAGGGGTGGCTTTTTCCATGGATTCTTGCCTTCAGTGGCTCTTCATCTGGCACAGGTCTCGCTGGCAGTGCTGTGGTTCTTTGGGGAACAGGTGACTATAGAACTGTAGCGTCTTGGCATCATGCTCTGTCGGTTCGTTCTGCTACGTGTCATTGTCAATGGGAACTCATTCTGCAGCACGATAGCATCACGTTCCCCATCATTCGTTCATACCCTGGTATCAGTTTCTGCTGTTAGTAACTCAGGAAACCAGTCTTTACTGAGCACGTACAAGTCCATTAACCAGTCTGATTCCCATTTCATTCCGGAACCTCCAGTCATACAACCTATATAGATATATCTTGCGGGGCTCGGATTATTGTAGTGGTTATTCCTACCAAGAGGGGAACTAAATGCTTCCACTAAATTAGACTCATTAGAGGCTAGCCATGGTTCCTACCCTTAAGAAATTAAAAATCTTATTAGATGCTACTGTGATTTTATTAATGCCTTGTTAAAAGAAAATTAAGCACATAGGATGCTTTATGCAGAATGTCCTCACTGAATAGGTTTTATATTAGATTCACTTGAGGGAGGGGGTAGGAAGAAGTGTTTCTCTGACTCCTGTACCCTGTTATTCACAGACGTGTAGGAAAGCATGCCAGGACCCACCGCCATGGATTGATTTTTGCCCCCCGCCGCAGGCTTGTCTACCACTTTAGCAATGCAAAAATCTTCTTTGATTTATTTTCAAAGTGTAATATGCAGTCGCCACTCCGACAATTGACAGAGCACCAGGGCAGCATTGTATTATTGATAAAGATGCCCCCCCAAAAAAGAACTCATTATGTGTTTTTCCTCTCTCTTCTCACTCACTCTTTATGGATCGCCCCCTCGATTCAGCCAGGAGGAAGAGCTCTGGACTGAAAAGAGATCGCACATCAAACTGTACCCACAGTGCCATTGTATTTCCAAGTGTGGGCTCCTGTGGTGTACTAGCAGATTGCCTACTGCGAAAATCACTTGGCTGTAATAGAAAGACATAGTGTTCGATGGCTTCCCTGTTATATTCAATGAGATTTTCAGGGAAGGAAAATTGGGAGTGCTCGCCAGTAGTCCTGCATCTTAAAGGAGCAGAGCACTTTTGTGGTGGATCTAACTTCTGCAGTTAGAGGCCGGAGTGGAATTGACGCAGGTGTTTCACATTTGAGTCTGATACTGGTACAGGCTCGTGGAGGTGGCCCTCTTCGGTTCTGTTATTTTCGAACTGCTTTTTTTCTGATAACCTGTAAGCAACATATATAATCTAAAAAAAGAGCTCTGTGCAGTCAGGTGGTGGTGTGCTTGGTAAACACATCGAGTTCACACCAATGCCCGTTGTGGAAATAGAAGTATTTTTTCTCAAGAACAGACCTTCGTATATTACGGCGTTGGAGATTGGCATGCCTCAGTGTTGTCTTTGCCACAGACAGTCTACCCTGGGAATTACACTGGGAATCTTCTTTTACCTGCCGTGTTAACTGCCCCATGTCCCTTTTTCAGGTGTGAGGACTGGCCAGTCCAAGCTAGAATGACCCGGGCTAGAACTTGGGGATCACAGAATAGACTTACCGCGACTTGTCTTAACAATGAGTCCGAGAACCTCCAAACTGAAAGGAGAGATTTAGGCTCTGTCTTCATATTTTTATTTTTCACTCAAGAATATCCAGTCATTTCTTTACACCACAGTAAAAGAGCTGAAGTTGTTAATCACAGTTTCCTTCTCTGTACGGTTGATATCGATGTCTATAGCCTTGCTATTATCTTTCTCTAATTGTGTGTTCGCACCCGTGTTCAAGAAGAAATCTGTGATTTTTCTTGTGCTTTATGGATTTTCACGCATCCGATGCTCACTGCATGCCACATCCCTGTGTGGCCTGTGCATAGCCGCTCCTGTTTTCTCCTTAGCATCACTGTAGGCTGCATACTCCCAGTTCCACAGTAAACATGTATTTCCCCGATGCCGTCTCCATGGTAAAAAACAGGAGGTGTGCAAGGTGCCTGGAGAACAAGTCCTCGAGGGAATCGGGCGTAATATTGAAGGGTAGCCTTTTTTGTAGGCAGAATGTTACAGCATCAGTGAAAATGGGTGGCTCACTGGGCCGTGTAGGCAGGCGGATTGGGCAAACTCCAAGACAGAATCAGGTAAGGTGATCCAACCCCAAACTTAAAATCAGAAACAGGTGATACTGTGACCCTGGGAGCAAACAGAACCCAACAGCAAAGCAAAATTGAAAACAGGGAGAAGACAGAAGAGTAAAAGGAGCTGTGAAGTCAGCATTCTGTTCTCCATCTGGCAGTTTGCTGAGCTGAACCGAAATAAAGCAAGGCACAGACTATGTTTACTCAGGCCTTAGCCTCAAATAGTTCAGATTTTAGAAGGATCAAGAGTCTACTGTTCTCATACAACGGAGTGTATTTATATGGTTTGGCCAGCAGGGAGAACGAAAATGCTTATCATTATTCGTTTCCTTCAGAATTTCCGTTTTTCTTTCCTTTTAAACAAGGCCTCAGAGAGCAGTGCTAGTTGAGTAGCCTTGGTTACCGGCATGATAAGCACATTCAAGGTTTCCGTCGCAGCTCAGGTGTCTATGAAGTGACTAGTCAGGCAGAGCCGTGTTGCCAGGTGGTCTATGTAAATGACTGTAAGTGACGGGTAAACAGATGCTGTTGTGAACCCCGTGTGGCCTGGAGACAGCAGCCCACTGTGCTCACTTCGTTCACTGCAGAGGTTATCCATTCATGCTTTTGTCACCGGCGTCTCTGTGCTGCTCCTCTCCACTTCCCACCCCACTTTTAGACTGAGGCAAGGTTAGCCAAAGCAGGCTGAAATGGAAAGGGGTGACAGAGATGTGGACACAAGGTGTGTGTGTGTGTGTGTGTGTGTGTGTGTGTGTGTGTGTGTGTGTGTGTGTTTGCTACTCCGAAGCGTGTGAGGTGCTGGGAACATGTTGAAACTAAACATGGACCCTCTCTGAGGTGAGGTGGACGCGGGAGTGAGGTGGAAAAGACCCGGCTAAATGCTGACCTTACAGAGCGTAACTTGGTGATCTTGCTATGCTGGGAAACCATCTCAATCCAGTGCAGGTTTTTATATAAGCACAATGAAAATCAGTTTCATAACCTGCTTTATTAACTTAACATTTTATCCTGAATGTTTCCCTTGCTGTTTTTCCCCAGTTTTACTGAGATTTAATGAATATATAATTGACATGTAGCACTGTGTCCATTTAAGGTATACAGTACCATACTGTTTTTTTTCCCCTCTAATGTTCCTTTGTGTCAATTAACTATAATTAAATTATAATTTTCACAACAGTTAGTTCATGGCGACCTAGTCAAGGACAGAGTGGTATGGCCAGATGCTCTGGAATCAGGTGATTGGTGACCACCGTTTTGGGACATGGACCCCAAGCATAGACTAGGTATGTGATGACAGGTCTCAGACACTGGGGAAGGGGACTGGCCAGAGTGAGGCTGGGGATCGGATATCCCTGATAACCTTGTAGAGTTCAGACTTTGAAGCAGAGACGGCAGACCTAGGCTGTCTGTTTAGAACTGAGGATGGAAGCCATCCACATGGCTATGGAGCAGACAGAGGTGGTTCTGCATTATGGTAACATGAAATAGAGGGCACCTAAGCTCCCCCCAGTGCCTTCAGTTTCAGGTTTGGTTAAGAACAAAGGTGACCTGAGGGTGCAGTCATGGCTGACCTCGCAAACCTCAGGTTTATATCAAGCCTCAAGGAGTGGAGGGGTTCGTAGGGAGAAGGGTTAAGTAGTGGTCAAGTCTGTTTCTAGAAACCCCATCTCTGTTGGTATGGGCCCAGGAACTTACATAGGCCCGATTGCCTGAGCACACCTGGGTGAAGGATGGGGGTGGGAAGAACTCGGATCTAGCAGTGGGGACTCTGCTTGCAGCAAACTGGAGAGAAACCAGGCTGGGTCAGCAGGAAAACACGTGGAAGGAAAGAGAAGGCTAAGGGATTATGTTTTATGATTTGAGTCTCGCTAATAATATCCCCATTTCAAGCCTTTTCAGACTTAAGATTTATACAGTGGGGGCTTGACTTAACGAATGTCCCGACTAACGAGTTTTTTGAGATACCAGCTGTCTCTCGGCCGATTTTTTGCATTGAGTTGATAGAATAATTTGAGTTAACGAGCTCCTTAACAAGCTCGGTCTCGGAATGATCAAGGCCCCACTGTATTTAAGTCTCCTGGCTTTTTGGAGGCAGGAAGAGTCTTATCACCTTTTGTCTCATGCTGTTAGTGATGTTTTCCTTTGTTTAGCTTCTACCAAATTTAGAGCAAATAATGAGTGTGGGTTGGCAAAAGAATATTAGGATTACAATAGGATGAACCAGGGAAGATGATGAGAAACCAGGATTTAGAGAGACTTACCTAGAAAAATAGACTCAGGAAAATGAGGATTAAAGTGAAGTAAGTATACTGTATGTCCCCTTTGTTCAGCACTCACGATTATACAGAGAGAAGGAGGTCTGAAGAGAATCTCATTGTGTAACTGGCTCCCTTTTTGAGGGAAGATACTACTTTCTAGAAAATACTGCTGATTCCCTGAAATTCAAATTTGATTCTCATTCACTAGATGAAAATATATGTGATCCACGAGAAAGAGTTAAAATAATAATTCATTTAACAAATATGTATTTGAAGTCTACTATTTTAGGCACTATAGTGAACAAACAAAATATCCCTGTACGTGTGGGGCTTACATTTTGGTGGGAGAAACAATAAATTAAATTCATAAAATACACAAAATAAGTAAAATACATCACATGCCAAATCGTGGTAAATCCTAAAGGGAAATAAAGTAAGGATTGTGTGTGTACATTGAGGGGGAAGGGTTACAGTTTTAAATAGTGTTCAGGGCACATCCCACTGAGAAGGTGGGCACATCCCACTGCAAAGGTGGCAAGTGAAAAGTCCTGAAAGCACGGGCGCATACTATTTGGAAATCTAGAGGAAGAGCAGTTCAGGCAGAAGGAAGAGCTTAGACAAAGGTCTTGCGGTGGGAGTTTGTGATGATTGAGAAAATGGGAGGAAGCCAATTTGATTGGAGCAGAGAGAAGGATGGTGAGAATAGTAGACAGTGGGGACTTTATAGGCCATTCTAAACACTTTGGCTTTACCCTGAGTGTGGGGGGAAGTTACTGGAGGATAACGGGGGCATTCTGAGTAGAGGAGAGACTTGACCTGAGCTGTGGTTTAACAGGATCACGCTGACTATGGTGAGTGACTGTGGAGGAATAAGAGCAGAAGCATGGAGAGACCTGTTGGACTTTTTAGGAATCCAAGTGAGAGATGATGGTGGCTTGGTCCTGAGTATTAATGATGGCAGTAATGAGACATATGCTCATTCTTGGTGTGTTTTAAAGTTAGAACCAAGAGGATTTGTTGACAGATCTGATGTGAGGTATGCAAGAAAGAGCAGTCAAGGATGACTAAGGTTTTTGACCTGGAAGACTACAGAGGAGCAGTTGGGGGGGAAAGTGTGCAGTGGAAGATCACATTTCCGTTTCGTATCTGTAAAGTTTGGGACATCCAGGTAGAGAAGTTGATATACAATTGGATATATGAATCAGGAATTAGAGAGGGGTCTAGCTAGAGAGGTGAGGTGTCAGCACACAGATGGTGTTTAAATCTGTGGGACTGAATGACAGCATCAAAGGAAAGAGGGAGATAAAGTTAAGAAGACCCTGGAGTGAGCCCTGGGGTCCAGTGTTTATAGATCAGGGAGATGAGGAAGAATCAGCAGAGGAGACCGAGAAGGAAAAGTCAGTGGGGTTGGAGGCAAGCAAGGAGAGTCCTGGAAGCCAATGAAGAAAGTACAAATAGGAGGGAGTGACCGAATACTGCTGGTGAGGATGAGCGATTGGATGTAGCAACGTGGAGCTGACCTTGACTAGAAGTCTTAGCTGAGTGGTGGGATCCAAAACTCATTAGAGAGAATTCAAAATGGAATGGAGGAAGAGGAATTGGATACAGGGAGTTTAGAGAACACTTTCCACAAGATTTTGCTGAACAAGATGACAGAGAATGGAGGTATTATCTGGAAGGGGATTAGGATGAAAAGAGTTTTTTAATTAGTTCGTTTTAAGATGGCAGGAATTACCTTTTGTAAAAAATTGAAATAATTCTGTAAGGAGAGAAAATCTGGCACTGCAGAGTAAAAGGGAAGAATTCCTGGAATGCCCTCTTGAGAGAGGACAGGAAGGGGATGGAATGTGGTCCATAAGTGGAGGCCTCTCCCCATAGCTAAAGAGATGGTTCGTTTTAGAGCCACTATGAGGCCTCAGGTGGGAGGAATCACTTTGTTAGACTGGCTAGTAGGAACTTATTGAACTTTTTCTCTTGATTGCTTTTTATTTAACGGTAAAATGGGAACAAGGCATTCGTTAAGATTGAAAAAGGAAAAGAGAAAAAAAGAAAGGAGAAGAGGGGGGGGGAAGATATGAGATAGAGTGAATGCCCTGGGAAATGTGATATAATGGCTGGGTGGCGCTATGAGCCCATTTTAAGTGGGCATGATGATTTGTATGCTTTTTCCATTCCAGTCCAGCTTTGGGAAGCAGGCATGAGATAAGCAAATAGTGTGATTTAACTTATTTTGGGGTTTCACCAGGTCAGTTCAGTGAAGCAAGACAAGACTAAGAGAGTTACCAGATGTTTGCAAGAGAGTATGGGACCAGGGATAAGAGGAGGTGAGGCAATAGGGTCAATAGATTTAGATTTAGATCAGTAAATTTAGTGGTGTTTGATCATGTTTGGAGTTGGGGTATTGGGGAAAAAGTGAACTGGAATAATAAAAGGCAGTAGTTGGAGAGTCAGATGTTTATAATTGAGGGAGGAGTTACAGTAACAAGCACAGACAAAGTCTGGGGTTTGAATATTGGAACGATGGCTGAGGCAGGGTGGAGTTGCAAGAACAGGGTGTTGGGAGGATCACATATGTGGATATGAAAATCCTTAAGAGTTATGCCAGGCGTAATGTATTTAAAAAGTAACAGTGAGCCAAAGCTTAAATTTCCAAGGAATAAGGGTCAGTGACTCGGGCCTGCAGATGGCTGCAAAAGGAAATGACCAGAGAGGAGGAGGAATTTGGGAGAATGACAGGATGGCGGCCAAGAAGCAGATGAAGTGTTGATAGTTCCGGGTGTTGTGTAGGGATCCAGTGATACCAGGATTGCTCAGCCTCAGCACCCCTGAAACTCTGGGCTGGATTTCTCTTCGTCGTGGGGAGCTCTCCAGTGCATTGTAGGATGTTTAGCAGCATTCCTGGCCTCCGCCCACAAGATGCAAAGGACCCTCTCCTCCGTTGTGACAACCAAATGTTGCCAGACATTGCTAAATGTCCCCGGGAGGCAAAACCATTCCCATTTGAGAACCACTGAGTTAGATGAATGCAGAAAGGGTGTTGAGGTCACTGGTGTCCTTATAAAGAACGGTTTCTAGGGAGTGCTGGGGACTTGTGGGACCTCTGAGGATTATGGAATGAGCAGGAGAAAAGAAAGTAGAAAATATTGACCTATCGTTCAAGGATTTTGACTATGAAGGTCTGTGGAATGATTTGAAGGATGATTATGAAGGATGAGGGAGATATAACTGGAGGAGAATATGAGAGTCAAGGTTGGTTTCCTTCTGACAGATGCAGAAACTTGAATAAGTTTTAAAGGATTGAAGAAGGGTCCATGCGAGAGGAACAACTGAATCTAGAGAGGAGTAGCTTTGAAAGGGCTGTGGAATGTTTGCAGAACGCAGTAGAGAAATCAGCACTAGATAGGAGGAGCAGTGTCTCCTAAGGGCCAGGAAGGAGGGAGAAGGTTGATGCTATTTGTCTGCGGATTTGATGGAGAGAAGGTGAGGGAATTCCCATCCTACAGCTTCAATTTTCAGCTGCTGAGAGCGTAGAGAACACTGGGAGGAGAGGGAGGAATTGATGCTCTGAAGTAGTTGTGGAGAGCAGAGACCAGGCTGACCTGGAAAAACCTAGAAAAAGTTCTAGGGCTTCTGGGCTGTGGTGAGGGCCTGTGTGGGGCCAGGGAGCCTGAATTTACAGAGTTACCCAAATGCCCTGCTGTGGTTTCTCCACTGTCACTCAGACGGTGAGGAAGCAAGAGACTTCAGCCAGAGTAGGAGCTGTGCTAAATGGACATGGCCTGGCTGGTGTGGCTCAGTGGTTGAGCATCGACCCGTGCACCAGGAGGCCGCAGGTTCAGTTCCCCATCAAGTCAGGGTGCATGCCTGGGTTGTGGGCTCAATCCCCAGTGGTGGGGTGTGGAGAAGGCAGCCCATCAATGTTTCTCTTTCATCAATGTTTCTATCTCTTTCTCCTTCTCCCTCCCTGTCTCTCTGAAAGTCAATAAAAAAAATTCAAAAAATGGATATGGTGGAAAGAGTGTTACTGAGGTAATGAGCTGGGAAATGGAACCTTAAAAAAGGAAGGGAGGGAAGAAAAAGGATTTGCAGATTGATGAGAAAAGATCCCCAGCTCAAGAAATCACTGAAATGAGAAGCAATGTTAGTTGTGGTCAACAAGAGGGATTCTTGAATAAGTGACTTTGGAAAGAGAATTTTTCAAGTGATGACAAGGTCCACAGTGGGACTCTAGCAGTTCATGAAAGGGAGACGATCATTAATAATAAGAAGTCAGTTGACTGAGGTGCCAACGTACATGGGCCATGCCTGTGGATGCGGATGTCCGGGTCTGATGGAAGACCCAGAATGTGAGCCAGGGCCAGATTTCCAGTGAATCAGGAGCAGCCGCTGAGAGGAGGAGATGATAGACTCTAGGGAACTCTAGGAGTATATTCTGTTAGCATGGACCTAAACGTTTTTCCCCCAAGAGCATTGGGAGTAATGGTCTGCCAGTGACCCAGGGAATGAGCAACCCTACTTCCTTGCTCTGGTGAGAGAAGAATCAGAACCAGCTGCCCACCGATCTGCAGGTTTTGTTTCAAGATGGTCAGTCAGGTTTGTTTCAAAATGGATTCAATGGAATCCTCTTCTTTTTTTCTCTCTCTAGAAATCCAGACCTCAGTTTGGTTATTTCTAGTCTAAGTAGCCCTGCAGTAAGTAACTCAGTGCTGGGGCTATTGAACGAGATTACAGTTGATTTTATGGTCAGTCCACGGCCTTTCTGGCTAATCCCAGGAACCCATCATAAATCACAAGGTCTGCCTCAAGCTCCCAGATTTTCAGGATCTGGAAGACAGGCTAAAAGGAGGACTCTTCCATTCAGGCATTTCTAACAGAGAAATAGGGCGGTTTGCCTTATAGCTTTTGGCACTAAGTTCAGCAAACTAAAAAAGAAAAGAAACTCTACTGCAAAAGGAAGCCAAACAAAGGAACATTATTTTGGCAAAAAGGACTGTTAGGAGAGAAATGAGGTCAAAGATAAACTAGCGAGTAAGAATGGCTCAATTGGCCCATTTGCTAGGAGAAGACTTCACATGGCGTTTCCCCGTTGAGAGCTTTTTGTGCATTCAAGAGCAAAGGTAATGGAATGTGTGCTATTCCTGAGTATGGAGGAAAGGGGACCTACTCATTTGCTTTATGTGGTTGATTCAGAAGCTACATTTGTTAGGATTAGGGGGTAGGAGCAAAAGCAGGCAGTCCAACACGCACAGATCTGGGTCAGAAATTTCTTTCTGAATCACTTCGTTGGAATGCAGAATCATTTTCCCAGAGAAACAGTCATAAATGGTGATTATGCTTTTAGGCCCTGCCAGGAAGACCCACTGAAGCCAATTTTACTCAGAGCTAACACACTATCATTCTGTACTAATGGTTTTTTGGAACACCCCCATCTTTTCCATTTTGACTAACAAAAGTGAGTAAAACTCAAGTCTAGAGTGAGTGAGTTGAGGTTTGTTTAAAAAAAAAGGCTTAACTTGGTAGAGATTGATTGATTTTGAGTTATGTTAGACCCTGAAGAGGCAGCAAAGGGTCGAAACTTGAGGAAGACAGTTTAGTGCAGCGGTTCTCAACCTGTGAGTCGCGACCCCTTTTGCGGTCGAACAACCTTTTCACAGGGGTCGTCTAAGACCATCCTGCAGATCAGATATTTACATTACGATTCATAACAGTAGCAACATTACAGTTATGAAGTAGCAATGAAAATAATTTTATGGTTGGGTCACAAGGTGAGGAACTGTATTTAAAGGGCCAGAAGGTTGAGAACCACTGGTTTAGTGGTACAAAAGGACAGAGAAGAGAGCTCATCTGCTCATGTATTACTTCTGTCTTTTCTGCTAATGAAGGTGAACTTTAGATTGAATAGTTCGAGCCCCGGGGAAGGGCTGCAGAAGCCCTTTCTGCGTGAGACTACTTTAGAAAGAAATATAATTATTCCAATGAGTTTAAATTTCCTGACTAGAAAAATTATCTATCAACCAGGGTATTAAAAGAGCTTGTAGATTTGCTCATGGAATCACAATTAGTAATCTCAAGGCGATAAGGAGAACAAGACACGTTCTAAGAATAGTAAAGGGACATTTGTGACAGTTTTCACAAGGGGGTGAGGTTAGGGTAGAAGTTGGGCATAAACTGTATTCTGATCAATAGAGACATTGAAGCTGGAGCATTAATCCCCAGGAATATTACAGAATGAGATTTTGAAGCACATAGTTGGTGAATGTTAGCATCAGGAACCAACATGAGTTCAATGTCATGTCAAAGTGAGCACATTGCCCCCCCCCTTTTTTTAAATGAGGGGGGATTATTAGAGCAGAAGAAAGCCACAGCTATTTTTGTGTGTTTTGATTTTAGCAAGCTGTGTGGACAAAATTGCATTTAATACAGAACGAAGAAATGCAGGCCTAGTGAGTGTGTGCTTATCTGGGCAATTGTTCTTACGAAGACTGTGGAATAATGGATGGAAATCAATTTCTAGAGGAGACAAAAATCAATATGAATTCAAGTAAGCTCCTGCTCCTAATTCATAAATATCAGCTCCTTAACTAAAGATCACAAAGGCGGAGCCTACTGACTGACCACGTGAAAAGGCTAGGTATTATGCTAACTTAAACTAATTATGAATTGAGAATGTAATAGTACCTCTAGGTTGCATTCATACCTCTGTGGCCAGAACGAAGGAAGTACTAGGCTTCTCCCATTCAGTATTGGTAAATCCACCTCCTAATCTGGGTTCTCCATTTTAAAAGGCAGACTATAGAAAGGAGAAGGATCAACGTGGTGGTGGCAAGAACTTACTGACAAGTTTAAACATTTGACTATAGTAACGTAAATGTAGAGTTAAGACCCAAGAATAGAAAGTATATATAGGCAGATGGATTTCATTGCAGAAAAACGTTCTCATAAATGAAATACCTTAATTCTTTGGAGTAGTTCAAATACAGACAAACTGGACAACAATCTAGGAAGGACATGATGAGTGCTTGGACCAGGATGTCAGTGGGGACACATGCTTTATGTGTAGTTGGACTTGGTAGTTGGTGGAAAGTGGGGAATGAGAAAAAGAGAGGATGTTTCTGGGACTGGACCACCCCAGTGAGATGCATGTGGCTCACCAACATACGCATTGCTTTTTTATTTTTTTCCTTCATTTAACCTATTATCGTCAGCAGCCAAATTGTGTAATTAATTAAAACCCTTTCCTTCATATAGCAGTGTTCATTCTACCTGGTTTTATTCCCTGGTTTTCAAAACGCTTGACTGCGAAAACGCTTTGTGAATTCCTGCCCCACAAAGTAGCCCAAATGAAATTCAGCAAGCTATCTATTATTATCTGGGGGATGTCAAATTTAATTTGACAAAAACATGCATGAGGAAGGCAGGGAGCCCTGGGCATTCTGGCGGCATTCTGAACAAAGATGTGATATCATATTTACCATAGGACTCATTTGATTATAAGTTGTCTAGAAGCATATCACAATAATGCCAAAAAGCCCACAGAGGCAAAAGAATTGAGTTAAAGTTGAGAATCTGCTGGTAAATAACCTGACCGTGCCATGACCTAAAAAAACCCCACATTAAATTAAAATTTAAAGAGAAATTCAGACTTGGTGGAAATGTATATACGATATGAATTCATAGGATTCTTGGAAAGTCAAAAGGGAAACCAGTGGGATTTCAACTGCAATTGTCCATCCCATACTTTGAACTCTTAATTTGGAAGTATTAAGGGTTTTGGAGAGGTGATTTAAAATCCTTTATTTCTGAAGTTCAACGAGTTAACTGTTGTTTTCTTTATTTCAACAATAAGTATAAATAAAATAAGTATATTTTTATTATAGGTCTCAAATGTATTCCTTAAGTCTGTTTCTGGTAAAAAAAAAAAAGAAAGAAAAGAAAAGAAAAAAAAAGAAGAAGAAGAAGAAAGAAAGGAAAGAAAGGAAAGAAAGGAAACGATAAATATGCTTTTACCCAGAAAACTCTAATATAGGTTCTCAACCTGTGGGTCGCGACCCCTTCGGTCCTGCTAGACCCCTTCCACAGGGGTCGCCTAAGACCATCCTGCATATCAGATATTTACATTACGATTCATAATAGTAGCAACATTACAGTTATGGAGTAGCAACGAAAATAATTTTATGGTTGGGTCACAACATAAGAACTGTATTTAAAGGGCCAGAAGGTTGAGAACCCCTGATGGTGCCTTCAAAAGGGAAAAATGCATTTATAGTGCCTTTTCGCAAGTCATTTTTTGAGATGTAGATTAATGTGATCGGACAGACTGTAGTAAGTACCAAAGAGCATTTTCATTAATTATAATGGGCAGGCCAATAATGTGGCTCTTTATATAATGTTAGTATGAATTAGAATATATCAGATCAGGACCATCCTTATAAACGGAGTAAAATTTGACTGCAAAATCCAAATCCCTTAAAATAAAAACACATCATGAAAATTTGGACAGATCATTCAGTGATGCTAATGGTATCCCCACCATTTCATGTACTTTCGTTAGTCTTAAGAGTTTTTAAAAAGCAAATGTACTCTCTTGTAAAATAGGAAGTAATAAGATTGAAGAATAGAGGTTAATGAGGTAAGATATTTCTGAGACTTTGAGAAGTGTTTTTACTTTTTTAAAACACACACACACACACACACACACTTTCTTTTTAGTAAGGGAAAGTCATTTTCAAAGTCGTTCCTCCCTCCCCTCCTCCCCTCACTCCCCCCAAGCTGAGTGGAAGATGGAATTTCAGGGAATTAGAAGCCTCTGTTCCCAAGAAGCTCTGCTCTCTGTCCCCTGTGGGCAAATTGCTTTTCCTTTTTGGGCCTCAGTCTCCTCCTGTATAAAGAGCCGAAAAATCAGCAGTAGATTTCCTCACCGAGGTGTCGTTCTGTGACTGCACAGGGATTGAAAAGCATTTTAGCTATCTCAAAAGCATATTCATAAAATAATAATATAGCGAGAAGTCTTAGTTCACTTTTATGGATGCTTATAGTTGGCAACGCACCTTGCAGGCTCGGGGCTAGCCAGCCTTGAAATGGCCATAGCCCTCCCAAGCTCAACCCAGCCATGCACCTTCTCATTTCCTTTCAAATGAAATCAGATTGTGTTAGCATCAGGACTTGGTTCTTATGAGCACACAGGAGCATGTGTGACTTCTGCTCCTGAGAAAGTAGTCGGGCCCTGAGGTGTCTCCCAGATTATCAGTGGGTTGAGAATTAATCATAGCCAGCAATATTATAAAATACCCATGGTATGGTACAGTCTATCAATAAATAAATACGTTGAGCATTAGTAACACTTGCTAATAGAATTTTCAATAGAACGAGAAATAAGAGCTATTTAAATTATGCACTATTTTGAATAAACCACTATCAGCTTCACTAAATTTTGAAGTAACTTTTTCATTTATTTGATCATTTAGTATTTATTAATCAATGTATTTCGAGAAATGCCAAGCCGTGTATCTCAATATTTAGGCCAACATTGCCTCTGTCTTATTATCTGACAAATGTTAGTCATGCAGCTAATGCTGGTTGGTTGGTAGGTGGGTTAAATGGAAAATATCCGGCAGTGTGCAGTGTTTGATTAGTCCCAGCGGCACTTTTACAATAAAAGTGCTAGAGGAGTTTAGTTAGGACTGTAGGGCTCCACCCTGGCTCTGTGTCGCAATTACCTGGAGAGCTCTTATAAAAAGTGGAGGCCCAAGCTCCACCTCCATGAGCTAATCTTGCTCTTTGTTAGAACCTGTATGTGTTGGTATAACGTTTACACAGGTGGCTTTATGTGCAGCCAGGTTTAAGAATCATTGTTTTCAACCTAGCCAGTGATGTTCAGTGGTTAGGCAGGGGTGGGCAAACTTTTTGACTCGAGGGCCACAATGGGTTCTTAAACTGGACCGGAGGGCCGGAACAAAAGCATGGATGGAGTGTTTGTGTGAACTAATATAAATTCAAAGTAAACATCATTACATAAAAGGGTACGGTCTTTTTTTCAATAGTTTTATTCATTTCAAACGGGCCAGATCCAGCCCGCGGGCCGTAGTTTGCCCACGGCTGGGTTAGAGTGTTGGCCTGTGAACCCAAGGGTTGAGGGTTAGCTCCCAGACCCTGGTCCAGGCACATGCAGGAGGCAACCAATGGATTTGTCCCTCTCACATCAGTGTTTCTCTCTTTCTCTCCCCTGCCCTTCCTTCCACTCTCTCTCAATGGAAAAATATCCTCTGATGAGGATTAACAAAACAAATCATTGTTTTTGAAAAAACAGGTGTGTAGGTACTGAAATCTGTGCCGAAATCTATACCAATCAAGGTTTTACCAGAAAAGAGAGCAGTACAGTATATACTTATATACACATGTGTATGTACATATATGTATATGTGTATGTGTGTACATATATGTATATGTGTATATATCTATATCATCTATATCTATATCCACACATGGCACAGTGAGAGAGAGAGTTATTAAAGAATTTATCTCCAGACTTGGCTTCTGCAGGTGTGGGGTCTGATCCATCGCACACTCCAGGAGGCAGGTCAGGCTGGAAGCTCTTGGGCTGGCACAGCAGTCTATAGATGGAATTTCTTCCAGAGAAGCCTCAGTTTTTCTCTGAAGGTCGTTCATCCGACTGGCTGAGTCCCACCCAGATCACTGAGAATAATCCCCTTTACTTAAAGTTCATTGACCGCAGATGTTAACCACATCCGCAGAATGCCTTCACAGCAACACCTAAATCAGCGTTTGGTTGCATCACTGGGTACTGCAGCCCAGCCAAGATGCCGCAAGCCTGCCTCCACAGGGGATATACTACAAGAGGGTATCCTGACAGCATGGCATGAACAAATGAATGCAAGTGGAAAGGCGTGTGCCCAGGTTACAGAGTTGATCTAGGAGAGTGGGAGGAGATGAAGTTAGGAAGATAGCTTAGGGTCGAATGTAGAAGCCTTGAACTCAGGTTTGGACTTGTGAGCTGAAAGGACAAAGCAGTGCTATAGCAGCACTGTCCACAGAGCTTTCTCAGATGCAGGAAATGTTCTGACTCCATGCCTTCCACCGCGATCGCCACGTAGCTGCATGTGGCTGTAGAGACCCTTGAAATGTGGCTATTGAGACAGAGGAACTGAATTGTGAATTCTGCCTAATTTTAATTCATGTGAATTAAACAGCCACACATGGAGAGTGCAGCTGTAGAGAGATCGACCTGACAGGAACAGACAGGATTCATTGGAAGGAAAAACAGAAAGCAAGCAGTCTGGTTAGACTCTCTTCACAGTCCCAGTGTAGGGAGGGACAGAGGCAGGGAATGTAGAAAGGAAGAGAGATGAAAAGTGAGGAAGAAGGAAGGGTATCAAAAATAATCTTATGGTTGGCCACTTCTCTATCTTCCCAGCCACTTCTCTACCCAGCCACTTCTCTAGCCTCCCAGCCACTTCTCCACCTTCTTCTCCTTCCACCCAGGCCCTCCCTGAATGTCAGGTTTCCTCAGAGCTCATCGCAGCTGTCTTTTCTCACTGCTCTTCTCATGCTCACTTCTTTAGTTTCAATGACAAGCTCAGTGCTCACAAGTCTCAGGTTCATACTTTCAGTCGTGGATCGTTCCTCTCGACCCCAGACCCCTGAGATCTCCACTTAGAAATCTCACAAACTCTTAGTCTTCCCATACTACTCATATTTCTGTTTCCGTTTTCTGAATTTGGGTAAATATAATTGTCATTCTCTCAGCTGCTCAAGCCGGTCCCCTGAGAATTTTCTTGACACCTTGTTTGTGACCTGCTGATGCTCAGTGTGAGTTACAGCTGCAATCTGTTTCTTTCTCCTCATCCCCGTTGCTACCCACCCCTTCCCTGCAGAATAGGTTGCCACCTTTCTCTGGGCTCTCTCAGTCTCTCCAGGACCACTTTTGTTACCCACTATTTATTCTCTAAACAATTCCTTTGAAAAACAGAAATCATACTGTTTCATTTTTTCTGTGAAATGTAATGGAATTTCCTCCCTGTGGCTTTATCTGTCATATTACAAAGCCCCACAGGACAAAGGGTTAATGAATTTCAGTTGATTTATTTAATAATATTTATCCATTTAATAGTTCTATAACCCTATTAAGTAGGGACAGTTGGGAAATACAACAGAAATATCCCTTGGGGCATATGTGCTAGTGAGAAAGACAGGCATTAATCAAATAATTACACAAATAGCTAGGCAATTAAAATCTTGAGACGTGACATTTAAGGAGGAGCCTGTGGTGCTCTGAGAGTATGTCAGTACTAGTATATAGAAGGACGAGACCTAAGCCAGCCAGGCAGATCAGGAAAGGGCTCCATCAGGAGCAGTGAGCCAGGGAAAGGGAGAGAAGATTCTAGGACAGTGATGGCGAACCTATTTTTTCGGTTGAATTTTCTTTGTTAAATGGCATTTAAATAAATAAATATCAAAAATATAAATCTTTGTTTTACTATGGTTACAAATATCAAAAAATTTCTATATGTGACACGGCACCAGAGTTAAGTTAGGGTTTTTCAAAATGCTGACACGCCGAGCTCAAAAGGTTCGCCATCACTGCTGTAGGAAATGGGAACTGCATATGCAAAGATAGGAGGGCAATACTATACTTTGATGGAATACAGTGCAATCATTACAAACCTCCACTGGTATACAGAAACTGACAACAGTGTGGGGATGAATAGAGTCTTAAATTTTCCAAGCCATCTGGAGCAGTTTTTGGAAACCAAGGATACTGAACCTTTATAAAACTTGAATAAGATGTTTCTATTAAACACTTTGACTTGTGTCTGTTATCTCAAGTCAGTTCAGAAAGTACCTCTGGTGGCTTACTTTCCTAAAAAAACAAAAAGTAGGGTTTCTTTCCTTTATTGTTAAATATAATAAAAATGATAGTATGTGCACATAAAAATAGATGACATTATACTATATATGTATTATATCTTGCTATTATAATTTGTATAATGCAAAATTAGGAGCCAAAATGAATGGTGTAGAACAGCAGTTCTAAACGTTATATATTCTTACAGTTTACACTCTTAAAGTACTAGTATTGACACCAAGGAACATTTTTGATGTGGGTGTATCAATCAAGATTTACTATATTGGGACGTTACAACTAAAATTTTAAATATTTATTAATGCATTTAAACATAACCAATAATAAACTCAGTATACATTAACATAATTAAGGTATTTTATGAAAAATAACTCTTTTGTAAAACAAAATTTAGTTAAGAAAGGTGGCATTATTTTGTATACTTTACAAATCTCTTTAAGAGAAGATAGCTAGATTCTTTTTTGTTGCTTTTTATTGATGTAAAATTGGTTAATAACGTTATATAAATTTTAGGTATACAGCACTATAATTCACTACCTGTATACACTATCATGTGCTCACCACCAGAAGTCTAGAGTCTGTCCCTACACATTTGACCCCCTTTACCCATTTCACCCTCCCCTCTGACTACCTTCCTCTAAAAGCTACCAATCTGCTGTCTGTATCTATGAGTTTGTTTTTGTTTGTTTTATTTTATTTTTTATTACATTTATAATAGGTTTGCCTTAGCTGGTTTGGCTCAGTGGATAGGCTTTGGCCCACAGCCTGAAGGGTCCCAGGTTCGATTCTGGTCAAGGACACCCACCTCGGTTGCAGGCTTGATCCCCAGCCCTGGTCAGTGTGCTTGCAGGAGGCAACCAATCCATGTATTTCTCTCTCAATGTTTCTCTCTCTGTCTCTCCTCCTCCCTAAAAAAAATTATGTAAGTTTCAAGTGTACATTTCTATGATACATGTTCTGTATACTAGTATTGCATTGTGTGCCTACCACCCAAAGTCAGATCATCTTCCATCACCATATATTTGGCTCTCTTTACCTTTACCCCATCCTTCCTTCCCTCTGATAACCACCATACTATTGTCTGTGTCTGAGTTTCATTTTTATATACCGCATATCAATATTTGTTTCTTTTTTGTTTTCTGTTCCACATGAGTGAAATCATACGAATTTTGTCTTTTTCTATCTGACTTATTTCACTTAGCATAATACCTTCAAGTCCATTCATGTTGTCACAAATGACAATATTACATCTTTTTATGGCTGAGTGGTAATCCATTGTATACTAGTATATGTACCACAACTTCTTTATTCATTTATTAGTCAGTAGACCCTTACGTTGTTTCTATATTTTGGCTATTGAAAATAATGCCACAGTGAATATCTGTGTGCATATATCTTTTCAAATTAGTGTTTTCATTTTCTTCGGATAAATACCCAGAAGTAGAATTGCTGAATCATGTGGTAGTTCTGTTTTTATTTTTTTTGTGTGGAACCTCCATACTGTCTTACATAGTAGCTGCACCAATTTACAATCCCACCAACAGTGCACAGGGGTTCCCTTTTTTCCACATACCCACAAACACTTGCTATTTGTTGACTTTTTAATAATGGCCTTCCTGGCAGGTGTAAGGTAATATCTCATTGTGGCTTTGATTTGCAGGGTGGTTAGTGATGTTGAGCAACTTTTCACGTGTCTATTGTCCATCAGCATTTCTTTTTTGGACACATGTTTATTGAGGTCCACTACCCACTTAAAAAAATCTGATTTTTTTATGTTGAGTTGTATGAGTTCTTTTTATATTTTGAATATTAACCCTTTATCAAATACCTCATTTGAAAATATTTTCTTCCATTCAGTGGATTGTATTTTTATTTTGTTGTTGGTTTCCTTTGAACAGATGGATTCTTATATCTGATCTGCATCTGCAGTGAAAAACTTACAATATGTTTTTTGGGGGTTGAAGTATATGAAGTAGATCCAGCCTTACACAGATAGTCAGAAAAGACTTACATTTTATTTCATTTTTTAAAATATATTTTTTATTGATTTCAGAGAGGAAGGGAGAAGGAGAGTGAGATAGAAACATAAGTGATGAGAGAGAATCACTGATTGGCTGCCTCCTGCAGGCCCTCTACTGGGGATTGAGCCTGCAACCTGGTCATGTGCCCTTGACCGGAATCAAACCCAGGACTCTTCAGTCCACAGGCCAACGTTCTATCCACTGAGCCAAACTAGCTAGGGCAGAAAAGGCTTGTATTTTAAAGACTTGTTAGGCATTATAGATATTCTTCTTTGATACACATTAAAAGAATGTGGTAGTTTCATAAAGGCTGGTTGCAATGTGGAATGTAAAACCATATCAGTGAACTTTTTGTTTATTAAAAACCTATGTTACATTTTGAAACCCAAGCATGATTTTTATCACCATGCATAGGGCACCTGGAAAATACAGGTTCACTGAGTTAAGTAGCTCTTCTAAATGTTGACCTATTTTCTTATACAGTATAAAAGAAACTACATTTGTTAGCACATGTCCAGACTCATCAGAAAAGCCATGGAATATTGAGAAGCTGTCAAGTTCATTGGTGAATACAGGTTGTCTTAAATTCTAATACTTGCTTGAAAGCTCAAATTTTATCATTAGCAAAAATAGTGTCCGTTGTTTTCCTTGAAATGACAGTTTCATTGTCCGCTTCCTGGAATAATACCTGCCAAATACCCAAGTTTGTATAACTGCATTTTCTGTCAGTCATCTGTCAAGTGAAAGTAGTGTCTGTGTGAAAATTGGCAACTCAAAAATTGTGCAAACATTTTTCCTCAAGACAACCATTGTACTTGATGTGCAGAAGTGCTTTATGGATATTCTCATTTCTTCACACAGAATGTTACAAATCCATGTACTCAAGGGTCAAGATTTAATAAAGTGGACAACTGTTACAGCTTCATCAAGAACATTCTTACATGAATTACTTTTTTTTTTACTGTATGTGGTGGTGAAGAATACAGTGATGACCTATACAGTTTGGTACCATTGCTGAACTGTGCTAAGGCATTGGCAGTTTTACCCGCCATTGCTCTTGCACCATCACTGTGGATGTTAACACAGTGAGAAAGACAAATAACATCTTAGTATTATTATAAAAATGGTTGTGACCTCATGAGTCCCCTGAAAGGGTCTCAGGAATCTCCAGAAGTTCACAGACCCACACGTCAATTGGCATAAACAGTAGCACAGTGAAGCAGATGGAAACATGCACCCAAGTTGTTAGGAAGGCTTCATGGAAGAAGAATTGAGCTGGACCTTGAGCAGTTAAGATTTGGAAAGGAGGGAAGGCGAAGAAAAGGGTTTTCAGGAGAAAGGAATTATGTGAGCAAAGAACTGGAGGTGAGAAGCAACATGACATAGTCACAGCTCTGATTGGAAAGGATGGTTGGATTGGAGGGTTAAGAATGTTAGTTAATAAAAGGTGGGCTATAATCAGATTATGAAAGACGTTGACTTACCCTTTTGAAAAGTTTGCACTTTCTCCAGAGGTCACTGGGTGTAGCTGAAGGTGTTTGGATCCTGTGACTTGAGCATGTTGGCTTAGGAACACCCATAGTGTGGCAGTGTGTAAGGTGAACTGGCAAACAGGAGAAGTGGATGCAAGGAGACCGAGTGGGGTATTAATTGTAATTTAGGTAGTAAGAGTTAAGATCACAGACCAGAATGATGGCAGTAGATGGGAGAGAGTGAAAGTAACTGCTTCAGAGGTAGAAGAGATAGTAGAACTAAAAACAAAAAGTCAAAGGTTACCAATTTATTATATTTTATAACCCCAATTTCAGGCCAAGGACAGGCCAAGGGAGTAGATGAAAATGGGGTGTTTCTATATAAGGTCTAACATGAGACTTTTCCCTTCCCCTTCCAAATCACATGCTTCCCTTTTTTCTGAGAACAAGGGTTGTATCACAGAACACATTTCCTTTCTGCCCTGCCACCAGAGGCTTTGCGCCAAATGTCATGTTAAAATCACAACAATTTCAGTTGTCCCAATGGTTAGTACATGTTCTTCCTCCTACTTTCTCTGGCTCTGATTTTCTTTCTCTATTTATAATTCAATAATCTTATTTGTTTTCATTCTGTTTGGTGCCAGATGCCACAAGACCTCTTTCGAAATAGATTGAGGGGATGGGGAAAATATAACATAATGATAATATATTAACCTTTACCATATTTTATTCATTTGTGGAACCGGGCCCTCCCCTTCAGTCACGTTCTACTCAGAACCTGAAGAAAGCTAAAAAGCCTCTGATGTCCCAAACCAAAGCACTAAGGCTTCATTTCAAAGAAATTCAACAAATTCAGTTAATTTGGCAGTCCAATTCAAAGCAACAAATAAAAGAGTAGGGGAAGACCTATTAAAAACAGGTAAAATGGTAGCAAAAGAAGTGACCCTCATGCTTTGAGTATGACAGAGAAAGAACAAGATGCAGGTTGAATTTCTGATGGTTATAAAGTATGTGAATGCACCCAACAAAGCTAGAGGTCAATAAGGAACAGTTATGTGTTAAAATGGAGACACCAGCAACCATATTTGGCCTTTTACTACATTTCAGGATATGTATTATTGCTTTACATGCATCATTTCACTTACTCTTCACTGTAACCCTGCATTTTTTCTAAGGGTCTTATTTTTTATTAATCCATTCAGCCACCCTATGTCTTTTGTCCATTTACATTAAAATAATTAGTGATAGGTATGCCATTGCCATTAATTGTTTTCTGATTGTTATATACTTCTTCCCTTATTCTCTTGTATGTTGATAACTTTCTATAGTGTTGTGTTTAGATTCCTGTCTCTTTACTTCTTGTATCTCTTGTAGATTTTGTTTTGTGTTACCATGAACTTCATATATACCAAGCTATGTTTATATCAATTTATTTAAGTTGATGGTTGCATAAGTTCAAGTAGATTCAAATACATTACTACAATTTTACTAAACCCTCCATGTTGGTTCTTTTTTATATTTTGTGTGTGTGTATTCCTTAGTTTATTGTTTTAATTACATGTAATTTTTATACTTTTGTCTTTTAACCTTTGTACTAACTTTATAGTTGGTTGATCCTCTGCTTTTACTGTTTGACTTTGTCAGTAAGCATCTTTCTTATATTTCCATTTTTTTATTTTTTATTTTCTACTTAAAGAAGTCCCTTTGACACTTCTTCTAATACTAGTTTAGTGGTGGTGAATTCCTTTAGCTTTTTCTTGTGTGAGAAACTTTTTATATCTCCTCAATTCTAAATGATAGCCTTGATGGGTAGAGTAGTCTTGGTTGTAGGTCTTTGCATTTCATGACTGAATATTTAGTGCCAATCCTTTCTGTTCTGTGAAGTTCCTGTTGAGAAATCAGCTGACAGTCTTATGGAAGCTCACTTGTATGTAACTAACTGCTTCCTTCTTGTTACTTTTAAAATTCTCCCTTTGTCTTTAACTTTTGGTGTTTTAATTATGATGTGTCCTGGTGTGTGACTCTTTGGGTTCATCTTGTTTGGGATCGCTGAGTTTCCTGGGCTTGTATGTCTGTTTCCTTCTCCAGGTTAGGGAAGTTTCTTGTCATTATTTCTTTAAATAGGTTTTCAATCTTTTGCTGTCTTTCTATTTTTTGGTACCCAGTGATGCGAATGTTGGTACACTTGATATTGTCCCAAAGGTCTGTTAAACTATCTTCTTTTTTTTTAATTCATTTTTCCCCCCAAGTGGGTGATTTTTACTATCTCATCTTTAAGATTGTTGATTGAGTTCTCTATTCATCTATTCTGCTATTGATTTCCTCTAAAGTAGTCCTCATTTTTTATTTTGTAGTCCTTATTTTTGCCTAGCTTTTTTGTTGTTGTTGTTTTTTTTTTTGCTTTTCCCCCTTTTTTAAAGTTCTCACTGAGTTTATTTATTCTTTCTCTCAATTTATTGAACATTCTTATAACCAGTATTTTGAACTCTGTATGTGTTAGATTGTGTGTCTCCATTTCATTCATTTTCTCTTTTTGGAGTCTTGTCCTGTTCTTTCATTTGTGACATGTTTTTTTGTCTCTATTTTGGCTGGCTCCTGTGTTTATTTCTATGTATTAGGTAGATCTGCTGTGTCTTTCAGTCTTGTCAGAGGGGCCTTAATTAGTAGGTGTCCTGTGAGGCCCAGTGGCACAGCCTCCCTGGTCACCTGATCTGGATGCTCCAAGGGTGTCCTTTGTGTGGGTGAGTGCCCTCCTGTTGTAGTTGAGCTTTGATTCCTATTGGCACGTAAGTAGATGAAATTGACCCTCAGACTGACTGGCTGTGACTATAGTGGACAAGCTATTGTGTGTGAGTTGATTCCAGAGAGCAGGCAACTCTTCAGCAGGACTCTTGTGCCAGCTGCGTCTTCCCTTCAATTGTGTCATTTGTAGAGCTGTCTGGGTGGTGCTCCGGTGTGTTCTGAAGCTGTCCACCAGGTGTATTGGTTCTATAGCCTCTTAGGAGGGACCCAGGTGCAGGCCAAGGTCAGCTTCTGTTTGTGGCTTGCTTAGAGCCACCTGGTAGGAGCTACAAAATGATCTGCTGCTTGTGCTGTGCTTGGAGGTACTTGGTGGAGGCTATGCTGTGAACCAAAGCCAGTTTCCACTAGTGCCAGGCTTGGGACTCTTGGGTGGGCACCACAGTGTGACCTGAAGCCAGCCACCACTTGTGTCGGGCTTATGGCCACTTAGTGGAAGCTACATTCCAAGCCAACACTGGCCGCAGCTTATGCCTGCCTTAGAGCCATATGATGAGAGTTTACAATGCAAGTTGAGACTAGTCACTGATTGTTCCAGACTTGGGATCACTTAGAAAGATGTACAGGGCACACCAAGGCCAGACACTGCTTGTTTGGGATTTGTAGACCTTTGAGAGTTTTTAGGAAAGTTTGCAGTGCAAGGCAAGGCAGGCTACTTGTGTAGAAAAGTTGCTGGAAGTGTGCAAGTTGTATGTGGTGGGTTTTGGGGATTCGCCATGTTGGGGCAAATGGTGTTAGGTTAATGGAGACCTCCCCCTCCATTTGGCAACTGCCTATGTCAGGGCGGCTAGATGGGGGAAGGGCTCAACAAAGGACTATTGGTGCCTGCCTGTGCTTCCTTCCCTGGAGAGAGCTGCTCCAGCCCCTCCTCTCGAGCCCTTGCCCTGAAGCTAATCATTTCAGCTCCTCTCTACATTTCCCTGTGTTATTGAAGATGTGGCCCCTGTAAGCTTAGAGCAGGTGACTTTGTGAGTGAGCATGTCCATGTGCATTCCCCTCAAGAGGAATGTCTGGGACTCCAGCAGCCTTCCTTACATATAATCTCCACTGGTTTTCACAGACAAATGTTGTGAAGACTCCTTTTCCCAGCACTGGTGCCTCTGGCTGGTGAGCCTGATGTGGGGTTATGACCCTAGCTCCTCAGGGGGGACCGCCATAGCCAAGTTATCCCTTCTGATTCCTAATTATCTAGAGCAGGAGTCCTCAAACTACGGCCCACGGGCCACATGCAAATACAAATATTGTATTTGTTCCCGTTTTGTTTTTTTACTTCAAAATAAGATATGTGCAGTGTGCATAGGAATTTGTTCATAGTTTTTTTTTTAAACTATAGTCCGGCCCTCCAGTGGTCTGAGGGACAGTGAACTGGCCTCCTGTTTAAAAAGTTTGAGGACCCCTGATCTAGAGTGTGGGACCAGCCCATTCCACTTATCCACCCCTCCTACCAATCTCCTCCTGGCTTCTTTATATCATTAGTTATAACACTTTTGTTCAGGTAGTTATCAATGATGGTTGTTCTGTAATTTAGTTGTAATTTTGGTGTGGTTGTGGGAGGAGGCGAGCACAGTGTTTACCTCTCCTGCCATCTTGACTGAAAGTCAAAACCCATGTTCTTTATTCTTATTTTGGGCTCCCTTCATTTTTACCTCAATAATAATAAGAAGAATAGTGTAATAATAATATCTATGTTTAATATTCCCTCTTTGAGAAATAAAAAAATACTATATACTATATTTGAGAAAAATTTGAGCACAAAAAGCTTACAGGAACCTTTTGAAAATTGGTGTAAAGCTTATCAGAAAACTTACTGCCTTGGAGTACTTTATCTCTTGAAATTTTCTAATAACTGATGGGAGGAGGATTTTTTTTTAAGGTTTTTTATCTACTAGAGCCCTGGTGCATGAAATTCGTGCACTTGGGGCAGGGGTGGGGGCTCCTTCAGCCTGGTCTGCACTCTCGCAGTCTGGGAGCCCTTGGGGGATATCTGACTGATGGCTTAGCCGTCAGTTGGACATCTTTAGTGCTGCCATGAAGGTGGGAGAGGCTCCTACCACCGCTGCTGCGCTCACCAGCCTTGAGCCCGGCTTCTGGTTGAGCGCACTGACCACTAAGGGGGGGCTGCTCCTGTGTTGAGCATCCACCCCCTGGTGGTCAGTGCACATCATAGTGACCGGTTGTTCAGCCATTCGCTCGATTTGCATATTAGCCTTTTATTAGAGAGGATAGTTGTGTCATTGTTTTAAATGAGCCACTTGTTTTTTCTTTATTTTGTTTTGGAAACATATCTGCATCTTCTTTTTCATACCACAAATAATAGTCATTCTTGTAAACTGCATCTTGAGTTAAAGAAAAGTATCCTATATAATAAAAGAGAAACATGCAAATTGACCATCCCTCTGCTATGCTCAAGCCACACCCACCAGCCAATCAGGAGCAGTATGCAAATTATCCCGACTAAGATGGCAGCGGCCACGGAGCTGGAGTGAGCAGGAGGCTTGGGTTGCCCCCGGTGATAGAGGAAGCCAAACTTCCCACCTGCCCTGGCCAGACCTGGGCTCTGCTCAAGGCTACAAAGTTTCAATTACAGAAGATAAATAAATCCCAGGAAAAAGAAAAAAAGGAGAGGCCGGGAGCTTGGGTCGCCAGGGGGCGTGGCCAGTCTGAAAACGGCCATCAGCCCCTCAACCAGGCTGGCCAGGCCCCCCAGTGGGGATCCCCACCCTGAAGTGGGTGTGCCAGCCTGAAAACAGCCCTCAGCCCCTCACCCAGTCTGGCCACACCCCCATGGGGTGAGGGTCCCCACTGGGGGACTTGACCAGCCTGCAAACAGCCATCAGCCCCTCACCCAGGCTGGCCAGGCACCCCAGGGGGACCCCCACCCTGATCCGGGACACTTTTCAGGGCAAACCAGCCAGCCCCCACCCATGCACCAGGCCTCTATATAATAAAAGGGTAATATGCAAATTGACCCTAACAGCAGAATGACTGGGGATGATTGGTCACTATGACACACACTGACCACCAGGGAGACAGACGCTCAATGCAGGAGCGGCCCCCTAGTGATGAGTGCACTCCCACAGGGGGAGCTCTGCTCAGCCACAAGCCAGGCTGACGGCTGCCAGCACAGCGGTGGTGGTGGGAGCCTCTTCCACCTCCTCAGCAGCGCTAAGGATGTCCGACTGCAGCTTAGGCCTGCTCCCTGCTGGCAAGTGGACATCCCCTGAGGGCTCCCGGGCTGCCAGAGGGATGTCTGACTGCCAGCTTAGGCCCGATCCCCTGGGGGGTGGGCCTAAGCCAGCAGGTAGACATCCCACGAGAGGGCACAGGCCAGGCTGAGGGACCCTCTTAGGTGCACAAATTTTTGTGCACCAGACCTCTAGTTATCTATATAAAACATTAACCAGCTGATAGGAGTTGTCACAATCCTTTGCTTTGCTGGGCACAAGATGCTCTGATTTGTTTTTCTTTCTCTTGCGTTGAATGAGGTTGCAGCCATCAATTCCCAGACAAGTGGTCTGAGAAGATTATAGCAAAGGGATACATGTGACATAACAGTTTGACAAGGGAGTTACAGTTAATGACAGGACTCTTGTGCTGTAAACCCTGAGCAGCTGACACACTAAAAATAACTCAGGGTAGTCCTTAGATTGGCAGCGGAAACCTCCTGTGAAAGATGAAGAGCTTTCTGGGAATGACGGATTGTAATTTTAAGGGATTCTGCAGAAAAAGAGTTTTACAGGAACCTGGTAAAGAGCTTAAGTCTTGTTGCCTTACTTACATCTTCAATTGTACCTTACATATCTTCTTCAGCTCAACAGTCTGAGTAGCTATGGCTTGAAACTCTCTTTTCTGTTCATTCTCAGATTATAGTCACCTATGAGATTGGCTCTTCATTCAAAAGCATAAAATTTTAGGGACTACAGCTATGGATTTGGTGAATGGGAAGTACCAGTAAATATTTCTGAGTCATAATCAGTTACTTTTTCTAGAATTGAAAATAAATATATGAAGACATTTGAGATACTATTAAGAGGAATAAGAACATAGGTGGAGTGGAACATGTGGTTTTTAAGTCAAGCTAAAATTATTATTCTTTAAGACTAAAGATCTTAAAGTTGTAGATAGAATATTGTGAAAGTCCTTTAAGTCATGAAGGATCTTATTGTAGCAAAATTATTTTGGTTCTAACCATAATATAAGATTAGGAGCTATTTCTTAAAGGTCCAAAAAATGTAATTTAGAACAACCATCTTGTGTAGGTGGAAAACCTACACAGTTTCTTCCTCATCCTGGGTGGTGTGTCTCAGTGGTCCTATACACTGAAGGGTCACAGGTTCGTTTTCCAGTCAAGGCACATACCCAGGTTGCAGGTTTGATCCCTGATTGGAATACATACAAGAGGCAACTGATAGACTTTTCTCTCTCACATTGATGTTTCTATCTCTCCCTCTGTCCCCTTTTCTCTCTCTGAAATTAATAAAAACATATTGTTGGGTGAGGATTAAAAAACAACAACAACAAAAACCCCAGCCCTAGCTGGTCTGAAGGGTCCCAGTTTCAAGTCCAGTCAAGGGCACACGTAACTCAGGTGCAGCTCAATTCCTGGCCCTGGTTGGGGGCACATGCAAGAAGCAACCAGTCAATGTGTCTCACATACATGTTTCTATCTGTTTTTCGCCCTCCCTCCCTTCCACTCTCTCTACAAATCAGTGGAGAAATATCCTCAGTTGAAGATTTAACAACAACAAGAAAAACATTCTTTCCCCAGGAGGTGGTGCAACCTGAAAATGATAATAGGTTAAAAATTGTTTTAGGTAAATGGCTGAATGTTAAATCTATAATGGGATATTAAAGCAAAGCAAGACATTTTGAAACCTTAAGAGGTTAGCCCCTGGAAGATAATCATCCTCACAAATTCCTGTTGTACCACTTGTCTTGTTTTAATATAGCTATCACTTTATTGTTCCTAAGATTTTATTGGGCATATCTTATAGCTTAATCTCACCCACAGTTCTTTCACCAGTGTTACCACTGCCAGATGAGAGCAGTGCAAACAGATGATAGCTTTTTCTAGAAAAGGAAAAGTATGAAAATCACCACTAAAGGCATTTTCACATTTTTTTCTTTTCCTTTTCTTTTTTGACTTGACTTTACTTGTTCCCCTTCCTTTCTGCAGATCATCTTTAAAGAAGGATAAACTGAGGTTTTAAAATGGTAAAAAGCCTGTGGGGAAATAGGAAAGCCAAAAAAGTTTGAAATGATGCTCATTGAAAATCCTGGTTCCAACTCTTAGCTGTGGGTTTAAGGAAAAGGTTCAGAGCCCTACTTCTATGAGAAGGCTCCAAAGTAAGCATATGACCTACCCTGCTTCCTTACCTCCTTTTCAGCAAGTTTTATTTTAAAAGCCATGTCAAAGTTCTATATTCATATTTCCTATGGCCCAGTTCAGAAATTTTAAGAATATAATATTTAAAATCATATGAGAACTCCACTTGATGAAACTACTGCTTCCTCGGCATAGGCCAGAGGGAAATATTTCACAGTAATCACTCGACATCTGAAATGCAGTGCCCTAATAACAGATCTCTAAAGTTTATGTTAACACAGGCAAAGAGAAATAAAGGCCAAATGCGTATACCAAATGAGGAAGCCGTGGGCCGCGAACATTCCCTCGTGTGTGAACAGAAAAGGAAAAAGCAGCAGCAGCATTTTTATGGGCAATCGAATTATATTTATGTGAACCACATTTACCCCTGATGAGACATGACTAAAAATAACAAGTTCAGCTATTTGAGAACTGGTTATAGCCATTTCCCAATATAAAATAGCAAGACTTTTTTAAAGAATTTGTACATCAGTTCTTAATTTGTAACAGGAGTCATGTGCACACCAAATAGTAGGTTCTAAATCTAAAGAAATATCTGAGTCAAAAGATATAACTGACATTTGGTAGTTCCACAGGCCACGTACACTCTATTGGGAAGTGCATGCAGGGAGGTGGGGGCAGGGCGGGGACCTTGTAACACCAGCATGGCGCCTTCTAGTTAAACCTCAACATTGCTGAAGCCAGGACTGCTGTCAGTGCCCTAGACTATTTCTCACTTTTCCTTTGGGGACTGACTTGGTATTTTTATGGGTCTCTTTTATATTACCATTTAATCATTTGCCTATATGGTTTTTGGGCTCTCAAGAGAATTTACTGGAAAGTGATTGCATGATAAGATAGTTCAGTTAAGTCAAGAATCATAATAGGCACTTCACAAAAGCAGTAATTCAGTTGGGCAGTCCCCATAAAACTGTTAGCGTTCTCTAGTTAAAAAATGCAGATGTAAAAATTGACCATCCTGGGAAGAGTGAAAAGGATTGCTATCTAGTGATGGTGGGTGAAGGCACGTTCATCCTCTGCTGGTGGAAGTGTCCATTTTTATAAATAGTATTTTGAATGACAGTTTAGCAACCTACATATCAAAAGTTCCTAAGAAGGCCATGCTAGTTAAAATCTGCCTCTAGAATTCAGCCTAAGGGAATTGTAATTGAACATGTGCACAGATACATATGCACAAAGATGCTCATTGCAGCAGTGTTGATAGAAGCAACAAATTGGAAGCAACTTATGCATTCATCAGTGAAGACACTGTTTAACTAAATTATATTGCAGCTATTAAACGTGATGATGCAGAGCTTAATATAAAGCTAGAAAATCTCTATGATGGATGTATATGAAACTATAATATATACTGTATGCTACCATCTGGTTAGTGTGTGTGTGTGTGTGTGTGTGTGTGTGTGTGTGTGTGAGAAACCCTAAAAAGATGTACTCCAAAATAAGTTCTGCTCATCTCTGGGAAATGGGATTATATATGACTTCTATTATTTTTTTTATACTTTTCTCTATCTTCAGAATTTTTTGTATTGAGTATATGTTACTTTTATTGTCAGGCGGGAAAAAGCTATTTTTATTCTGAGACAAAAATAAGCCAGGCTCCTGCTACATGCAAAGTGTCAGCAGAGAACTCCGGGTGAACAAGACTTGGCTATTGACTTTCAGAATATAGTAGTGTGGTTAATGCACCCTCCTCCTCAAATGGGCCCTTTCCCACCACACTTCCATTCCGGCAACACTGTCCTGAATGCCTGGGTCCCTTTAAAAGCATGCTCACTCATCCCCTGCAGCATGTCATTTACTGGGCTGACTGCCCGTGTGGCGCCCCTGTGTGTCCGTGAGCCTCTCCTTATCCCTGGCTAATATCTAACTTATTTTTCTCCCCTGCTACACTTCTCACAGTATTAGTCTTTCCCCCTTCAGTGTTCAGTTTTTTGTAGCTCCAGTTCTTGGTTGTTTTTCTTTGCACTTTGCATTTTCTCACCTTCGGGTGTTCTTACGGTCTGGGGAGGTGATGTACCAGCGGTTGCCAACCTTTCAGACCTCACGGACCACCAGTGGTCCACGGACCACCAGTTGGCGACCGCTGCTCCAAAGGTTTCCTTAAACCAGCGGTCGCCAACCTTTTTGACCTCATGGACCACCAGTTGGCGACCGCTGCTCTAAACATAAGCAATAAAATTCGACCTATTGTCTCTTGTATTTTCAGAAATTTTGCACAATTGTGTAAAGTGGAAAAAAGTTCCACTGTTATGCCTTGAATCTGCCTGAACTCTGCTGCAGTCAGGGAAAACATTTCAGAATATATCTCTCATTCATAACTGCATGACATGTACATATAAGACTATATGTAGTATGTCCCATATTGTGTGAGAGTTAAATATTTACATAAAGGCTTTTGCCTCTAAATGTTTGTTTCCCTAAAGCTTGCTATGTGCATGGGTTCAGGATTTAAAAAGAAATTGAAGATCCTCTATTTTCACTGTCGTCCTCTGCTCTGATTTAAGTTTGTTTTTCTTTCTGTTGTGTATTTCTTGGAATTAATTATTTTGTTTTGCTAGTCTTAGAGACGGCAGAGAGCCACATGTTTTTTCCACATTCACCTATCAGTTGCTCTTTAATTGTGTTTTAATACTGTTTTCCATAGCGTAATTCCTTAACTGTTATTGTTAGCCAATAAACCTTCCTTGCATCCTCCTCTGTGTAGAGGTCAAGACCATTAGCCCAAATAGTCCTGGAATGCTCTCTAGTCTCATAGTCAGTGAATAGTTTATTTGGAAATTCTAGAGATACAATCAGATAATATCACTTGCTGCCCAAGGCATATTTCCAACACCCTTACACAGAAACGAGAATTTGAGCCAAGATCCCAGCCTGACTACTTTTTATCCAGATCTGGGACAAACATCAGCATTTTAAACGCTAGGAGTAGGGACCTGTGTTGTGAAATGGGACTCCAATCTTGATTTGCAGGGTTAGATGAGACACTTGAGAAGTGTTGGGCAGAGGTTAAGCAGGGGGTTATTTCATGGACCCGCCAGGTGCTGACGATGCTTGGGATTTCAGGGCTGCTCACCTGTAACCGACCTCCCTGAGCACTGAGAGGAAGGCCACTCAGGCAGGTTCCCCCAGGTTCTCTCTTACTCCGGCCCTTCTCTCCCTGCCCAGGAAGCATGCATGTGACCTTTCATTTTTTGAAGAATGCCATCCTGTCGAAGGGGAAGTCCAGTGCCATATTTCATTCAGAGACTGCCTATGAGAAGTTTTCCTACCAAGTAATTTCTGGAAAATATTTATCTTTGGACTTGTTTGTCCTCTGGGACAGCGATTTTCAACTGTTGTGCCATAAGAATTTTTAAAACATGCAATACCTGACTGTTTAGTCAGGGGCACTGACCTCTTTTCCTTAGATTGTCCAATTAAAAAATGACAACAGCCAACACAACACTAGCTATCCAATGTGAATGAATCATTACTCTATACCCATATTTTTTGTAAGATAGGCAAAATATGTATTATTTGGTATGCTGCAGAATTTTAGTAATTGTTTTATGTCGTCCATGAGATGAAAAAAAAAAAAAAAAAGTTGAAAATCGCTGCCCTAGGACTTCCTTTCTCAACCACTTGTCCTATAGTACGGAGGTCTCAACCACTCCAGGGACAGGACTGGTACCCACACATGCTTCCTGGCCAGTTACAGAACAGAGAGTTCATCCACCCAGCACTAGCACAGCCAAACATGGGACACTGAGAACTGCAGTGGGGAAATATTGCCAATTTTATTATAAATGGCTCCACCCAGGAGAACGGGAGGCTACTGCTCAAAATCCCAGACTCCCTGACGGTGTGTAGGTTTCAGATCATGTAGGGCAAAATCAGGAGACATCGGGGGTTAAGGTTAGGGTTGTTCTGGGAGCTGATTGGTCAGAGGCGAGTTAAGGGTGATGAATAATGTCTTCAGGTCTTGAAGACAGCTCTGGGGTCTGTTCCAGGGTTCCTCTGTCTGGTTTTATGGGCAAGTAGCCAGGAGCTCATTCCACCTTAGGGCTCAGGAACTAAAACATAGGTAGGTCAAGATGTTATTTTTAGCCTACCAAAGGAGGAAGAAAGAGAAAGGGGGTAGGGGGGGTAAGGGGGAGAGATTATTCCTAGAGCTAGAATTTAAAGCCAAATTTAATCAAAGTCGTAGGACCCTTGATTTTACCAATAGCAAAAATAAATAAATAAATAAATCATTTTTTTCATGTTCTCAAAGTCATAACTCTAGCTTGAAAGCACTGGGCAGAGTCATTTTACTGCTCGCATTTTTTATCCTGATTTGGTTAAGGAGGATCCTGCCCTTTTCCACTCTTTTGTTGAAGTAGCTTCACACAAATAAAAGGAGAGAAGCCAGCTGAGAGGAGGGAGGCCTGGAAAACATCACTTGCGTAAATCGCATGTGACCTCCTTCCTAGTCTCTTCTCCACTGTGTGGCTAAGCCCTCATTTCTCATGTCTCCCCTGGCTCAGACCAAGCGCCTCCTCTTCATCCCCGTATGAAATGAAATGTCTCTGCCGAAACCAGGGGCAGAAGTGGACAGGTCATGGTTCTGCAGTGGTTGGCAGCATTGCTCTACTTCATTGCATATATCAACAGGTGAACATAGGTAGGCCTTTTAACCAACCACTGTCGCCTTTAACTGTTAGTACAGTGTTAGGTCAGGCCACTACGAATGGGTAAATGAATACTAGATTAGTGGAATGTTCTCTCCTTAGTACCCGAGCGGGCAATGGGTGTGAATAGACGTAGGGTTTTATAGACCCCAAACTGTAATTAGAAATTTGCTTGATGTTTTTTCCAGTAAGAAAGAAGTATTAACAGATAGTGATTCTGTTGACTTCCTTGGCACTGAAAACATTTGTCTAAGACCCTCAGGGTGATGATTAGTAAGTCACCCAGATGAGTATAAGGATAGATAAATTTTTTAGATGGAAAATCAGTAACCATATGTAAGCTCTGATCTGGAAAGTGATTTTACCTGATAAATGTTAAGCCTTCTTATCAAGTTTTTTTAAAAAAAAATTTTTTAAATTTAAGCTGCTGAACAGGAAGAGTCAGTCATGTGTCAAGGGTTTTTGTATTTCATCTTGGTGCCACTTGACCTGGTAGAAAAGACTAAAGATAAAATTTTTAGTAGTTCTAAGAGAAGGCATGGAGACCAGGACATGAATAATCAGTCAGTCATTTAAAGAAGATGCTCTGTATTTACCCTGAGAAATTATCAAAATTTTACTTGATATAAAGCAAAAGCTTAGGAGAGGAATTTTTTTCCCAGTTTTCTTTCATTTCTGTCTGGTTCGGGGAGTTAGGCCTGTAATAGAATGTATCACTGAAAAATCCAGCTTTTTTTTTTTTTAACTTTTGTTCATACATCAGCCTTCTTTATTTAGTTCAGTTCCCTTGTTTATTACACATTTGTTCCAGCCCAGCATTTAGTTTCTCTCTTCTTCCCAGTTGCCTAGTAGAATGTCTTCTGCCAAGAGATGGGAAACCTGGATTTCATAGCCATAGAAAGTTGGCACCTTTTCCCTGGCACTGCATTCTAATAACACCGTATCAGAGTTTGACCTAGTTATTTCTCACAGGCGGCTACTGCCAAGTCCATTGGGGTTTTCCTCCAAAGAAATGGCATGGTCTTCTGTCGCATAACAGAGACCTGTGTGCAGACCAGATTGCCTGGGAGCTAGCTGCCAACCTGTGCAGCCATCGGCCATCCAGGAAAGAGTGCCTGGAGTCGTGTGCGAATGTGGTTCTCATTCCAGGCCTGATTCTTCAGAACGTAACTTCATTGAGCTCCTGCTGGACACCACCAGCGGCAACATAATGTGGGCAATAGAGAGCAAGCTGCTTTTGTACACTTTACCGACTTCTGCAATGATGATCAGGTCTTTGTGACTCTGTTCCACCTGTCTCACCTACTGTTTTCCTCTCTGAGAACTCCCTTCCCCCTTCTTAACATTTTTCCTCTAGCAGCCGCCCTGGTTGTCACCAATGGTAACATCTTCATTGAAAGGAAGAGAAATCAAAGTGGTTTCAAGGACTCTGTAGCTGAAATGAAAAATACAGGGCTTAGCACTTTTGTATAGCTTTAAATACTCTAAAACAGTGGTTCTCAACCTTCCTAATGCTGCGACCCTTTAATACAGTTCCTCATGTTGTGGTGACCCCCAACCATAAAATTATTTTCGTTGCTACTTCATAACTAATTTTGCTACTGTTATGAATAGTAATGTAAATATCTGATATGCAGGATGTATTTGCATTGTTACAAAATGAACATAATTAAAGCATAGTGATTAATCACAAAAACAATATGTAATTATATATGTGTTTTCCGATGGTCTTAGGTTACCCTTGTGAAAGGGTCGTTCGACCCCCAAAGGGGTCGCGACCTACAGGTTGAGAACCACTGCTCTAAAAGAACACTTATTGGTTTTAAATCGGTGAAATTGCAAATAGAAGAGTTGGATAGTGGCCTGAGGCAATGAAGTGCCTCTTCAATGCCTTAGCTAGGGGAGATCTCAAGGCACAACCACTGTTTGAGGTTAGAGTCCCTGGTTGAATGAGGCTGAGATGTAGGTGCTTGGAGCTAGGTTACAGCAGCAGCAGCAGCAGGCCTTGCGTTGGTGAATGACCTGTTAAATGGGAGGAGTTTCGAATACTGATAAACCTTCACAGGCTCCCTGGTGGAAAGAGGAAGGGAATCACAAGCACCAGGTTGGGTATGTTTAGCAAAAATATACATCTCAAAGGTGTGAAGAAAAGCAGGAAGTGGTGATAAAATTAGGTGATTTTTGTACTAATTGATGGTGAATGCAGAGGAGAATTAGTCACATTTAATGATTAAGAAGTTCTACCAAATGACTGCAAAATGCAGTCTCCCCACGAGTTTTTAATTTAAAAAAACTGAAAAATTAAAAAAATATTACTTAGTTAAAAAGCAGTCGGATTCTTAACAACAGAACTAATGTAAGCATCCTGACAAGTTGTGTGAGAACACAAATTCAAGGCTTTTAAAACAATTCTATTCAAGTCCATATGTTGCAGAGATTGTTTTCAATTGTATTAGGTCTGTGTTTTGCCATTATTTGTTTGTTTTTAACCCATAGGCTTTTAAGATCTAAATTAAAAAGCTCATTTATTTTGTTGCTGTTGCTGGTTTGGCTTGGTTTGGTTGTTTATTTTGTTTTTCCCTGGGAGTGAGAGGGTTTCTTCTGTGGACTTGGGAACAAATAGCCAAAGACCACACAGTAGCTTCTGTGTATATTGAAGCATCTTCTGATATTTGTTTAAGGTTATAAAATGATACCTTCTATAAAGTGGTAAGGTCAAGAGAGGTCAGGAAAAATGATGGAAGAGTTGGAAAATAAGACATAGGAAGGAGGAGATTTTTATCAACAGTGCTTTGTCTTAGATTTTTCTTCTTGTTAAAAAAACTTCTGTCCTTTGGTTAAGCATCTCTGGCTACTGTATGCATTTCCAAACTTGATACTCATTTTGCTGTTTGAGGCAGGAATAATTCTGGGATGTGTGTGTTACATACACAGTACTGATATTCTTTCATGCACTTGTAGAATAATGCTAAACCGCTCAATTAAAGGACTTAACCATCACCAAGAAGAAAGTATGCTTGCGAAAATCATGGTGACCATGATCTTTGTCAAGTAACTAATAATGGATGTATTTCTCTTTCTCTATAAACATGTTGATGTGCCCATTAAAACTGGGCAATAAACATTTTTTTCAAAAATGTATATTAAAGTTTGTTTTACATTCTACACAGGAAGAATTTAATGGGAAACCCAACTCACTCTATTTTAATGACGGCCAGCGAAGAATCGACTTTGTTCTAGTGTATGAAGATGAAAGTAGAAAAGAGAACAATAAAAAGGGTGCAAATGAAAAACAAAGGGTAAGTTTTTTATGCTCCTTTCCTTTCTTTTTACGCCTTATAATATTGTGAACTGACAAAGTGCTATTTTTATGTAAGCAATAAAGTGCAACTGGTGTTTGAAATATCATACACCATCCTTACCTTCGTATTTTCTCTGCCCATCATTCCCTCAGGGCATGTTAACAAATTGTTTATTTTTAATTTGAAATAGAAATTTTGCAGGCTCTTAACCTCAGTTGGTTTCACAACTGAAGGCAGACTTTCTTCCAAGGAATTGTATTTTCTATCTGTAGAAGAGATGTGTATTAAAAGCACACTGGGCTGTTTGCGCTTAGGTGGGGAAAGAAGCTAATGGGTGATAATGACACCAAGTATAATAGTGATTAACATTCGGTGTGTGCTCTCTCACGAATATATGTTTTTTGCATATATTTTCTTATTTAATTCTTATAACAACCTGTAAAAGGCATTCTGTTATCATAAGCATCCTAGATGAAAGAGTTGACCCTTAGAGAGGTTCAATGATTGCCCAAAGTCATGGGCTCTTGTACAAGAAATAGTGGAGCCAAGGTTCAAACTCTTGTCTTGAATCTGGAACTCACCCATTTTCTGTCGCCTCCTGTCCTTCCCTTTCATCCACTGCCCGTCAAGCTGCTCCTTCCTCCCTTCCCTTTGCTTCAGGTCTGTCAGGTGACAGGCCATCTCTACGTTGAGATACGAGACCACTGAGTGGGCTGCGGTTATAACACCTGCCTGGATCTTCTTTACCTGAACCCAAACTGTATCAGACCAAAGCCAGACATAAAAGAGAGAATACATGTTAGTGTCCCTTCTACCCTCTTTTGAAGTCACTCCCTCATTCTTCATTTGTTTTTGTTTTTCCTCAAATCTATGCTATCACACATACAACTTTAATTGTCCTTGTCCAGACTTTCTCTGTGAAATATATCATTCTTAAATCTGCTTATGTCCTCCCTTCCTTCAAGCCAAGTGATGAAAACTGCTTAAAATGAAGCAATCAGTCCTGTTTTATTTTGAATTTTTTGTTTATTTTGGAGGTTTCTACTCGCCTGGTGTCACAGGATCAGTTCTAGGCTTTGGAACCTGACATTCACATTCTAATTCTGCCACAACAGTATTGCAGTAATGCTAGTTGATGTCACACACTAGCCCAGTATGTCAGTGACTTAACAAAATAAGTTTACTTTATTGCTTGTTTTATTTTATTTTTAATGAATTTTATTGATTTCAGTGAGGAAAGGAGAGGGAGAAAAAGAGAAAAACATCAATGATGAGAAAAATCATTGATTGGCTGCCTCCTGCACGCCCCCCACTAGGGACTGAGCCCGCAACCCGGGCAAGTACCCTGACCGGGAATCAAACTGTGATCTCCTGGTTCCTAGGTCAGTGCTCAACCACTGAGCCACACCGATCAGGGTATTGCTCGTTTTAAATTAAATGTGGCATCCCTATTTGGCACTGTGGTTTGGGGGTACAGGCAGGGCTTTCTTCCCTGCAGTCGGTCAGGAACCCGGGCAGACACAGAGGCTCTGCCATGTTCAGCAGGCAGTTTCTCTCATCATCGTGGGCATCAGCATCCTGTGAATGGTAGATCGGGTAAGAGAGGATGGAGACAGTTCCCTCGCTTCTTTGCCTCTTTGACCTGGAGGTGGCTACATTAGTTGTGTTCACAGTTTATTGGTCAGGATTCAGGGAGGTGGAAGGTGTAGCTTCTGGCTGGACAGCCATTTCTCAGTAGGAAGGTCACACTGTGGGAGGGGAGCAGGCGTTTTGGTGGATAGTAAGCTTGTTTTTGCCAAGACTACTAACTGGCTGTGTGAATCAGTGATTTTTTTCTTACCAATATCCTATTTTATTATTTTGGAGATGCCTGTTATTTTTTACATTTTGATAACTCTGATATCAGGGCACATCTTATAAATGGTGTGACATAATTTCATTGGCTGAATTTTCTCTTATTGGTACATAGAATATTGGCTCCCCATACAACTACTGCCATCTGAGATTCAGGAAAATGGGAATCTGAATACGTAGTCCAGAGGATTATGGTTAAAAAGCATTTAAAAATAAAATAAAATAGTATATAGAGATATCATATAAATTTTCAGCACATATTAGGTCATAGATGTTAATTCCTGTCCCTTCCCTTTTATTTGGGGTTTTCTTTTTATATATATTTTTTTCAATTACAGTTGACATTCAATACCCCTTTATATTAGTTTCAGGTGTACAGCATAGTGGTTAGACAGTCATATATTTGACAAAGGGTTCCCCCCAATATTCTCAGTACCCACCTGGCACCATACGGTTATTACAATATTACTGACTGCATTTCTTATGCTGTACTTTACATCCCGGTGACTGTTTTGTAACTACCAGTCTGTACTTCTCAATCCCTTCTTTTTTCTATTTGGGGTTTTCTTAAAACAGTGCATTACTATGAAAGGCATGACTCTCCTTCTGTTACTGCATAATTTTATAACTAGAGTTAAAGAGCTTAGAGTACTTTATCATGTTCCTGTGGACACAAGGGTATCTTCTGTGCAGTTGTAGTCACTGTCATCAAATATTCATTAAGCATCCACATGCCAGTGGGGCTGGGTTGAGTACCACAGAAAGTGAGTTAAACAAATCTAATCCATTAAAGCAGGAAGGAAGCAGTTCTGGTTTTAGACAAGAGCGTCACTGCCGTGGAAAAGGAGTCCAGAGCTGCTTACATTATTAACAAGTTCTGCATTTGCTTTACATGGAAACATAGGTCCAGGGAAGCTCTCATAAATCAGGAGAAAAGAAATTACCATGAATTTTGGCAATCCCTGAACTCATGGATTGATATACTGTGCTATTGGTTTTTATAAGCTGTGCTTCGAAGTGTTTTGAGTTTCTATTTGTACACATTACTTAATTTTAGACTCCACCAGAATGCAAAGCTCAGCTTTGGAGGCACATTTTTATTAATTTGAAAAACATCTGCAAGTTCTGACATACACCCTGTCTGGTCTTATTCAAGATTTAAGACAACACCAAGGAAAAGCATTTTCACAATCCTGTTTTCTTTGAGAGAGAAAAAGAAGTCTAAATCATATTGATTTCCTGAAGCAACGCCAGGTTGGCTTTGCCAGGGGCTCATCTAAAGAGTACTTACTGTTACATACTTTTTTAGAGATGATGGAGAAAGTTAGACATAATAAGGCCACAAATGTAAAAAACGCAGAGAAGTAAAAGGCTGTACTTCCCATGAGCAAAAAAGAAATTATTTTTCTATCCAAACCTCCAAATAGCATGTAACTTTGTCCCCTTATATTAGTGAAAACACTCGAGATACCGCACACCTTCCCTTTAAAAGCATAAACCGTTTACAGTGAGATTTTGCAAGGGGGTGATTATAAGTAGTTTCGGTAATAAATGCTCATTTAGACAGTACTGTTCTCCGCGCAGAATCAGTTTGAATTTTCTTTTTTACGGTAAGTAACAGGAACATCAAACTCAAAATGGCTTACATACTAACAGGAAATAATAATTTTTCTCATGTAAGAAGTAGCCTGAAGATAAGACCATTTCTGGTTTAGATAATTTATTGGCTTAACGAGGTCGTCAGGAATCAATGCTTCTGAATCATTTCATGCTTCTGTCTTGCCATCCTCAAAGTGTTGGCTGCTCTTAAACTAGCTGCACTTTGTTCTCAGATGGCTGCTGCAATTCCAGACATCCAGAGGCAAACACGGGGACTGCTTTCTCGTGGCCCATTTTTAAGGGGGAAGAAAGGCGCCCTTACAGGGCCCTAAGCAGACTTCCTTTTACAGTTTGTTGTCTATCGCAAGTCTGTTCCAAACCAACTACTGGCAAGATGAGTGGAATTACCATCATTAGCATAGACTAAGCAAGACAAGTCTTTCATCTCTTGAATCACCTAATATCTGAAAAAACACTAGGCTTTTCTTACTAATGAAGAAGGGGAGAATGGCGTGTTCAGTAGGCAGCAGCAATGTCTGGCACAGTAAATGATTAAATATGTCTAAAGCATGCTTATACTGTGAAGACCAAAAATGTTTTAAATAAAACAAATTTCCATGTACTTTTCCTACTCTTCCTGACTTTTGTTAGTAATGCTTCTTTCTTCCATTTCATTTTTCTAGAACTGCTAACAAGTGGAGGAATTGATCTATTTTTAATTTCATTTTGTCTGACACTTGGCCTCCCTTTAAACCAGGGGTGGGCAAACTTTTTGACTTGAGGGCCACAATGGGTTCTTAAACTGGACCGGAGGGCCGGAACAAAAGCATGGATGGAGTGTTTGTGTGAACTAATATAAATTCAAAGTAAACATCATTACATAAAAGGGTACGGTCTTTTTTCTTTTTAGTTTTATTCATTTCAAAGGGGCCGGATCCGGCCCGTGGGCCGTAGTTTGCCCACGGCTGCTTTAAACAGTAGTGTTTATGACCAAGTACTAGTGTAATTCAAATGATGGTAAAGAGGGTGGAGTGATCTAGGTAGCACAAAAATAATGCAATATATGTTCTATGTATTTTCTTTTTTTATCAGCAGAATACATTCCTAAAATTTGAAATTTTATTTCTTTAAAGTTGATGAAGACTTTATGTATGGAAGTAAAAATTTGTATTTCATATCTGACCTTAAAAATTCTTTTGTGTAAGGCAGATGGATTTATCCAATGGAGACCACAGAAAAAGAGATTTTTGAAAACTGAGTGATTACACTAAATTATATCTAAACTTTCAAATAATATGAGACAACTAATTGGTTATAGATTCTGTGCGTTTTTGAAACCGTTATACATAGTTTTAGATGAGTTATGAGGCTGGAGTGGTTTGCCTAGAAGCTGGATGAGATCTCTTTGGATGTTCTAGAGTTCATCATAACATTTCAGTTTAGTGAAAACAGCGCATCACTCTATTTATTGCAGTCTTACATTCTTTAGAAAAGTTTTGTCACAGTGTCCATGAAGATCTTGTACATTTTCATTAACTATTATTATTTTAAATTTTTGTTGCTCTTGTCAGAAGGATTTTAAGTGGTAGTTTGTGATGTACTGTGTGTTAAAAATTGATGATAAGTTCTATCGAGGGACCTTGGTAATAAACACTTTAGTTGTAGTAGTTTCTAATACTTGTGTTAGGTTTCCTCAGAAGACCATATTGTCTATAAATGACAGTTTTGCTCTATGATTGCCATCTTTATATTTTTTTTTCTTTTCCAAGTGCAATGGCTAAGGCATAGAACCAGTAACACATAGTGGTCACAGTTGTGTTGTTCCTGATTTCAATGGAAATGTTTCAACAATTTCACCATTAAATATCACACTTGCTATAAATTAGGGGTATTTTTCTTTTAAAAAGTTAAAAGAGTTCCCTTTTAGTTCTAGATTGCTAAGAGTTTTTACTATTGTGTTTTAAATTTTATCAAATGCTTTTTAAATTTTGTGTGTCTTGAAGTGATCATATGGCTTAATTTCTCATTAAGTTTTATGTGCATTAAATGTATGGTTATTTGAAGCTAATAAGATGATAATTCAAAATCATTTGTTATTGGCCACAGCATGCAGTGTATAATTTTTATAGTTTATTAGCTCCCTACTTTTACTAATACTGTTAACATAGTTTACTTACATATAATTCATTAAAAATTATTTGAGGTCAGTCACAGAATATATCAGTCACAAGAATATGCCCAGATGGTGTGGCTCAGTGGTTGAGCATTGACTTAGGAACCAGGAGGTCATGGTTCAATTCCCAGTTAGGGCACATTCCACACCAGCTTGATCCCCAGTGGGGAGCATGCAGGAGGCAGCTGATCGATGATTCTCTCTCATCATTGATATTTCTATCTCTCCCTCTCTCTTCTTCTCTCTCTAAAAAATCAATAAAAATGTATTTTTTTAAAAAAGAAGAAGAGATGAAGGCAACCAGTGTTGGGTGGTATTACCTTCACAGATAACTTTGGGTAGATGTTCTCTCTTTTGTTTTAGGAAGCGAAATCAGATCTAGTTCCAACTCCTTAACATTTTAGACTAAGGCAGAGACCTCTTCTTTATATTTTTATCCCCTTCATTCACACCCTACTTGCTTTTAAACTGGGATTGTAGGTTAAAAGGAATAAATTAAATTAGTGTCAGCTGTGTCAAATTACAGCTACAAAATGTGTTGCTGGTATAAGCACATTTGGTTTATTTTTCAGTACTCAGCACACGAGCAGTGACTCCAAATCTTGCTTTTTATTAACAAAATGAGAAGTTTTCTTGGACCCAATCCTTAAAAACAAACAAGCAAAGAGGACAGTCATATTCTGAAAAGGGAAGTCCTAGTATCCCATTTCATCTCACAAAGATAAGAGAAGAGGAAACCCTTTCCCTGATTGGTCCTTCTGAGGTCTGCCTCAGGTCCGAATGAAGAAGCTGTCCTTTGCCCTGGTTCCCAAAGTCACCTGTGTCTCACTTTTTAAAGAGTCATCTGTAAAAGTAAAGGATCGGGAAAAATCAACTACATACTGAGTGTTCATAAAAACAGGCTTGAGGGGAATAATCAACAAAGAGCTGCCTGGATGCACAGAAAAGGTGTGTCCTGGAAAGCAGTGTTTCTTAAACTCATCTGATGATAAGCGTCATTTCCTTTGCTTATTAAAACTGGATTATTTAAGGCCCGTGCTTTCTCTACTGAGGTAGAATTTCCAGGAGAGGGGCCAGGGACCTGCTGCTTAAGCAGTGCTTCACGTTGTTTGTATAAGAAGGTAACTTTGGAAAACACTGTCCTAAAACGTTTATAGTAATCTCAGCAGTGAAGGGTAGTTGATTTTCTTTTTCATTCTCAGACCATTTCTTTCCTAAGTTAACCATTTATGTATTTATTTTTGTAATTATGCCAAACATGTTCATTTAAAGAGAAAAGTTGGACGTGAATATAATCTAAATATCCACGTCCATTTTCTGCTCATCGCTTGGGCTGTTCGTGTCCTCTGGTGAATACACGTTACCCACTTGAGTAGATCCCCCATCAGATCAGTCCACTCAAATTTAAGGATTTGTCACCAACACATGCATTTAAATTAAGTCCCAATTAAATACGTTATTCTGCTTACTAAACCTTCTTGAACACATGGTATATATATAACTAATAAATAGCACTTAGAGTAATTAGCAGTAATTTTTGCACAAACTAAGTACCTTTGACTTTTTTCACATCCATCTTTGTAGGCTTAATAGAGATTGGCAAGTTGAAAAGTACAGTGACAGCACCATCAGTACTTTGCCTTAAAAAGCTGTAAGAATATTTGAAATTAATCTATACATAATATTTCATTAATCCCAACTGATTTGTGCTTTATTATCATCACAGTGTATTCAGTAAATTTTACTTATTAGACATTACAACTCCTGCTTTTTATGCTGAAAAAGCTGGGTGACATTTAAAAAAAAAAGGTAGGTTGGTGTTTACAATCAGTGCTATTACTATCTATTCACAGGCAAGGCTTTCCCAACAATGACTTTATTAAGCCAAATGAGATGTGTAATTGAAGGTGCTTGGGGACAGAAAGCTGCCTTAATTAAGCCAGTCTGTCCTTTGTGATTTTGATTGCTTTATTCTGTATTTCTCTGACAGCTTTAATAACCTCTCAAAAGAGGTATGAATAAAATATCAGTTTCTGGAGTGAGATGGGTACTCTTGTCCTCTTTTACTTTGAGCCCTTAGTACAGTCCTCCACCAACAGTGATAGAATCACATGTATCTTTTTGTGATGCATGTAGCTCCTCAAAAATTTTAGTCACTTTGGCTTTACTAGAAGTAGGAGAAGGAAGGGAGGGAGGAAGGGAGGGAAGGAAGATAGATTGATGATTGATTGATAGATAGATAGATAGATCAATCCCGGTTGCAGTGCCGATAAATTTGCTCCAATAGAGAAAGAAAAATTTACAGCATAATTTAATATACAATAGGGCTTTTCTCAGAGCCAGTGAGTCTAGTTTAATCATTTTGTGCTGCCAAATACAGATCATAGACTGTAGAACATAGTTTAGGTTCTTATAACTAAGGTTTTCCAACAAGGCACACAGATCATTCTTAATGAAAGATTGTGTGGCCTCAGATATTCATTTACTCAACAAATATTCATTGAGCAATGGCTATGTCAGGCAATATACAGTATTAATTTTCTTCGTTTTTAACGTGAAAGACAGCTCTAACCTAATTTTTTTTAAATGTCAAGAACACTGTTACTTATCCAAGTGTAAATTGTACAGAGAAGTAAAGATGATGAGTTCATATTCAACAGACCTAATCAGTCTTTTCTTAAGTAAGCACTCTTTTCCTGATATGCGCCTGTTTGACAAATACAGCACATATGCTCATTTACTGTGGCTACCTGACAAACCAAGAAAACTGGTTTGATCAATTTTTTAAATATTCCACTAGTTCTTTGTGAATTGCTTTGCTAAAGGAAGATAAGAGCTGTGGGCCCTTGGAGAAAGAAAACAAAGATACCGGAGGGGAGCCTGAGGCAGGTGTCGGCTTTCTTTCTCTAAGGCAGCGGTTCTCAACCTGTGGGTCACGACCCCTTTGGGGGTCGAATGACCCTTTCACAGGGGTCGCCTAAGACCATCGGAAAACACATATGTAATTACATATTGTTTACAGTAGCAAAATTACAGTTATGAAGTAGCAACGAAAATAATTTTATGGTTGGGGGTCACCACAACATGAGGAACTGTATTAAAGGGTCGCGGCATTAGGAAGATTGAGAACCACTGCTCTAAGGGCACTTCTTCTGCCTCCTTAACTTCTTTCCTGAGTTCATGCAGGCCCAGCTGGCTCACTTCTTTTGCCTCTGTGACTTTCTAAAGGGCCAAGGCAGCCGCGGCTAGGTTCACTCCTGTTGCTATGACCTTACCTCTTCTATCTTAAGCCTGCCCTTTCGCTTCACTGTCCCCAGCTTTTAACAAACATACTCTACAAATCACCTGGACTCCTATTGTGAAATATTCCCTGCACAGAAGTCAAGAATTGGGCCATCAACATAACTATTTTACTAAAGCAACACCAAGGTGATATATTAACATGTTTAAGCAAATTAAAATGTCCTATCCTTGACTCAGCTGTTTAAGTACTCATAGTTGGTGGTAAAAGAGAGGGCATTATCAACCAACTTCAAGATCTGCCAATTATCGTTAGAGAAATCAGGAGTTCTTTGTAAAGAACCAGATAAAAACTAAACGTGGTAAATTAGTGCAGCCTTTCTGAAGGGCAGTATGGCGCTACATATTAAAGAACTTAAAACGGCATACATTCTTTGATTAATAATTCTGCTTCTAGGGCTTTATCTGAGGAAGTAATAATGGGTGCACAAGATTATTCTACTAGAATTTTCATAGAAGTGAAAAATTTGAAACAACCTACATATCCAACAATTTGAGATTGGTTAATAAGTAAAAAGTCCATCTATCTGAGTGAATGTCATGCCATTAAAATGAGATGGAAAGGAAGTATATCTAATTTTTCTGCATCTGTGATATTCACATGTGCTATATATTCTTATCAGTATCCCTTAATGGGGCAAAAGAGAGGAGATATAAAGATGTGTTTATGTCCTTTGGAGAATGAAAAGGCTGTACAGCCATCACATAGCAAAGAAGACAGTCCAAGAACCAGGTGGTAAGGAAGAGTCAAGAACAGGGAGGGTTGAGTGAGTCAGCATTAAGATCGGTTTCCTGGAGTTCTAGCGAAGTGGTATCATTGGTGATGATGTCATTGGCTACACAGTATGGAGGCCAGGTGGGAATTAACCTATTTTTGGTCTGGCAGTTAGGTGTGGAGTCTGAGGACACGTGAAAGTTTGGAACAGCTCCCTGGTGGAGGAGAAGAGGCTAGGGAGGAGATGACTGAGCATCATGGTGGGCTGGTGATGGAATCCGTGGATTTCTAATAAGGCAGTTCACATTGTTATGTGAGGATTTTTTTTATGAACACTTAATTGTTAACATACCCATTAAGCCACTGAAGAAGCCACTCTGGCTGATTTGTCTAATCTTCTAACTAGAAGGACATTTGTGTGCCAGAGCGAACATCCTTGGGTCTGCGCTTCACATCCTAATTGAAATTATTCCTGACTGATGTCGAGGATACAGAGGACAGTCATGGATCCTGCACATGACCTGCTAGTGAGGCAGTGTGGGTGTCCCCTTGCACAGGCTCAGGGTGAGTCATCTCCTCGGAAGGAGAGGAAGTCAGAGTGTCTTGTCTGCTCAGAACACCTGCCACCGTCACTGGACAGATTTGGGTTTGAGGCTGACAAGTGTTCCGCAGTCCGTGGCTTCTCTGTCAGGATTCTCACTGGCAATGACAGAAATGAGCTCAAATTTAAGCAGGCAGGGAGTTTATCAGTGCATGTTAGAGAGCTCACGGGCTCTGAAGGGTGGGGCAGACAAGCCTGGAGACTGGGCAGCCAGAAACAGTGCCCCAGATCCCACTGCAGAGCGAGGATGGGAGAGAGAGCGTGGCCAGGGCCAGGGTGATGACTGGCACCACTGCTGTCTCTAGAACTGGCATCTGCTCTCCCGACCTACCGCCCCACAGTGGTTTCTGCGTGGCCCGACTTCTTTGCATTGCTAGCTTCTGAGGTGGTCTGATCAGCAAGGCCTCGCTCGTGTGTCAGTAACTGAGCTTCTTGGTAGACAAGGACCGGAGCGTCTGGGTTTTCATCCGCTGTCGTGGATGTGGGCTCCGGCAGGAGCTGAAATGTCAGGTGGCCACAGAGAATGACAGCTGTCTGTTGCAGTGGCATGAAACGCACGCATAAATGTTTTAGTCCCTCCGCATTGGGAGACTGGCCACTGGACAGTTTGTCTGTAGTTCCTCTGTGGCAGACTACTTTAAATTCTTTGACTCTCTTAGGATGCTCTCAGAAAATGCTTGTAGAATGAACCAATAAGTGTCATTGAGTATGTTCTTTCAACAAATACGTTTGGGCATATACTCTGTGCCAACTATGCCGAACATTCTCCGCGGGATCAAAGAATGCGTTTACGCAATAGCAAAGACAGAAACAGGAGCGGGGAGTGGCTCCCATGCAAGAATCAAACTAAGAGAATTAGGATCCAGAGTGAAGAGACACTGCCTCAGGACGAAGCAGGACGAGTCTGAATCCGCTTCTCAAGTTGAGGCTGGGGATGTGGCGGATCTGGGGTAGAGGGGCTGAAAAACCTGGCAGGGAGAATTGCAGAGATGGCGGGGTGGGAGGGAGGCAGAGGAGACAGTCGCTTGCTGGAAAAGCAGCACTCCAAGCTCTCATTCATCTGACAGGGCATTTCTGGGCAAGTTGTTTATTTATGTTTAAGGGAGCTGCAGTACCGACTGGTTTTTCTCTGAGTGACTATTGTATGTTCAAATTGTAACAAGCAATTAAATCCGTTACGTTTGCAAAGCTCTGGGACAGTGTCTGGCATGGTGTAGGTACTAGATAGCCATTTATTAAATACATAAAAGTAAGGCAATGTTCTGTTTCTGATAATTGCATAAAATGTTAGGGGTTCCCCCTTGGACTCACATTTAGCCAAATGCCAGGTGTGTTCTTTTCACCTTTGACCGGCAGTCTTTTTCCTACAGCATCGGCATTACATTCATTCAGTGCTGCACGTTCGAGGCACTGTCCGGGTGTGCGTGCACACAGCAGCTCCGCAAACCATGAATGTGCTCCCTAGGCACAGCGGCCTGACCGCCAGCCCCTCGGGGATACCTCAGCTTGGCTCAGCGATTCTTCTCTATCTTAGCAGCTAACGTGTTTTTTTAAAAAAATTTAATGTAGATATTTCAGTTTCCTCCAGTGGGAGACTTGGTCCAGTTTACCTCCTGTGATTACTAGAGATGGAAATCCTGGTTTAGGTGGTTTAAATCATAGGATCCTCACGAGAACCTCAGAAGGACTGGTAAGGTGTTCTCCATTCTACAGATGAGAACAATGAGGCAAAGGGAGTTTGTTTCCTGCTGAGAGTCAGAGAGCTGAATTGGAACACAGTCTGTTTCCAGAGCTTGTGTGCTTCACCCCTGTGTCCACTCATTTTTCTCCTTTTCATAACGCAGTATAATGCCTCCTCATCAAAGGTGTTCTCCTGAAAGGTCTCTACCTTTACACACTTCCCTTACAACTCAGGACACAGCTTGGTAAAACCCTAGCCAGATATGGAATTCAGTGTCAGTAAACACAGTGCTATATTCTGTCTTTGCAAATGGCCACATTATATGGACGAATATTACCAATTAATTAGTTCCCTATTTTTGTAGACTTCGATATTTTTATAGCTTCAAAAACGTTTCAGTCTTGCAGAAAGAAAAATTCCTTTGTTTTGCCAAAGTTTTCTGTGTTTTATTGAATTTGGTCAAGGCATGCAGAGATGAAATACATATGTCTAAAATGGAGCCATTTGAATGTTCGGTATGGAAATAAAATTTTTAAAATATTAGAATATCAGATCTGGGCTATAACTGGTAAATGACATCAGCGAATAGTACTAAAAAAGAAAAAACAAACTTTATTTTTGTGCAAAACCTCTGATAAGCCAAAAAAAAGTCCTTGGAACTGTGCCCAAGTTAGAGATTTTTATGTACATTTAATGGCTGAAAATCCCTGGGGACAGCCAAGGGCTTTCCAGAATGCTGAGAGAATAACCCAAGTGCACTCCACGGCAGACGATCTGGGGAACCCAGCCCCCACAGGCCACCACAGCCGGAGCAGCTCCTTGGCTTCTGTGCCATTTTAAGCAAATGTCTCTGCATCAGGCTCAAACTGGTTTGTTGTTCATATTTTCTTTAAATAAAAAAACAACAAAAAAAAAACCCAGCACCTTTCTTTCTGGCCTTGGTAAAACTAAAGGCCTAACTTATTTTCTGATTTCTTTTGACAGAGAAAAAGACGAGCATATGAATCTAACCTCATCCATGATGGCCTGCAGCTAGAAGCAACCAGATCGGTAAGTGGCAGCCCCTTTCCAACCCGTGGCTGACCCTGGCTCTTGGGAACCTGCATGTCACTTGGAATGCTGGGATGGCGTTTGAAACAGCCCCAGCCACGCCTTACTTGTAGGCTGGGAGGGAAGTCTGTCATAATCTGCAGTATAAAATGTATGGTTCTGATCGAAGCCAGCGATAAATGAGTGGAACAATGAATACAGGTATAAGTGATTGTTTTCTTGTTTTAAGAATCTTTTTAAAGATTTTTTTTTATTATACAAGTAATAGTATTTAAAAAAATATATATAGGAATAGTGAAAAAAAATCATTTGTATCGTAATTATTCATAAATAACCTTGTAGTTCTTCTAAACTTTTTGCTCAAATATATACATTTTTCTCTTCCAAAAAGAAAAATTATTATATCACAGGGATTTAATTCACTTTTTTTCCCTTTAATATATAGTAAATGCATTTCTATATCAATAAACATCCTTTATAATGACCACATAACATGATATTGAACAAATATATAATAAATTAAACAGTCCTAGGTTTAAGAAATTTAAAAATTGTTATTACAATAACATTGCAATGAATATTCTGGTGTTTTTATTTTTATTCACTAACTTGGATGGAGTGATGGGCAAATTAACTTTTCTTCATTTAAAATATTAGGAATTTTATGAAAGAACTATGATAAGAATTTTAATTACTTTCTCAGTAATTCGAACCAAGAAATTACCTTTAAGGCAAAAAGTTTACAGTGGTTTGCAAATCCACTTTGTAGTGTATCTTCACTTACACTAATGTCTGTGTGTGTATGTTCATGTACACATGTGTCCTATCTATCAGCAACATAAGAAAAATCGATGTGTTTGGTTTTCTAGATTGTGTTTTTATTCTTCCAATATAGGTTTTGGATGACAAGCTGGTGTTTGTAAAGGTCCATGCCCCGTGGGAGGTTTTATGTACATATGCGGAGCTAATGCACATCAAATTGCCCCTGAAGCCCAACGATCTGAAAACCCGCTCTTCAGCCTTCGACAATTTCAACTGGCTTGGCAAAGTCCTCCAAGTGGATGAGAGTATCATCAAGCCAGAGCAAGAATTTTTCACTGCCCCCTTTGAGAGGAGCCGGATGAATGATTTTTATATTCGTGACAAAGATACCTTCTTTAACCCAGCCACCAGAAGCCGCATTGTACGTCTAAGCCAGATTTACTTGCTGTCTTCGGGTGATTTGCATCCTGCTGTTGAATAATTAGTGGTTTGGTTGGTTGGCTTAGTTTTGTGTTTAGAAACTGCTACACACTAAAGAGAAGAGAACTCTGCCTACAGATTCCCATGATGACAGTAAACAATGATTGGTTAGTTACACTATATAAACCACACACTCTGCTTTGAATCTTTTTTAGGTTTACTTCATCCTCTCTCGAATCAAGTATCAAGTAAGCGAGAACGTTAAAAAGTTTGGAATTAACAAACTTGTGAGCTCTGGGATCTACAAGGCAGCTTTCCCTCTCCATGATGTAAGTCAAATAGCAAAAATGAAATAAAATACCTAATGCATACTTCAGTGTTAGTAGGGAAGGGCTAATCTTCTTGACCTTACTTAAGTTTCTTTCTCAGTAAAATGAAGATAACATATGGAAAGATGACAAGCATATCCAGGGCAGGAACCGGGTTGTATTGTTCACTGCTAAGTCCTAGGTATAGAGAGGGCCCTCAGGTCAAATGAGTGAGTGGAGGATGAGTGAAGGAAGGAAGGAATGAACAAACAAGCAAGCAGTAGCTCTCCCATAGTTACTGTGATAAGCATTATAGGTTAGTAGTTGAGAGCATGAGTTCTGGGGCCAAAATGCCTGCTCCACCATTTTCTAGCTGGATCACCTTGTGCAAGTCATTTAGTCTCTCCTTTCCTCAATTTCTTCATCAATAAAATGGGACTAATAATAGTATCTACCCCAGAGTTGTTTGTGAGGATTAGTCCATGTCAAATGTTAGAACAGTTCCTGGCATGTAATAAGTACTATATGTGTATTAGCTATTTTCATAATTACTGACAGATGTTATCAACCAGAAAAGTATTAGTTCTTTGTAAGCAAAAACACATGTTAGAACTTTTCATTTATCATTTTCTGTAACATGGGTTTTTTTCTCCTCTGAAATCCCATTCCACGCTGTGCCCTGGAATACCACGGGCTTTTAGAAAGGCCTCTGTCAGGGTTCTTGTCATAATGGCATACGGCAAAGTGTTGACATTTTTTAAGGACTACGTTCTGAGATGATAGCAGCTCCTCAAATCCAATAGCACATCTCTAGCTGATAGCATCTCACACAAAATGAAATTTTTTAAATGTGACTGCTCAGACGCTTAGCGATTTCATAAATGCAAGGATATTATATCTAAGCTCCTCAAATAACTTATGCTACTGAAATAAATGAAATACTATATTATATAGTACTATTACTTGGTTTCATTCACCATCAAGTTATCTGGATCTCTATGACCAAAGAAAGCAAACACTGAGATTGATCATTGCTACTGTGTAGTACATGGCATTTGTGGATGAGGACAGCATTGAAATGCACCTTATAAGGTAATGAGACTAGGACCCATGCATACATGGAGAACAGAGAGGAGGGCAGAGAAGCAGATGCTGAGCTTCCTGGCTAAGGGACCCAACACAGCAGTCCAACCATGCGTTTTATATTTGTGCCCCAGCAAGATTAGCAATTATAGCTTGACATCCACTTGGGGGACACTTGCAGAGAGCTCTCATGAATATAACCTGAGATGCCAACGGTCTCTAGTATTCATTTAGCAACTGACCATGCCCAGGTTTTTTTCCTTTGAAGCTTCTTGACATTGCAAAGGGGCCTTATCCAGGCTCAGGAATGATCTTAGATGGTATTTGGAAGAGAGGTGGGTGGAGGTCAGGGTGATAATCTAGTTACAGGAGGAAGGAAAGCCAGTCAGGTGGAAAGAAGAGTGACTGAATTTGAGCAGGGGCAGGAAGTTCTGTTTCTTAAATAAGCTAAGTGTATATAAGCTTCTTTGTACACTTAGCTTCTTTGTTATTTGCATTCTACATGTCACTGAGTAACTCTTGAATTGGGAAAAAAGAAGTCTGGGTTTTAGTAAAGATCCTGCCACTAACCAGCCAAGGGCCTGGGTGTCTGAGGCGTGGGCTGGGCTCCCAGGTATCCCCCCAGTGTGCCAGCTTTGGCACTTGAGTGCCCCAGTTTTCACTTGTTTATGACTCACCCACTTGTAGGACTTTAGCATCCCCGAAGTTCCCACCAAGTGCCTGATGTGTCCCCCAGGATGGTAATAACCAAGCATTTCTTGCTACCCACATTGGCAAATGGCTCTCAGGGGGTTAGTAATACCCATGGTTGAGAATCACTCAAAATTGCATGGTATTTTCATCCACTTTGGCAAATAAGGGCCCCTTATTCACAAATGACAGAAGTATTGGCACCACATTTAATAAGTACATCTGTGAACCCATGGTGATTGCGGTGCTCACTTGTTTGGTTTTGTTTCCCAGTGCAACTTCAGCTATCCGTCCGAGGACTTCACCTGCCCCAATGAACGATACCTTCTGTACAGGGAATGGGCTCATCCTCGAAGCATATACAAAAAACAGCCCTTGGATCTCATCAGGTAAGGCAGTGATTTTCAACCAGTGTGCCGCAACACTTTTTAACATGCATTGCCTGACTGTTTAGCGGGCGGCACTGACCTCTTTTACATTAGATTGTCAAATTAAAAAATAATAATAGCCAACAGAACAATAGCCATCCATTGTGAATGCCCTGTCTTGAACTATAAATATATAGGTCATATAATAAATTTGCTTCTTATTGGTCACATTGCATAATAAGGTTGTGTCTGGTTAGCTAATTCTTGGAACCAGAAATCCTTCTATACAAGTACAGACTCTGATTTTTTTTACAAGGTAGATAATCACTATTATCGGAGAAATGTGTGAATTCTCTCTCTGTTGCTAGTGGGAGTGGTGTTCTTGGGGTACCGCTGGAATAAGCATTTCTGGAGCCCCCACGGGAGGGTGAGATGTGGTATTACATCCTTGGGTTTTAAAGTCCCATTTCCCTTAATCAAGTCCTGGAAAATGTGCAGCTGGGGATTCAGTAGAGCTAAAAGCAAAGCCAGTGTCCAGAGTTGCCATTCCAGCAACAAGCTGGGTCTGGTTTAGCATCAGGCTAGTTGCATTCCATTAGTCCATTGTGTGTGGGGTCCACATGGCCCATGGCAAACGCAGGGGCTTTCTCTCCCAGGCCCTGTCCTGAGCCTGCTGTTTGCCTGCCATGCCTGTGTGTGTGAGACAGTAAAGTCCCACAGGCCAGGAGTTAAGAGCACAAGAGAGCAAACTTCTTTGTTTAGAGTCTTTCTCCACCAAAGGCCATTTGGATATTTATAACTTCATTCTCGAGCCATACAGAATTATCAGCTTAAAAATTAGCCTGCTATATTTGGTCAGACATTTAATTAACTCACCCTTAATGCCTTGGCAGGCCCAGCCCAAATGATTTTGAGGGCCCTGTTTGGACGGCAGGTCGGACGTTCCCTGCCGGGAGCCGGTCCATCCTTGCTGTTTCAAGGGACCTGGCATATATGGCATACGGTTCTAAATATGTTTGCTCACCTTCTTGGCGCTGTGTTTTAACCAAAGTCACCTCTCCGAGAAAGGTTGAATCCCCAGGTAGGGATTTTCCCCTGAAGTTAGGGAGGGAATAAAACCCCTCAACTAAGTGCCAGGCGGGTAATTAATCCCTTTAACTATGAACAATCATGCTTAAACTACATAATCTTTTCTCCCTGGAATGGAGATAAGAAACGCCCTAACCTTTGTAATAGAGATTGATAGGATTGAATCAACTGGTATAAATACAGTTGTAACAAGACAGAAACACTCAGAACTTAGAACAGAATCGAGAAGACAGAACCTACACGGAGCCTAGAGACAGAAGAACTTTGCTGGAGAAAGCATGCCGGAGGATCCTGGAGAGGGACTGGCCTCGGAGCCTAGAGACAGAGCCTAGCGGGAGAACATGGCAAGGGATCCTGGACTGAACCTGACTACAGAGATTGGCAGGAGAACCTGACTGGAACCTGGACACTGAACCTGACTGGAGAGCCTGGACAGAACCTGGCTGGAGAACCTAGCGAGGGAACATGGCTACAGAACCTCGCTGGAGATCCGAAGCAGAACTTCTCTGGAGATCCAGACCAGAACTTGGCTGGAGATCCGGGCTAGAGATCCTGGCTAGGCTGCTGATCAACTGAACGCTGTCTCCGTGCCCTTCCTTCTTCGCCGACTCCGTCCACACCTTTGGGGACCCCTGGACCTGCTGGGGTTGGACCCCGGCAGTTCCCCACCCTGGTTACGGAGATTAACTATCTTAAATCTTCACGGGCTTGCAGTGGCCAAGCCTACTCTGGCCAATGACCTGTTCCCAGGTGTAACTGACAGATAAGTACCTTCCCTATGTCACCCAGACTTTACTGGACATGCATCTAAGCTGCAGCTTCCTGCCAAAGCTGCACAAGTGGCACGCCTTTGCTCCTTTCCTGTTATTCATAGCTAGGTTAAGTTACAATGGTATCAGTTACTATTATTATTTTCTTTTTGATCACTGAGCTAACATGCTGTGGACTCAGGGTTGCCCTTATGGCATCAACGTGTGACAATACTCAGAGTACCACCACCCAGGCAAGTTCACCTGGAATCCTGAGCTTTGTAGCACAGAGCCTTTATTAAGGCTTCATTACATAGGCATGCTTGGTTGAGTCATCACCCACATGACTCAGTCTCCAGCCCCTTTCTCTCCCCAGAGGTTGGACCAATCACGTGGCTCAAAGCCCCAACCCTCTAATCACATAGTTGGTGTTTCTGGGATGGCCCGCCCTCTTCCTGAGTCAGATCATTAGCACACACTCTTTAGGGGTTCACCATGAATAGTAAAGACACTCCTTTTTCCAGAAGCTTATGTCGCTTGGAAAGCCTGCTGGAAAGAGATAGATAAAACCAACCAAACAAATAAAAATAAGCAAACAAAAAATAAACAAAGTATGTGGTTGAAATGAAGAAAACAGTGATGCGATAAGGAGTGGGGTAGGGAGAAGTGGGCAAGAAAGTTATCTCTAAGTAAGTGGCATGTGAGCTGATACCAGATGGTAAAAAGGAGCCAGGACTTGAAGAATTAGAAGTCTTTCCAGGAATAGGGGCAACTTGTACGGTGGCCCTGAGGCACAAACACATTTGTCCAGTTTGAGGACATACCAAAGACCAGTGTTAATGAGAAAGAGAATGATCAGACACCAGTTCAGCAGGGCAGCAGGGGCACGGAAAGGAGTTTAGACCAAGTGCTGTTGTGATATTTTAAGCATTCAAGTCATTTTATCTTGTTCACATTTTGCAAAAAGAGTGAGGGGACTACAAGAGGCACAGGAAGCAGGGAGACCAGAGAGCAGGCTGATGGAGTGGACCAGGTGAGAGATCGTGGGAACAAATTTGGAACGTATTTTAGGAGCAGAGTTAACAGGGCTTGGTTATAGATTGGATATTGAGGGTGAGGAGTCATGGTGTCCCCAAGGTGGCCTGGAGCCAACTACCTGTTCTTTCTACACTATCTCAAAGCTCCATGCACTTGCCCACCTATTGGGGGGAAACCTCTTAGCCTTACATGTAAGAGTTTTAAATCGGGCATTTTCTAGGATGGATGGTTGATAGGAATATATTATAGAAAACCCGACAGTCAAGAGTCCAAAACATCTCAAAGCCATCCCCAGGCTTTCTCTCCCAGGCCCTGTCCTGAGCCTGCTGTTTGCCTGCCACGCGCGCGTGTCTGTGCCAGACAGCAAAGCCCCAGTCACTTGAAAATGGATAATCTGTTCTCCTGATTGCACAATGGTCTCACCCCTTCCTTTTCCCCATGGGTGTGACCTACACCTGCCCTATAACTAGCCAGCTGCTCTCACAGTTGCCCTGTGAGCCCCGGTCCAGCCCATGGAGGTTCCTGTCTGAAATCTCCCAGATATCCAGGTTCTCTGAGCTAAGTCCCCACTAGGTAAACTCAGGGAGCTCGTGCCAGCTCCATGCTGAGCCAGAAATATCCTAGAGGCCTCAGAGTTAAGTAAATCTTCAGCTTCTACCCACCAATACTGAGACAAGTGAATCAGTTCAGAGAAGTACCAACAGCAGCCACCATCACCTACATAGTCATTTCGTTATTTTCTCCTTATCCCTAAGCCTTTCTTTCCTGCCTGATTGTATTTGTCTCCCTTTCAGGAACAATCTCCCATTGCCCAGTCTCTCTTCCCGTCTTGCCTACCTGGCTTCTTCCATTTTACCCCAGAGCACACCACTGATCAGTTTTAAAATCTTAGAAAAAAACTGAAGTGCTAGGTGGAAGGAATACAGGGTGGTGGCTTCCTCAGTCATATCCATCCTGTCCTCTCCCACTCTCACAATGTGTTTTATAAATATTTTGATCAGAGGCACATTCCACTACTATTTATAATATATACAGTACATAAATGTAATGTATTAATTGTGGTTTATATTACATTTGCTCCAAGGAAGTTCCCTGGGTAAGTGAAAGCAGGTAACTGTGAGTGGGTTGTTCATGTTCATTTGTTTCATGCAGATTAAGAATCATCTTTCGGAGAATGTGTCAAATGTGCTGCTCTTTACAGTAAAGAATGATGGTGCTATCTCTCCCTGCTCCACACTCAGCATTTTTCCTTCCTTTGCTCTGTTCTAATTTACTTTGCTTTCACAGGTTAACCAGGGATCAAGTACTTCCATGAAATGTAAAGTTCTTTTGGGTTTACAGTGGAATTTGGGGTCTGCTATGAGCCTGAGTATGTTTTAAGTGTGAATTGAGTCTGATGTTTAAGCTCAAAGCCTTCTCTTTCTAAAATCGGAAATTAATATTCGGGTAAAGCTGCAGAGTGATTTATTTGTATCTTCTAAAAATATTTTCTGTCTTTGTTCAGGAAATATTATGGAGAGAAGATCGGAATCTATTTTGCTTGGCTGGGCTATTACACGCAGATGCTCCTCCTGGCAGCAATAGTGGGTGTGGCTTGCTTTCTCTACGGATATCTGAATCAAAATAACTGCACTTGGAGGTAACCCTATTTATTCTTTGTTAGCGCGCTGAAGGTTGATGAGACATAAAATTATTTTCAGGGTCTTAGACATTTTTCGTAAAAGAGGACTCATCGCAAAAACAGTTACTGCTTTGGATGATACATCTTTTTTTGTTCGAGTCTAATAAGTGGAGTGGAAAATTTTTTCTTAGATCATGCAGCCCAGTCTCTGGCAGGAATATTATCCTCAGGAAACACTTCAATATTTTCAGACAATGCTTTGTTTGCAAAGGAAAAGAGGGATGTAGGGAGGCTCATCCTTGAACTTTTGGCCTCCAGAGGAATGCTTTGCTTAGCCCTACAGATGTGGCCAAGAGCAACTCTGATCTCTTTAAAGTCTCAGTGGCGAAACTGGAAAAATTGGTGTTTTTATGCTTTTTAGAATGATTTCTTATACATAAAAACATAAGTAAACAATTCTTTTTTTTTTTTTTTTTTTTTTACTTTTTAAAAACTAGCCCTTACAAAAGTAGGCGAAAGAATAAGAGATAAAGAATGAGTTTGTGCTGGATGTTGGAATGCAGGTACCAGCTGCACTGTCTGAAAAGAAATAGGCGAGAGCCTGAACACTGCATTGTGCCATCGCCATTCTGAATTGTGTTGTTATGCCTCTGCTTTTGGTGGTATCAACCTTCAGCAGACATGCAACACGAAACCAAGTATTTTCCTTTGACCTTCTGGCCTCTATCCAGGTGTGACAGCCAGATCGAAATATCTGGACACCAGCTATGAGCAGACCAAATTTTTCTAGCTTGGGGCATACCAGGCTGGCTCCCCAGGCAGACAGCTTACAGGGCAGCCCTGACGTGTAGGCATCATGATCCGTCCTGTTTAACAGGGTTCTGAGCGTTCTGTACCCATGGGGCTTCTTAGCCAGAAAGCTGCAGGTGGTCTTTGAAGTCCTCACTTCTCGTCACTGAAAAAGTTTAGGGCCAAGGGCTGAATGTTGGTTCTTTTTACCTACATTTGTCTTTAGCCTCTCCATTGCTTTGTATATACTTCCAGCCAAGAAAAAAAAAAAAGGCATCTCAAAAATTATACTTTCAAAGTGATAAGTTACATTTTTATAAAGTTCTTGAATGGTGGTTGTAAACTGTATTCTTACAGAGATTTAGCTGTTTTTCCTTAAATAAACACCCACTTGGTTGCTGTAAGTTTTTGTTTAATTTCCAGAGCTCTGCAGAGGTTAATTTTGACTAATTTTCCATTGTTCTCTTACTTACGTAGAAGAATAGATTTTCCAAGATTTGTTTTATTTTATTTTATTATTTTATTTTTTTATAATCCTCACCCGAGGATATTTTTCCATTGATTTTTAGGGAGAGTGGAAGAGAGAGGGAAAGACAGAGAAGCATGAATGTGAGAGAAACAAATCGATTGGTTGCCTCCTGCATGAGCCCTGGCCAGGGCCCGAACCGGGGAGGAGCCTGCAACCAAGGTACCTGTCCTTGATCAGAATTGAACCCAGGACCCTTTGGTCCACAAGCCGATGCTCTATCTACTGTGCCAAAGTGGCTAGGGCAACTTTCCAAGATCTTTACTCAGATACTCTATATGATTCTCATATCCATTTGTTTGTAACTGACTTATGTGTAAGACCAACAAGCTACCCAACTCCAGTCCTATTCACATAAAAGTCCCTCTGAATGGTTTCTAGAGGGAGCAGTCTGTATGCTGTTGTTACTTTGTTGTGTTTTTCTAATTAATTTATAGTAGTTCTTTACATACTCTGGTGAATCATCCTTTGTCATTTTTTAAAATATATTTTTTTTATTGATTTCAGAGAGAAAGGGAGAGAGAGAATCAATGATGAGAGATAGAATCATTGATTGTCTGCCTCCTGCATGCCCCACACTGGGGATGGAGACCACAGAGTATGTGCCCTGACTGGGAATCCAACGGTGACCTCTAGTTCACAGGTTGACACTCACCCACTGAGCCACACCAGCCAGGCAATCCTTTGTCATTTTTATGTGTTACAAAACTTCTACCAGTTTGTAGCTAATTCTTTTTTTCTCTCTCTTCCCTTTATTTTGGTGAAGTTCTTGCCTTTGAAAGATTTTGAATTTATCAATATTTTTCTTTCTGATTTATGCCTTTTGGTTTCTTATTTATGGAATCTGCCCTTACCCCCTAGGTCAGTGATGGCGAGCCTTTTGAGCTCGGCGTGTCAGCATTTTGAAAAACCCTAGCTTAACTCTGGTGCCGTGTCACATATAGAAATTTTTTGGTATTTGTAAAACAAAGACACATATTTTTGATACTTATTTTATATATTTAAATGCCATTTAACAAAGAAAAATCAACCAAAAAAATGAGTTCGCATGTCACCTCTGACACGCGTGTCATAGGTTCGCCATCACTGCCCTAGGTTATCTAAATATTCTCTTTTTCCTTTTTTTATAGTAAGTTAGTGCTGTTGCATTCTCATTTTCCACCTGGAATTGATTTGTATGAGATAAGATTTGGGAGTTGAATTTCATGGTTTCCCATATGGATATTTCATTGCAGCAGCCCCATTTGTGAAATGTCAGTTCTCACCTTACTATTTGATGGGCTCGCCCTCTCCTAGTCAATTTTTGTATCTGCAGATGTCTCTTCTCTCCCGAACTCTTTCTTTTGTTCTCTAGGTCAGTTTTTCTTAACCTATGCCAACAGCATCTTGTTGTTTTTTAGTGTGTCTTAAATCTTCTGAGCCCTTTGGTCTTGTAATTGAATTTATAGCTCAAATGGGGGAGAAATGACATCTTTAAATATTGATTCTTCCAAATTATGAACATCATCATGTATCCACTTATATATAGGATTCACTATATCTATTTCACTCTTTCAGGACAGTTTTATAATTTTCTCCATATAAATCTTATACATCTTGAGTTAGACTTATCCTTTGGTTCTTCATATTTTTTAAGCTATTGAAAGATGCTATTTTAAAAACTAATTTCTAATTGTTACAGGTCTGTGGGGACACAGTTCTTTTTGCGACCCTGGGTATATTTTGTGTATTAATATTGTGTCCCACAAATTTATTAAACGCATTTATTCTCATAATTTCTCTGGGGTTCTGTTAAGTTACTTATATTGACAATCATGTAATCTATTAGCAATAGCAGTTTTCTTTCCCTTCTTTACCAATTTCTCCTATTATTTTTTTTTGACTTACCATGCTGTCATGACCTCCACTGAGAAGAAGTGGTGATGGAAGGACCCATCGCCTTGTTTCAGATCCAAAGAAAATACTTTCAGCATTTTATCATTAAACATAATGTTTGTATAGGCTTTAGGTAGCAAGCCTTTATCAATTAGGTTAATGAAGTTCATTTCCATTCCTAGTTTTATAAGAATTTAGTTTTGTCTTATTTTCTTATATGAATAGATGTTGGATTTTATCATTCTACTAGAAAGGCAGTCCTATTAATTAAAATTTTAAAATTAAATTAAAATTTTTCTCTTTTCTCTAGCAAAGAAGTTTGTGATCCTAATATTGGCGGCACCATCATAATGTGTCCTCAGTGTGATAGGCTTTGTCCATTCTGGAAGCTCAATATTACTTGCGAGTCCTCACAGGTAATTTTTGTTATTCCAAACATTTCCAAGTAATGAATGAAAGATAATTTTTTCCTCTAATAATTTTAGTAAAACATGGAAATTATATTTTTTTCCTCGGAGGAATTCAAAAAGATAATTTTGAACTAACCCTTCATTCTGAAAGGTAGATACAAAACGTGTGTTTATTCCTCTTTTGCAAATAATAAGTTTATTCTTCTTTTACAAATAATAAGTTGAGATTAAAAGTCTTATTTAAAATCTCCTGGAGGATCAGGGAGGAACTGTGGGGTTGAAACTATTTGAGTATTTCAGATAATCAAAGCAGAAATCTCAGACTCGGCTTATTTCATGAATGCTTTCCATTACAGTTACTATTATAAGTATTTTTCTTAATTCAAGTGAATGAAAACTGTGTTTGGATTTTTAAAGACTTTGATGGTCATATTTCAACTATCTGAAAATATGCATGAAAAAGGTTTTGTATATAAATGACAACAGATACTCACTTTGTCTCAAAGCATTCCCACAAAACACATCTGGTTCCCTGGCTAACGGCAGATGATCCTGAGCTGTAAGACTCCTCAACTCCAGGAGGTTTAGGGCGACAGTGAGCCTGGAGGGAGCTTATTAAATGGCATGGTCCCCTTAGGGAGAAAGCAGGTCAGCTTGCTTTGGAGAGTTTTCCTGACAACTTGGACATATTACCACTGAAGCGATGCCACTTTATATTTTATACTTTGCAAAGTCTTGTACTTATCACTTATGGCACACCCAACAACCTATGAGATAGGCAGGACAGGCATTATCTCCACTTTACAGAGTAAAACACAGAGGAGCTGAGAGATTAGATAGATTGCTGGAGGTCACCCACCTGTGAACTGACAAAGCCGGAAACTGACAGTGAATCTGCATTTCTTGCCATCAGTGTGTTCCTCCCCAGCTGACAGTAGTACCAGGCACTTCACTCTCAAATTGAGCTCTGTGTTTGAAAAATCGTTCCACCACGTAATTAAGATGATTGCAGGGTATCGTCAACGCATGGATTTTTATGCTTAATTTATGAATTAGAATAGATTTCATTGCCCACCCTGCAAATCAACACACATTCTAGCCCACAAATATCTGCCATAGATGACACAAAGTAAAAGATTTGAAGCTGGTGAAAGTGAAGCTGCCTCCCAGTGAAGTTAAAGCATAAAGGTCAGGAGTTAGTGTGTAACCCCAGGCACCGGATTTAAGACAGATGCCAACAGGAATGCCAGAGGCACATTGCAACTGCAAATTCCATTTTCTTGAAGAAATTCTCTTTCACACACTCAACCCCCATTTCTTTTCTCATTTCTTCTGACCCATTTTAAACACATGACTTTCAAATATGTCCCTGTGCACATATTTTTTTCCTTGTTTTGGAAAAAAAACGAGTCATTCTACTCCAGTTTCCTGAATGGTCCCTTGAGCCTTGTCGGAGTGATTTACAAAGGGAAGGAAATATATAAAAAATGGAATGAAAAATAAGTTTAAAAAAGAGTTTTTTTATGCTTTTCCTTTTGTTGGTTAATTCAATTATTTCTTTTTAAATAATTTTTTATTGAATTATTTTAGAGAGAGAGGAGGAGGAGGGGGAGAAACAGAAACATCTCTTTGTTGCTCTACTTACTTATGCATTCATTGGTTGCTTTTTGTATGTGTCCTGACCGGGGATTGAACCCACAACCTTGGCGTATCAGGACAATGCTCTAATCAACTGAGCTACCAAGCCAGGGCCTCTATTCAATTATTTCTTTATACATTTATTTATATATTTATTTCTACTTTTCTTTTGGAAAGAGATGGAGTATTCACTAACTGACATGTATGCTAAAAGGGTTAACAGACTACAAATATAAATATGCATATAGAATCAGGATCAGGGAAATGAAACAGTTATAAAAATAATCAGGATTAATATTGTTTTTGTGATTGAGCATTGAGTACAGTCCTTAGCTTTTGGCTGGCAAGATAAAAGAGAGACATGGTAAATTATAATATTTCGTTCTAAGAAATACATTAAGCTATAAAATTTTGGTTTTATTCTTTTGCAGGAAGAAAGCATAACAGATGGTCATTTTTCTAGATTCTGATGGGTTCCTCTCTTAAAATCGGCATGCCTGTGTGCGTAGCTCTCTTCTTTCCTGCTCCATGTGACTAAAGCAGTGTGCTGACGGGGCTGCCCTTCACACAGCTGGCTTTCCCCCTCTGTGCCATCGTGCCAAGCAAGCTAAGCCAGGCTTCTAATCAGGAAAGCCCCTTGCTTACCTTCTCTCCTGCTTCCTGCTCCCATGTCACTATGGGCCACATAGAGCAGAGAGGCCAGCCATCTCATTTTCTCTTTTGGGTCCTTGACTTTTACTCATGTAGCAAAAATGGTAACTTGATCCAAGCCACCTGACTACCTGGCATAGGCGTGCAAGGTGCATCCCTTGTCTTGAATCAGGCAACTGGTGCAATCTTGGCATCGGCAGTAAACCTGCTTTTTCTTGCTGCTCCTCTTTCTTTTCTCTCGCACTGATAGATGTGCTTCCATTGGGTTTTTCAGCATAGTAGGACAAAGAGTTCACAGGATTTTCTTCTTTATAGTGTGGATGGAGCAGAGATGTCAGAGTAAGCAGGGAGGTATCAGATAGAAAGAGGCTTGCACTGATTCCTAAAAGAGAAGACTTAGCATTGGGCAGAATTGTCAATAATGGTGTGATAACTCACAGAATGGTTTTTCTTGAGACTTATAATTTTCAGTAAGAGATAAGGGATAACATTCAGAGACAACTTGGAGAAGATGGTTCTATAGGAGTCAGAGCTAAAATATTTGAAATGTGTGGTGCACGGAACCCCAGGACTAGAGGAGCAGGGGGAGAGCTTTGTTCCCAGGGCCTTCTCTCACGTGCTCATTGTCTCCCTTGCGTGGGAGTGTTTGAGAGGAATAATAGATGGCAGCAACTTGGGATTGTGCTTTCTGCTCAGGGGCTGTATGGATGATTGAAGGGCATCTGCTTTGGGAAATGGATGTCCGAGTAGAGGGTTAGGTGAATAATCTTTTATGAAAATAACATAACTAATGTTTTAACATTGATGAAAGTTGACCTACTTTACATCAATAGAAAGGGCAACCCAACAAGTTACCTAAAGCAACGATGAGTTTTCCTCAGAAGCAGCTTGGAATGTTCTTCAGTGTTTGAAAATCTTGCTTTTTTAATTTGTTTTGTTTTTAACCTAGAACTTCTTTTTCTACACTGTTGTCTTTACTTTTATTTTTATCTATCCTGAAGTTGATATTATATATGTTTGCCACTATTTCCATTAACCTTACAGATATTTTTAGGAGCTATAAAAACTCACTCGTGAAAAATGAGTAACTAACAGAACGATTTCCCAGGAATTTATAGAGGGAGATAGGCTATTTATATAGTAGCAAAAAGATGAAGCATAGCAGAACTTGTGAATAGAGCCTTCTGTGTGCAGGTGTGTCCTTTATTCATTCATGGTCATTGTACCCTTTGTAATGTCAGCAAAAGCCCCTGCACATCCTATTCTACTGGAAGCCTCTGTCAGTGGTGGTAGAAAGGCCGTCACTGGGTGTGAGGAAGCAGAGCTCTTCAGGGGGAGGGCCATCTCAGAATAGCCCAGCTTTGTACTTCTCTTATCAAGAAAAGCAGGAATTCAGGAACCTATCCTCTGACCAGGGTGGGATGATGATAAAATGCAAATCCTAATCTAAAAGTTGCATGGCGTTCATTGTATTCTTAGGACCATACTACTTCCTCAAATTCTTTTTATGACAGCTCATAGATGAGGCCATTATTCAGAAGTCCGAGAGGCTTTAAACAGAGTGGCGTCTTAGCAGCTATCCTATTTCTTGATCATGAGATGGAAAGATTCCATTGCAAAATACACTTGTAAACACAGCAAGGGCTGTTTGCTTCCAAAAAGAATGAGAAACCCCATCTATAAGGATTTAGTACAGATCATGATTGTTAAACAAGGTGTCAGCTTTAAAACGAAATTCAGACTGTATACACACACACAGCATTGGATATTTGATGAATTGTAATAAGTGGAGAACAGGATTAATGTATATGTCATTGTTGTATTTTCCAGAAATTGTGCATCTTTGACAGTTTTGGAACCCTAGTCTTTGCAGTATTTATGGGGGTCTGGGGTAAGTTTTCTTTTTTGTTTTTTCAGTTTACTTTGCCTCTTAAAAAAAAAACCCAAAAAAACCTAAGATCATCCAAATGCCCAACTTAATGGCATTATGCAGTTTTGTACAGGCTATCAAAGTAACCCACCTTTAGGACCTTGGATGGCCCAAGCTTCAGCTCCCCTACAGCTCCATTTAGAACTCTTTAAGGCCATTGTATCAGTTACTGCATAAGGGACTGCCTCAAAATGTAGTCGCTTAAAACACACTTTTATAATCCTCATCATCCTCTGGGTCAGCTAGGGGGTTCCTAGGCCGTGGGCTGGCTCAGCTGACCACGCTGGCAGTTGCCCTGGGCTAGTCTGGCAGTTACCAAGCCAAGTGGTTCGTGGGGCTCAGCTGGGCCAGCTCATCTTGCTCCATGCTGTCCCTCATCCTCCACTGGGCGTGCCCAGGGTCTTCCCATGGTAGTTGTAAGATTCCAAAAAGAAGCAAGAGAGGACAAGCCTTAATGCATATGTATTTTAAGCTTATGGTTGCATCAAGTTTGCAAATGTCCCATCAGCCAAAGCAAGTCATGGCCAAGCCAGCAACAATGTGAGGTAGTGGGAGGACTACCCAAGGGCTTGGATGGAGGGAGGCTTGGTTCACTGGGAGCCATCATGGTCACAGTCCCACAGCTGTCCACCACCCTGACTTTCCTGGGGTTGGGGTTCTGGGGAAGTGCCAGCACAGTGGTTACAGGTAAGCTTTCTTCTTTATACACTTCTATAGAAGTAAGAATTTAATAAGTATGTGCTACTCTCATAATACTTTCACATTCCATTTAATAAATTTAACAAATATCATCCTAAACAGTATAATTGTATATAGAAGCTTTAACATTATATTCATATCATTTAAGTTGAATAGCATCATTGAGGCAATTATTTTCTTTAAATACAGACTTTTACGTGTTTAATTGATGTAAATGTTCTCCCATAGAAGAAAAAAATTTCATTTTCAAAGATAAACACATTTCCAACTTCATTGTGTAAGAGGAAAATAAAGTTCAGCTTATTAGGTAGGTGGGGGAAGAAACAGAGCTAAGTCTCTTGTTCTTTTTTTTTTTTAATATATTTTATTGATTTTTTACAGAGAGGAAGGAAGAGAGATAGAGAGTTAGAAACATCGATCAGCTGCCTCCTGCACATCTCCCATTGGGGATGTGCCAGCAACCCTAGTACATGCCCTTGACCGGAATCCAACCTGGGACCTTTCAGTCCACAGGCCGACGCTCTAGCCACTGAGCCAAACCGGTTTCGGCTAAGTCTGTTTTTCTTAAGACAACATATCAACACACGGAATCACAGGCACAGCTCTCCACAGGTGTCCTCGGCAGTATTTCTCTTTTGCAATGGCTGTGCCTGTGAAGATCACCAAATGGATCTCAGAACAGGCATTGTTTGAACACTTTTTAGAGATAGTAGTTGCCACTCCTGGATTAACTAGACTGGACTAGTAAGGTGACCAAACTTACCTACAAAGTTACATTGTCATTCAGACACTTAGCATGTTTTGGCTGAAAACCAAATACTGGTTAATATATGACACATGGAAGAATAAAGATCAAATTCATGTATTAAGATCCTCTGTACTGCTCCACTGTTAAATACATTAGTATTTTCCCCCATAAGAGCACTGGTGCCAAACACATGGGTGGTGGGCACTTTTAACTCGTGTCTATACCTTAGTCTCAGCACTGATTCACAACAGATAAAATTCTGACACATCTGTTGAACTCCATATACTAATGAATACTGACATGCCTAATTTAAAAAGACATCTTAAATTAAAAAAATATACAACAGGATGGGGCAAAAGTAGGTTTACAGTGGTAAGTACGTGAAACATGGAGTTTATTCTTATATTATTATTTATTAACTAGAGGTCCGTTGCATGAAAATTCATGCACTGGAGGGGGAGTCCCTCAGCCTGGCCTGCCCCCTCTCACAGTCCAGGAGCCATCAGGGGCGGGAGGCGACCTGGCGATCAGGGGAAGGTGATGCCCTATCACACCTCTGCTGCTGCCACTGCTGGCAGCGAAAGCCTCGACCGACTCTGGTTACCTAAGCCTCGGGCGGCTCTGGGTGGCTGGGCAGCCACCATCCGAGGCTTGTCTGTGCCTCAGGCCAGCCCTGGGCGGCTGGGGTGCTGAAGGGACTGGGGACTCCAGAGGCAGGCACGTGGCAGGGCTGAGGGGACTGGGCACCGCCATCTTGTGGCTGTGGGCACTGCCATCTTTGAGGGTGTGACAGTCAATTAGCATACTCCCTCCCTGTTGGCTGTGGGTGCTGCCATCTTTGCAACAGTGTGAGGGTTAATTAGCATATTCCCTCTTTTTTTTTTAATATATATTTTATTGATTTTTTACAGAGAGGAAGGGAGAGGGATAGAGAGTTAGAAACATCAATGAGAGAGAAACATCAACCAGCTGCCTCTTGCACACCTCCTACTGGGGATGTGTCTGCAACCAAGGTACATGCCCTTGACCGGAATCAAACCTGGAACCTTTCAAGTCCGCAGGCTGACACTCTATCCACTGAGCCAAACCGGTTTGGCAGCATATTCCCTCTTTATTAGCTAGGATTGTTGTATTCTTTTCCATATGAAAAAATGTAAACCTACTTTTGCCCCACCCTGTATAGTAATTTTTGCGCTGCAAGACAACCCTCATATTTCCTAGCTAGCCTTGGTTTCCATGATCATTAACTACACCATGTTTACCGAACTGACTGAAGCATAGTGAGCTACTGATTTTGTCACCCGATTTTAGAATGCAGAAAACATCTCAGGCCTGCTTGCAGCACCATATGTGTATCGTTAAGGACATGTATGATGAAGTCTTTATTTTAAGTGCCTGATATTGCTTTTCTTGTTACCTCTGCCTTATGGGAACTGCTGCTGTGAGCCTTGTTACAGAAAGCCTGAAATTGTACAGCTGAAGAGGCAGGAGGATCCTGTGACTTTTTCATATCACCATCATCACATTCCTGCCGCATCTCTTTTGTACCCAGATATATGGGGCACTTAGTTTTGTTCTGTTCCCTAGGAGTTATACAAGTTGAAAATAAAAAACCTTTTACAAGAAATACAGTACAAATCATATACTTACTTTCACCCTTCTAGCCAGCCATTCATACTGACTCCTAGAGTCCTGCACACCAACCCATGATTGAAGTAAAGGTTCTTAGCATATCACGCCCGCCATCCCCCTTCCCTGTTCCTTGTTGCTTCTTCCCTGCCTCTGTCGGATCCTCCCTGGCTCGGACTCTTAGCTGCATGACTGCAATTTTTCATTTTCACCTTTGAGTTCTAGTCTAGGCCTAGTGATTCCCAGAGGAACCCTGGCGACCTGGCTTATAATCGAGGGCCCCGGGAATCGAGAAGACATTACTCTAGCTAGCGGCTTTTCAGGGGCTCAGGAAATGGGAGTTCCAGACCTGTGCTAATCCTGCTGGCCCACATCAGCAAAATAGCAGCTCGCACAACCACCTTTGCTCTGTTCAGCTCTGCTTCTGATTCAAGTGACTCACAGATGCAGGTGATGGGCATTTTAAAAGTTGAATCTGGAACTCTAACTGCAGGAGAGTCCGTTGAGAAGTGCAGTTTTCACTTGCAGTCTTTCAGTTAGGAAGTTGGAATAAAGGCTAAGCAAGCTCTTCTACCTTATTTACCGTTGTGAGTAAAGAGATCTCTGAATACTTTCAAGGCCTGTCAAAATATTCCAGCCCTTCAGCAGCAAAAATTTTTTTAACTTTTTTTAATTAAAAAAAGTTTTAATTACAGTTGATTAAATGATTATATTCATTTCAGGTGTACAACATATACATTTATTTAAATTATGCAGTGATCACCCCAATAAATCTAGTGGCCATCTGACACCACACATAGTGATTACAATATTATTGATTATATTCCCTTGAGCAGCAAACTCTTATAGCAACTAGAACACACCCATCTACCAAGAGTGTGCCTCTTCTCCTTAGATATAGCTGGACACAACACCACCAGTGCCTTAGTGACCTGAACACCTATTCCCTTTATGGGCATCTTCTTGATCTGATGTATACAATAATACCATGATTAAAAGGACAAGCTGTTCTTGCCTTAGCAGTTTGGCTCAGTGAATAGAGCATCCGCCTATGGACTGAAGGGTCCCAGGTTCGATTCTGGTCAGGGGCATATGCCTGGGTTGCAGGCTCAAAAGGGGGCATGAAGGAGGCAGCTGATCAATGATTCTCTCTCATCATTGATGTTTCTCTCTCTCTCCCTCTCCCTTTTTCTCTGAAGCCAATAAAAATATGTGTTGGGTTTTTGTTTTTTTTTTTAAAAAAGGACAAGCTGTTCTTGATTCCCAAGGTCCAAGGCAGCCATGCCTCTTGTTATAACTGTGTCTCTTTAATCAACCAGAGCTTCATGGTATGTGGTTTGCCAGAGAAATAAGCACGGTGCCTCCCACTGGAGTTCTGCCAGGTGTTTTATTGCAGGGAGAGAGCTAAAGATAGAGAACAGGAAACTCCTGTGTGACATCATGCAGGGTCACCCCAGGTCCTGGTGTTCTCCATCAGGGGTGTACAGCAGTGTGAGTCAGCAGGGACCTGGCCCAGGAGTGCTCCAGAACGTTGGGCGGCTGTACCAGGTTACCATGTCTTCCAGGAACCCTGCAAATCCTTCGCTGTGTGAAATGAAGAACTAAGAAACTCCCACCCATTCTGGCAACGCCAGGTTTTTGCCTCTAAGGTTCAGGACTTGCTAACGACTCATTATTTTTCGTCGTTTCTGGCTTGCTTGGCAGTCCTATCACTTCCTAGGCCGAACTGCTCCTCGGGTTCAGCCTTTGGTAAACAGCAGCCTTTTCACTCCTCATGTTCAAGTTCAGGGAGGACAAGGAATAGTACCCACTCTTCTTCCTTTATAGTGCTGATCAGAATTGCTGATACTGCTTTTTGTGAGAAAAATACGTCTTGCTTTCGTAAATCATCTCCTGTTGATATTGTTGCTAGATCGTGAGCAAATGGATGGCTATTATACTCCCATTTTAAAGATGAGGAAAGTGACACTGAGAAAGATTAACCAAATTACTCAGTTCCCCCGAGGCAGAAAGTGACAAGCACAGAATAAGAGCTCTGCAAATATAATTTGGCTGTCATCAGCCTTTAGATCGGTGACAAAATGCAGCATCTAGTGATAAAGTTGTAGGAAGCTTTTAGAAAGATGCATAAATATTTACTTGATTGAAAGAATAGCACTGTTCCGTCTGGGGCTTGGAATTATAGGAATGGGTTAGAAAACCTTCGTTCCATGACTTTGGTTCCAACTCACCTGACACATAACAGGAAGAAGAAAGCCAGATTTGCAGCCTCATTCTACCAGCCCGATGAGATAAAAGCTCTTCATGTCATTCATACCTGCCTCTGGGCGTCACAATGAGCAGGGCTTTCATATTTTCAGTCACGGTTTGCTTTAAAAATAGAGATGATTAAAGATATAAATTCATGAAAGTAAGCTGCTTTTTTTATTAAAATGAAAAGTAACTTTCTTTACTTTGCAGAGAAGGAAATTGGAGATTTTTAAGCATTTTTGAAAAAGGATTTCAAAAACATGTAACAGATTAAACCTGCAAAATTTAGAGGAATTACGGTAACACAAGGAAGATATCTAGCGGGGCTCCCTAGAGGGCTTTCCCCAGCAAGCTGGGTTCCTAAAGAGGCCACGATGGGGCAGACACCGTCTTCCACCCATAGTTTCTTTCCTCAGGCTGGAGGGGCCAGAGTTTCCGCTGCTCTGATCTTGTGCTTCCAGTGAGTTGTGAGGTAGGACCGAACTCATGACGATTCCTTCAGTCTGTCTACCCTGACATCCTCCCAGCGGTCAAGGGGCTGGAGCCACCAGGACCTCCCCAATAGACCGGCACATTCTCCATCTCAGCTTATGCAGACCTGTTGCCGGGCGTAGAGAAATTGGGGGCCCATGTGATCTGGTGCAGCAGAGAGTGATAGTGAGCGGGTGGTCATGCACAGAGGGGAGCAGTTGGAATAGATGGTTCCATCCATCGGGGATCCCGCATGGTGGGGCTCTCCAGGCTCTGATTGGCTTCCTGCAGTTCATTCATTCAGCTGATACTCATTCAGTGCCTGCTGTGTGCTAGTGCTTCAGCATGAACGAAACAAGATTCCTGCCCTCAAGGTGGCATTGTAGTGGGCGTGATAAACAGTAAATATGGAAGCAAATACAGGTCAGGATTGTGGTTTCTACCTGTCTTGAAAAAAGTTGAGGTCAGCATAGGGAATAAAGTGCGCCATTCTTGAGAGAATGGACACACCACTGGACGGATTTAACAGTTTAGATGGAAGACACAGTTGGAAGAACTTCAGGGAGGAGAGTTCATGCAATACTAGCAGAAGCTAAGTAAACTAAAAATGTAAGCTCTTCTACTTGAGGGGCTGCGTTGGGTGTTTATCCAGGAGATGTGAGCCCAGGGGACTGAGTCAGTGGAAACGCTGTGCTGCTTTGGGTGAAGGTCAGGAGGGTTGGCGCATGGCTGACTCGTTTGCCCACTAGGGGTCTCCTTGGGTGTATCTGCCTCCTGAGGCCAGCACGGATGAGGTGGGAGGCGGACCCGCCATGACAGCTTGATCCACAGAGATACCTAGTGCCCTGAAGACTTTCATCCCACTGATGCCTCGTTTCCTTCTGGTTGGGGACAAGGACACACACGGCTGGGCAGTTTCTCGGTGGAGTCAGCACAAGCTCAGGAGAGATGGCCAGGCCCACGGAGAGGACCTTCCTGAGAGCAGAGGCAGCCACATCCGCCCTGCTCTCAGGGGTCTGACAGGTGAACCAGCTCAGTTTCTCTCACAAGTTACTCCCTTACAGGATTTGGGGCATTTGAGTAACTGAGAGGGGCAGGAAATAATACCCAAGGGCTCTGTGGATTTCGTCCTCCAGTGTTAACTCATCCGCGGTAGCTGTTGTGCAAGGAGATGGAATTTGGGGACTACTGGGCCATTCCCTGTGCTCCCTGATGGGGCCAGTGGATTACAAGGTAAACTAGAGCTTGGTGGCAGGGGAAGGGGAAGCATCATTCCTATTTAAAGAGGCTAGGAGGCCTTACATAACTCCTGTCTCGGGTTTCAAAGCTTTATAAGGAAAACTGGCTCCCAACCAAGTAGGAGACAAGTGACCTCCCCGACTAACTGAGCTCTGTGCTTCCATTAACAACAGCACCCACGGCAGGAAGCTGGCCCTCCACCTATATTCCCTTGGAAACATTCTGGCAGCCACAGCAGGGGCCGCCGAGGGTTCATGTTGCCACAGAGGCCCTGAGTGGGAACGGGACAATTAACTAGCAGCGTGCCCGGAGGAGTGCCAGAATCAGAAACTGAAAAAGCAAGCAGCGATGACACCTAAGCAAAGAGTTGTGGTTTACCTTGTAATCCATTGGCCAAAGGAAGGGGATTGGAGAGCAGGAGAGTTAGGGGCAGAGCTCGGGCTCCAGAGCCAAGAATGCCTGGGTTTGATTCCTGCCTCAATACTAACCTCAGGCAAGTAGTTGAACCTGCCTGTGCCTCCGTTTCTTGGTGTCTAAAATGGGGATCACAATAACAATGACCTCAGAGGGCTTGGAGGGCCTTGACAGATGCTGTTTCAATAAGTTGGCAATAGCCTGTGGGGTAGGTTCTGTCTCCACATTTTGCAGAGCAACACAAAAAGTCCTGCACTCTCTCCACCTGGCTGCCCCACTCTGTTCATCACCTAGTTTCTGGAAAGTACCTGGCTCTTTGCCTTTGCAGGTGCAGCTCCCTGGGGGAAATGGCCTTAATGTGATCAGTCGAAGTCACCTCAAAACTCATGTAGGCCCCCCGCCCCCTCCTCTGGGAGAGCCATGGCTCGGTGTTGGTTACTTGTTCTGGCTCTGTGTGCCCAGAGCCACCTGGGCTGACCTTTATCAAGTCCCTCTTAATAGTCTCCTGTCACTAGCACTTCACTGCAATCTTTGTACACCTAGGAGCCCCTCGAAGAAGACATTGTGTCTTTTTTCTCTTCTCAGCACCTAGTAGAAACTCAAGCAGTGTTTCTGGATGGAATAGTGGTAACACAGAATTTCTCTCCAGAGAGGGCTTAGTGGTAGCTGTCTGGAAAAAGGGGCTCTTTGGCCCCTTGAGTGTGGCTCTTCCTGAGCCTTAGGAGTACCCTAATTAAGTTAATAACAATGTACCTACCTATGTAGTTCAAGTTTAAAAAATTTGGCTCTCAAAAGAAATTTCCATCGTTGTACTATTGATATTTGGCTCTGCTGACTAATGAGTTTGCCGACCACTGACCTAGAGGATTTACCCTGAAACCACATTTTCAATTAACGTTAATGTTCTTTTTATTTCATATTTTAAGTTATAAACCTTACAAAATAATAAAAATTTCTAAAAGTTACGTTATTTATATTTTACACAAGATAGAGAAAATATCAGTTTTCTATATTTAAGAATATTACATTAATTGGGGATGGCTTGGGTGGTGGTAAAGAGAGATTTGGGAATTACTAAGGCATTTCTCCGCCACCCCCCACCCCCCACCCCCCACTCGGGCCCTTAGGAAGGACGCGAAGGAGAGGGATGTGGGGAAGAGCAGCCTGAAGGATGGACCGTGAACTGCTTTGAACTATACTGGTTATTTGTGTTGTTTAGGGGGCGATGGAAAGTGCCGGTAGCCCATGCTTCAGCACTCAACACTCACACACCTTCCAACCATCACATTGTCACCTTTCCCATAAGTGGTAGGCTCTTCACAAGAGCATTAACTTGTTTCCTGCTCTTTTAAATATTAATGTCACCTGTAAATTAGATGCTATTGACCATATATAAGTGTTATGGATAATTAATGTTATTTAGTATAGATTTATGAAACATCAATCATCATTGAGGCCCACATGATCCTGTTCTCTCTCTTCGTTAGTTACCTTGTTTCTGGAGTTCTGGAAGAGGCGCCAGGCAGAGCTTGAGTACGAATGGGACACGGTGGAGTTACAGCAGGAAGAACAGCCCCGGCCAGAGTATGAGGCCCGGTGTACGCACGTGGTGATAAATGAGATCACTCAGGTAAGGAGGTGTTTTTTAGATGCATCGTAGTCTACTTATTGGAGGGGTTCTCAACCTCGGCTGCACATCGGGATCACCTGGGACCTTAGCAAATGCTGATGCCTGCATCCAATCGCTACTTATTCTGATGGTACTTGGTGGCCTGGGGTGTCTTCTGGGCACAGGGATTTTTTAAAGCTCCTCCAGCAATCCTAGTGTGTACCCAAAGTGAAGAAGCTGTGCTTAGAACAGTGGACAGGGGAGATAAATGTAGTCCCTTCTTTCATAATAACAGTAAAAATGAAAAAAAAAATACAAAAAAAACTTTGACATAAATGTACATTAAGTCCTCACTGGATGTCATGATAAGTTCTGCAAACCTTTAAGTACAATGGTATATAATGAAACCAATTTTACTGTAGGCCAATTGAGATACACGAAAGGTAAGTTACTACATCACCTCATCAGTGTTATAATGAAATGACATTGAATGAAATGATATTATTTGAGAACCTGCTATATAAGAAAAAGATGTATTGGTTTGCATCCTTTTCTTTTTCCTAATTCCAGTAAAATATGCACAAAAAATAGACTCTTTGACATAAATGTATGAAAAGATGCATAGGTTTTTAGAGTTAATTCTCAACTTTTCACATGCGCCTTCATTATTTCAGCCCCTTTCATCCTAGGCTTAGCTGCCCCTTTGTCGAAAGCCTCAGTCACTGCTCCCCCTTCTGGTTGGGATGTGCACAAAATAGTGTGGCTCTTTCCCTAATTTGTGGGGAAGGATGAAAAAGGAAAACATTTTTTGAGGTCCGACTGTGTTCAGTCACTGTGCGAGGCATTTCATATCATTGGAGAGGTAGATTTGCTGCTGCTACTGCTGCTACAACATTAAAAACAAAACAAAAAACCTATAGATCTTTCTGTATAAATATTCCAAAGCCAGCAAAAGATGATTTTTTAATCATCTGAATTATTGCTTCTTTCCACCAACACAGACAATTTAGAGCTGATTGTACTTGCAGGCATCAGCTTAAGGACAATGGCTTCTGAAAATGAATAACTCTTAGGAAAAAAATGCTTTTCCCAAGAGCTTCTGAAAATGTCCTGACTCTAGATTTTACAAATTGAGTCACAGATTTACAGACTGTCAGCACTAAAAGGGACCAGAGGGAGCAGTTCGACTCCTCATTTCATAAGTGGGGGAAAATGAGGTCCAGTTATCAAGAGAAGATGACATTTGGCTTTGTAACTGTAACAAGTTGTACGTAATCCCCATTATGAATAGCTCCCACTGTTGACTATGGAAGACAGAGCCAAAGCATGTGTTGTTGAAAGATCGTAGATTCAGAAATGAGAGCCAAAACTTAGACAGAATTGCATGTTCATAAGGTTTTTTGAGTACTGAAAAACAAAAGCTTATATTGGCAACATAAGGAAAATACTGAAGAAAAATCAACTTGGTCATTTAAACCTGCCAATTTCACATTTAAAGTTGCCAACTAATAGGATTAAATTTCCATTGTCAAAAAGATGAAAGATGAAAGTTTATTTTAACCTTTATTTTATGTCTCAGTTTACTTTTCCTGCTAATACATCCTCCATTGGTGTAGAGAAGCATATAGTGCGGTGGTCAGGTCTTGAGAACGAGGTTGCCTAAGTTCAAATCCAAACGCAGCAAGTTAGTGGCTGAATGACTCTGGACAAATTATTTAACTTCTCTGTGCCATTGTTTCCTCGGTTGTAAAATGGAAACAAATATAGTTGCTTCCTCAGCTGATTGTAGTAAGGCTGAATCGACTTCATGCTTAGAACCTCCTTAGAATAGTACCCGGCACAGAGTAAATAGCACCAAAGTATTTACAGCGATTGCTCTACTATAGCTTCTCTTACTATCCAGGTAAATCCTGAGAGGTATTGATTTCTGCTCTTAAAATTTTAAATATATTCATATAAAGGGGAAACTTTAAAAATTCAGTTATGACAAAGTAAACGTGTAAAGCTCAACCAGGAAACACATACTGGATTCCTAGCATTTGCAAACATCTGTGAGGCATTTTGTCTGGCCCGGGCTCTTGGCTCTCTGTCATTGCTCACTTCTAACACCTAAGACAAGCTCAGGAATGCAGCTTCGCAGCGTGGCATTGCAGGTACCCGATTCCCGAGCTCAGGTTATGGCAGATGAATTATTGTTCACACTTGCATTTTCAAAAAATATTATTAAAATGAGCACTGCATATGTTTTGTTGTATGTATATTTGAAATTAAAAAAAAAACCCATGCAATTATGAGGAAGGAGGCTATATTTGAAAACTAATTTTTAGAAAAATTAAAGTCAGCCTAGGATATAGTGACCCACAGGAGAAAAATCATTTCATTGGAGTAATCCCTTGATTGTCTGAACTGCTTTTTTCTTTTTAATCAGGAAGAAGAGCGGGTTCCCTTCACTACCTGGGGGAAGTGCATTCGTGGCGTCCTCTGCGCCAGTGCTGTCTTGTTCTGGGTGAGTCCTTCACAAAACTTAATATCCTGTTTTAAATGCTAAGGAAGCTGGAAGCTGAGCTGGAAACTTGTAATCTTACTGGGGTTTAAATCAGATCAGCAGTCCAGTAGTTTCCAGTTTCTGGTGAAGAAGCCATAGGGGAGACACTAAGAATTCTAAAATTTTTCATCAGTAGCAACTAAAATAAAATTCAGTTATGACAAATTAACGTGTAAAGCTCTAAGAATAGTCTTAACAAAAAGATAACAGGAACTATCAAAGAAAAGGCATAAAAACTAGTGAAAAATGTAAAAGAAGCCTCAAATGATTCTAGATCAAAAGACAGTATTTCTAAAATATCTGAACTTATGAAATTAATTTTGAGTTTATTACTAATAAAATCATGTTAGAAATATAATGATCTGTAATATACAAGAGTTTTGTTGTCTCAAGAAGAGCCAGATTAGAGAGTAGGACATGAAGCCCAGAGTGGGCTCTGATATCAGTGATGACTTAATGTACTAGTAGGAGAAGGGAGACATTCTAAATCTGGCATAAGTAAAGGTTATTCAATAAATACACTTGTTAGCTATTGGCAGAAAAGTTGAAGCAAGAAACCACATGCTATAATAAATTCCAGAAATATTAAAGATAAGTAACACTAGAAATAAATATTGATGAATATATGATCTCTAGATATAAAAAGATTTTCTAAATTTAATAGCAATGGAAGAACTTTTGGAAGAAAATACTTTACAGTTTTCATACATCAAAAGAATCCTAAGCTTAAACAAAACACCAGAAGTAATAATTATTAACAAATAGGTCAAAGGGTTAATAACTTCGATACATACAAAGTCCAGATCACGCCTAAGCTAATACTCAAGACCTCAGGAGCTTAGAGGCAGAGAACATGAGTACACAGGCACAAAAGAAAACTGTCATGGCAGATGCCAAACCTCAGTAGTGATTAGATTAGTGCACATTAAAATGAGATGTGATTTTTCACCTCTCAAGTGATGACTCAGTGTTGGAAAGGATGAAATGCAGTGATCAGCACTCTCATATCTCAGCTGTTAGAATTTTACACTGCTCTGGCCTTCTTAGAAAGCCATTTGGCAGTATCAAGAGTCAAAAATATTCATATGCCGTAATCTAATTCAGGTTTTAGAAACTTTTAATCAGGAAGCATTTCAGAATAAGTAAAAGTGAATAAAGATTATATATATATATATATATATATATACATATGTGTGTATATATATATATATACATATATATATATATAATATATATATGTATGTATGTATATTTCAGCCTTCCAACTCTTTATACCGTGGGGTATTGTACAGCTGTGAAAAGCTATGTCCATGAAAATATTTTATGACATATAAAAATGTCATGTTTATGATAGGCTTAAGGAAAAGATACAGTTAATTATTAAAGTGACTTAATATGCAAACTCCATGGTTCTGAAGGAATTATGCCTACAGATAGATAGTAGATACATTTTTCCTATTTTTGTGTACGTTTTAGTCTTTACTTTTATAGTTAGGAATCTTTCGGTTGTGGGTGACAGAAAAATCAGTCTGCTGCAAAGTTGGGGTTGGAGGGTATCAGTTCCTGTTACTGAAAATCTCAGTCTGAGGCCTGGCTCTGGTCCAGGATAGGTACTGCAGCCCCGATGATGTCAAGGGCTGGGTTTGGTTCCATCTTTATTCTGTGTCCTGTGGTCTCCCGCTGGTGGTTCTGGGCACTCTCCCTTATGGTTGCGGAGTGGCTGCAGTGTTCCAGATCTCACATCGTGTGGGAAAGGTCTCTCTTAGCAGCGTCCTCTAACGGAAGCTTCTCTTTCCCATGGGCACTAGTAGTTATCTCCTCCTATGAGTGGCTCCTCCTAGGTTGTCAGTCCTGGAGTCCATTGCTGAGGTCAATAGGATGAGATACCTATCTGTCTCAGTCTAATCAGGATCCCAGGGGAGGAAGGGCAGTCTAGCCCAAACCATGGACTAAAAGTAGAGAGAATTCCCCCAAAAGCAAAATCTGGGTCCTTTTCTCAGACTGGAAACAGACCCCGGGCAGCAAAAGCAGCTATTGTTCACGACAGAGTACTTTCAAATTTTCTGCGATGAGTACATATTGAGAGTTGTGGTAAGAAAAGTAGATTAAAGTCAGAGTGAGGAAAGATAGGTAAGAAACTTGAGGAAGGCGAATGCAAAGCTTCTCTGCCTCCTATGGAGAAATATGGAGCCGGTCACGTGCCTGAAGAAGTTTGCAAGCGTTAAGTTTGCAAAAGCTCTGGAATGAATTAGAATTCACTTCAGAAACCACGCGGGAGGCAGCGCCATGTAGAGGTTAGTAGTCGTTGGAGTCCTTGCATATCTCAGTTACTTCACTCACTAGTTGCTAACTTTGGGGCAAATTGTTTTGTCTCTACGTGGCTCTCGTTCCTCATCTGAAAGGAGATCTGATACTGCCTCCCTCCCCGGGCTGTGTGAGGACTTAAAGATACCTGTGTGCTGAGGCGAATAGTGAGCACTGAAAGAATCTTAACTATTATAATTACTTAATAACCTCAGAAATTATATGGACTATATGTGTTGTGCTGAGAGAGAAAGAATTTGATATACCCTCTCTAATGTATATTTCTCAGCCTTGGAAATTTTCATATATACGCCACATATTTTTTTTTAAATGTTATTCCTTAACAGTGAAGGAAAGGAGATAATGAGATTAGAGGAGGAAATATAATCCTTCTCTACAAACTGATGGCCTAAAAAGGTAAGGAAAACATCTTGTTAACACTTTAGCTGCCATAATCAGCGCTAATATCTATATAGTACTTTTCATATGCCTGGGCTAAATGTTCTGTGTCTTTACTGAGAGCAGCTCACTGAGTCCTCACAAAAATTCTATAAGTTAGTTGCTATTATGAACCCCCCCATATATGGGTGAGGAGATGGAGTCCCCCAAAGGTTCAGTGATTTGTCCACGGTCCCCCAGCCCTTGAACAGGGCAGAGCCGGATTCCCATGCAGGAGGCTGGCCCCAGCGCTGTGCTTGCAATCGCTGCCTTGACTGCTCTCCAAGGTGAGCAGTCGCCTTCCTCTGTTGCTGTAACCATGACACCATTTGCTTGGTCCGAGACTCACATTCTTTATGGATTTTCTCTCTCATGGTAGTCATCACCTGCACTCAGACACTTTGAGTTCATGCTCTGGAGTATGTCCAAGAGGAAGATGCAGGGCAAACAGTTTCAAAGCGGGACCTCTGGTGTGCACTGTTCAGTGGCAGAGAAAACCTGCCTGGTGAGGAAGTGAAATCCTAGCAACCACGCGCAAACTGTTGTTTCACACACTCCTGCTGACACGGGGTGTGCAGTCAAAATGCAGTGGGTTAGGGCAGTGGTCGGCAAACTGCGGCTCGTGAGCCACATGCGGCCCTTTGGCCCCTTGAGTGTGGCCACGAAGTTTCAATCGCACTGTATGTGCGCGCCCTCATGTGGTATTTTGTGGACGAGCCACGCTCAAGGGGCAGCAGTTTGTCGACCACTGGGTTAGGGAAATGAATCTTGTGCAAATGCAGGTTATGAATAACTGCCAGTGTAAGGTCTTACGATGTGAGTATGAAAAGTGTGTGAAGCTTTGATGAGCAGAGACCTGCTGCCATTTCCAGGGGTTACCCTGGGGCATCTGCACAGCTTCAGAACTCTGGTCCTGGTCAGACCTCCCCTTGGTACTAAACTAAGACAAAAGCTGGCACCTGCTGAGCCTGAACCAGAGATATGTGCTCTGTTGGGAGGACACATATGCCCTTAATGGAGCAAAAAACACTGATTCATAACCTAAATGACTTCATAAGTATAGAGCAGGGGTGGGCAAACTTTTTGACTCGAGGGCCACAATGGGTTCTTAAACTGGACTGGAGGGCCGGAACAAAAGCATGGATGGAGTGTTTGTGTGAACTAATATAAATTCAAAGTAAACATCATTACATAAAAGGGTACGGTCTTTTTTTTTTAGTTTTATTCATTTCAAACGGGCTGGATCCGGCCTGCGGGCCGTAGTTTGCCCACGGCTGGTATAGAGGGATGTTTTCTCTGGTCCTGCTATCACAAAGACTTTTTCCTTCTACCAGAACGTGCTCCCAGTTATTCCATTTTTACTCCATCTGAAGACGCACGCTCCTTTTTTTTTTTTTTTTTTAGAGCAGCATTGCATTTACAGAAAAATTGCTCAGAAAGTACAGAGTTCCCACACTCCCTTACTCCCCACACACAGCTTCTCCTACTTTAACGTCTCACTTTAATGGACACATTCTCTTGTGACTTCCTTCATTCCTTTCCCTTTCTTTGACCTTTAACGCACTTGATTTCTGCCTCTCTTGTGGCAGTTCTGTGAGATTTCACATCACTTCACCCATGCACCTTGTCCACTTAAGGCCTGAGGCTGATTTTTCAGTGTAAAATATGATGATTGGGGAGTCTCACGCTGCTGTGTTTATTGTGCTTGCAGATCCTGCTGATCATCGCTTCAGTCATTGGGATCATTGTCTACAGACTCTCAGTGTTCATCGTATTTTCTGCAAAACTTCCCAAGAACCTGAATGGAACGGACCCAATCCAGAAGTATCTGACCCCACAGACAGCCACATCCATCACCGCTTCCGTCATCAGCTTCGTCATCATCATGATTCTGAACACCATCTATGAAAAAGTGGCAATCATGATTACTAATTTTGGTAAGTTCCTACCATAGTGTCAGTCGTGTCTAGGACATTTTCAGAACCTGGTGGAGATGGAGACCGTATCTTTCTGGCATTTCAATTCCAGCCTCTAAAATTTCAAGTGTAAACCTATTTTCTCTGGCCTGAGTGGGCGATGAAATTAGCTACAGCTTGGCATTAGTGAAAGGGACAAAGCAGAGACAATCATTATAATGTCCAAGCTTTGTATAAACAGATCAGTGCTGGATAATATTTGCAGTTACATTACATCATGTGCCCTGTTGTTGAAAGTAAATCGTCTCTTTATTGCAAATAAGTGGAGCAGGGTCATGGTTCTAGTGGCAGATACGCGCCTCTGTTGCTGAGAGGACAGGCGATCGTGCTGTTACATGTCTCCCCCGTTCTGTTCGCGTTCATCCAGCTCCATTCTCTTCAGCTCTGGCTTTTGTAATAAGTGATTCTCCTTCTGGCTTGTGTCCCAGGCAGCTGCTTTGTGGCCAAAGTTAAGTGCTTCCCACTGGCTGCATGTGTCTGCTCAGTGGTCATGTTCTGAGAGTGATGAGCCCAATCTAAACTCTAAACTAGGAGGGGGATCTGGTTTGTCCTCCCCAAATGCTCCTAGCAAGTTTCCCTTGTTTTGTTGGTTTTCTTCAACACCTACCCTAAAAAAGACGAGAGAATATCATTCTTGCCCATTTGAGAACATTGTACATTTTAAGGAACAGTTGAATACTTTTGCCTTGTGGGATATATTTATGGGGGAGAAGCTCTTATAACAATGTGTAAACTTGAATTCACACAGTAGTTGTATTAAGGAGCTCAAAACAGCTTAAATGGAAACAGTGTGAATTGTATTTTTAAAACATTTTAACTCCTGTGTCTTTGATTAGGGTCTCATCACTGTTTACAATTTTTAAAACTTAACTTTTCTTTGGTTAACTACAGAACTCCCAAGGACCCAGACTGATTATGAGAACAGCCTAACCATGAAGATGTTCTTATTCCAGTTTGTCAACTACTACTCCTCGTGTTTCTACATCGCCTTCTTCAAGGGCAAATTTGTAGGTTATCCTGGAGATCCAGTGTATTGGCTGGGAAAATACAGGAATGAAGAGGTATGAATGCAGAGTTATATTCCCAAAACAACTGAAGACAGTTCCTTCATTGTCCATGCTTAGATTTTTTCCCAGCCTAAAGTGAAGATCAGAAAAATTAAAATGAATGATTCTGTTTCATGTTAGAGCCATCTAAATTCTAAATGAGATTCTTTTTAATATTCTAGTGTGACCCAGGTGGCTGTCTCCTTGAACTGACAACACAGCTGCTGATAATCATGGGAGGAAAAGCAATCTGGAATAACATACAAGAGGTGTTACTTCCGTGAGTGTCAAGTCGTGTAATCCGGGATGTGGGACAGGGGATAACAGAGCCCACCCAGCCAAGCCTTTTGCCTACATGTCCATGTAACTGCATGCCTACCTCTAAGGTAGCGTAGACTCGATGCTTATTAAAGGTCTCCGACAAGAAGGTCCAACCAACAGTGTAAACATGTCTGTGTTTACACCTTCATTTCCCGTAAGCCCAAGGCTACAGATTATAGGGACCTGATGTTTGCCTTCCGATATTTCTCCTCCTGATCTAAAACAGTGTGTTTTGAATCATCTTTGCTCTTGTTTGAAAACTGGGAATGCTAAGTGTTAGCCAAGTTAGAGAGTGACTCAGGCTCTTCTCGTCACTGCTTCTTCTCTGTGTATAGATGCAAGTGTCCAATTCTTTCATACAAAATTCTAACATACTAAAGAGACGTGACTCTTGCTACCCAGTGCTACCCCCATCCCAAAAATACATAGGAAGGGAGAGAAAAGCCTTTTAAGTCAGCGACTCTTTTCACACTATTTAAGAATATTATGTTAATTTGGGATTCCACCGTAAATGTACCTCTTCCCGCCGCACCCCCTCCTCCCCCCAGCCCCACTCGGGCCCTTGGCTAGGACTCTTGGAGTAAGTGAAGCAGCATACCCGGCACTGAGCCCGAGGTTCCGGCGGGGTCTCATCAGCACCTGGTGTTTAAAAGGCACTCAGCACCTGCTGAGTGAGCGAGTGACTCATATGCCTGAAATCCATAACGTTAATAACTTAATAGAATTAGTAAGTTAGTGGAATTGTTTGTGGGACTCGGACAGCAAGCTCAGAGCTCCTTGGCCTTCCTGTTCTCACTTGGTGTCGGAGGCTTCCCTGGGAATTTTATGCTGGGCATACTTAACAAGCTGGTGCAATCTCTGCTTTAAGCAGCTCACTCTGGAGAAATTTTTATGATAAAATGTTAAGGAAAATAATTAAAGTTAAATATACAAAATGCCAACAGCGTCATCCTTTGGTCAAAGTTTAGATAATGGATGGCTGTAATTGTCTTCCTTTATGTTTTCTGTACTTTCCTCAATGGGCACGGACTACTTACAAGAAAAGTGAACTGTTCCCTTGAGAGATAGTTTATGTGCATTGGCTAGAGGGGGAACCAGAGACCTGCAATAAGAGAACCCTGAATACAGGTATCCCTCATTGCTTTTTAAATTCGGGAACAATATAAACTCAGGCATGAAATAGACTCAGGGAGTAAAGGATGCTTGTGTTCAGAGTTAGGGAGTGGGAATCCTAGAGAACATTCAAAACACAAATGGTGATTTTCTGCCGTATGTGGATTAAATATAATAACGAAGATCAAAGAGAAAATGAGGTACAAAGTACTTCACGCTGTGCTCTATACCTAATAAAGGCTTCGTAGAGGGCAACTTATTACAATGCTGTGATGCTAATATGCCTGGTAAATTCCTAGGAAAATTATTTAGTAACCCCTGCTGGAGGGAGGAAGCGTGCAGCCGTGGCCAGGGGAAGAAGTGTCTGGTATCTGTCTTTTTAAAAATTGCTCTAGGTGAGTCTCATGTGCAGTCAAGATGGATGTCCCTGCACTAGAATCATGACCCAGTAGAAAACCCAAAAGACCAGGGGCGATGATGGACGGACTACAGCCTGAGATTTCCTTCCACAGATGAGTGGCTCATTCAGGAAGACTGAACAGGAGGCTTCGCGTCTGTAGCTCAGGAAGGAAAGCTCTTCAGAGAGACTGAGCTCTGACGTGACTAGTTCTGGGTGAGGGAAGGCAGAACAGTACGTACCAGAGGGAAGCCCTGGATGAGTCAGTCATGCCAGGACAGAAGTTTCCACCCGAATCCAAACTGTGATGGATTTAAGTAAAAGACCTGCCTCTCTGGGCCCCGGAGAGGATTCAGCAAGAGGCTGAGGCTGGAAGTGTGAGGCAGAGCAACACAGAAGCCAATCGACACCAGTGATCTCACGTTTGGGGTCAGGAGGGGTGATGGGCACGTGTGGTCCCTGGTGCCGCCTGCGTCACAAGACGCCTGTAAAACCGCGGATTCCCAGACTTGACGGATTTCAGAGCTTTGGGTTGGAGCCTAGGAAGTAGCACTAGCAACTAGCATTGTTTTTCTTGTAAGGGCTGGAGTGAGATCCGCCGATCCAGACAGCACTGCGTCCCCAAGCCAGTTCTAAATAACTGAGGCCTGGGTGGGTCAAAAACTAATCCTGTGTGGTGGGGTTTGAGGTGTAAGGAAGTGTGCTAATGCTCTACCTGTTTTGAATCATTCAGACCTGATAGCAACCCTGGGCAGTGAAGGGTTTATCACCCATTTGATTTGAACTTGACCAAAGGTACATGGTGACTAAGCAGTGAAGTGTGGGTTCAGACTCAAGGGGTGTCTGCGTGTGTCCACATCCCCTCCACCTGCCACAGCCTCCTGCTTCGTCCCTAATGTCATAGAAGAGAGAGAAGTGGGGAAGGATCGTGAAGTCAGGGGCACATTTATCGTAGAGAAATCTCCCTTAGTAAACCTTATGGAATGGTCAGTGCAAAGTTAATGCTGAGATCAGCAGCAGTGGGAAACCCCACATGGTGAGCTAGTCATATCTTACCGTGTGTGTGTGTGTGTGTGTGTGTGTGTACACGTTCCCACGTGTGTGCATGCACATGCAATTTATACAGCTGCCTTTACTTAGTGGGAAGCCTTCTCACTGTCCGAATGTGAAATCCATATAAGCATGGTGTTCCTTCAGCCGAAGCTTAGTCGGATGTTTGTGTCTGCGTTTGCAGTTTGTTGTTGTGGCTCCTCCCCTGATGAACGCCACGAGGAAACCACAAGCCCCGCTGCTTTAGGGGACAACGGTTCTCTCTGCTGCAGGTGCACTCTCAGGTCGAGTTCTTTTCAGGACAAATTGCCATAAAAAGGGGGATCATTTATCTGGGCCACTAGGCTTTGAGGAAGAGAAAAACACAACAGAGAAAAAGAACAGCGGACGGCTCTGCGGGGACAGTGCGCAGCGATGGGCAGAGCTGGGCCACCCACGGCCGTCCCCTCCTCGCTCTGCATGATGGCTTCCAGAGAGTTTATCGTGTCGCTGGCCCCCGATCTGTCCAGCTCAGCATAGGATCTTGAGCTGTTTTATCCCATCTCGAACTGTCTCACTTTTTCTCTGTGTCCCTCAGAGGCTCCCCAGTTCCCTCAGAGTAAAAACCACCCAAATCCTCACAGTGGTCTCTTAGTCTCCCCTGCTTGCCCCTTTGCCTTCTTTTTTGTTGTTGTTAATCCTCACCCGAGGATATTCTTTCTATTGATTTTCCTTTAGAGTGGAAAAGAGGGAGGGAGTGAGAGAGAAAGGAACATCGATGTGAGAGACATAGATTGGTTGTCTTCTGCACACGCCTTGACCAGGGCCAGAGATCGAACCTGTACGTGCCCTTAACCAGGAATCAAACCCAAGAACCTTCTGTGCGCAGACCAATGCTCTAACCACTGCTCAGTGGCACCCTTTTCCCTTCTTAATATCTCTTTTCAAATGTTACTTTTAACAAACCAAGCTGCCACCACCCCACTCCTCCCTACCACAAATGCAAACACTTTTTCTCCACAGCACTTACCACCAGCTCACAATCCATGTCTTTGTTTTTCTCTGGAAAGACAATTTTGTATAACATAGAAATGAGAAGAAAAGAGTTAATCAAAAGAGGGAAAGCATCTTTTAAAAACTAAACTGCCCATATAAAAGGAGCTAAGAGAAAATGTAGCAGTTACAGTTTTGATACACTGAAGTACCTAGTCAAAGCACCAGATGAATTTATTGGGAAGATAATGCATTCAGCTCGAGATATCACTAAATACTTTTATGACCTGGTCTGATAACATTCTAACTCATCATTTGGTCCTTTTGGCAGCTGGATCAAGAATCTAATTGGACGCTACCGCACAGTTTCAGGTTCAGAAATGGTAACCCCGCGATGGGAACAGGACTACCACCTGCAACTCATGGGAAGACTGGGATTATTTTACGAGTATCTTGAAATGAGTAAGTCACAGTGATATTTTAGATGACAGAAGTTATAATGGAGCATCAGTGGTATTTTAAGTGATATAAATTATATTGGAGCATGTTTTGGATCCCAAAAGTCAGGGTTATCAAGCCAAATAATGATCTAGCATATTAAAATGGGATATGTTTTCCTCCATTTGAAAGCCTGATAATATAAAACTATATAATCAGGCTTTCACATAAGGTGACTGTGTATCTTCGTTGTACAGAGTTAAAGATGTATCATCGATGATACGGAGTAGTCATTGAGGTTCATCTTCACCGTTAGTTCTCGGAGCATTCTAACCATGTTGTCTGAGACTGAGCTTGAAACTATTATTAGATGTGATTCGGCCCGGCTGGAGTCCATGCGGGCACGGCTGTTGGCAGATACACTTCCAAACCAAGTCCTGTAAGCAAGGCTGTGCAGGAGGCCAGGAGGAGGGACATGTTGCTGCTTGTCCCAGGGGTGATTCAGGCCCCCCCCCCCCCCCCCCGCTTTCACACCTGCCTCTAGCAGCGTATCTATTCCTTCTGGCTGGTGGTTCCTGCCTGGTTCCTTGAGTGACCCCATGACTCATCACTGGCTTGAATTTAGAACCATGTGGCTGGTCTGGAATTAAGATTTAGCACAGGCCTTCTGCTTCTTGATGGCCTTTGTCCATTAGTGGAGTGTTTGCTTCGGCTCTGTTTCTCTTCCGTTGAACTGGATTTTGAGCTCTCAGTTGCCTTTAAATGGATGCACCTCAAAATAGATTTCCAACGTCTTTTCTATTATGCATGGCACGATTATATCTGTCAGAAGGCTAACAATGTGTATGTTTTGTATCTGCGCCCTTTCAGCTAACCATTGCAATGAATTACAGTTTAAGCTCAGGAGAATAGAACAGGAGGCACAACATTTTGGGTGACAGACCTTGCATTTATGCAAAGGGGTCTGTGTGTTTGCAGACACCCTTTGTGGTTCCTGTTTACAAGTCGGCAGAGAGAAAGGGCGGCTTTTATTAAGTCACATTCTATATATAAAATAATTGCTTGTAAAAATACATGTTATCCATGGAAACACAGCTGCTTCCTTCAGTGAGTGATAGGTTCATCGCGGAGCTTCTCCAGTCAGCAACGCTTTGCAGCCTGAAGTCTGATTTGAATTTCCTTTTTGCTCGTGTTATGTTTTGTGACCAGGTTCAATTAAGGGTGTAGCTGCCATACATAATGCAGAAGCCATATTTATTCTGTTTCCAAAAGGACTTTCAAGACACTTACCTGTTATTCTAAAATGAGTCATAATTATAAATATTTCATGTGGAGCCATTATCAGCATTAATAACAACATGCTGGGGCAGAATGTCATTTGTTATTTTAGCACCCATAAAAGTTGGGGGGAAAAAGGAGTTATTTTCCTGGAGTTGATTAGTCAAACCAGTGACATTGAGAGGAAAAGTTACAGGGTGGTGGCTTGGGGAGAAGTTGATATGACCTTTAGGGTTTCCTACTCTCATTAAAATAATTTCCAACTAAATAATTTGGCCTCACCCTACCTTAAAAGATGAAATAACAACTATTACAGTTTTTTTTTTATATTTATTAAGTTGTTTTCCTATTATCTAAATAATACCTAATGAATTAGAAAAATTAATCAATTTATAAGAGTAGGCAGTCTGTTATTCCATCTTCAACTCCACAGTGAAATCGATTATTTTGTGGGCGATAGAATTCCTAAGTGCCTTCTGAACTATTTTTGTTTTTCTAAAGAGAGTGCCTTTGGTGGTGGTCTCATCACCCCACAGTTTCTCCTTCCTTCCTGTTTCCCATATCATGATGATACCACCATGTGCCTTTCAGTTATGAAGGGGAACACCTTCTGACAAACAACCCTGGAGCCCTCTGGCCTTGCGCCGGCCCGGCCGGGAACACCTGCCTTCTGTTCTGCCTGAGGAATTCCTGCCAGGCCCCCGCAGCGACCCTCCACTTCCCCCACGCCCTAGCTGTCCTTTTCTCAGGCCTTGGCTTGATCCCTGTGCGGTGGTAGGGAGTGCGCGTGCCTCTCCCGCCAGCGTGCTTCTGTAGGAGGGGGCTGCCAGGCCTCCGCTTCTTCCATTCGCAGCTGGAACACCACCGCCTGGCCCTAGTCCTCAAGCACTTTAGTGACTTGAGCTTGGAGTTTCAACACACACATCCCACTGTGAGTGGAATTTACATTAAGATTGCTCCAGCCACCCCCACCAAGTTCTGTAGGGCATAGGTTTTTGGGGGGGACTTTTTTTTTTAAATATATTTTTATTTCAGAGGGGGAGAAAGAGATGGAAACATCAATGATGAGAGAGAATCATTGATCAGCTGCCTCCTGCTCCCCCCTCCTGGGGATAGAGCCCACAACCCAGACATGTGCCCCAACTGGGAATCAAACCAGGACCTCCTAATTCTATGGTTGGCAAACTGCGGCTCGTGAGTCACATGTGGCTCTTTGGCCCTTTGAATGTGGCTCTTCCTAAGCCTTAGGAGTACCCTAATTAAGTTAATAACAATGTACCTACCTATATAGTTTAAGTTTAAAAAAATTGTCTCTCGAAAGAAATTTCAATCGTTGTACTGTTGATATTTGGCTCTGTTGACTAATGAGTTTGCCAACCACTGTCTAGTTCATAGGTTGATGCTTAACCACTGAGCAACACCGGCCGACGAGAGAGGGAGGGTGCTTTTTGAGTGATATGTCTTTTTATTTAGCAAATTCCCCACTATCCTTTGAGATTATTGGAGTAATCTGGAGTGTTAACCAAAATTGCCTCCCTGAGTGTATGGTTGTGACTTCTGAAATCTTGGGCATGGGACATAAGAGAAATGGTCTGTCGGTCTATAGGCCGGAGGCCGTAAGCTAGCATTTCGTACATAGAGCATTTCGTACATAGAGCACGACACAGCACAGGCACCAGTGTCTCCAGAACTTGGCAATGCCTTCCCAGTGGGCACGAGCCATAAATGGAATGTAATAAAGTGATGACATGGGCCCTGTTTGGCCTCACCTTCCTCCATCCCTAATTTTTAAAAATTAAAACAATGTATTAATTTCTACATTTAATTTACTGTAATTAATACCAGCTGTCTTCACCTGCTCCTTGCACCACCCCCTTCCTCTCCTCTTGCTCCAGATCTACAGCACTCCAACCCCTCTCTCTAGGATGCAGGCCTGTCTCCCCCACCTCCTCGCCTCTGCTCTGTTTCCATCCACCACCTGCAATGATGTTTCCTTGTCTTGGCAGGATGAGCTTTCCAAAATGGAAGAAGCATTATAGCTAGGTAGCCTTTAAAAAAAAATGTGTGTGTATACATATATACTTTTATATATGTGTACACACACATACCCCATGGCTTTTTAAAATTTAAGGAAAACAATAACGAAGAGGAAACACTTGTCACAGAGAGGGAAATGTTTGGCCATATCAAAGTCAGCCTAGTGCGCACATCACTAAGGACTGAAATGTGAGTGCCGCGGGCAGATGCAACAGGCGTCTCGGTGCAAGGGTGAGGGCTGCGGCAGCGGTGGAGAAAGACTCAGCGTAGGTACTTCAAGAAACTTGACTTTAAAGTGATCAAGAAAGCGTGGAAAGTATTAGCATGTACAGGGGTGGGCAAACTTTTTAACTCGAGGGCCACAATGGGTTCTTAAACTGGACCGGAGGGCCAGAACAAAAGCATGGATGGAGTGTTTGTGTGAACTAATATAAATTCAAAGTAAACATCCTATCTAATAAAAGAGAAAAATGGTAATTGGCGTACGACGATACCCTTTTCATTGGCTAATCAGGGCTATATGCAAATTAACTGCCAACTATGATTGGCAGTTAACTGCCAACTAAGATTGGCAGTTAACTGCCAACAAGATGGCGGTTAATTTGCATATGTAGGCACAATGCAGGGAGGCGAAAGGGAAAGCAGGAAGAAGCCCCCTGCCACTGACAGTGATCGGAAACCCAGGGGGGAGCTAAGAGCTGGGGGTAGGGCAAAGGCGGCCCTGGGGCCGCCTTTGCCCTGCCCCCCAGCCATGATCGGAGAATCAGGCGCCTTTGCTGCCCTGGCCAGTGATAGCAGGAAGTAGGGGTGGAGCCAGCAATGGGAGCTGGGCACGGTCGAAGCTGGCAGTCCCGGGAGCTAGGGGTCCCTTGCCTGGGCCTAAAGTGAAGCCCACGATCGCGGGGCCGCTGCAGCTGTGGGTCCCCGCTGCCCGGGCCGGACGCCTAGGCCAGAGGCGTTAGGCCTGGGCAGGGGCGGAGCCTGCAACCGCGGGGAGCTGGGGGTCCCCTGCCCAGGCCTGACACCTCTGCCGGAGGCCTCAGGCCTGGTCAAGGGGCCGATCCGGTGATTGGTGATCGGAGGGTGATGAGGGTCAACTCCTCTGGCCGAGGCATCAGGCCTGGGTGGGGGGCGGAGCCGGGGATTGGGGGGATATGATGGTCCCCTTGCCCAGGCCTGAAGCCTGGGTCAGAGGAGTCAGGCTTGGGCGGGGGGTGGAGCAAGCGATCAGAGGGAGATGGGGGTCCCCTGCCCAGGCATGATTCCTGGGCCAGAGGCCTGAGGCCTGAGTGGGGGCCAGAGCCAGTGATCAGGGGAAGATGGGGGTCCCCTGTCCAAGCCTGACACCTTTGGCGGAGGCGTCAGGCCTGGGCAAGAGGCTGATCAGGGGATCGGAGGGTGATGGGGGTCTACGCCTCTGGCCGAGGCATCAGGCCTGGGCAAGGGGCCGATCCTGCGATTGGAGGGTGATGGGGGTCAATGCCTGAGGGCTCCCAGTATGTGAGAGGGGGCAGGCTGGGCTGAGGGACACTCCCCTCCCCACACACACCCAGTGCACGAATTTCGTGCACCGGGCCCCTAGTCATTACATAAAAGGGTACGGTCTTTTTTTTTTTTTTTAGTTTTATTCATTTCAAACGGGCCGGATCCGGCCCACGGGCCGTAGTTTGCCCACGGCTGAGCATGTAGGTCATGAAGAAGTGCCAGGCAAGGGTTATCTTTGTTTTCCCGATGGGTGTTTTTGCCCTGCTGAATTGAATTGATAGGCTGTTACTTTCTCTTGCTTGCTTGCTTTCAAAAGTTGTTTTCACTTGAATATCAGAACAGACTATACCAATTGGAATTGATTTTGGTGTCAAAAGTGAGGACTCTATGCCAGTTTTTCCAGTGTGGAGCTAATCTCTCCATGCTCGAATCTACTGATTTGAAGTATCATATTTATAATACATTAAAATCCCATGAATATCTGCATCTATTCTTGAAATCTATTCTGTATAATTCATACTATGTACTAGTGCACCTTTATAAACTGTTTCAATTATCATAGCACCGTAATATGTATTAATATCTCGTAGAGCTAGTTCTGTTTTGTTGTTTTTCAGGATGTCCCTAATACTGTCAGTTCACACATTCCTCCTACTGTTTTATTTGTGTATATTTCTTAAAAAATTTCAGCATCACCTTTCAGCTTTCTTTCTTCATTTGGGATTGTTAACTAAATTTGCATTCAAATTCTAATTTATATTTTAGAGGAAAAAATGTGATATGTCCCCAAAGTTGAGTCTGTGCATCATTTATTCATTCATTTGTTTTACCTTATTTTTTAAAGGCATTGCAAGAGTCTTAACATTTCTCACTAATTTATTTCTAAATCGTCTGTACTTTTGTTGTCATTATAAATGGTATCTTTTCTTTTTTGGGTTTTTAGCTGAGCTTACTGCCACTCTAGTCCGAATTTCTGGCTTCCCTTGAATCATGAGCTCTGACAGCTGTGAGTGGTCCCTTCGTTAGGACACGCACTTGCCAGTTCACATCTGTAGGTAGTTGAGTTCATTTAGGGTTAGATGAGTCATAGACACAGACATTGACATCACTGCTTGATGCTGGGCTGCTGACTCCATGACATCACTAACTCTAGTCCTTGCTTATCTGATTTCCCTGGACATGACCACACCTGTTTGTACCACAGCCTGGCCTCTGAGACCAAAAGCCATTGCCAGCTGCTCCTGCCCAGCCACTCTCCACAGGCTGGCCCTTCCTGGCCAGAGTGGTCCCTGCCCCTTGTCTAAGCAGTAGCCTTAAAGGGGCTGACATTCTCCTCTCCTCCACAGTCTTACTTGCATTTGTAAGTCCGCCAGTTAGGAGGGAAGGGTCTAAAACGGAACATAATATCGTAGAGTATATATATAGTGTACGCCACGTCAATTACAGGCAAGAAGAGAACTTCTCAGTCACCACTTGCATCTTGACTTATGGTGACCACATAGACTGCAGCAACTTCAAGATAAAACTTCCTAAGGAAGGATTGTATTTTAACTTAAGACACGTCTGTCACGTACATTTCTGTGATGTGTGGTAATCCCTCAACTTCTCTGACTGCTGCACTGGCAGACTCAGGGGAGCTTGCTCATTTGCCTGTTTTCAGCACATTTCCTCCACCGTTCTCTAAGCAGAGTCTTCCCGAAGGTGCATGTCTTATTTCTTTTTAGCTTGTTAGATATTGTTTTTCTTTATTTCAGTCCTAACTCACAAATCATCTTCCAGTGTTCTATTATTTCAACATTGAGAATGAATTATATGCTTAGAGTGTCCCAAGTTCATTTAGCAGCAAATAACTTGGGTTGATTAAAGATGTTTAAATATATTATTCCTATTAAGTATATAAATGTGAAAGAAACAGGCTATAATTCATCTTTTTCCTTAGAGTTCTCATATTTGTGTTTTAATTATTTCACTGTTGAATATTATTAGTGCCACAAATGTCTGTTCTCTTTGGGGGTTAGTTTGTTGTTTGCTGTTGTCGTTCCATCCCTCCACCATCCATGATGTGTGTCCATTTCATTGACAGTTATTCAGTTTGGCTTTGTCACCTTATTTGTGGCCTCTTTTCCACTGGCCCCTCTGTTGGCTCTGGTGAACAATATATTGGAAATACGAGTGGACGCGTGGAAAATGACTACCCAGTACCGTCGCATGGTGCCAGAAAAAGCCCAGGACATCGGAGCATGGCAGCCCATCATGCAAGGAATCGCAATTCTGGCCGTGGTAACCAACGTGAGTAAAACCGAGGTCACGGGGTCAAGTCGTTGAAAAGGGCAAAAATACATTAGCATTGCTACCTGAGGAATCAGATGTTTGGTATTTCTTAAAATGGGAGAAAGATGCAAGACTATCATCCATATCAACAACATAGTTGTAATTGTTCATATTTTTAATATTTTTAATGTATTTTATTTGTAATTATCACTCATGACTTACAAAGTCAAGATCTCTTACTGAGGCAGTTGCTAAGAAGACTAACCATTATATTATTGTTGCACATGTGCTAAAGTTTTTATTCCCTAGAAACATGGTAATAGTAATAACAAGTACTGACTTTTAATCCTCACATGACTGTAAAAGGAAATACCCAAAAGTGCCTTTATAATGGAGATAAAAATCGATCCATTTAAATATGAGGACCCTAAAATAGCAGCTATCATTCCACCATATTTTACCATCTATTCCAATTTATCAATGTAAAATATTAACTATTTGGTGATGAAATATAAACACTTTGTGCATTCCCAATTGGGGTCACCTTCCTTGTCTCCTAGGACAGAGGTTCTTTAAGGAGGCAGGTCCCATCTCTCCTCCCCACCCCACCCCTTAGTCACAGCAAGTCACTCTCTGATTATTAGCTAAGCCACCGCATACCCTGCGTGTATCCCAGCTGTGAGGGAACAGAATTCATTTGTTTACAAGCTGTACTGATTATGGACCTGTCTGAACAGTCTCTCTCTCTTTTTCCCAACAAGCCAACAGGAAGCTCTCAGGCAGACTTCCTGCCCCAGAAGTATTCTTACAACCAGGCTATTTCTTCCCTTATTTCACAGCCAAGTTCACTCCCAGGTTGCAGTCTCCAGCAACATGATATCCCAGTTTTAATTTATTAATCAAGCCACACTTGCCCTGAGTCCCTAGCCTTTTCCCACAAGCACTTACAGAAACAGAACCGAATTCGGCAGCGCCCGTGGGCCAGGCTCCTGGATGGGGCGCGTAGCCGAGCACTGCAGGCTCTGGGGTCAGACCCGAGCTCCAGCTCCCAGCTCTGCAGCATCCCAGCCGCACCACCTTGGGCCAGGCCTTAACACTCCGAGCTCTTTTCCTCATTTGTAAATTGAATAATTCCCGATCACACACTTTAAGAATATCATATACCACAATGGGCGGTTAGGGAATTCAGAGAGTTAATGTGTGGAATGCTCAGGGCCTGGGCCTCCTGGAATGTTAGCTGCCGCTGTTTATCCTCTGCATTCCTCTTCATCATTCACAGTGACTCCGTGGAGACTTGGACAGGTGTCTAAGCTAGAGGCACAAGAATTTAACAATGTGCTACTGTCTGGACCAGGCTTAGTTATAGTTCTCTGGGATCCAGCTGTCACCCCCAGAACTCTCAATTGATCTGAACTGCATGCCATCCCTCCTTTTTGGAGAAAGTTGCAAATCACACACACACACAAAAGCAACTAATAGGTTCCATGAGCGTCCGTTCCCCCAGAGAGCCCACACTTCCACATCCACGGCGCTGCGAAATGCAGACTGATGTTGGGAAATACGACAGTGAGGCTTCAAGTTCCACAGTCATCAGGGAATGAATCTGTCACATTCAATACGCTGCACAGCACTAAGCGGGGCGGGAACGTGGACTTGTGTGCCTTACCAACGTTTTCAGCAACAAGGTTTGAAACCAAACGTGTTTTTGTTTGACCTTCAGCTAACCAGAAAATTCAATTGAGTCATACTCCCCATTCCTCAAGCGTCTGGTTTGATTGTATCAGGCACCTTGTCCTCGTATCCCCAGCCTGGCTCCACTCCCTCAGCGCAGATGGAGTACTGGCTGTGTTTCCAGGGCCACCCTCTGTGTATGTACGCGTGTGTGCACACACAGGCACACGCGCGCGTGCTCATGGTGCTGCTGGGTCTTACCCAGGTAGGCGTCGTTTCTTGCGCATGTATATCATCACCTCGGCTACCGAATGTGGGCCTCCCCAGACTAACATGCACAAGAAAGGCTAACTTTCCAAAATAGGAGAACTTTTAACTGTAGGAAGAAGAGAATAGCGATAGCAGAGATGAAAATGGACATTAAGCAGGAGTTTGGTTTACAATCACTCATTTTAAAGCTGCTCACTCAGTAAATAAGATGAATTGACATTGTTGTATTGTGCCAGAGCATCTGCTATTGAAGACCAATTTTAATTTATTTTTACATAAAGGGAGAATTGTGTTAGGAACAGCATGTGAAATGAAGCACTGCATTTATTTGTACTCAAAGCAGCTCAATTCAGGAGGAGAACGTATCTTGTCTGAAGATAATAGAATTAACTTCCTTGTCGGAATTTTTGTAGCTCCCTAAAGCACATCTGCAGGTGATTCTCTAGAAAGCTATAGTTGAGTAAAATAACAAATATTCTTGCCTTATACCACCACCACCACCACCACAGAAATATTTCACTTTGGGGGAAATTTGGCAATACAAAAGCCCCTTATTTGTTTTCCTAGTTTGCCTGAGATCTTGTTTGTTGACTTGTGGCCTCACTGTATCTAAACCATATGTTCCTATGAATGCTCTTACAAATCATAGCGTGCCAGAAACAGGACTGTTCTTCTGCTTCAATAAATGCCCAAATCAGTGAGCTTTGTTTAGTCACATAGATTTTGGATTGAAATATTCTTTCTCCTTCCTTCAAACCAGTTTTACACATTGGAAAGCTTAAAGCCCAAATTAAAAACTTTTGGAGAAAATCCATGTAATTCATAGTACTTGCCTTCTGAGTAGCTGTCTGCCTATCTGCCTAGTTTAGACCCACGTTTAACTTTGACCCATACTTATTCCTTTAATCTGGAAACACACTAGACTTTGTTATTTAATAATTTATAATGTTCACAACTTTATCCATTTAATATTTTAGAAGTTTAGAGGCTTAGATACTGTATCTAACAAAACAGACATCATTGCTTGACTGTGTGAATGGAGCAACCCAAAGAGGGGGGGCGGTGGTTCTGTTGTTGTTTTCTACATTTTAATAACATTAATTTAAAAATAGTTGCTCTCTAATGAAGCAACATCCGTAAGTATATACTGACAGTTTAAAATAAATCAGATTATAGACGGACTTGTCTAAACAAGCCTAGATACTATAGAATAAAAGTATGAATCTAAAGGCCATTAACTTAGATCGAGGAAAATGTATTTTATGCAGCTTACATTCCATTTTTAAGAGACGAACTATTTTAAAATCAGTTTTGTATTAATTATTTACACTACAAAAGAATTATATAGAGCCAAATTATTTTTAGAATATTACACCTTCTCCATCTAAATCATAAAAGATTTAAATTATATTGAATAGAGCTCCAAGGTTGATTGAATTTTGTTATATTCTAATTTTTGAAAAAATAATTCACATACATTATATATGCAAGCAGCTCTTGAGTTATCCACAATTATTTTTACTGTACTTAAGAAACATCTCAGGCAACTATAGGCCTTGCTTTTGAACTGTAGATAAGATTTCTGGACATTTTTTAGAACTGAAGATGAAAAGGAAAGGAACTATTCTACTTTAAAGCAACTGCTCAAAGATTTTGGGATATTCATTCTCTATATCCATTTGTTACAGATTTAGTTAGGAAAGAATTAAGGTTCCCGAATCTTTAATTTTAAAAACAATCAACTGATAAAAATGTAATTCTGGCATCTTTGTTAACCATCCCTAAAAGGGCTCTAAATTAATGCCCCCCTCTTGTTTTCCTCCCAACACAGGCCATGATTATTGCTTTCACATCAGACATGATCCCCCGCCTGGTGTATTACTGGTCCTTTTCTGTCCCTCCCTATGGGGACCACCCCCACTACACCATGGATGGATACATCAACAATACTCTCTCCATCTTCAACATCGCGGACTTCAAAAACAGAAGCAAGGGAAATCCATACACTGGACTTGGCAACTACACCACATGCAGGCAAGTTTTGCTTATGTGTTTAAAAATGTATTTCATCTTTAGGACTTTGATTGTAAGGCAATTCTATTTGGTATAATTTAAATAAAATAGCTAGAGATATCTTTTACTAGCTATCTTTTCTATCAGACTTAAAGGATAATACATAGAAGTTATTACAAACTAGGATTAGAGCTTCCAATCATAAAGCAAGATTTAAAGGTGAGAATTTCAAATGATTACAGGGAGACTGATTCCAAAGAAAAGACTTATATTTTAGAAAGAAGAAACTTAAGAGTTCCAAAAAGCAAGATAATTCATTTGTCATGACTAATGTGTTATTAAGCACAACCTGACAACATTGAATGATGACAAACTAGCTCTCTCATTTAACAAAGAAATGCAAAGACAAGAAATGCAAATACCTCCACCTCGCCAGCAATATTCTCTAAAGGTATTCCAAAGTGCTCTGCATTTATTTTAATGGCCGGTGGGATCAACTGTGGACAGTATATGTGAACTAAATTACCCCTTGATAAAGTTTGTTGACTACATACAGGTCATTGATTAATTTTTTTTTCCCAATCAGTAACTTAAACCTAAAGGAGGATTTATTTTTTTTTTAATATATTTTATTGATTTTTTACAGAGAGGAAGGGAGAGAGATAGAGAGTTAGAAACATCGATGAGAGAGAAACATCCATCAGCTGCCTCCCGCACATCTCCCACTGGAGATGTGCCCGCAACCCAGGTACATGCCCTTGACCAGAATCGAACCTGGGACCTTTCAGTCCGCAGGCCGACGCTCTATCCACTGAGCCAAACCAGTTTCGGCCTAAAGGAGGATTTAAAATGTATTTAGTTCTGCTCCTCAAAGCCTTCTCCAATTCAGATTCTCAACAACACAACCAAGAAACCAAAAATAAGCCTCAAATAAAAGTTTCAAATTTACACACAGTAGAGCTGCTTCAGAATTCCACATTGAATCTGCTTTATATAATTCCAGAGAGTAATTAAACTCTCCTAGGATTAATAGGTTACAGGAAGAAAATTAGAGGTGTGCTGCTTGAGGGAGAGACATCAGCAGCAGTAGCACATGATATCTGACCACAAGGAAACGAGCAAGAAGCTTGTAACAAGCAGACAGTACTCCCAATAGAGGGGAGAGCCCCATAGCTGAGTGAACGCCCATGGCACCATGAGATAAACAAATTTATAACTATATTTCAGAAATACACTCAATTGTTTTAGTTATATAGTCTTAAGAAAGCAAGGATAAAACACTAGGAAAAAAATGTAAGACACCTTTGTTCTCTTTTGACAAAGATGGAATCTGTCATTACCATCATTTCCCCATTGTATGTGAAATATCACTGGAAGAAATATCACTGGAAGAGTATTTCAGGGTTTTGTTACCAAATTAAACTCTTAGAGAATATTTATATGATGTCCAACTTTAAAAAAGCGTCGTTTAAAATAGGACCTCTTTTTAAGTGGGCCCTTTGTTTACAGTATTTGATCAAAAAGAATGACCTCCTGATCTGCCCCCACTGTGTTTCCAGGTATCGTGATTTCCGGTACCCTCCTGGACACCCTCAAGAGTATAAACACAACATCTACTACTGGCACGTGATCGCGGCCAAGCTGGCTTTTATCATTGTCATGGAGGTAGGAGAAGCAGTCAGACTTTGAAATAATTTATACGGCAATATATTTGCATACCTTTCATCAGCTTTAAGTGTTTCCGACTCCGTCTTAAAATGTACAATACATTCTTATCTCTTGCTAACAATTATTTTAGGACATGTGTTAATCAAATTTGACCTGAGAATACCCATAAAGCTCACCTTAATTAAATGAAGTTGCTCATCTGCTTTAAAAGTTAAAAGCACGTTGTGTGCTAAGGGGATTCAATTCTTTTCAGTTCAGTATGGAGTGTCTTCAGTAGGGGGTGGGGAACTGGGCTACATGTTAGGCTGAGAAGGGGCTTATTCAAAATGAGTAAGATCTGATCTCTGCCTTTGAGAAACTTATTGCTGTTAATAGTTTTACTTGTATTATTATGTCTGTTAGTTTTACTTGTGTTATTACATTTATTAATTTTCATAAAATACCTTCTTATAATATTTTTATAATATTTTATATTCTTAAAGTTAACCAGCTTTGAAAAATAAATAAGGCAGCTATCAATTTGAAATTGATCTAGTCAACTTTACTTTTTACACTGAGTGAATAGCTACCACCAAATTCCAGAGCCTCAGAAATTGCTTGCTGTGGTCAGTTAGGATTACATTTAGCTGCAAGAAACAGATAATCCATCTGTAGTGGTTTAAACAAATAAGGGTTGGTTTTTCTCACATAAACTTCACTGGAAATAGGTGAACACTCCTGAGTCGATAACAGCTTGCTGACACAAGGAGCATGTCTCTGATTTTCTAGGTTTTCTCTCATTCAGTGCCACTTTATGGTTGCAGCATGATGGCTGCAATTCCAGATAACAGGCTATGTCCTCGTCAGAAGGAGAAAGACAATGCTAGCTATATCTGTTCCTTTTTGTCAGGAAAGAAAATATTTTGCCGGAACCCCCCAGGGAAGACTTCCATGTATATCTCATTGGCTAGATTTATAGCAAAGGATTCCTCCTCACAGCAAAGAATGTTAATAGTTACCAAATACTAGTAGAAGAAGAAAATAATTCATCATTGGCTCACCATAATAAGTGGGTTCTAGAAGTACTGTATCTGGTATACAGCAAGAGTTACTAGTTTATATTCAAGTATGTCATTACCAAAGTGTTCAGATTTCTACTTTTGATCTCATGGTATACTAGTTACTGTGGGGCCATCTCACTACAAAACATTTGAAATCATCTTAAAACATAGTTTCCTTTGCTTTTGAGCTCACAAGGGAGGAGAATCTACAAGAGGGAGCAGCATCTCTTCCAAGACCCAGAGATTTAACAGCTCTACATAAAACATAGACAGAAACACAGGGAGTCAGCCAAAATGGGGAGACAAAGAACATGCCACAAATAAAAGAACAAGAGAAAATCTCCAGAAAAATAACTAAATGAAATGGAGGCAGGCATTCTATCTCATACAGAGTTCAAAACAATGGTTACAAAGATGTCAAGGAACTTAGAACTTCAACAGCATAAAAGAGGACATAGAAACCACACACACACACAAAAACACACACAACAGAAATGAATATATTAAGAGCAGTGGTTCCCAACCTTTTATTTTTCCCTTTGGCCATGCCCCCACCCTCGCCATGACATATAATTTTTATTCAAAAAGTGAACTCCTGTTAATGTGGAAGATGCCTAAAAGGCCATTAACTTGATCTAAACAGGCTTTCAAGAACATGGCATCCATGAAAGAGAAAAATAAAAGAACAAAAGGACAGTTGAAGTACTGAGGAAGAAATCACTAAGAAATTGCTAAAAAAAATAATATGAAATTATATGAAAAAATAGCAAAGAAAGTTTCAAAACATAGGGAACTGAAATGCATAAATATGTCACAATATATACTTATATACTCTACTAGAGGCCTGGTGCATAAAATGTGTGCACTGGGGGAGGGGGGATTCCCCTCAGCCCAGCCTGCACCCTCTCCAATCCGGGACCCCTCAGAGGATGTCCGACTGCCGGTTTAGGCCTGATCCCCGAGATAGGGCCTAAACCAGCAGTCGGGCATCCCTCTCAATACTGGACCGCTGGCTCCTAATTGCTCACCTGTCTGCCGGCCTGGTCGTCCCCAACTCTCCCCCTCCCCTCACGCTGGCTTGGTCGCTTCATGCAGCCTGCTGTTCAGTCGTTTGGTCATCCCTCACTAACCCCCCTGCTGGCCTGGTCACCCCACGCAACCTGCTTGTTCAGTTGTTTGGTCGTCCCTCACTGAACCCCCTGCCAGCCTGATCATAGGCAGCCATCTTGTGAGGGTGTAGGGTCAATTTGCATATTATCGCTTTATTAGATAGGATATGAGGACCCTAGAACCATAAGAAATGCAAAAAACTCACTGTTAATAGCTCATTCTCAAATTGCCCCCCTTAAAAATCAAATTGCTCTGCCCCATGTTGGGAACCACTGTATTAGAGGGAATCAAAAGTAGATTACATAAAGCAGAGGCTTGAATCGGCAGTTTGGCAGATAAGGTTGCAGAAAATACCCAATCAGAACAGCTAAAAGAATCAAAAAAAAAAAATGAGGATAGTTTAAAGAGCCTCTGGAACAACATCAAGCATGCCAGCATTCACATAACGGGGGTACCAGAAGGAGAGAGAGAGAGCAAGAAATTAAAAACTTACTTGAAGCAATAATGACAGAAAACTTGCCTAGCTTGGCAAAGGAAATAGGAAATGTCCTGGACGTACCTATTCAGGAAGCACAGAGAGTCCCCAGTGAGGTGAACTCAAAGAGGCCCACACCAAGACACATCATAATTAAAATCACAAAGGTTAAAGACAAAGAGAGTATCTTAAAAGCAGCAAGAGATAAGCAGTTAGGTACCCAGAAGGAAGCTGCCATAAGACTGTCAACTGATTTTGCAACAAAAACGTTGCAGGCCATAGAGATGGCATGAAATATTCTAAGTGATGAAAAGCAAAGACCTACAACCAACATTATTCTACCCTGCAAAGCTATCATTTAAAGCAATTTAAAAACACTGTATACAATATCTATTACGAGTTTTATAAAGCTCAAATCAAGCAAGACCAAACAATGTATTATTTTGGGACATATACATATTTTGTTAAACTTTTTTTAAGTAAAAAAATATATAGAGTTTACTTTTGAGGAAGAGGCTTGGGACAAGATAGAAAAGGCCCACACACTAGAAATGTACAGAATTATCAGTGTTGTGGTGAGTACTGTAGATACCAGAGCTGTTCTTTTCTATCAAATAGTATTCCTGAAATAAGTGATAACATGGAGCTCCTTGGCACAGCCTGGACAGACATGTGCAGTGCCCACCCCCTTGTCCAGATGCACTGCCATGATGACTAGCAAGAATAAAGGAGAGGACTGTTCCCTCCATGTCCTTGTGGTTGACTTGTTTCTTTTTCTCTCCTTCAGCATGTCATCTACTCTGTGAAATTCTTCCTGTCATATGCAATTCCAGACGTATCGAAAAGGACGAGGAGCAAGATCAAGAGAGAAAAGTACCTAACCCAGAAGCTTCTTCATGAGAATCACCTCAAAGACATGACCAAAAATATGGGGGTCATCGCTGAGACCATAATGGGAGCAGCAGATAACCATTTACGACCCAAATTAGAATAAGAGCTTTAGGTTCTGAGAAGCACTTTAGAGAATTTTACTCTTGTCAAAAAATACTATGAATCTCTGATGAAAATGCTTCAAAAGCACCCCTTCTGCAGCAGGACGGACTTGTGTTTTCCTGTTTGTTTTTAGGGAGTGTTTTGCCGCTTCACTTTGCCAGACCTGCGCCAGTGACCTTCCCCTCACAGTGCCATCCTTAGAGACGAGACACGCCTGCTTCTGCGTGACTGAAAATCGCTGGCTCAGAGTTCCCCCTGAACACTGTATGAAGTGGCAAATAGACTCAAGGATTCCTGACATTTGGGCAAATTATCACTGCCCTACAGAGAAGGAAACCTCAGTGAACAGGAAACAGTTTCAGTCTTCATGGTGGCTACCTGTCCATCTCACAGAACGCTCTTCATGCATGGGGATGAGGACAGCGAGGTCCTGCAGCGTGTTTGTGCTAACCCACAGCGACGCCTCTTACTCCCAGGAGCCGTCCCAGAATGTTCTGTGCCTAATCAGTGTTGACTGCTTTACAGCTCAAAGGGAATAAGATGACAAAAGCAGGGAAAGTTACAGATTCAAATAGAATTTAATTCCTATTGATCAGGATAATTAATTTACCTCTCCTACTAAAGATGTATAGTTTCTTGGGGGGGGGGGGGAATCAAGGAATTAAAATTACCTCTTCTAAAGATGTGTAGTTTCTTGGGAAAACAAAGAAATCAAGGAATTAAAATTACATTTCTATCAACGTAATAGTCTGGGAAAGATACGCCCATCAATTTCCCACAGTTGCCCTTTATCCACTAGCTGCAGGGCGCACAGTATTCCAGATCACGAGCGCCATCGCGAATGGCGCCCTACACAGCCACTGTGACATGATGATGCCAAGCGCGCTTACCAGAACACAAGTGCCCTGATGGTGAGCCACACTGTGTCCCTGTGTGGGGAGCACCTTTTGGCAAGGATTCCGCGTGTCCATGGGATCAACATACCAAAGCCTCTGCCCCAAGTAGCTCCCTGCACCCTCCATTCTCCTATTCCCAACCCAGTAACTTGTTTGTAATTGCATGTTTGCACCAGAGGGGCATTTGTGGGGAGGGAGGAAGACGGGAGTAAACCCAGATTATTCCCAACCCAGAAAAGACTCTGGGTTTGATTTGTACTTCCAGCATCCTTAAAGTCAATCGGGCATTTAGGCTCTGACAAGAAAATGGTTTGGTCACAAACCCTGCCCTCAGCCGGAGGTCACTTCCTGCTGAATGCCTACACCGTGCCTGTCTTGCCCGAGATGTGTTCAGCTGAGCAGTCTTTACAGCGCCTTACTGCCTTTCAGGTGCTAGGCCCTCTGGGGAACTCGAGAAGATACGGAGCCCGCACTCCTCACTACTGACTGGTAACTGGAGTGATGGGTGCGGGAGAAGGTGTCTAGCACCGGGTCCTTGCTAGATGGGCTGCCACCCACTGGGGAGCTGCTAAACACCCAGGTGCCATGGGAGCCAAGCTGCTCAGAATCCCAGCAGCAAAGGAAAAGGAAACATGTTTTCGTGTTTAGAGGCTTGTTACCACAGGGTAGTCGAACTCCAGATCACAATTCTAAATACCTTCCATAAATGTTTAAAAAGAAAAAGCAGTATTTATGTAGGATTCCTCAAAGCAGTCTCTGGACTTTTGAATTGTCCCTATGGACCAGGGACAGCGTTTCACTAACCGTCTGGATAAGGCTGCCGAGGTGATCAGAACGTGGCCATGAGGGGCCGACTGCACCGGGAGTGAGAAACGAACTTCTTTCCCGGGGAAGCTTTCTCATCCCACACAGCCTAGTGCCGCTGCTCCTGCCCCACTCCCTGTGATGCTCTCCCGGAAGCAGTGCGCTTCCTCCAATTACCTCTTCTCCTCTCTGAACTGTGTGACTATCTCCCAGTGTTGGATGTGGCAGTTCCTCATTGTGTATGGAAGCATGGAAAAGAAATGCTCTTGCCTTATCTCCTCGTATATACAACGCTAAAAGAATTATGCATTTTCTTTCATACGTTGTCTTCACGGTCTAAAACGTGCTTCCTTGGACAGGAGGGCATAAAACCTCTACACTTTTTAAGGCAGCAGATGTGACATATGACACTGCCAACATTTCCCAAACAGCTCCGTCGTAGTGGGCGCCCAGGGTCACCCAGGACACCGACACTGGTGATGTAAGTCTAGCGCTGGCTTGTCAGTGGTGAAGAAAAATGTGGGGCTCTGCCTGCAGCCATCATGGCTGGGTCTAAGCGTGTGCAGAGGCAGCGCCCCGGGGAAGATGAATGGGTGTGGCCGTGGGCCTGTGAAGGGAAATCCAGCCCTAGAGCTGCCCAGCGTTAACCACTAGAGAAGTGTTCATGTCCTACCCTTTTGTAATGCCTGTGAATTTTAATAGAGCAGAGCATTAGACCAAAATACTCAGGGGAGTTTTCTTTATCCCTCCGATGTTTTAGTTATGTCAGTAGATAGAAGGGGAAAGCTACCATTTGTGTTGGAAGACTAAACAAGGCCATCTTATAAACTGCCACCAAAGTCTTCCCTTTGAATTGCGCAGACATCTTGAATTTCAGAAAACATGAATTCACAATAGGGGGGCAGAATGTGCTCTGTTGTTGAAACACTTCTTGTAACATTTGTCATGTTTGTATTTTAAGATGTTTGAAAAATTAAACTGTATGAGTAGCCTAACTAAATTAGAACTGAAATATTCATATAATGCTCTTCATACACCATGGCATAAGATGGAAAGTTTGTAATGTTTTGTGATTTCTGTGCATTTTAATATCCTTTTATAATTATGAGCATTTTAATAAAATCATTGTAAAAACGGTACTGTGGTCTACTCATTTAATTGTCTTAATTGGTACACAGCAGGTATATTTGCCCTTCCTGAAAAAACATTATCACTCAGATAACAAATGTGCACTTTTATATAGATTACTAGAGGCCCGGTGCAGGAATTTGTGCATGGGTGGAGTCTGGCCAGCCTGCCCCAATGAGGGCCGATTGGGGGCAGGGCCGGCCATGGGGAGGGGCCGCAGGAAGTTGCAGGGGGCCAATCGGGCCCCAATCAGGCCAGTTGGCTGCTGCATTGTGTGTCATAGCGACTGGTCATTCTGGTTCCATTCTGTCCTTCCGGTCACTTGGCTTTTATATATAGAGATATCTAAAATTATATTTTTTCACAGCCTGCACTTACTTTGAAGTATGGTTTTTCTGGGATAAATTGTGGGTGGAGACTCAGGCAAGGCTGCTGCATACAGTTGTTGAGTTGGAACCCTGCACAGGGCACCAAACCTGGAGACCAAGTGGGAGCTGCAAACCAGCCCACCTCACCTCGCCAGGTGCACCAGTGTCCCACTGCACCAGCAGGAGGAGGATGTGCTTGCTCTAAATGCATAATGACAGCTTCTGGTCATGATCGTAGGGGCAATATCGCCCACGGAGGGCAAGTGTCCATGAGTCTCAGTAGGTTCTGTTTAAATGTAAAATGGCCCTGGGTGCAGAAAGGGGAAATTATGGTGAATATCCTATCTAATAATAGACAAACACGGTAATTGACCATACTTTTGCTATGCCTCCCATTGGCTAATCAGCATGATATGCAAATTAACCACCAACAAAGATGGCAGCTAATTTGCATACTGCAGGCAGGGCGGGCCAGCGGGAGCAGCCATCTGGGCCTCTGTGTGTCACCTAAGCCCCGCCCCCAGCCGGGACCCCCATGTGCGGTCCTGGGTGGCAGGGCTTGGTGGCGCTATCAGCCCGAGGAAGCCCTATTTTTTCAGGGGCTGCTGGGGGCCTGATCAGAGACACAAACCTGCAGGCCCAGCACCCAGCAGACCCAAGGCCAGCCACACCGCGGTGCTGGGGCTGCCGGAGGCCAGATGAGAGACACAACACACAGGAGCGTCCGGCACCCAGCAGACCCAAGCCCCCTGCCACCATGGCACTGGGGCTGCTGGGGGCCTGATCAGAGGCACAAACCCGCAGGGTGGCCCTGAACCCAGCAGCACCAAGCCCCCTGCCACCATGGCACTGGGGCTGCTGAGGGCAGGATCAGAGACACAAACCCTGTGAGCCCTGCACAGGACGGGTGTTCTGCTCCAGGCGAAGTGCTTTCCCTCCAACCCAGCTCTCCCTGGGAGTCCGGCGTGGAGGGCGCTCTCCCTGGGAACCTGGAAATTCGCCTCTGGGGCGACTGTGCAGCAGCCACGCCTGGCGAGCCACCGAGAGGGTGACCTAACCATGCGGATGTGTACGCTGGCGGAGGCCATGCAGCTGCCATAGTTGAAGTTGTCCTTGATGTAGGAAACGGGGGTAGTGGGGATCAGAGTGGGCCAGGTTGGCAATGGAACCCAGCTCCCCACCAAAGGACTAGGGCACACAGTCCTCAGTCACTTCCTGAGCAGCAGTCAGCCCCGACCGGGGATCAACCCGAAAGCTAAGTAGGTGCCCTGGCAGAATGGAACCAAACCTTTGCTGTAGCAGAGGAGCTCCGACCCACAGCAGGGGCCAGGGCAGCTGGTGAGTGCAGCGGCGGTGGCGGGAGCCTTCGCGGCAGCACTAAGGAGCAGCAAGCCGAGCGGTATGAAGCAGCAAGCAGGTGGGCGGTAAGGAGGGAGAGGTCCCGGACTGTGAGAGGGCACAGGCCAGGCTAAGGGACCCACCCACCCATCCCCAGTGCACAAATTTCGTGCACTGGGCCTCTAGTAGGATATAAAAGTTAATCTCATTACAAAAATCAATTTTTAAAAAAATCCTGCACTTCCGGTTTCTATTTCTGCCTCTGGACAATATAAAATCCAGATTTTAACTCATTTCACCCTTTAATATTTTTTACCAGCTTAATTTTCCTTAGGCTTCCAATCAAAGTAAGTAAAATATAGGCCATAACTGAACAAACAGGAAGAAGCTTTTTCTGATTCCTAAATAACGCCTATGGGACTGGTACTAATAATGCTTGAATGGCCCTTACTGGTTTGGCTCAGTGGATAGAGCATCAGCCTGCAGACTGAAGGGTCCCAGGTTCGATTCTGGTCAAGGGCATATACCTTGGTTGCGGGCACATCCCCATTAGGGGGTGTGCAGGAGGCAATTGATCGATGTTTCTCTCTCATCAATGTTTCTAACACTCTATCCCTCTCCCTTCCTCTCTGTAAAAAATCAATAAAATATATTTAAAAAACAAATAATGCTTGAAGGGAAGAATAACATTTTAAGTCCGGCAGAGGGCAACTAGAAGTTCATTTCTTAATCACAGTACCCCCTTTTCATTTGGGGGTGGCAGGGAATGAGTAGTTCCCCCTTATTCACAGTTTTACTTCCCATCAATTTTTTTTTTTTACTGTCACCTGGGGTCCAAAAATGTTAAATGGAAAATTTCCCAAATAAAAAATTTGTAATATTTAAATTGTGTGCCATTCTGAGTATCATGATGAAATCTTACCCTACCTGGGACATGAATCATTCCTTTGTCCAGCGTATCCATGCTGTGTATGCCATCTGCCCATTAGTCACAAAGCAGTTAGATGGACTTTGAGGTGTCACAGGGCTTGTGTTCAAGTGACCTTTATTTTACTTAATAATGGCCCCAAAGCCCAAGAGTAGTGATGCTGGTAATTCAGATATGCCAAACCTTAAAGTGCTTCCTTTAACACGTTAAGCGCCAAGCCTGTCTTGTCTTCCTTTCTGTTTAGCCCACAATATCCGATTTCACCGATACACTGACTGCACCAGTGACTGACAAGGTCCAGATGGAAAGTATAGTGTCAGTCACCTGTGAATGACATGGCACTTAACATGTTAAGTGAAAGATGAAAGGCCTCAATATGGAAAGAAAATGTCATATGCTGAGGTTGCTAAGATCTATGGTAAGAACACCATGAAATTGTAGAAAGGAAAAAGAAATCCATGCTAGTTTGCTGAGAGACCATATTCACATAACTTTGATTACAGTATCCTATCTAATAATAGACAAACATGGTAATTGACCGTATGTTCGCTATGCCTCCCATTGGCTAATCAGCATAATATGCAAATTAGCTGCCAACAGAGATAGCGGCTAATTTGCATACTGCAGGCAGATCCCGCTGCGCCACCCCACCTGGGCTGGTGGCAGCGCAATCCCCAGCCACTGGCCGCCCCAGCACGGGATCCAGGCCTGCTGTGGGCGGGGCGAGGCGGGTGGGGTGGGCGGCAGCACAATCCGAGTGGCCACCTGCCCCAGTGCGGGCTCCGGGCCTGCCATCTGCCACCAGGGGAGCGGGCCTAAGCCAGCAGGTGGTTATCTCCTGAAGGGTCCCAGATGGTGAGAGGGCACAGGTTGGGCTGAAGGACGTCCCCCCCCCCCCGCCAGTGCACAAATTATTGTGTACCGGGCTTCTAGTCTATGTATATAAAAGCCTACATGACTGTTACAACCGCTCAGCTGGTTGCTATGACACACACTGACCACCAGGGGGCAGATGCTCAATGCAGGAGCTGCCCCCTGGTGTCAGTGCGCTCCCACAGTGGGAGCACTGCTCAGCCAGAAGCCAGGCTCACAGCTGGAAAGCGCAGCTGAGGCAGAGGCGGGAGCCTCTCCCACCTCCACAGCAGCGCTACTGAGTGGTGGTGGCAGCAGCTGCAGCGGGACTGGGATAAGCAGGAGCAGTGCGGTGCCGGCCCCGACTCAGACCCCTCCCCAGCCACCTGCCACTTCGCACACTGCTACCTCTCTCGGGGGATGTCGGACTACTGATTTTGGCCCGACATCTGACATCCCCGAGGGATTCCGGATTGCGAGAGGGTGCAGGCCAGGCTGAGGGACCCCACCTATGCACAAATCTGTGCACCAGGTCTCTGATATTGTTATAATTATTATATTTGATTATTTGTTATTGTTGTTCATCTCTTACTGTGCCTAATTCATAGATTAAACCTTACCATAGATATATATATGTATAGGAGAAAAACATATATAGGGTTTGGTACTAAAATCATAGTATATGTGTGTATAGAATTCAGTACTAATCCAAGGTTTCAGGTACTCACTGGGGGTCTTGGCACCTATCCCCCAAGGAGAAGGGGAGACTACTGTAATTGGTATTTATCTGCCCGCCCCCTCGGTACCATGTTTGATGTTTATTTACACATTATCTCACAGCTAACATGATTTTTTACAGACAAGTTTTAAGTAGCTTTTAAAAAAGTGATTATAAAAGAAGTACATGATTATAAAAGAAATGCAGCATGTTAGAAAAACAACAACAACCCCAAGCTGTACAGAAAGGCTGTGCAGGAAACCGGAGTCCTGCCCTCACCCCAGCCCACTCCACTCCCAGAGGCCTCAGGAGTGTGAATTGGGGGCATCAAGGGCACTCCAGAGATTTGCTTTGGTTTTAAAAATTATATTCTGTGTGTTAAAGTTGCAGATCAGAAAAGCTAGTTCTTTCCTTCAGCTCTTCAGCCCAAATCCTATTCTTTTCATAAATGTAGCAAATGATCACTTTTTCAGGAAACTTTTTGTCTACTTGCAAAATTAATGAAATGGTTTAAAATATCAGAAATGACCATTGTAAGTTTAGTCTATTCTATTTCCTTTAAGTACTCCAGTTTCCCGACCAACTATGGCCAAGAGGCCATAAGTAAGGAGAATGCAGACTTCTTTCTCCTGCTCCTCTCCTTAGGGGACACTTCCACAAAGCCATTTAGCCCATGTTCTCCTGTCACCCTGTGTTACTGGGAGACTGAATACGCAAGAGGGCAATGGCCAGACCATATATAGAAATAACACCCACAACCTGTAACCACCAGTCCAGGAAATCAACCTCTTATCTACAATAATCAGAACAGGAAGCCAGCCAAACTGACAGGAAGTCAGACTGTTTTATCTGTAGTGACAGTCCAAGAAACCAAACAACCCCTGAAACAATCAGCCCCTAATGGCCAGGACTTGACTAATACTAACAGCTTTCCTAACTTTTATCCCAATTCCCAATTTTAACTGAGGAGCAACCAGGGAAAGCCAACTATGTACCCCTAAACAATTACATAGGATGCCCCACTTCTAGTTAGCCTGCCCACAGCTTCCGTGTCAACACCCTCCTATCAGGACACACTTAAAACCTTCCCCTGTTACCCCTATAAAGCCTTCCTGTTTCTATTTCTGCCTCTTAAGTCTGTCAAAATGCAATAGATGGTGGCTGACTCCCATTGCTATAGGGAGCTCAGAATAAATAGCCTTTGGTTCTCATTCAGTTGATCTTCGTTTATTTCACATTACTGTCTGATAAAGGTGAAGAGGGGTTGCTGTGCTGGGCAGGTAGGACAAACACTGGGAATCTTACTTGGGCTGACTCCTGTCCCTGAGTCATAATTGAGGTTGAAGGGGAGGGAGGACTGGTAATTACAGCAGAAGAACCTTCTGGAAGTGTAGATTGGACCACCAGGCATGAAACTACGAACTTAAGCTTTGGCTATGAAGACGTCAGAAGGGAAAACTGGCAGCAAGAATCCCATCTTTGTCCCTGGTGAAGACTCATTGCCCTTCGGTCTAAACCAGTGATGGCGAACCTTTTGAGCTCGGCGTGTCAGCATTTTGAAAAACCCTAACTTAACTCTGGTGCCGTGTCACATATAGAAATTTTTTGATATTTGCAACCATAGTAAAACAAAGATTTATATTTTTGATATTTATTTTATATATTTAAATGCCATTTAACAAAGAAAAATCAACCAAAAAAAATGAGTTCGCGTGTCACGTGTGTCATAGGTTCACCATCACTGGTCTAAACTTACTCCTCTGAGATGTTCAAAAGGTTCCTGGGCGCCTGCAGAGCCAAGGAGGAGTTTGATACCAGTTTTCAGAAGGGAAGCTGCTTGGCAACATTCCTGAGGCAAGGGAAACCCACCTTGGAGCCTTCACATCCCAAGGGAAATCAAAGCAAAGGGAAAGCAATCCTGGGATAACCACCTGTGGCCGTGACTATTTGGGGAGATGTTTTCCTTTGCTTATGAAGCAGATGATTTTGCAAATGTCCTTTAAAAGACCAGCATTTCCATTTCCTACCAGAAAACAAAGTAGATGGCCCTTTAAACCCTGGCCTCGTTTCCTTAAACTGTTTAGCACCTGGGATCTTCTGCAATGCCGAAGTGATATTATTTTTGTCATTTAACCTGTTGGAAGGGACCCCCAAGATCCCTGGCCCTACCCTTCATTTCTCATTCACTCATCTGGCACTTTGCCATGATCACACCTTGTTCTTGCAATTAAGAACCAACCCACATGAGAACTCTAATGTCAGTAGACTATCCATCCTGAACAGCGTTAGGGATCATAATCACATTAATGGTTACAAAATACCCTGCCACCACCTTCTCTCTCCAGTGTACTCTGTGGTGACTCAGAGTGATGAGCCTCTATTACCAATGAGAAAACCACAGAGAAGTTTGCTGCTCTGGGATCCAGGATGAGCTGCAAGCATCGATGGCACTAAAATTCAAGGGCTGACCTCACCACTGGGCCTCTTCTCTACTTTGTTTCTGAATAGACACATCAAATTTTACCTTCAAGTATTGTGGGTCCTTTGGAGCAAGCATTGTCCACTAACCCAGTGCTGTAGGTTCAAAATCAAAATTGTAGATCAACCTTTTCTAAAGGACTGGCTAGAACAGGAAGGTGGGAGGCAGCCCAAGGAGTCCAGGGAAACAGACAATCAAGAAAAAGCGCAAATCTCTCAGGAGATTCAGCAAGTAGTGGGAGGTTCCAGGTCCCTCCTTTATACTATGAACTGTAACTACCAACATACTCCATTTGGGTGTACCCCAAAGTACTTAAGAGCAAACATCTGTACGGAGCAGTTCCCAGGAAGTTGACTTGATTGCCTTTTTCACTGGTGGTGGCGATGGGTCAGATACAACCCCAGGAGCCTCACTAGGGCCCAGAGAAAACCATCCTGTTACGGCTCACCCTTAAGTAATGAGGTGGGTAATCTGTTTGGGGGACTTCCTTTGCAAGGTTAAATCACTTCCTTACCTTCCTTGTTTTAATTTGGAGATTGCATTGAAAGCCTTGAATAAAACTTTTCCCAGATAACATTCTTTTACTTTACCGTTTGAAGCTCTATTGCCCAGTCAATGTGAACTGTGCAATCCCAAACCCTCCAACCCTTTGCAGTCGTCAAACCTGATAATACCACAGTATCATTGCCCAAACCTTGTCCTGCTTAACATCCCAGTTCATTCATGGCCCCTAAATACTTAATATTTGTTCCTCTGCATTCTGCCAGCTGCCACACCTAAAGGTAAGAAGGACAGCACTGCCCGGCCAGTGCGGCTTAGAGGCTGAGCATTGACCTATGAACCAGGAGGTCAGAGTTCGAAGCCTTGAAGCTCAGTCAGGGCACATGCCCAGGTTTGGGGCTCAATCCCCAGTCAGGGGCATAAAGGAGACAGCTGATGAATGATTCTCTGTCATCATTGTTTTTTTAAATCTCTTCCTCTACCTTCCTCTCTGAAATCAATAAAACCTTTAAAAATAATGAAGAGCCCTGGCCGGTTTGGCTCAGTGGATAGAGCGTTGGCCTGCGGACTGAAGGGTCCCGGGTTTGATTCCAGTCAAGGGCATGTGCCTTGGTTGCGGGCACATCCCCAGTGGTGGTGGTGGTGGGGGGTGTGCAGGAGGCAGCTGATCGATGTTTCTCATCGATGTTTCTGACTCTCCCTCTCCCTTCCTCTCTGTAAAAAATCAATAAAATATATTTTTTTAAAAATAATAATAATGAGAGAGAGGGGGGAAAGAATGGAGGGAGGGAGGAAGGAAGGAAGCAAATAAGGAAGGAAAGGGAGAAAGGGCGGGAGGGAGGGAGGGAGGGAGGGCATGCCAGCATCCTGCTTACAAACCACTGCTGGATGCTGTAGCCCACGGATGCAGCCTGGATGACTAGCCTGTCAAACATCTTCTTCAGCCCTTCATTTTCTTATGAACTACCTAGCCAGTTGCACCACCCCAAGAATTCAAATCTTTATATTCTGTGAGCCATGGCCTGGGCAAATGTATTCCCACCCCCCCCACCACCCTGCATATTGTAAGTGCGGAGAAACGGGAACAGAAACTTTGCCTGTGTACAGAATGAGGATTTTAATCTATTTATCTAAGGATCCCAAGAATATAGTTGGCCTCGCCAACAGTGTATCCTGTTTTAATTAGAGTCAAGGAGTACATGTAGAATATAGCAGAAAATCGCTGAAAAAAGATGAGGGCAATATTTGGGTGGACGACAGTGCTGATGATTATTTTACTGGGGTTCCAGGCAGCCTGTCTGGAGTAGAGGAAATCAAATAAGATTTAGAAACAGAGGACCTTGGTTCAAGTCCTGAATCTGCCACTGACTGGCCTCATAACCTTTAGCAAGCTGAGACACTGAATATACCAACAGACAATGTCCAGACCATATATAAAAATAGAACTCTGACCCACGACCTATAGCAACCTGCTCAGGAAACCAACACTTTACAATAATCAGACCAGGAAGCTAGCCTGCTGTAAGTCACACTTGTAGGAAATCATATTCCTATCTCTGGTGACAGTGTAGGAAACCAAACAATAACCCCTGAAACAATCAGCTGCAAATGGCCAGGACTTGATTAATAATGGATTTAATGTCCCTAATTTTTGTCCCTGCTGCCAACTTAGGACCAACCAGAGAAAACCAAATATGCATCCCTAACCAGTCAGATAGGACACCCCAGTTCTAGTTAGCCCACGTCCAGCTTCCCCAGCCAACACGCTCCAATCAGGGTAAACATGAAGCCTTTCCCTGTTCACCTGTAAACCTTTCTCACTCCTGTGCCTGCCTTTGAGTCTCCGCCAAAATGCATGTGATGATGCCTGACTCTTTTTGCTACACCTAGCTCAGAATAAACAGCCTCTGCTTGTTCTCACTTGGGTGATCTTTGCTTACTTCCACAAAGTTATTAACGTCTCTAGGCTCTAGCTTTCTAATCCATAAAGTGGGGCTAAATAGTTCCCACCACTCCATGTCATTTTGAGGTCCTTAATGTCTCACAGGGGATTCAGCGTGTCACGAAGTACGAGAAACCACAGGGTGAACACGAGGTGTCCTCTTGGAGGGGAGTGTTTCAATTATTAGGGAAGAAACAGCCAAATTAAAATAAATACATACATATTATGGAATTGCATGTAAAATGTAAGTGAATTTTTAATATAAAATAATTGATATTTACAGAGCCTTTCATCCCACAATATCAGATTATACATAATTCTCCAGTGCTTGTGGAACATTCTCAAGGATAGACCATATGTTGGGTCACAACATTAGCCTGAACAAATTCAAGAAGATTGAAATTATACCAAGCATATTATCTGACTACAGTGCCTTGAAATCAGAAATCAACTTCATAAAGGAAGTAAAGGAACCCACAAATATGTGGAGATTAAATAACATACTACTAAAAATGACTGGGTCAAAGAAGAAATAAAAGATGAGATCAAAATATATATAGAAACAAATGAGAATGACAATACAACATATCAAAACTTCAGAGATGCAACAAAAGCAGTAATAAGAGGGAAATTTACATCATTACAGGCCTGTTTCAAGAAATAAGAGAAACCTGAAATAAACAACATTACATCTTAAAAACTAGAAAAAGAAGAATAAAAGCAACCCAAAGTCAGCAGGAGAAAGGAAATAATAAAAATTATAGAATTGAATGAAGTAGAGAACAAAAAGACTATACAAAGAAATTAATACAACAAAGATCTGGTCCTTTGAACAGATTAATAAAATTGACAAACTCCTGGCAAGACTCACTAAGAATAAAAGAGAAAGACTCAAACAAAATCAGAAATGAAAGAGAAGTTACCATAGACATCACAGCTATACAAAGAAACAAGCTAGAATAATATGAAAGACTATATGCCACCAAATTCAATAACTTAAAAGAAATGAATAAGTACTTAGAAATATATAATCTTCATAGACTGAATCAGGAAGAACTGGGAAATCTAAATAGACCAATCAGCAGTGAGAAAATTGAAACCACCATCAAAATGAAAGTCCAGGACCAAACCAGATGGCTTCACCAGTGAACTCTGTCAGATAATTCAAAGATTTGAAACCTGTCTCAAACTCTTCAAAAAAAGTGAAGAAAAGTAACCCTGATACCAAAATCTGACAAGGATAACACAAAAACAGAAAACTACAGACCAATTATCTCTGATGAATACAGATGCAATAATCCTAAACAAAATACTAGCATATCGAATACAATTGGACATCAAAAAATAATATATCACAATCAAGTGGTGTTAATTCCAGGGACACAAGGATGGTTCAACATTCACAAATCAATTAATGTAATACACCACATTAAGAAAAGAGAGGATAAAAAATTCATATGATCTTATCACTAGATGCAGAAAAAGCATTTGATAAGATACAACATCCATTTATGATTAAAACACTCAATAAAATAGGTATAGAAGGAAAGTATCTCAACATAATAAAGGCCATATGTGACAAACCCTCAGCCAATATCATACTCAGCCAATATTGAGTATGATATTGCTTTTCATCTAAAATCAAGAACAAGACCCACTGCTCTTATTCAACATAGTTCTAGATATCCTAGTCAGAGCAATCAGACAAGAGACATAAATAAAAGGCATCCAAATTGGGAAGAAAGAAGTAAATGAAAGTATCAGTATTTGCAGAGGACATGATTCTGTACATAGAAAACCCTAAAGACTCCATACCAAAAACAAAAACAAAAACTATTAGAAATGATAAACAAATACAGTAAAGTTACAGGATACAAAATCAATGTACAAAAATCCACTGCTTTCCTATATACGAACAACAAAACTTTGGAAAAAGAAATTTTAAAAATTTATTTTGCAATTGCAACCAAAAGAATGAAATACCTAGGAATAAAGTTAACAAAGAATGTGAAAGAACAATATATTGAAAACTACAAAGCATTATTGAAAGAGATTGAAAAAGACACAACAAAATGGAAATATATTCCATGTTCATGGATTGGAAGAATCAACATAGTTAAAATGGCCATATTACCCAAAACAGATTAAATACAATCCCCATCAAAATCTCAATGTCATTTTTAAAAGAAATAGGACAAAAAATCATAAGATTTGCCGAAACCGGTTTGGCTCAGTGGATAGAGGGTCTGCCTGTGGACTGAAAGGTCCCAGGTTCGATTCCAGTCAAGGGCATGTACCTGGGTTGCGGGCACATCCCCAATAGGAGATGTGCAGGAGGCGGCTGATCGATGTTTCTCTCTCATCGATGTTTCTAACTCTCTCTATCTCTCTACCTTCCTCTCTGTAAAAAATCAATAAAATATATTTTTTTAAAAAATCATAAGATTTATATGGAACCACAAAAGACCCTGCATGGCCAAAGCAATCTTGATAAGAAAAGAATGAAGCCAGAGGTATCACACTACCTGACTTCAAATTACACTACAGAGCTATGATAATCAAAACAGCATAGTATTGGCAGAAAAACACACATACCTGTCAATGGAAAAGAATTGAGAGTTCAGAAATAAAACCACATGGATACGGGCAGATAATTTTTGACAAAAGAGCCAGAAACACACAATGGAGAAAAGAAAGCCTCTTCAGTAAATGGTGCTGGGAAAACTGGAAAGCCACTTGCAAAAGAATGAAACTAGATTACATTTTATCCCCATGTACAAAAATTAATTCAAAATGGATCAAAGACCTAAATATAAGATCTGAAACAATAAACTACATAGAAGAAACCATTGCTACTAAACTCATGGACCTTAGTCACAGAGGACATTTTTTTTAAATATATTTTTTTATTGATTTCAGAGAGGGAAAGGAGAGGAAGAGAGAGATAGAAACATTAATGATGAGAGAGAATCATCGATGGGCTGCCTCCTGCACTCCCCACACAGGGATCAAGCCCACAACCCAGGCATGTGCCCTTGACCAGAGTTGAACCCAGGACCCTTTAGACCGCAGGCCGATGCTCCATCCACTGAACCAAACAGGCTAGGCTAGGGCAACACAGAGGAGATTTTATTAATTTAACCCCAAAGGCAAGGGAAGGCAAAAATAAATGAATTGGACTATATCAACTAAAAAGCTTCTGCACAGCAAAAGACACCAACAACAAAAAGGCAACCCATTGAATGGGAGATGATATTTGCAAACAACAGCTCTGACACAGGTTTAATATCAAAAATATATAAAGAACTCATAAAACTCAACACCAAACAATCTAATTAAAAAATGGGCCAAGGGCCTAAACAGATACGTCTCCAAAGTGGACATACAGATGGCCAAGAGACATATGAGAAAATGTTCAGAAACACACAATGATGCTCAGAGTCAACAATCAACAGAGAGATGCAAATTAAAATGACAATGAGGTATCCCCTCACACCTGTCAGAATGGCTACCATCAACAAATCAACAAACGACAAGTGCTGGCAAGGATGCAGAGAAAAGGGAACCCTAGTACACTGTTGATGGGAATGCAGACTGGTGCAGCTACTATGGAAAACAGTATGGAGTTTCCTCAAAAAATTAAATATGGAACTGCCATTTGACCCAGTGATCCCACTGCTCAGAATGTATCCTAAGAATCCCAAAAAACCAATCAGAAAGAATATACGCACCTCTATGTTCATAGTAGCACTATTGCAATAGCTAAGATCTAGAAATAGCCCAAGTGCCCATCAGTAGATGAGTGGTTAAAAGCTGTAGTACATATACACAATGAAATACTATGCAGCTTTAACAAAGAAGGAACTCTTACCCTTTGATACAGCATGGAGAGAACTGGAAGTATTATGCTAAGTGAAATATGCCAGTCAGAGAAAGAGAAGTATCACATGATCTCACTCATATGTGGAATCTAATGAACAAAATAAACTGATGAACAAAATAGACATAGAAGCATGGAACAGACTGTGGAATCTCAAAGGGAAGGCAGGGGTGAGGGATGGGTATGGAGAGATTAACCAAAGAACTTATATGCATACTAGAGGCCTGATGCACAAAAATTTGTGCACTGGGGGGGGGGGCCCTCAGCCCGGCCTGTGCCCTCTCGCAGTCTGGGACCCCTCGGGGGATGACCACCTGCTGGCTTAGGCCTGCTCCCTGGGGGATTGGGCCTAAACTGATAATCAGACATCCCTCTGGCAGCCCAGCAGCCCTCGGGGGATGTCCACTTGCCAGCGGAGAGCAGGCCTAAACTGCAGTCGGACATCCTTAGCGCTGCTGAGGAGGCAGGAGAGGCTCCCACCACCACCACTGTACTGGCAGCCATCAGCCTGGCTTGTGGCTGAGCAGAGCTCCCCCATGTGGGAGCGCACTGACCACCAGAGGGCAGCTCCTGTATTGAGCATCTCCCCCCTGGTGGTCAGTATGTGTCACAGTGACCAGTCATTCCCAGTCATTCTGCTGTTATGGTCAGTTTGCATATTACCCTTTTACTATATAGGATAGAGGCCTGGTGCACGGGTGGGGGCCGTCTGGTTTGCCCTGAAGGGTGTCCCAGATTAGGGTGGGGGTCCCGCTAGGGTGCCTGGCCAGCCTGGGTGAGGGGCTGATGGCTATTTGCAGCTGGTCACACCCCCTTCAGGGTGGAGGTCCCCACTGGGGTGCCTGGCCAGCCTGGATGAGGGGCCTGAGGGCCGTTTTCAGGCTGGCTGGTGACGGAAGCTCCCAGCCTCTCCTTTTTTTCTTTTCTTTTTTTATTCTGGGATTTATTTACCTTCTATAATTGAAACTTTGTTGCTGTCACTGTAGCTGAGAGCCACTCACTACAGCTCTGAGGCCACAGCCTGCTGAAAGCAGGTATCTGGGGTTTGTTTAGCTTCTATAATTGAAACTTTGTTGCTTTCAGAGCTCAGAGCCGGGCCGTGGCAGGCGGGGAATCTTGGCTTCCTCCATCACTGGAGCAAGCAAGCCTCCTGCTCGCTTCAGCTGTGTGGCTGCCAGCTGCCATCTTTGTTGGAGGTTAATTTGCATTACCACCCTGATTAGCCAATGGGAAGCGTAGAGAAGGTACAGTCAATTGCCCTTTTTGTCTTTTATTAGATAGGATATGCATAACCCATAGATATAGCCAATAGTGTGGTTAAGGCCTAGGGACATCTATAATACGTTCAACAATAAAGATAAAATTTTAAAAAATTGGCAGAGCCCTACCGGTTTGGCTCAGTGGATAGAGCATTGGCCTGCAGACTGAAGGGTCCCGGGTTCGATTCTGGTCAAGGGCATGTACCTTGGTTGCGGGCACATCCCCAGTAGGGGGCGTGCAGGAGGCAGCTGATTGATGTTTCTCTCTCATCGATGTTTCTAACTCTATACCTCTCCCTTTCTCTCTGTAAAAAAATCATTAAAATATATTTTTTTAAAAAATGGGCAGAGGGCCTGAACAAATACCTCTCCCAAGAAGACATACAAACAGCCAACAGTTATATGAAAAGATGCTCAACTTCACTAGCTATTAGGGAAATGCAAATCAAAACTACAATGAGATATCACCTCATACCTGTTAGAATGGCTATTATCAGCCACTATGGAAAACAGTCGGACAATTCCTCAAAAAATTAAGAATAGGGTTACCATATGACTCAGCAATCCCTTTCCTGCGTATCAATCCAAAAAAAAAAAAAACAACCCTTGAAAACATGTATACACAAAAATAAATGTGCCCCTATGTCCATTCCAGCACTATTCACAGTGACCATGGAAACAACTGAAGTGTCCTTCAATAGATGGTTGGATAAAGAAGATGTGGTACATATCTATAATAATAAAAGCATAATATGCTAATTAGACTGGCCATCCTTCTGGATGAAGCCGGAAGCCCTAATCCCGGTTGCCAAAGGGAAGCCAGTGCCAGCAGCTAGGGAAAGAAAGGCAGACTCTTGCATGAATTTCGTGCATTGGGCCTCTAGTATGCAATGAATACTACTCAGCCATAAAAAAAAGATGAAATACTGCCATTTGTGACAGCATGGATGGACCTTGAGAATTTTATGCTAAGTGAAATAAGTCAGCCAGAAAAACTAAGAACCACATGACTTCACTCATGTGTGATAGAAAACAGAAATTTTATAAATTTTTAAAAAGTAAAATAATATTAAAAGAAATTGAATGCTATGGTGACCTGCTTCACCTGGACCCCTACTTTTGGAACTTGGGTGGAAAATTCTAAGACATATTGACATATATTGAAAACACTTAGTGATGAAATTCTAGAACAGCTGTTGTCAAAGTGTGATCTAGATTCTGAGGGTCTGAGACCCTTTCAGGATGTCCACAAAGGCAAAAGTATTTTCATAATAATATGAAGACATTATTTGCCTTTTTCACTTGCTTTCCCTTGCAAGTGTACAGTGAAGTTTCCAGAAGCTACATAACATTGAATAGGCCACAGATTGAACACAGGAGCAGTTATCAGCACCCAGCTGTTTTGTATTAAGCCAGACATTTAAACACACACACACACACACACACACACACACACACACACCCCAAACAAACAAAAAATGCACCCTTCTAAAATTTTGAAAAGGACAGTTTTTTTTTTTCTTTAAAACATTTTGTTTCACTTGCAATAGATTTATTGTTGTTATGTTAAATTAATAAGTAAATTTTTAGTGTCTCAGTTTTAGTTTCTATTAAACTAAATGTTAATAGATATTATTCACACAAATGAAAGTGATTTTGGAGTTCTCAATACTTTAAGAGTATAAAGGGAGGGCTGGTAACCAAACACTATGAGAACCACTGCTTCATAATAATAAATACTTTAACCAGAGCCAACTATGGCATTCACATTTGATTTAGACAATGAAACTTCAAGTGTGAAGATATCAGAAAAGACAAATACACCCTTTCCACTCTCAATGCACATGAAATCTGTCTTCTGGTTAGTGTCAGTGACCTCTGCTGAAGCTCAGGCTCCAACACAAGCGGGCTGGCTGCATTGGTGCTTCTGCTCAGACAAGCCCATCATCCTGCCTGATGTTCCCCATTTCCCAGCTGTCTGTCCTGGGCTGCATAGTTTGATGAGCTCTGCTGCAGTTTACTCTGTTTCCTGCCATACTTGGCACACATTTGTGTATATATTTTGGATTCCAGGTTCTGTTTTGCTTGGAAATCTTAGGGCTCCAAGGGAGGAAATGTGACCAGCAATATTAGTCAACCAGCATGCAAAAACAGTGGTCAGAACTACAAATCCAGGTATCACTTAAAAGCCCAGTGCAAGAATATGGCTGCACATTGATCATGCAAGTCAGAGGCAGGAAGCAACTTCATTAAAGATATTTCTTTCAAACAAGGAAAGTGGTGTGTTTATTATATCCATAGCGGATCTGGCAGAGAGCAGATGTGCAATAAATACTTGTTGAATGACTGAATATTGCTAGGGGATTTAGAAAGCATACCCAGGAAAGTAGAATAGGTTAGAATGGAAATGACAACTGATGGTTCAAGATATGAAATCATGATGAGTGAAGCTAGAGGTATTGGTTTGGTACAATACTGAGCAGTCAGAAGTCCTGATTGTGAGCTGTAAGGAAGTGTGTCCCATGTCTTTACTATATATAGTGCTGGCCACCAATCACCAGCCAACCACTAAAGTGAGTATCAGTACAATATGCAGCTACAGTAGCCTTCTGAGGTGGGTTGACAACAATAATTTTGCTACAGGACATATAGAGGTCAATGTAAAAGACCAACAAAATGGATCTGGGACTAGGAAGTTCTCAATCCCCATCTCCAAATGCTGCACTGAGCAAACTCCTGGATGCATCTATGTGTGGTTCTCATGACTGATTCCCACTTGGTCTCTCCTATTGGAGACAGACCCATCTGGGAGGCAGTCCCAGCAAGGCTAACATGATATTGGAATCCTACTACTCCTCATCCATAGGAGAATGGTAAACAGGAGCTTTTCTGACCACACGAGCATTTGAATTCGGGTCTTTAAACAAACACTCAAAGGTAAATGCTGGCTCTCATTTTCATTCAGCCTCGCTGCAAACAATGGGCACCAGGATATGCAATATATAATTTGACTACCACATTTCACATAGGTTTGTCTATGAAATTAGACTTTTGAAAGAACCAACTTTTGACTATGTTGACTCACTCTATTGTATCTTTATTTTCTATTCAATATATTTATTTTATTCTTTTTTTATTTTCTTCAGGTTTATTCCGTATTCTTTTCTAATTTTTTAAGTTAAATTCATTCAACAACTATTTGTGTGGCTATTGTGTAACAGGCATTGTTTAACATATTGGATATAGTGTTTCTTGGCTCATTAATTTTCTAATATTGGCATTTAAGACCATTAGTTTCCCTCTAAATCCCATTTTAGCTATAATCCAGAGCTTTTATATGCAGAGTCCTTTGTTGTGGTGGTGGGTGATTAAATTCTAAGTACTTTAAATTTTTATCTATTTTGTTTTGCTTTTTAATTGGAATGCCTTTATGCCACTTTCATTCTTAAAGTTAATTTGAGTTTAATTCTTTTTTTGCCTAAGATATATGGTTGTGAGATTTGAAATTTGTAACAGCTTCTTCATATGATCAAGTCTGACCTTCATTGAATTATAGCAAGAAAAGTCTCTGTATACTATAATACTTTTTTTTACATTTGTTGAAACCTAATTTTTGAACTGGTATAAAACCTATTTTTATAAATATCTTTTGTGTGCTCAAGAATTTATTTCTCGAATGATGTCAGCGAGATCATCATTCAGAATAGGAAGCTCCAAACCCTGGTTCCCCAGAGGAAACGCCAAGTAAACAAGCACAGGTGATTACAATGGATTTGGAGTGGCTCTGGATGGTTAAGGATCCGCAGCACCAAGTGAACATCAAATCAAGAAAAAGCCACATGCAAAATGGCAGGAATTTAGGGGTCTTTTTATTCCACCTTGTCTCCCCCCTTCTCTGATGTGGTATATGGCAAGGTTGGAAAGAGGCTCCCAATTCCAGGCTCCCTCCCACTGGCTGGAAGGAAAAGGAAACGTGTTAACAACACTCTAGCCCAGCGGTTCTCAACCTGTGGGTCGCGACCTCTTTGGCGGTCGAACGACCCTTTCACAGGGGTCGCCTAAGACCATCCTGCATATCAGATATTTACATTACGATTCATAACAGTAGCAACATTACAGTTATGAAGTAGCAACGAAAATAATTTTATGGTTGGGTCACAACATGAGGAACTGTATTTAAAGGGCCAGAAGGTTGAGAACCACTGCGAGTCTAGCCTATCTGTTGGCTGCCAGGGAACTAGTTTCTGTCTTACCTGACCCAGTGCTCAGGCGTGAATGGCAGCATAGTTTGGACATTCGGTTGAAAGCCATGGGTGGCAGTGGTAGGTACCTGGGCATGTGAACAACCACATTGGACTGCAGACCATGAGCCCCTGGGGGAAAGAGAGAGCAGGCAGAAGAATATAATAGAGCACCCAGGAACGAGACTCAGAGAAATTAAGATATTTAAGAGCAGCTGTGTATACAAGCCTCTTGGGATAACCCTTCTCACTGCCTGGTTAGGGGCTATCTTCCCCCTCAGGGAGAGCAAGTCAGCAACGCCTGGAAGCGGTGGCTGTTTTTTGGTGGTTGTTTTTTTTAATGCTCAATTTTCAATAAAAGATCACAAGGCATACAAAGAAATAGGGGGGTGACATCACCAAAATGGTGACAGAAGAGAGCCCAGCCTCCCTCCATCCCTGCATCAAAGATCACAATTAGGCAGCTATCCATGGACAGCACCAGCTCCAGGAGAGCTCTGGAGTCCATTAGGAAACTTCAGCAACACCGTAGAACGAAAAGCCAGAGATCATGCACAAAAGCAGAAAGAATACAGCTTCCTTTTGCCTGCATCGTCTCCTCCTCCTAGCCGGCATAGCTCAGTGCAAAAGGGAACGCCACAGCTAGAAAGCTTCCCTCGCTGGGGAAGAGTGGGGAGAGTGACCAGTTTTTGTAGCCTCTCGAGGCACCACATGAAGGACCTACCGACTGCAGCAGCAACCCACACAGACTGGCAAGGCTGGGACAGAGAGCCAGGAGCCAGGAGGAAAAGCAGGGGCTACCTGTAACAGCCACACAAGAGCAATCTCAGCTCACAGTGACCTGCTCCACAGATAAACCCAACGGCTTCCACCCAGGACAGAACCAAGAGCCAGCACAGCTCTGGGGGCCCCTGCAGATCTCCCAGCTTTCACCGGACATGGATTTACATTGACTGATTCGGACCAACCGAATCCCTCCCTTCCTGCTTCTTACCCACCAACCCCCACCAGCCAGAGCCCGGGAACAGCACTGGCAGCCAGTCCAGGCCTCTGTGGCCCTTGAGTACCAGACACCAGCAGGGACCACCTGGCTGGCCCTCACTGCCAGGCGCACACTGTGCACTTGCAGGCTGCCTGCCTGGTGCACATCGCTGGGCTCCACTGCTGTGAACACGCCGAGGCAGCAACTGTGCAGCCAGGGGAGAGACACACGGAAAGGCAGGGTCACGCAGCTGCAATGAGCCTGTCATTGGCCCTGGCCCTTGCTGCCTGCTCTGGCTGCCACCACAACGTTGTGTGCCTGCAACCTGCCCCTGACACCACACAGACACCTGCAGCTGGTCCCCACAGCCAAGCACATGCACGCCACTGGCTCCAGCCACCACCGCTTCCTGCCCTGGTTCCCAGCCACTGGGCAAAAGGCACTGCTGGGGACACCAACAGCCCTTGCAGCCATGCAGACAACGCACAGTGCTCACCAAAGACGACACAGGTGTTGATGCTACGGACCCAGCAGCTTGAGCCAGACAGACATCAGGACCCAGCTTAATACTCGATTAGTAACATGAAAATACACAACACATTGGTAAGTATATATTTGGATTCAGAATTCTAATACTGTCATACCGTGGATGTTAACCACTTAACTCTAGTATAAAACAAGAGCACTAAAAATAACTATCGCCACAATAATTTGTTAACAGAAACATCTATATCTATAATAATAAAAGCATAATATGCTAATTAGGCCGGATGACCTTCTACAAAGCCAGGGCTGAGAAGGAAGCCCAGGTCCCAGGTGCCTGCCAGGTGCCAGAGGGAAGCCGGTGCCGGCAGCCAGGGGAAGGAAGACCTACTCTTGCATGAATTTCATGCATTAGGCCTCTAGTAATAAAGAAAGGTAAATTGTGACATCAAGTCATAAAAGAAGGGGAAGTAAAAGGAAGATATGTGTATGCGATTGAAGTTAAGTTGTTAATGTAAAATGAACTGTTAAATCAATAAGATGTTTTATGCAAGCCATGTATAACCACAAAGCAAAAACCTACAGTAGCTTCACAAAAGACTTCTTAAAGGGGAATAAAATCATCAATTCAAAAAGGAAGGCAGCAAGAGAAGAAGAAAAGAATACAAACTACAAAACAACCAGAAAACAATTAGTAAGATGGGATTAGCAAGTCCTTACCCATCAATAATTACTCTGTATATAAATGGATTGAATTCTTCAATCAAAAAACAGAGGCTGGATGGATTTAAAAAAAAAAAAACAACTCAAGACCCAAACACATGCTGCCTACAAGAGATTCACTTCAGGTTTTTTAAATTGAATTTATTGGGGTGACACTGCTTAACAAAACCATACAGGTTTCAAGTGCACTCTATCACACATCATCTGCACACTGCATCCAGCGCTCACCAGCCAGTCAAGTCTCTTTCCACCATTTATCCCCCACTTCACCCCACTGACCTCCCCTCACCCCCTTTCCCTCTGGCAACCATACTGTTGTCTGTGTTTGGTTTGTTTATTTTTGTTTCCCCAATTCTCACCCCAGGATGTTTTTTTCCATTGGTTTTAGAGAAAGTGGAAGGAGGAAAGGAGGGAGGGAGAGAGGCAGGGAGGGAGAGATCAATTGGTTGCCTCCGAACAGGCCCTAGGGTGCAGGGGATCAAACCTGCAACCCAGGTACATGGCCTTGACCAGGAATTGAACCCACAGTCCTTCTGTGCATAAACCAATGCTCTAACCACACAAGCCAGGGTTGTATCTGTTTGTTTTAATCCCTTCATCTTTTTCACCCAGCCCCCCAGATCCCCTCCCACTTCAGTTTTAAAGACACACGTAGGCTAAAAGGGATGAAAAAAGGTATTTCATACAAGTGGAAACCTAAAGAGAGCATGTTATATAACTATACTTATATCAGACAAAATAGACTTTAAGCCAAAAAAACAGTAACAAGAGACAAAGAAGGTCATTATAACATGATTAAGGGGCCAATTCATAAAGACATTATAATGATTGTCAATATATATATATATATATGCATATAACCTTGGAACACCTAAATATATTAAACAAATACTGACAGATCTGAAGGGAGAAATAGACAACAATACAAAAATAGAAGAAGACTTCAACACCCTACTGTCAATAATAGATCATCCAGACAGAAAATCAAGAAACATTGGACTTGAACCATACTTTAGATAGAACAGACAAAACAGAACATTCCATCCAATAGCAGCAAGATACACATGCTTCTCAAGGGCACATAAACCATTATCAGCGTATATCGTATGGTGGGTCACAAAAAAGTCTTAGCACATTTAATAAGACTGAAGTCCTACCTAGCATCATTTTCCACTGAATGGGATGAAGCTAGCAATAAAAAATGAGAAGAAAGCTGGAAAATTCAATATGTGGAAATAAAACACACTCTTGAACAACCAATGGGCCAAAGAAGAAATACAAAAGAAAATACAAAATTGTTTTGAAACAGACAAAAATGGAAACACCACATACCAAAACCTATTGCATGGTGCAAAGCAAGTCAAAGAGGGAAGTTTATAGCAATAAACACCTACATTAGGAAAAAACAAAGAAAGATCTCAAGTAACCTAACTTTACATCTTAAAAACTAGAAACAGAAGAACAAACTAAGCATTCAGTTAGCACAGGGGCTCATACGTTGAAAAGACATAAATATCAGGCAGCAGGGAGAATTCTTCAGCACCTCTAACTCAGGCTACTCTGACCTGTCTATTTATCAAGTACATTTACCCAGGTCACCTCCAAAGTTTCATACGGACTACATCCTTAGGTCACTATGATGTGTTTTATAATCTCATCAGGAAAGAAAACAACTCAGGGAGAACTGAAATCACTGGCATCAAAACCACATGCTTGTCCATCCCTCAGGAAGGAGGGAAACTCAGGATCGACAGGCTTTGTACCCTGTCCCTTTCCTCTCTCCTCCGCCCCACAGCTCTCCTGCACCATCACTGGGGAAACAGTTCACCCTGTGACAGGAGGTGCCAAAGAATTTCCCAGGTAAGAGAATGTTCTGGAAGGCGTTTGTGAACTTCCTCAGGTTTTGAATGGTTTAGTACAACCCTCTCTAACAGAGGGAAGTAGGTGCTGTGCATCTCTAAGACAGCAGGTCAACACAGGTTTTTTAAATTCATAGAATTTACTTTTAGGAAAACTAAAGGAAAGAAAATCAAAGTGAAGATTTCCTTAAACAAGGCTTTAACAAACTATGGCCCCTAAGCCAAATCTGGGTAGCCACTGGCTTTTATCAATAAAGTTTTATTGGAAAACAACCACAGTCATTTATTTATGTTACTATCTATGGTTCCTTCATACTGCAATGGCAGAATAGAGTGGTGACAAAAACCATGTGACCGGACAGCCTATAAGAAGTACTTCACAGAAACGAGTTTGCTGACCCCTGTCTAAACTCTGTTTCAGTCTTCTTGTCTAATTATGATCCAATGTGACCAAAGATAATAAAGGATGTTTTCCTCACTATTTTGCTGGAGACATTCCAGCCTTTATTTTCTTCCTTGCCTCCACTCTACTGTTATACTACTCACTATACCAGAATTTCTAGCTCTGGTTTTCTCATTTCTAAAAGAGAATATACGTAGTATTACTATGAGAATTAAGGAGACAGGATAAAGCGCTTCCTGTAGCCTTTGGCACATTGTAAATATTCAGTAAATGGTGGCCATGATGAAAATCCATCCATTCATTTAGCACATGCTGACTGAGTTTGTTATGGGTGGAATTTTGCCCTCTTCACAAATTCATATGTTGAATTAGTAGCCCCCGGTACCTGAGAACATAATCTAATTTGGAGAGAGGCTCTTCATAGAGGTAATCAAGTTAAAATGAGCTCATTAGGGTGAAATTTAGATGCAAAACTTACAAAACTAAAGATGAGTGATGATGACCACCTACAAGCCGAGGAGAGAGACCTGAACATCTCCTTCCTTCCCAGCCCTCAGAAGGTACCAGCCCGCCAACACCTTGATTTCAGACTCCAGAAATATAACATCACATGTCTGCTGCTTAAATGCTATGTATTGAATATGCCCCCACCTCCCAGTTTATATATTGAAACCCTAGTCCAGCCGTGGGCAAACTACGGCCCGCGGGCCGGATCCGGCCAGTTTGAAATGAATAAAACTATTGAAAAAAAAAGACCTTACCCTTTTATGTAATGATGTTTACTTTGAATTTATATTAGTTCACACAAACACTCCATCCATGCTTTTGTTCCGGCCCTCCGGTCCAGTTTAAGAACCCACTGTGGCCCTCGAGTCAAAAAGTTTGCCCACCCCTGCCCTAGTCCCAGCGTGATGGTGTTTGGAGATGGGCCTTTAGGAGGTGTTTCAGTCATGAGAGTAGAGCTTCTATGAAGGGACTAGTGCCCTTACAAAAAGGGATACAGGAGGGTTTGCTTCCTCTTTCTCTGAGTCATGTGAGGACATAGCAAAAAGGTGACCATCTGCAAACCAGGAAGAGGGTTCTCAACAGGAATTGAAACAGCAACACTGAGATCTTGGACTTCTCAGCCTCCAGAACAGTGAGAATAGATTTCTGTTTAGCCATCTAGTCTATGGTATTTTTGTTATAGCATCATGAACTGACTAAGACATTAAGCTGCCCAGTCTGTGATACGTTGTTGAGCATCCATGGCAAAATGATACAGATTTCTAGAAGAAAACTAAAACATTCAGCTATGGTGAACAACTAGGAGGTGTAATTCATCTCTCTGAGATGACATTTGTGCTGTGGCCTGAATAGTTACAAGGAGCAAACCATATGAAAATCTAAGGAAAATTCATTACTAGAAGAAATGACAAGCACAAAGGCCTTGGAGCAGAAATAAGTTTACTTTTACTGCTCTTACCTCTTCTCCCATTTTCTTACCTTGAACATGGTTAGTGTAGATGTGATGGTGTTGAACATGGATGGTATAGATGTGATGCCTGTCGCTGTAAGAGCCATCTCGGGACCATGAGGCAACAGGGATAAGGTCACAGTCCAACATGCTAAGGATGGCAGAGGAAAGGGACAGAGAAATAGACACTTTATGGAATCATTAAAAAATTGCACCAAATACCACCAATTGCTACTCAGGATTTCTTGTTCCGTGGGAAAAATTAATACCGTTTTGTCTAAGACACTATTAGTTTTTCCATTACTTGGTGCCAAAAAGACACTTAACAGACATAACATTGTACAATGTGGTAAGAATTACTTAGACTTTGAAGGGTTTTAATCTGAGGGATGACAAAATCTGATTTAAGTTTTTAACAGAACATTCCGTAAAATTAAGAATTGTAGAAAATGTGGTCATAGAACTCAGGAATAGATCTTTTAAGGATTTGTAGGTCATGATAAGTTCAATTTTTTTTCTAAATGTATGAGGAAGCAACTATAGGACGTGTCAAATCTGATTTGGTTGCAAAGTTCGGACATCAGTTCAAATGCAAATGTAGGAAGTAGCCAGGAAACACATGATGGTGGATTGACGAGGTAATATCAATAAAGATAGGGGAAGCTGGAGGAAAGAATGTTCTAGCTACTACTAGGAAAGAACCTGTTAGACAGCTGTCATCAGGTGGAGGATAATGGTAGTTGGCACTTGATAGATTTGGGAAATACTTGGGGTTGAATGTAGGATGAATAGAGAGAAAGACAAGAGTTTATAATAACTTTTTTTTTTTTTTTTGCCTGAGCTACAAGGTAGGTGGAGATGATATTGTTTAGAAGAGGTCTGTATAAAATTAAGAGATCTCTTTTCACCATGTTAAGCTTCAAATATTTTTAAAAAAATATATTTTTATTGATTTCAGAGAAGAAGGGAGAGGGAGAGAGAGAGATAGAAATGTCAGCGATGAGAGAGGATCATTGATGGGCTGCTTCCTGCACACTCCCTTCTGGGAACTAAGCCCGCAATCCAGGTATGTGCCCTGACAGGGAATTGAACCATGACCTCCTGGTTCATAGGTTGACACTCAACCACTGAGCCACGCCGGCTGGGCATAAGCTTCAGATCTTAATAAGACTTCCAAGTCAGACTCTCAAGTAAGCATTGAGTACATAAATGTGGAGTTCAGGGGTGCCTTTAGGCCTGGATATATAAGTTTGGATTCATCTGCATGTATGTTTAAAATTGGTTATGATCCCCTACAGAGAGAAAAGGTGATGGTCCCAAACCAGGCTCTGGCATTTGTCAACTATTGAAACATTGAACAGGGAAGGAGGAGGAGGCGGAGACTCAGAAGACATTGTCCTAAGGAAGGAGGAAAAGTGAAATACTGTGTTACTGTGGAAGGCAAGAGAAGGCGTTTCAGATAGGAGACGGGGTGGGAGGGAGGACTGTCCATTTCAAATGCTGGTAGGTCAAGAAAGGTCAGAAGGAAGACACATGTGGATTTGGCACGATGATAATCCTGCAGACAATTCAGTGGATTGATGAGGTCAGAATTCCCATTCACGTGGGCTGTGTAGACATCATTAGCCATAGAAAAATAAAATAAAAAGAAGAGACAGGAACCATGATGGCAGAGCTGGGAGGAACACCTGTACTTCTTTGGAGGGCTCCATTCCTTGTACTTGCCTTTTCTTTTTCTTTTTGCTGTTTTTCCCTTTGTGCTACATGGTCCTTGGCACTAGTGCCCAACACCCAGTAAGAAGTAAGCACAGGTGTGGTCCAGGGCACTCCCCTTCCTCTTGCTGCTTTTCTAACTCCACCCTGGCCCTGGAAGTTACTTACTCACATCAAAGACAAAATTCTAAATTCTCTGACTCCATTGTATGGCACATCGTCAGCCGAGTAGCACCTTCATTTCGTTCTTTCATTTAATTTACCTGGTTTCTCAGAAGCAGCTGAGAACGAGCTGTGTTTGTGTCAGTTTATTTTAATGTATAATGAGCGATTCAAATGATTGCCCATCACGCATTCAAATTCTGTTGAATGTGTAATCACTTAAATGAACACAGGTGCCACGCGCCCACGTGCGCCTGGCAAAACCACCCTCTGTGCTCCGTGTGGAAAGAAGAGGATGCGCTTGGCGGTACAAAGCTCATCTCTTAATTTCTTTTTAATTTCATTCTTCCTCAACTGCTTTGCTTTCCACCCAGCACAAAACGCTGAACCCTGGGTGCTATAATAAGAGAGATAGTTGGCCCAGCAGCAAACCTAAAACTGTTCTTAAACACACATGAAATAGCGCCCTTGCAAGTGTGGAGTGTATTTTTAACTTTGGGGATGAAGAATTATAAATCTGTGCTCTTTAAAATTCGCATTTTCAGGAAGATGTGAAACCCTGGAAACAAGGATGAAAGAAATTAAATGATCCTCCCTAACGATGCGCCTGTGAGGTGGGGATAATGGCACTGCAACTTCTTTCACGTCACTCCCGACAGTTTAGTTACCAATCCTCCCAGGCAAGCTAACATAGCCAGCCTGGCATGTTCCTATGCAGCACTGACTGGTATGGCGTTATTAATACAACCAGGTTATTTCAGAATCAATGTATCTTTTATTTCTCACACAGAAACTACATCTGCAGTAACAGGAAAGCACATGCGATTTCTCTGCATGGGCCCCTGAACTGTTTAATACACGCACATCGCAAGGCCCAGTCGAAACTTAAACGTAAGACACAATTGATTCTCACTACCTAACCTGTTCCCCGCACCGTGGGGGGGTCAGCAGCCCCTACGCACTTCCATAGCTAAGTATCACCAGAGAAATCCTTCACTGTGTACTTGTTACACCTGAAACACGCATTAAGAACCAGCAGAGAAACCAGGGCTTCTCAAAATGTGGACCAGTCTCATCAGACTCGCAGGCAGGGCTTATGAGAAAGTACTGGTCCCTGTTCGCCACCCACTCAGTCAGGGTCTGGGAAGGGAGCCCTGGCATCTGCATTTTCAATAAGTCCTTGAAGACTTAGGCACCACTGAATTAAAGTATTTTATGTGAGCCGTCTTTCACAGATGATACCACTTGCCTGTCATTAAGCTATTTTGAGAGAGAGAGAGAGAGAGAGAGAGAGAGAGAGAGAGAGAGAGAGAGAGAGAAGGTATCATTTTGGATCTGATTAGATCACAATTGGGATGGGTGCCCGGACAACACCCTCTTCTTTAGCAATACTGCTCTCATAGACTCTGCCAAAGTAAGTCATGATCTAGTGTTCATGGTGCCTCACGCCCATGAACACTGATGGGCTGGCCATTGACCCATGCTGATCAAAATTAGAGCCTCTCTCAAGACTTGAAACTGAGATAGCAGCACTGTAGCAAGAGTGGTTGTCACTGGAACCGGAGAATTGTATAGACCAGTGGCTCCCAACGTGGGCACATGACCCACAGGGGGGCAATTTGAGAATGAGTTATTAACAGTGACTTTTTTGCATTTCTTGTGATTCTAGGGGCCTCATATACAGTATATAAACATATATTGTGACATATTTATGCATTTCAGTTCTCTGTTTTGAAACTTTATTTGCTATTTTTTCATATCACTTCATTTTTTTTTTTTTTTACAATTTCTTCCTCAGTACTTCAACTGTCCTTTTGTTCTTTTATTTTTCTTTCATGGATGCTATGTTCTTTGGAAGCTTGTTTAGACCAAATTAATAGCCTTTTAGGCTTCCTCCACATGAATAGGAGTTCACTTTTTGAATAATAAGAATTATGTCATGGGGGAGGGGGACATCAGGACTTTAGAGATGCTCAGGTGGGACCTGGCCAAAAAAAGTAAGGTTAGGAACCACTGCTTTAGACCCTCCTGGTGGGGAGTTTGGTGACTGTGCGGATGGATGAGCACGAGAGAGGACCAGATCACGGCTGAAAGCAGATGTCCTAGAAGAGATAGAAATGAAGTACACGGTGAAGAGAAAGAGCAGCTAAATGTGAGCATGAGAGAGAAATTAAAAGGACAGGAATCTTGGTCTCTGAAGAATTCCCAGTTTACAATTCCAGATTTTCATTAGGTTCAGCTACACTTCCAGCTCTTAGCTGCCACTTACTTAAACTGGTGTTTATTGGTTTCTGCTCCTTCCAACCAATAGCCCTGAATTCTGCAGGGATGTTTTGCTTTTAAATGTTCAAGATGAGCTAAAAAAAAAAAAAAAAAAAAAGTCCCTAGTCTACTACCAGGACCTTCCTGGTAAACGAGTAAAACAACAAAAATAGGTAAACTCCCCTGGCTTTTTCTTTTGGAAAACTGCTCTTTCACGCTCGCAGGCTGAGTTCAATTAAACTCACAAAGCAGAAATGTTGAATGCATGGGTTGCAAGGCCAGGAGCCAGAGTAGCTGTCTTCTGTTTCCCGCCCTTCCTTTGGACAAGTCCAGGGACAAGCTGGCAGGAAAAAGTCCAATTGCCTTCAAGGGTCATCCATCTGCTTCTTAGCCAACAAATACATCCTTGAAAACCCGCATCTGGAATCTACTAAAAACAAACTCCAAAGCCCTGAAATCTTTGCTTAGAAAATAACAAAGGAAAAAAGCTGCCCGTGTTGACGACAGCCAACGTCTGGCTGGCTGGCTAATGGAGAGGGGGGAGCATGGGGCTCCGTCCACTTACTGTGTTCATTAGGCAGGAAAGAATGTTCAGTTCCCCTCCAGACCCGTTCCAGAGCTTGGTGGGAAAACTCTGGGAGAGGGATGGCGTTCCACCCTCCCCCATCCATCCTCCTTCCACCTCCCCTTCTTCCACTCCTCACTCCACTTCCCTGGCAGCCGGTCCAGAAAAAGGAGCCGGGAGCTGGAGGCGGGCCCCAGGCTGGTCTGTGTAAGAACAGCCTGTGCCAGGTTTTCAACTGCAATTAATTTTCCAGATAAGCCCGAAACTCTGAAACGCATTTGAAATTGAAATGCTGATACAGTCATCAACCACCGCAGTACCCAACCATAAATCTTGAGTACAGCTAGTTGTTTGTTGGTAATAATGAAGTACAATATACATTTAATTAGTGTGAGATTTAGAAAGTGTGCAGAGTAATAAAGTGATATTCTCATTAGGATTGGGGAAACCTGTTTGAATGCAATGTGTGCAGTACCGCCAAAGGGGTTCTCAGAAAATACACAGAAATCTGCTTTTACCAAGAAAAACAATGTAAACAGAAGAGGAGGGGCCTTGATGCCACTGACTGTTCGTCCCAGAGACAGCACCACAGTCAAAGCAAACGCTTGGTGGGAGTGGAGGGGTCCACGCAGGGGACAAGACAGAATCCCTGTGCGAAAGCCCTTGATTGTTAGTAAAATTCAGGCTGTCCTCACACCTTAGTTTCTTTTCTTGTGAATTTATACTCTAAGCTCCCTAAAGTCCTGTTCAAAACCCATCGAGCTTTACCTGGGAATGCCACCTGTGTCCACGTTCAAGGACGTGGTGACGATTAATGATGCATCTCCTAAGAGTCCCCAAGTCCTGTGGAGGAAATGGCCATCTCGGCTGACTCTGGGAGAGAACCACAGCCGAATGGAGGAAAAGCTTCTGGGTCAGGGAATTTAAGATTCTAATCCAGCCTTGATTGCAATTCTCTGTGTGACCTTGAGAACGTCAGTTAACACTTCTGGGCTTTAATCTCCTTATCTGAAAATTGAGGATAGCAGGGTTTCACCTGAACAAGTCTTTCATAGACCTCAGATAATCCTTATATAATAATGAATATGAGTAAAAAGTGATGGGAGAAAATAAGATTGTAGTAAGCTCCTCCTCTCTGTCACATATACATGCACACACGTACATGTACACACATGCACAGGTGATAACAGTTGGGATTAAAAGTTGTTTCTTGCTCATTGAATTGGTTTTTGTTTCTCTTTTAAAGGCAAGATATAAAGACCTTTTAAAGTCAGGGCACTTAGTATTTAGAAATAGTTCATTTTAATTGTAAATCAGAACATTTCTTTTGGATCTAGCAATCCACTTTAAAGTGGTAAGATAATTGTGTTATCTGCCTAAAGTAAAAGCTAGATATAGGTATTTTTTTTGAAGCTGTTCTTTTTTTGGGGGGGGAGGGGTGAATAGATCGACATATATTTTAAAGTTCTGGATTCAGGTAAACTGAGACTCAGAAAGATTAAATGAGTTGTCCCAGGTCACACAGGTGGCCAGGGCTTGCCTGTCCCTATGCAATGTGTCTCTGCCACCCCATGGCTGCCTCCTGGGTTTCAAGTGGTTCCTGAGCCCCCAGACAATAAACAGGGGGACTGTTTATAGCCAGCTGGTACAATTTAAGGCAGTTCTGCAGTGCTGCGGATTGTGAAGATGTTACCAGTCTTTTTTAAAACTGAAAATGTAGCAGGTGATGTTACCATGATTTTGATAGTCAGCTAGAAATCCCAGAAAGAGGAATTAGCAGCTTCACATTTTAGAATACCTCATAACCCTATTAGGAAGAGTGGTTTTGACATTTTTATATGATTAGGTTTGGTTTATTATAAACACTGCATTTGCTTAGCTGACATCTATTTTATCCATCCCTGGTTTCTACAGAGCAACCCCATAACTTAAGATGAAGTTAAAAAAAAACAAAAACCTGGTGGCAAAATATGGCCCTAAGGTATATATAGCACCAATTAGTATGGGTTTATTATGGCATATCAGCCACTGGGAAAGAACCTTGACTAATGGCTGTTTTAGTCCTCAGCTAATATTCTTCTAAGTTTGATTTCTTCACATTGAGTGAAGTTTGTAGGTTTGAAAATTGGTTTTCTACTTTGGGTGTATATATCATGAATACTCTGAACCCCATCAAAATTAGGAGCATACATAAGATTTCTAAGTTTCAATTTCCAACGTTTTATTTTGCTAAGAAAAAAACATAGCTAACCAGTTATCATAAAACAAATCATTTAAACAAAAAGAAAATATCCCATTCTCAAAATAAAGTATTTAAATTGAATCTTTGACTTTATGAAATACTAACCATTCTGTCCTTAATTTCCAATTAAACAGTGACAACTCAATCACAGAAATAATCATATGAGGTATATTTTAGATATTTAACTGATTGTGAGAAATTAAATGTATAGGACCGAATGCATGTACATTTTACTTTCTAGTCCCTTCAACCAGGAGGTCAGCGAATTACCTGTGTTTAATATGGATAAATGCAGATGTCTGAACTGCAGCCCAGATCTTTTGTGGGTAAGTCAGAACCTCTTCTATCCTTGGTGTTATTTTTAAAAATTTATCTTTATTGTTCAAAGTCTTCAAGATGTCCCCTTTTCTCTCCCATTGACCCCTTTCACCCCGTCCCAATCCCCTCAGGCCTTCCCCACACTAATGTCTGTGTCCATGGGTTATGCATATATACATACAGGTTCTTTGGTTAATCTCTCTCCACCCACCTTCCCACCCACCTTCCCTCTGAGATCTGTCCGTCTGTTCCATGCTCCTCGGTGTGAGCTCACTGAGGAATGGCAGCAGTGACGAGCAAAATCACTCAAGAACATTCAATGTCTCTGCGTTGTGACATCCCATTGACCCAGCCCGACATGAATGAGACAAGGAAATACACTCTCCCTGCTCTTGTGGGAGACGCTGAAAAGTCACAAGTCACAAAGCAAGGGCAGGGATGCCTCATAATTCCATAGCAAGGGAGGGAATAACGAATGGAACGAAAGCCATGATGCTACAGCTCAATAATATCTGCAAATGCGCCATGCCACACAAATAATGATCCTCTAGGCAGGCAGGCAACATTTCTGTTCTTCCAAATAATTTCCTTTGGAGTGTTTCTAGGGAAAGGAGCACATTTTAGCAGCCCTACTCTGTGGTTCCCATCGTAAGCAGTAGGCAGTCTGCCATATTTTATATCAACAACAAGGCTTGCTTTTTATTTTTCCCTTTTAATAATTTTAATGCTAAGTCCTAATTAATATGCGTTGTATCATCTTACCACTTAAACGAAAAACTTCTCAAGGGCAGAAATTTCATAGGCCTGCTCTGTAGAACACAACAGCAATTTATGCACCTGTTTCACTTCATTGCCTAGGGCTGTGGTTCATTAAATCCAACTCTCGGAGAGGAGAGCCCGAGCACTGGTATTTTTTAAAAGCATCTCCAGGTGACTCAAAAGTGCAGCCAGGGCTGAGAACTGCTGGCCAGGGCCTTTGACTCATGCATGAATAAAAATACCGCAGGGAAGATGTACCTCATTCTAAGTCTCCCTGTGCCAAAAGAAGCTACAGAGCCGGTTAGCAAGAAGATAGGTCGTCTGCAAAACTTCCTCTGGGGACCACTAAGCCCAGCAGCAGCAGCACCACCTGGGAGCTCATGCAATATGCAGACGCGTGGGTCTCTCTAAAGACCTACTGGCTCAGGAGCCTACAGTTTAAAAAGATCCCCGGTGATTCATATTCACGCTGCAGTCTGAGAAGCACTGCTGAAAATCCTAAATCCAGTCTCCCCCTAAAACACATTCCTCTTATAGGGCTCCTGAGATTTGAGTCCAGGAGCTATTATTGAGAATGGTGCAGGTAAATTAATTGCTATAGTGAAATATACATAATAAGTTATAACTTATCTTCCTTTCCAAATACACTTATTTGCAGATGAGGAAACCTTAAATTGTGCTAGGAATGAAAGGAGTAGCATCAGCTACTCAAAACTATCCAGTATTTATTTCACTGTGGTGGAAATACAATAGGTAAGATGGGGTTCTTTTTTTAAAATATATTTTTATTGATTTCAGATAGGAAAGGAGAGGGAGAAACATCAATGATGAGAATCATTGACTGGCTGCTTCCCGCACGCCCCCTACTGGACATCGAGCCCAAAACCTGGGCATGTGCTCTCGACTGGAATGAAACCTGGGATCCTTCAGTCCACAGGCCAGTGCTCTAATCCACTCAGCCAAACCGGACAGGGCTAAGATCGGGTTCAAGCTGCTTATATTCTAACTAGAGGCCCGGTGCACAAATTCGTGCACAGGTAGGATCTGGCCAGCCTGCCCCAATTGGGGCTGATCGGGGTGGGCTGGCTGGGGAGAGGAGCCAGGCATGGTTTGCCAGTTGGGCCAACCCCTTGTTGAACTGGTTGAACTCCCGGTCGGACTCCTGATCGAGGGGACAATTTTCATATTAGCCTTTTATTATATACCAGTGGTTTTCAACCTTGGCTGCACATTAGAATCACCTGGGAATCTTTTTAAAATCCTGATTTCTGGGCCTCATCCTCTGGAAATTCTGTTTCTTTGTTACTAATGTTGTGGCCCCACCCCATAACAAAGAAAGAGAATTTCCAGAGGATGAGGCCCAGAAATCAGGATTTTAAAAAGATTCCCAGGTGATTCTAATGTGCAGCCAAGGTTGAGAACCACTGGGATAAGGGATACTGAGAAATAACAATGAACCCAAACTTAATGAGCTCTAAGATGAACTTAAAAATCCTAGACTAGAAATACAGCAATGTGCTAGGCTGGGGAAGTGACTCAAATGTTAATGTGTGTAAGAATCACCTGGAGGCCTTGTTCAACCACAGATTGTCCCACCCCCAGTTTTTCAGTAAGTCAGTGGTAAGACCTGGGAATTTTCAGATCTAACAAGTTTGCTGCTGGTCAAGGACCACACCTTGAGAACCACTGGTCTATGGAAACAGAGTAAAAATAACAGAATGCTGGGATCCAGGTGGGTGGCAAAGGATGAGCTAAATGTGAAGAGGCAGAGAAGAGAGAGAGAAGAGCATTCCTGCTTGGCACAACCACCAGAGTGGGGCATGTCTGAGCATCTGAGATGCTGGGGAGGACTGCTAGATTGGACTCAGGATATGTGGAATGAGGAATGGATGAGCCTGGAAAGGTAGGTCAGGGCCAATTCACGAAGAGTCTAGGACGGCAGCAAAGGAGTTTGAATTTTATTCTGTGCCGCTGGGGTTTCCCGGAAACAGAGCCGGACCTCTTTCCATTGCTTCCAGCCTCAGGCGCTTTGTACCTGCCTCCCCTTGGCTTTGACTTCTCTTATTTCCCTTTCTTTGACAATTATTACTCATCCTGTGAGGTTCACATTAAATGTTACTTCCACAAAGGTTTCCCTGTGTCCCCAAGAGTAGATCAATAGCCTTTTCTTACTCTCTGAAATCTTCCTGTTTTCCAGCTTCCTGCCACTTATCACAATAGTAATTAACTCATTATCTGAGGATTGTTTGTTTAATGCCAGTACCCCTGTTGGAATATAAAGTCTGTGGGACAGATTCTGTCTTCTCCATACCTGTATTCTGTGCTCTTAACACCGTAACATAACAAGTATTCAGTATTTCATTTTGTAAACGAAAACTGAGAACTAAAGAATACAATGGAATAGTTAGGCAAAGGGTTGGGAAAGGCAAGAAATAGGAGGCGTGGAGACCTTGAGCTAGAACAGAGCGCTACTCAATAGAGGGACCGAAGAGAGACCAATGAGGGTGTGTCCTAGGCAGAGAGAGGAGATGGGCCTGAAGAGGCAGTCAATGGGAAGACCCTGGAAGATTGAAAGTCATGGAATCTATCATCAGATCTGTGTTTGTAACAACCTACTCTGGCTATTCTATGGGGAGTGGTTTGAGGGGAGCCAGAGTGAATGATGTCACTGGAGGCTTTCCCAGGAGTCCAGGTGCCAGGAACATTGGGTAGGGTGTTGGCAATGGAAAGTGAAAGATAAGGACATTTGAGCAACACATGTAAGAGACAGAGTGGATGGAGCTTGGTGATGGATTGAACGTGGGGATGAAAGAGAAAAAAGACTTACAGTTGCATGCAGGTTTTTGATTTATAGGGACAATCAGAACCGTTGACTAAGGTGAGGACAATGAGCCTCCTCTGTCAAGTAGAGCTCCTACTGGCGATGCAACAGCGTCCGTCCAACTAAGAGCACAGGTGCATAGACTGCAAGGGGCTGAGGCTGCCGAGGCAAACCTAGAGCCTCACCACTTTAGACACCACGAGGGGGGATTAGAGACCAAGCCCAAATATGTGTACACACAATATGTTTATATCACAGCTATGTATATCTATAGCTATGTCTATATCGATCGATCTGGATCCACATTGAATAAATAAATGAAAATTATTTGAAAAAAGAGCTCTTTTGCTGAAATGCCTGATCACCCGTGTGCTGTACCACAGGCCAATGCCCCTGCCCCTCGGAAGACTGACGTGGGATATGCACCCCAATCTGGTTAGCGCCGTGTATCACTGTGATGATAGATTTCCTTTCTCTATCCATAGGTGGACATTTCCTTCTAATTCAGAGTTTGGCAGAGTTTTCTGAAAGAGGCCAGTGAGCAAATGCTTTCGGCTTTGCAGGTGACGGATACCGTGCCTGTTGCACCTGTTCCACTCTGCTGCGGAAGCTCAAAGCGGCCACAGGCAGCGTGGACACGAACGAGCCTGGCTGTGTTTCCATTCCAGTTCACTTGTAGACACTGAACTCTGAATTTCATATAATTTTCACACGTCACCCAAACATCCTCCTTTTGAGTTTTTCAACCAATTAAAAGTGTAAAAAACCATTCTTAGGTCGCAGACTACACGACCACAGTATGTGGTCCATGGGCTGGAGTTTGAGGGACTTTTGCATGGAGACACGGAGTCACAAAGCAGGTAAAGAAAAGCGAGCTGTAATGCCATGTCCTGGTCTCTTGTAATCCACTAGGGGAGAAAGGGAGAAGATTCCTAGCCGAGGAGAGGAATTAAAGTTTCTCCTGATTCCAGGCCGTGTGAGCTGCTGACCGCAGAGCCGTGAAGGGGGAATCATTCCATGTCATCTGGTTGAGAGCAGTGGATCTCAGTGGCCCTGAAACAAGGCTGCTCAGTGCCTCAGGCTGCCTGGTTCAGCTCTGATTCACATTCTTATTCCTACCCAGGGCCCAGTACATCAAGTGAATCAGACATAGTAAGGCACCAATCCTCTCCAGATATAAAGCTAACTGCCGATCCCAGTCTTAGTTTTCAAGCAAAGCACGGGTACCTAAATTCAGACCCCTGTGTGATCATCAAGCTCAGTAAGCTAGCCTTATATAAAAGACCTACAGGCTTCCACGACTTCAGGGACAATATAAAGATTAAATAACGTTAGCGGCATTACAAAGGGACATTTGCTTAGGAAACTTCGAAGTATCTCTATACCAATCTTCTTGGATCTCCTCGCAAGACCAACAAACTCAAAAGATTATCCACAAAGAATATGTGTATCACTAGAGCTGGATGTACACATCACCATATATGGCTCACCAGTGATATTTTTTTTAAATTTTAAATTGATTTTTAAAGAGAGAGGTAAGGAGAGAGAGACAGAGAGAGAGATAAACACTGATGTGAGGGCAGTACATCAGTTGGCTGCCTCTTGTACAGCCCCTACCAGAAATGGAGCCCACAACCAGGCATGTGCCCTGGAATCAAACCAGCAACCTTCTGGTGTACTAGACAATGTCCAACCAATTGAGCCACACCAGCCAGAGTTCAGTGCTCTTTTTATAAATATATCTTATTGTATGTTTATAATTGTTCACACCAAAGTGTTTAACTTTTAGACTATGAACTACTTGAGGCTAGGGATGTAATCTTTATCCATCTATGAATGACCAGAATCCTATATAATAAAAGCCTAATATGCTAAGTGTCCGGTTGTCCGGTTGTCCATTCAACCAATCAAAGTGTAATATGCTAATGATATGCTAAGGCTGCTCAACCACTCACTGTGATGTGCACTGACCACCAGGGGGCAGACAGTCAACTGGTCAACCAGTCACTATGACATGCACTGACCACCAGGGGGCAGATGCTCCAACCAGTAGGTTAGCTTGCTGCTGGGGTCTGGCCAATCAGGACTGAGCAAGATGGGCCTGACACACCCTGACTGAGCCCTCCCACAGTCCCTCACTGACTGACCAACCTCCCGCATCCCTCCCCAACCCCGATCATGCACCAGTGGGGTCCCTCAGCCTGGCCTGAGCCCTCTTGCAATCCAGGACCCCTCAGGTGATGTTGGAGAGCCAGTTTTGGCCCGATCCCGCAGGCCAGACGGAGGGACCGCACTGGTGCATGAATTCGTGCACTGGGCTTCTAGTCTACTATAATTACTATCACATAGATGATGCCTAATAAATGGTGGCTGAATGAGTTAATAAAAGAATATTTTTAAAATTGTTAATGGGGGAGGGGGGGGTAATGTGTGCTTTTGTTCCAAAATATAAAACCTCATCTTAAAATAGACACTGAGGAATAATACACTTTGTGTATGCACCTCTCTATCTGAACACTCTAGAGACTGAGAAAGTTTGTGATAAAATAAAGGCATAGCACTTCTTGCATACTTACTTGAGGAGCAAATGGGATTTTGCTCATTAAATGCCCCTGAGAAACACAGCTGGATCTGCTCACCCAACAGCCGTTCCACCCCCTTCTCTCTTGCCACCTTCCATGGCACATGCTGAAACACGTAGACTGGGTTTCCCAGCTCTTCTGCAGCAAAGAAGGCCATGGGACCATGTTCTGGCCCCTGAGCTGTAACCTGAAGTTTCCCAGTGGTTCCTGGGAAATATGTGCTTTCCTGATAATGTCTGATAATTGGCACCAACTTTCCCTCTTCCTCCTGCTTTGAATGTGGGGCAGCAGAACCAATTTGCAACCGTGGGTGTAAGGCCAGAAGGTTGCTGATGCCCACCTGAGCTGTTGAACCAAGGCATGAATCTTTCTATCTCCAGACTTCCCATATGAGGAAAAGTAACCAAATGTGTTAAACCATTCACTAAGTATTATTTTATTACTTTCTTTTAACTAAAGTTTACTTGAAGGTCCTTTTTAAACTTTTGGTCTCCCAGGTCTTTAGCTAGTTAAACCACTGCCATTCACTGCTTTTTAAATATCTCTTTGCACTTAGTCTGAGCACTACTCTCTTAAAAAAAACTTAGTTTCTTCTAGTCACTTCTCTGAAGCACAGATGTTAATATTCTATGCTTTGTTTCTCTCTTAAATGATGTGAAAACATTGTATTAAGTATTATAAGTAATCTAGAGATGATTTAAAGTATATAGGAAGATGTGCATAGGTTATATGCAAATACCATGCCACTTTATATAAGAGACTTAAGCATCCTTGGATTTTGGTTTCCTCCAGGGATCCTGGAACCAATCCCCACAGATACTGAGAGATGACTATAAAATTGGGGAAACTGGAACACAAGGTAGCTGATGTTATTTAGAGTTATTTATTTAGAAAATTGGGGGTGCAGTGATGGCTTTTAAAAGTTCTTCTCTTTTAGAGATAAGTACTAACATATTTACTAATGAAATGTTACTATGTCTTAGATTTGCTTACAAATAGTCCAGTGAGGATGGAGGAGAGTGGGAGGGAGTATGGATGGAACAAGATTTACTATAAATTGGTGATGGTTGAAGTTGGGCATATATTGGCAGTATTATAATATTGTACTTCTTCAAGTTTGAAATTTTCATAATAAAAATTAAAGTAAATAAGAATATATTTACATATATGTTTTTACGTTCATTGGAAAACAAAATCTGAACAAATACACATCAAACTGATAACCATGGGTATCTCCGGAGTGTACAAGGAGTGAAAGGAAGGGACATTTCTATTTTTTTTTTTACTTTATACACATTGAGATTTTTATAATGAATACTAGAGGCCCGGTGTACAAAATTCATGCCCAGGTAGGGTCCCCTAGGCCTGGCCTGCGATCAGGGCTGATCTGTGGTGTGACCAGCAGGGCAATTGGGGGCCCCTGCTCACACCTGCCTTGGCCTGGTGCCGCCTGCTCACCTGCTCCACCATCCCACCGTGGTCCTGCTCTCGTCGGGGCCCATTGGGGACAGCAGGGGCCTCCACTGCCACCCGTTGCCAGTGCCGCATTGATGATGCCCACCATGTTCCCTGGTGGTCAGCGCACGTCTAACTCCCGGTCGGTCCAACTCCTGCCTGTGGGGACAATTTGCATATTAGCCTTTTAATATATAGGATATGTATTTTTAATTAGAAAGAACAATAAAAATTAAATGTATAAGATTGCTATTCTACAATTAATTCTTTTAATGAGTTGATAACATATTATAGAGAATTTTCAAATATGTAAAACTTTAAGGAGTCGTATATTACAAGAAACTTACAGAAGGAGAAGCATGTAAAAGTATTGTGAAGCTAAAATTGAGAAACTTCTTATACACAACTTGATCCAGATCTTATGGCTTTTTAAGTAAATAAAGTAATCCAATTGCATGGAATCATCTACTAGATTTACATTTATTTTCTTTGAGGCATCAGAATAGAGTTGGGAAAATTACCTATTGGAAATATTAAACCGGATCAAAAGGAGTAAGTTTATTTCGGGCTCAGTTCTTGATGTTTGTCTTTGAAAAATACACTTAATTCTATTCGTAACCATTAGGGCTCAGTGTCTTCTTTTCAATGTGAAATTAATGCATTTTAGAAAACAAAATAATCACAAAACTTATTCTAAGTTGATGCTGAATAGAAAAGAGACTGTCTTTGTGATCATCTGATTGAAAACAAAACTCCAGGGAATTATGTGAAAGATGGGGGTGGAAACTCATTAAGACACTTTGTTTATTTCCCTGTCTCCTGAGATGATTGAGGGGAACCTTGTTTGTATATTTAAAAGAAAACTATATTGCCCTCATGACAGATTTCCATTTTTAGTCATAATTTGAATTTTTTTCTTCTAGAGTGTTTTTCTACATGGCGATGGGCGAACTCATTGAGGAGAACTGTGCAGAAGTGAGCCCCCATTGTATGACTGTGGGTAAACTGAGGCATGGAGTTTGGGGCTCCGGATTTGCATGGCTGGCACCCTCTGTTCCTTACTGATAGGAAGCCTTTCAACATTTTAGATTTCCAAGGGGCGTCAAGATAAACACAACTATTAGAATGCGGTTTATGGGGCCTTCGAACAAATCTGCTGCTCAGTGGGGACCTTCCGGTTTTCCCAGTGACTCTCTCCTGTTAGCAGGTTTAAAGGTTGCTCACATCTACCATTAGTACTGACAACCCTGTCCCATAAATACCCACTTCCCCTGCAGCAGCATTTTAGGGAGAAGTAATTATGTTCCGCTTTTCATACGCCTTCCTTGACCCAAAGAAAAGGGAACATCCACAGACACTTGTGATGAGGAAGTGCTAGAGAAAGTGTCCACCCTGACCCCCCGACTCCCCGTCCCCTAGGAAGAGTGCTGGTTGCTCAGAATGGAGGTTCTCGGGCCACGCTCTCTGCTGAGTGGACCAGGCAAGCTAACAGCCATTGCACGCAGGATGCATGGCCTCTCACGCTCATGGCACAGGTAACTCATCTGGTCTCTGTATCAGCACAGCGAGCGGGGCCTGCCCCTGCCAGGGCCGCTGGGTCTCCATTCGCCCTCTCAGCATGGACCAACTGGGGAGGGGGTCTGCAGGCCTGTGTCTTCTATTGGGTGGGTGGTAAGAGCCCCCAGTCTCCAAGCTGACCATGACCAAAAAGTTCTGGTGATATTTCATTCCCTCTGTCAATCCCCCTTTTGTCTGCTTATCCAGGGGAACGGGGAGGTAGGCGGTGAGTAAAAGGATGCATGTGCAAAATCTCATCACAAAACCTCCCCAAAAGCACTTTCTACAGGGAATAAAAACATATCCTAGATGCACAGTGAGCCTTCACATAGGTAAATGGTCCCACCATGTAGAAGAGATCCATGCCCAGTTCTGGCATCACACGCACTGATACACGTGAAACCATCAGGGCAGGTGCCTTCCTTCCCTGGGTGATGTGTCAATAAGCACATCGTTGGTTTTCCTTCAACGAGGGAAGGACAAGCTGACTGATGTGTGTACAGTTCTAAGATTTTGAAGAATAATTACATGAGAAAAGATTTTAAAAGAATTTTTCTTTTTTGTAGTTTCTCCCCTCATCTCCTGATGGAATAATCTCTGTTTATGACAGAGAACTGTAGTGTTCTACAATTACCATCTACAGATTTGTAAAACAAAACAAAGCAAGATGCCCAGCTAAATTTGAATTTTGAATTTGTATAATGAATAATTTTCAGTAGAAGTATATTCTATGCAATATTTAGTGAGACATACTTATTACATGGGACATACTTAAACTAAAAATTATTTGTTTATCTGAAATTCATATGTAACCAGGTGCCCGTATTTTACTTATAGGATTGTAAATAGACAACCCTATCTACAGAAAATATTCACCATAGGAGCTAAAGGTCTTTCCAAAGCCCAGCTGTTTATTAAATTCTTTATCACCAGGCAATTAGCAGTATTCTTTCCTTGTTTTCTTCCTTCCTTTAACAAATATGTAGCAAACATCTGCTACATGCCAGATACTGTTTTATGTGATGGAGAAAGATAATAAGCAAGTCAAAGAAAAAATAAATATAAATAATGTTTTTAAGGATGAAAAAATAAAACATTTATATATATTACTAGAGAATATATATTACTAGAGGCCTGGTACATGAAATTCATGCCCTGGGGGGGGAGGGGTGTCCCTCAGCCCAGCCTGCAACCTCTCCAATCTGGAACCCCTCGAGGGATGTCTAACTGCCCATTTAGGCCCAATCCCACAATCCAGGACTGCTGGCTCCCAACTGCTCGCCTGCCTGCCTACCTGATTGCCCCTAACTGCTCCCCTGCCAGCATGATCGATGCCTAACTGTTCCCCTGCCAGCCTGATCACCCCAACTGCCCTCCCCTGCAGGCCTGGTCCCCCACAACGGCCCTCCCCTGCAGGCCTGGTCCCCCCCAACTGCCCTCCCCTGCAGGCCTGGTCACACCTAACTACCCTCCCCTGCTGGCCATCTTGTGTGTTGTAGTGATGGTAAATTTGCATACTGGTCATGACTAATTAGCATATTCAGCCGTGACTAATTAGCATATATGGGCTAATTAGCATATCACTCTCATTATATAGGATTGATTTCAGAGAGGAAGGAAGAGGGAAAGAGAGATAGAAACATCAATGATGAACGAGAATCATTGATTGGCTGCCTCCTGCATGCCCCCTACTGGGGATCGGCGCCCACAACCCCAGGCATGTGCCCTTGACTGGAATTGAACCCGGGTCCCTTCAGTCCATAGGTCTACGCTCTATCCACTGAGCCAAGTCAGCTAGGGCAAAAATAAAGTCTTTGATGTGATAAAGAATGTCTAACTGGAGCTGGCTACCTTAGCTCCAAAACTCTGATTGAGTTTTAAGGAACAAGAAAGAGGCAGATATAAAAAGGTCTCACAGAAATAAGCTGCAAGCAGAAGCAACTATAAAAGCCTTGTGATATAATAATTTCCTATGGCTGCCATAATAAATTACCACAAACTTGGTGGTTTCAAACAACAGAAATTCATCCTCTCACAGTGCTGTAGGTCAGAGGTCTGAAAGCAAGGTGTTTGCAGCAGGCTCGCTCTGGAGATGCTGGGGGAGAAACCATTTCTGCCTCTCCCAGGTCCTGGCAGCTGCCAGCATTTCTTGGCTTTTGTCTGAATCACTTCAGTCTTCAAGGCCAGCCTCTTCAGATCCTCTCCTCGTTGTGTGTCTGAATAATCTCCCCCGGCCTCTCTCTTATATGGACACTTCTGATGACATTTGGGATCCAGAATAATCAATCTCCCTATCTCATGACACATAATTTAATCTTATCTGCAAAAATAATTATCACCCCCTTTTATTTTATTTTTTTTTTGTTTGTTTGTTTTTTGCCAGATAATATCCACAGTTTCCAGGGGTTAGACATGGATATATTTACAGGGGGCAATTTTCAGCCTACTACAGACAGGGAGGGGTATGGCATGCTCTAACAGTTCTCCTAGGTTTGTGGCATGCTCTAACAGTGAGTGACCGGGGCAGCAAGGGAGCATGGGAGGAGGGTTGCATGCTCTAACAGTGAGTGGCCGGGGCAGCAAGGGAGCATGGGAGGAGGGTTGCATGCTCTAACAGTGAGTGGCCGGGCAGCATGGGAGCATGGGAGGAGGGTTGCATGCTCTAACAGTGAGTGGCCGGGGCAGCAAGGGAGCATGGGAGGAGGGTTGCATGCTCTAACATTGAGTGGCCGAGGCAGCATGGGAGCATGGGAGGCGGGTTACATTTTCCAACAGTGAGTGGCCGGGGCAGCAAGGGAGCATGGGAGGAGGGTTGCATGCTCTAACAGTGAGTGGTCGAAGCAGCAATGGAGCATGCATGGGAGGAGGGTTGCATGTTCTAACAGTGAGTGGCCGGGGCAGCATGGGAGGAGGGTTGCATGCTCTAACAGAGTGTGGCTGGAGCAGCACGCACAAAGGGAGGAGTGGAGGCGTTGAGGGCTGAGAGGTAGACAGGGCCTGTGAGACAGGGTAAGGGATTCAGGTTTTTACTTAATTAATGGAAAGCCAGTGAAAGATTTTAAACAGCAAGATTTTAAAGGCATTTTTCTGGTCACTTTGTGGAGGCTGGACAGTAACGGGGCAAGAGTGAAAGGACTGGAATTGTTAGAGCTGTGGATCCTATCGAGAAGGGCAGGCTGCATATTGGTGGTTGGATTCAGGGAGAGGCGGGGGGAAGAAGAGACCAGGTTGGACCGAGGGGATAGACTTTGGAGATGGAGCCATGGGGACTTACTGATGGATCAGAGAGTGTCGTGGAGTTCTCCTAGGTTTGTGGGCAAATGTTAATAAGAAACCAGATGTTGATGTTTGATGGAAGTGGGTAAGAATCTCCAGTCTGCTCTAGAGAGAGGATTTTACACAATGTAAAAGGAGGTTTTGTCTTGTCCTAAAATAAAGTAAGTATGCTCTTCAGAAGAGAAATATTCTTTTTCTTCCATCCAAGATCAAGTCTTAACAAAGGCATCACACTTCAGAGCAAGATTAAAAAGAGCGAGCAGTGCTGTTACAATGACTGATGACGACTTGATGTGCACCTGTTAGTGCCATAAACCTCTCGCCTCCTGGGTCAGGCTCACTTGGCAGGCAACATCTTTCACATCCAGGGTGAAGAGTGGCTCAGCAACCAGGAAATCCTGTGTACAATGATGTTTCCCACCACATCATGTTCATCAATAAAGAGTGGGTGGCAACAAATCAATGGCTGTGTTGCAAGTTGGGCAGAGGTAAGAGTGACGGTGAGAACTCTGATCAGAAGGTGAGGGAGTTCATTTTAACTTATGTTCTGTCACCAAAGACCAGCACTAATGACCAACACAAGTCACTCCACCCCTGTTGGTATCAGTTTCCTCAACTGTAAGGGGTAAGAGTTGTTGAGAAGAGCAAATGAGACAATGAATGTGCCAGTATTTTGGAAATAATGAAGAACTAAAAACAACTTGTCGCTATCATATTATATTATATTAATTATATTATATTATATTATATTAATTATACTAGAGGCCTGGTGCATGAAATTTGTGCACTGAGGGGCGGGGAGGGTCCCTCAGCCCGGTCTGCGTCCTCTCGCAGTCCAGGACCCCTTGGGGGATGTCCGCCTGCCGGCTTGTGGCTGGATGGCCTTCTGTTGCTGCACAGCCTGCTGCTTGAACTTCAGCAGCTGCTGCACGTGTGCAGGCTGAGCCACCATGGTCTGTCCTGCGAACACCATCGAGTGGGTGAGTCAAGCATGGAGGCAGGCTCACCCTGAGTTCCCTGCACTTCCCTGAGTCACTGAGTTGTTCAGACTGACTGCCTTCTACAGAGAACGACACTGGGATCAGGCCTAAGCTGGCAGGCAGACATCCCTCTTGCAGTCCGGGACTCCTTGGGGGATGTAGCAGTGTGCCAAGTGTCAGACGGCCAGGGAGGAGCCCGAATCAGGGCCAGGCGCTGCACTGCTCATGCTCATCCTGGCCCGCTGCGCCTACTGCTGCCCCTCAGTGGTGCTGCCACAGAGTCAGGAGAGGATCCCGCCATGGCAGCTGTGCTTGCCAACTGTGAGCCCAGCTTCTGGCTGAGCGGTGCTCCCCCCTGTGGGAGCACCCTGACCACCCGGGGTCAGCTCCTGCATTGAGCGTCTTCCCCCTGGTGATCAGTGCGCATCATAGCGACTGGTCATTCTGGTCGTTCTGCCGTAACAGTTGCTTAGGTTTTCATTATATAGATTTTATTTCTCCACAGTGCCTTGCCCTTAGTGTAGCCTCAATGTTTTTTTGTTTGTTTGTGTGTGTTTTTGTCAAATAAAGTAACAACCGCCCTAACCAGATTGTCTCAGTGGATAGAGCGTCGGCCTGCGGACTCAAGGGTCCCAGGTTCGATTCCGGTCAAGGGTATGTACCTTGGTTGCCGGCACATACCCAGTGGGGAGTGTGCAGGAGGCAGCTAATCGATGTTTTTCTCTCATCGATGTTTCTAACTCTCTATCCCTCTCCCTTCCTCTCTGTAAAAAATCAATAAAACATATTTTAAAAAATAAAGTAAGTACAACCAATATGGTCATAAACCAGGTAGACTTGTTTGATGATCATTAGACATTGGTTACTATGGTTCCCTGATGCATAGTCAGTCGTCTTTTATCAGGAAAAGAAAAGGGCCAGCTCCAGCTGTCCTCAGTTTTATACAAAAGATTCCAGCCAAGTACATGATACATCAGGGTCATACAATCTCAAACATGTTGCAAAAAATTTCCACAAAATATCAAATTATTAATGGAGCCCATGCACAGCCCAGCATTAGGGCTTGAAATAGTAGTCATTATTTCCAAAGGCAAGTCTTTTGGGCAGGCTTGTCTGACTAAAAGGATAAAAAAGTTTCCCATGTTTCTTGAAGATTTAAAATAATAATTTGTTTTATTAAAATAGTATTTAAAATAATACTATTTCAGGTTTCTATCAGGTAGAGATAACTGTGACCTACTGGACCAGCCATTAGCCACGTCTGTGGCTACCCTTAAGTCCCATCAGTCTTATGCTGGAGAGAAAATAATGGAATTCTATGTCCTCTCACACACAACATTAAGGACAGTAAAACACAAATGAAAAATCATAAATTCAATTTGATTTTCTTCATAACCTGTCTCATCAGCTAAGATTGTTCACAAAATAAAGAAGTTACATTTATAAGCTAGTTTTCTAAACTATGCCATCTAAATTTACTAATTCATGAATGGGTTACCTTTTAAATATCAACCAGTTTTATCTAAGAGCTACTGTCACATCTTTTTTCATTTCTTTTCAAAAAATCCAACCTCTATATCCCTTTTTGTTTTCATATAGTCTGCTGTTTTGATAGAAAAGATTAAATGTCATACTTAATTTAAAATCAATATTTTCTGAGGCCATGCTGCAGACAGATCTGGGCCTGGACTTATAGTACAGTATTTAATAAGAGCATCCCTCCAAATATGCATCTTCAAAAATAATTTATCATAACCATGGCTATCATAACAGTTCTGTTAGTGTCTGTGAATATTACATGTCAAAGTCCATCAATTTTATTAGGTAAGCCATTATAGAATGTTATTAAAGAACTGATGAAGATATTTATAATAATTGTAACTGGTAGAAATGGCAAAAGCTCTGATTCAGTTTGATCTTCATGTAATCATACAAAGTAGGAAGTCTGGGTCATCTTGTCTATTTCCATGGTTGCAAGGGTAACTGGACATTATCTGGTGTTTTGTTTTGTTTTTTGTGTGTTTTTTTATATTTATTGAGGACTAAGGTAGATCAGGAAATACAAGAACAGAATAGCAGAACAAGCAGCTTTTTAAAAATTCTGTCTAGTAGCCTGGACTTAAAGGAAAGTACCCAGCCAGGTTGATGCACATCATCACATTCTACTTGATAAACCAGTACAGGTATTTTTTTTAATCAACTTTGAAAATGGTTACATTTGTAATAGTGTCAAGAATAAAACATACAGTTTAAAAATCTACTTTGTATGTGAAACAATTCTTTATCTACATATTCTCAGGCCTTCAGAGAAAATCAGAAAGGTCTTCATGATAATCCTCTACTATAAAATGAAAGGTAGCCTTAATTTCTACAGCTTTTATAATAATCCATGCTGAGGAGGAACTCTTGAGCGTTTGCTGCATCTGGCAAACCTGCCCCGGGCCCCCACAGAACACTAGCTCAGTGGTCGGCAAACTCATTAGTCAACAGAGCCAAATATTAACAGTACAACGATTGAAATTTCTTTCGAGAGCCAAATTTTTTTAACTTAAACTATATAGGTAGGTACATCATTATTAACTTAATTAGGGTACTCCTAAGCTGGCCTTTACTAAAAACGTCCTCAATCTGAGGGGTCGACCTCAGCGAACGTACCCCCCACTTCTTTTAACGCCACTTCTTCAAAATAGACTCGCCCAGGCCGAAAACCGACTTCTGTGCATGGGCCACGAAGTTTCAGTCACACTGTAAGTGGTATTTTGTGGAAGAGCCACACTCAAGGGGCCAAAGAGCCGCATGTGGCTCGCACGCCGCCGTTTGCCGACCACTGCACTTGCTGATAAGTGTGGGATCCATGATGTCGTGTCTAGATGTCTACGGGTCTAGAGAGTCATGTCCTTGCTTCCACACATAGGTGGGCATAACTGGAGGACATCATTATCTCTGACTTCCATGTAGTGTCCAATCAGGTAGGAAAGACTGTCTTCTAAGCCGGTGCTTCTTGAACTTCAGTGTGCACCCAAACCACCTGACAAATCAGGCCCTCACCACCAGAGATTCTGATGCATTAGGTCCAGCTTCAGGCCCGAGAATGTGCATCTCCATCAAGCTCACAAACCACACTTTCGGTAGCACCGCTTTAAGTCACGAGAAGAGCATTTGAATTGCCGATCTTCAAAGTTCCATCCTCTCAGTCACCATTTACTCTACAACAGATGAGCCTTTTCTCCAAACATGATGATTCTTTTTTTTTTTTATATCCTCACTCAAGGATATGTTTTTATTGATTTTAGAGAGAAAGGAAGAGAGAGAAAGAGAGAAAAACTCGATCGGCTGCTTTCCATATGTACCCTGATTGGGGATTGAACCCACAACCTATTTATGGGCCCTGACCAGGAATCAAACCCACAACATTTTTATGTATGGGACAATGCTCCAACTAAAGGAGCCACCTGGCAGGGTCATCCATAATGATTCCTATCTCTTCTGAGGGCTAATGTTCTGATTTGCCTCATTGCTTCCATTATTCATCACTGCCATTGAATATTATAGCACCACTAGTGAATCAAATCATGGTCCAAACTTTGGTAGTTGGGTGCCTGAATTGCCATTGCTCTTCAAGCCCCACACAGGGCTATATTAATGGTGTTCTTCATCAGTGGTATCCTTGGAGAGGCACATGGCCTTTGGCTGAAAGTAGACTCAGAGTGGACACCTTGCTCAAGCTTCCACCTAAACCACTCACTATGGTCTGAATATTTGTGTCCCCCAAAATTCATATGCTGAAACCTAACCCCCAAGATGATGGTTTAGGACAGTGGTCGGCAAACTCATTAGTCAACAGAGCCAAATATCAACAGTACAACGATTGAAATTTCTCTTGAGAGCCAAATTTTCTAAACTTAAACTATATAGGTAGGTACATTGTTATTAACTTAATTAGGATACTCCTAAGGCTTAGGAAGAGCCACACTCAAGGGGCCAAAGAGCCACGCTCGCAAGCCACAGTTTGCTGACCATGGGTTTAGGAGATGAGACCTTTTGGAAGTGATTAAGTCATGAGGGCACAACCTTTATGAATGGGATTAATGCTCTTATAATACAGCTCTCCGGAGTGAATCCAGAGACATGGGAGGGAGAGAGAGAGAGAGAGAGAGAGAGAGAGAGAGAGAGAGAGAGAGAGAGAGAGAGAATACAACAAGGAGTCTGCAATCCAGAACAGGGTCCTCATTCGACCATGCTGGGACCCTTGATCTCAGACTTCTGGCCTCTGGAACTGTGAGAAATAAATTTCTGTTGTTTATAAACCACCCAGTCTCTGATATTTTGCTATAGCAATTGGAACATATTAAGACACTATTATATCCTTCTTTACCCATACCTCCTGCTGAATGGGCAGTGGGCCTCATTACTCTTCCCACCACAGTTAATCGGGTAAGAAGTGAACATTTGACCTAAAGAAAGAGACATCTACAGAGAAACCTGAGCCAATCAGATCCCTTCTTTTTTTATTGTTTTAAAAGATTTTAGTTTTTAGAACAGTTTTAGATTAACAGCAAAATTGAAAGAAAGGTACAGAGACTTGCCATATATCTCAGTCCCCACACATGTATAGCTTCCACATTATCAATGAGCCCCACTACAGTAGTACATTTATTATAATTGGTGAACCTTCAGTGGCACATTAATCACCCAAAGTCCATAGTTTATTTTAGGGTCCACTCTTGGTGTTGTACATTCTATGGGTTTTCATAAGCTTATAATGACATAAACCCATCGTTAAGTATCATTTAGACTATTTTCACAGCTATAAAAATTATGTGTGCTCTGATTCATACCTCTCCACAACCCAACTCTTGGCATCCACTAATCCAGCAGTTCTCAACCTGTGGGTCACGACCCCTTTGGCGGTCGAACGACCCTTTCACAGGGGTCACCTAAGAAAATCCTGCATATCAGGTATTTACATTATGATTCATAACAGTAGCAACATTACAGTTATGAAGTAGCAACGAAAATAATTTTATGCTTGGGTCACAACATGAGGAACTGTATTAAAGGGCCAGAAGGTTGAGAACCACTGCACTAATCCTTTCATGTCTCAATAGATTTGCCTTTTCCAGAATTTCATAGAGTTTGAATCACACAGAATGTAGCCTTGTAAGATTAACTTATTTCGCTTAGTAATGTGTATTTTCATGGCTTGATACCCCATTTCGTTTTAGCGCTGAATAATAGCCCATTGTGTGGATGTGCCACAGCTTATTTATCAATTCCCCTACTGAAGAACAACTTGGTTTCTTCCAAGTTTTGGCAATTATAAACAAAACTGCTATAAACATTCATATACAGGACTTGTGGACATACGTGTTCAACTCCTTTGGGTAAATGGCAAGGGGCGTGATGTGGATCATTCTTACCACAGGGTAAGAATGTGTTTCATTTTGTAAGAACCTGCCAAAATGTCTTCCAAAGTGGCTATACTATTTTGCATTCCCATAAGCAATGAATGAGAGTTCTTGTTGCTCTACGTCTTCACCAACATTTGGTGTCAATGTTCCAAATTGATTATTCTAATAGATGTACAGTGATATCTTATTGTTGTTTTAATTTGCATTTTCCTGATGTGGAACATATTTTCATATACTTACTTTCCATCTGTATATCTTCCTGATGAGGCATCTGTTAAGGTCTTTGGCTTATTTTTGTCATTGGATTGTTTGTTTTCTTATAGTTGACTTTGTATGTTTTAGATACCAATTCTTTAACAGGTGTGTCTTTTGCAAACATTTTCTCCCAGTTTGCATCCTGTCTCTCATTCTCTGACATTGATACTGCACTACTTCAAGAATTACTATAAAGCTACAGTACTCAAATAATGTGGTATTGACAAAACAACAACAACAACAACAAAAAAAAAAATAGATCAATGGAACAGAATAAAAAGCCCAGGAATAGATCCACATACAAATAGTCAACTGGTCTTCGACAAAAAAGCAAGGCAATACAATGGAGCAAATATAGTCTTTTTAACAGATAATTCTGGAACAACTGGATATCCAATGCAAAATAAATAAATAAATCTAGACACAGTCCTTACACCCTTCACAAAAATAACTCAAAATGAATCATAGAAGATAATGTAGGAGAAAACCGACATGACCTTGGGTATGGCATAACTTTGTAGATATACCAAAGGCATGATATATGAAATAAATTACTGATAGGCTAGACTTCATTAAAATTAAAAAATTTGCTTTATAAAAGACAATATCAAGAGAACGAGAGAGAAGATGTAGACTGGGAGAAAATATTTGCAAAGAAACATATGTGATAAAGGATTGTTACCCAAAGAATTCTTAAAACAACTATAAGAAAACAAACCCATCTGGACAGGTGCTTTCTGTTTTGGAAAGTTGTTAATTATTTATTTTACTTCTTTCATGTATATAGGCCTATATTTTGTCTATTTTCTTCTGTGGGTTTCCACAGATATTATCTTTCAAAGAATTGCCCCATTTCACCTAGTTTGTCAAGTTTGTGGGCATAGTGTTGTTCATAGTATTCATTTATAATTGTTTTATTGTCCATGGGCTCTGTAGTGATGTCTTCTCTTTCATTTAGGATATTACTACTTCATGTTCTCTCTCTCTCTCTCTCTCTCTCTCTCTCTCTCTCTCTCTCTCTCTGTCATTAGCCTGGCTAAAGGCTTACAATTTCATTTATCTTTTAAAAAAAAACAGCTTTTGGTTTCATTGATTTTCTCTATTGAGTTCCTGTTCTCAATGTCATTGATTTCTCCTCTTGTTCTTATGATTTATTTTCTTCACTTACTTTGGATTTAATTTGCTCTTCTATTTCTAGTTTCCTAATGTGGAAACTTAGATAATTTATTTTAGATCTTTCTTCTTTTAGAATATATACATTCACTGCTATTAATTTTCCTCTAACCACTGCTTTTGCTGCATCCAACAAAGTTTGGTAAGTTTGTTTTCATTTTCATTTAGTCTAATATATTTTTAAATTTATTTTGAGGTTTCTTCTTTTACCCCTGTGTTATTTAGAAGTGTATTGTTTAAACTCCACTTACTTAGAGATTTTCTATTTATCTATCCATTATTGGTTTCTACACTAATTCCATTTTGATCTGAAAGCAGACTTTGTATAATTTCTATTCTTTTCCATTTTTTATGATGTATTTTATCTCCCAGAACATGGTCTAGCTTGGTGAATGTTCCATGTGAGCTTGACAATAATGTATATTCTGCTGTAGCTGGATGAAATATAGATGTCAGTTATATCCAGGTGATTGAAGGTATTGTTGAGTTAAACTATGTCTTTACTGATTTTCTGCCTGGTTTATCTTCCCATTTCTAATAAAAGGAATTGAAGTCTCCAACATGATAGTAAATTCATGTGTTTCTCCTTGCAGTTTTTTTTTTCTTTCAGTTTTTTTCCTCATGTAGTTTGACATACATGTTAAGGATTGTATTCTTGGAGAACTAACCCTTTAATCTCTTATAACTTTCCCTTCTTTGAAGTCTACTCAGTTTGAAGTTAAGATAGCTATTCTTGCTTCGTTTTGATTAATTTTAGAATAGCATATTTTTCTCCATCTATTCACTTTTAATATATAGGTGTCTTTATATTAAAAGTAGTTTATTGTAGACAATATAAGTTTTTTTTATGCACTCTGACAATCATTGCCTTTTAGTTGGTACATTTAAAAGATGTACAAAGTGATTCCTGATATAGTTGGATTAACATTAACCAATTGCCGGTTTTGCTACCCTCGCAGTGGTTCCTGTGGCAGTTTCTGCTTATGAATCTCTGTTCCAGTAAGCCTCGCCTCCCTATATTCACCCATCTGTCTCTCCAACCTTGGGGGCAGTAGCTTCTCTGTGTCCTCTCTTTTCTTATGGATCCCAGAAGAGCTGTTGATGTTTCAGTCTGTTATTTCAATCTACTTTTTACTTGTTGCTAGAATGGAGCAGTGACTTCCAAGTTCCTTACATGTAAAAACAGAAACCAGAAGTCTTTGTTCTGTTTTTGAACAAAGAAACACAGAAGTCTAGTCTGTGGTAGAAACTTGAGGAAATACGTTATAGGAATAGGCAGGGGCAGCCATGCTGGTCAACATGCAAAATACTAACAATGGTCACTTTTAATTTATTTTTTAATTTAAAAATTATTTTGTAAATTAAAAGTCACTTTTAGCCCTAACCTGTTTGGCTCAGTGGATAGAGCATTGGCCTGCGGACTCAGGGGTCCCAGGTTCGATTCTGGTCAAGGGCATGTACCTTGGTTGCAGGCACATCCCCAGTGGGGAGTGTGCAGGAGGCAGCTGATCGATGTTTCTCTCGCATCGATGTTTCTAACTCTCTATCCTTCTCCCTTCCTCTCTGTAAAAAATCAATAAAATATATTTTTAAAAAGTCACTTTCAATTTGTTTTTCTATTTTATTGAATGACTATTATTTGTTAGTTTCTGTTCTCTTTGCTAAAGATACAGTGGAAAATAACCTAATTTCCAATTTTGTGAATTCAAATTTTCATCACCATATAAATAAGTAAGAACATTAGGGACACATTAACATTAGATATATTTTAGCCTATAGGATACAAGCATCAAATATGGTATTTCTTAATTTATGTATTTATACATTTTTCTCCTGATCTATATTTTGGTTCCATTTCCTTTTTCTCTTATGTTACCTAATTATTCTAATTTTATGCCAGCTATTTGAGAGTGAAGTAGAAGTGAAAAGTAAAGCAAATAATCACGAACTAGCTCCTAAGGTAATTCATGCCCATTTGTAATTTTTCTTAAAACAACAGTAGGGTATTCACAAGCTAAGGTATTTAGGTTATTCCAGAAATAAAATAATGGCCCAGTGACATTTATAAATAGCCATTGCATGCCATCTTTTACATCTTAGGAATCAAGTAGCCCAGTAACTTTTCTTCTTTTGCCACAACAGTAAAGAGAAACACCTGAGAATTTTGTAAGGCGTGTTTTAAATCTTTAAGAAAACAAAGTCTAAGGGAATTACATATGTATAGCTTCACAGAGAGGCGACCCACAAAACACGGCATCGCACACTGATCACTGTGAACTGTGCTAGTCCTGTGGATCTTAGGAAGGGGCTCTTGGTGTGGATTACACTGCAAAATACTCTCTTTACAGTCGGAACAAATGGAGAATTAATGCAATTGTTTAAATCATATATTTTAATGCCGGGAGCCGGTCCATCCTTGCTGTTTCAAGGGACCTGGCATATATGGCATACGGTTCTTAATATGTTTGCTCACCTTCTTGGCGCTGTGTTTTAACCAAGGTCACCTCTCCGAGAAAGGTTGAATCCCCAGGTAGGGATTTTCCCCTGAAGTTAGGGAGGGAATAAAACCCCTCAACTAAGTGCCAGGCGGGTAATTAATCCCTTTAACTACGAACAATCATGCTTAAACTACATAATCTTTTCTCCCTGGAATGGAGATAAGAAACGCCCTAACCTTTGGAATAGAGATTGATAGGATTGAATCAACTGGTATAAATACAGTTGTAACAAGACAGAAACACACAGAACTCAGAACTCAGAACACAGAACTTAGGAGACAGGGCTTGGAAGACAGGACCAAGAGAGACAGAGCCTAGGCACAGAACCTACACAGAACGTTCTCTAGAGACAGAAGAACTTTGCTGGTGAGAGCATGCCGAAGGATCCTGGACAGGGACTGGCCTCAGAGCCTAGAGACAGAGCCTAGCGGGAGAACATGGCAAGGGATCCTGGACTGAACCTGACTACAGAAATATGGCAAGAGAGCCTGACTAGAACCTGGTGACCGAACCTGGCTAGAGATCTCGCACAGAACCTGACTGGAGTACCTGGACAGAACCTCTCTGGAGAGCCTAAGCAGAACCTCTCTGGAGATCGAGACCAGAACTTGGCTGGAGATCCTGGCTAGGCTGCTGATCAACTGAACGCTGTCTCCGTGTCCTTCCTTCATCGCCGACTCCGTCCACACCTTTGGGGACCCCTGGACCTGCTGGGGCTGGACCCCGGCATATGGCGCCCGAACAGGGACCCCTAGGTAAGCGCCCCGCACTCGGGACGGATCGGACTCCACCGTAGGAAGAGGGTGGATAGTCTTCGCCGAATCCGTCCACACCTTTGGGAACCCCTGGAACAGGATTCCCTTAGGTAAGCCCCCCCCCCCATTGAGAACCCCACACTCGGGACGGATAGGACTCCACCAGGGTGCTACAGACCCCCCTATAGAGGATAAGTAGGGTAAGAAGGTGGATAGTACAGAACTTAGATTGAGAAGATGTGCCATACTGAGTCCAAAGAAAGAAGACTCTGTATTGATTCTTAGATTGAGAAGATGTGCCATACTGAGTCCAAAGAAAGAAGACTCTGTATTGATCTTTAGATTAAGAAGATGTGCCATACTGAGTCTAAAGAAAAAAGACTCCGTATTGATCTTTTAACATATATGCTTGTTAGCAGAGGAATTAAGGTTACTCCCAGTCAGACAGAACATTTTATACAAGAAATACGTCCATGCTTTTCTGAGGAAGGAAAGGTGCCGGAAAGGTAAATGTAGAGGCATGGGAGAAGGTAGGCCCAAGGAGCCTTATCCTTAACCCCACTGCAGCCTTTCCACCCTGGGAAAGTGCAGGATTGGCAAGCTCTCCATGGGGGTGATAGATCAGAACTCAGGTAATAGCGGAAAGCGCCAATCCTACTCTTAAAATGGATACAAGAGAGCATTTCAGGTTTTTCTTTTTAATGCTTGCTTTTAAAAAATAAAAAAGGGGGAATTTGCCGGGAGCCGGTCCATCCTTGCTGTTTCAAGGGACCTGGCATATATGGCATACGGTTCTTAATATGTTTGCTCACCTTCTTGGCGCTGTGTTTTAACCAAGGTCACCTCTCCGAGAAAGGTTGAATCCCCAGGTAGGGATTTTCCCCTGAAGTTAGGGAGGGAATAAAACCCCTCAACTAAGTGCCAGGCGGGTAATTAATCCCTTTAACTACGAACAATCATGCTTAAACTACATAATCTTTTCTCCCTGGAATGGAGATAAGAAACGCCCTAACCTTTGTAATAGAGATTGATAGGATTGAATCAACTGGTATAAATACAGTTGTAACAAGACAGAAACACACAGAACTCAGAACTCAGAACACAGAACTTAGGAGACAGGGCTTGGAAGACAGGACCAAGAGAGACAGAGCCTAGGCACAGAACCTACACAGAACGTTCTCTAGAGACAGAAGAACTTCGCTGGTGAGAGCATGCCGAAGGATCCTGGACAGGGACTGGCCTCAGAGCCTAGAGACAGAGCCTAGCGGGAGAACATGGCAAGGGATCCTGGACTGAACCTGACTACAGAAATATGGCAAGAGAACCTGACTAGAACCTGGTGACCGAACCTGGCTAGAGATCTCGCACAGAACCTGACTGGAGTACCTGGACAGAACCTCTCTGGAGAGCCTAAGCAGAACCTCTCTGGAGATCGAGACCAGAACTTGGCTGGAGATCCTGGCTAGGCTGCTGATCAACTGAACGCTGTCTCCGTGTCCTTCCTTCATCGCCAACTCCGTCCACACCTTTGGGGACCCCTGGACCTGCTGGGGCTGGACCCCGGCATTTTAAGATCACCAAGTCCAGTGCCTGCAGGACCCAGGCAGATAATGTCAAAGTGTGACAAGGGGCCACACAGGGACTCTGACACACCGGCGAGCAAGTGCCCTTCAACGGGCTCCTCTCAGCAAGAGCAACAGGGCCGAGTAGGAACAGGTCTCCCAGAGCGTCCCAGTTTTCTACTAAAGATATGGATCCTAATGCGCAGTGTCTTAATTTTAAGTGTTACAGATTATTCGTGGAACTGTAAACCCTTTGCAGGACAAATCAAAAGTATTCTGCAGATCAAACATTCGCCACAGCACGGTAATCATCCAGTTGCGACATCTGATCTGGCTTATCCAATTTTTGTATTGCTTCCTCTATGCAGAGACGAAGAGCTCTAGAGAGGAAGGAGAGAAGTGGGGAAGTGGAAAGTCATACTGTAAGAAAGATTTTAAAAATCCACTGTGCCTTCAGGGATTCTATAAACGGAACCACTATGACGTCTGTTGGGACAGTGGAAACTTTTAGACAGGGAATTGTCTGCTCTGTCCTGTGACACTTTAGTTATGCTAAAGTGGGTTACTCACTTGATATCCTCTATCTGCTTTTGAAATTTGAAACCCAAGTGCTCTTTCCAGACTACTCCCGAGCTCAAATCTAATCCAGTGTATAGATGCTTGGTTTTGGGGGTGGATTTTTGGGGGGATTCTTTCCTCATAATAAACATCTGTGGAAATGTTAATATTGTGTCATGTTTTTATAATTATAGTTTTGTAAAGCGTGATTTTTTAAAAAGCAAGTCCAAGTTTCCCTTTCTATGTGCAATCTAAAGAGAGCTTCCTACAGACCACCTTTTCTCATTTTTCCTGAAGTGTCAACCAAAAATGTGCCATTGGCCTCAGAACAGTGTTCAGATGACCCTCATGAAAAGGGGGGGAAATTCCATATACTTATGACTTTTCATAATCTATTTCCTTCATGTTCCAAATCACGTCAGATGTCTTATTGCCGTGACACACAGTGCCCAGTCGAGACAGTTCGATATGGCTCCCATCACTTCCCATAACATATCACGCAGAGCAATTATGCATCAGCTTGGAGTGGTTTTTTAAAAGCAGTCTCAGGAAAACCATTTTGCTTCTCCAACTCAGTCTTTCATCTGAAAATATTGTCTATGGTCTAAACCAGGACTGGCGTTTGTTCACTCATCCAACACATATTTCTTGAAGGCTTCCTTACTTATTGGGGCACTCTGCTAGGAATTGGGTGCATAATGTAAGTCAAACTGACACCATACTGCCCTCCTGGGCCCCAGGCAGCAGAAACTAATCTCACAAATAAGCATATAATCACAAGCTTTGATAAATACACTGAAAGAGGGTCATGAAATGCTATGGGAGTTTAAAACGGGGGACATGACCTGGTCTGGGGATGAGGATGGCTTCGCTGAGGAAGTGACGCTGCCGCTGATATCTCTGGAGCGGTTAGGCACCAACAGGGGGAACAGGAAGTGGGGAAGAATGTTCCACTCACAGATGACTGCACATGTAAAGGTCCAGGGAGGAAACGTGCCCCTTTGAAGAGCTGGGAGCAAGCTAGTATGGCTGCGGTTCATAAAGGGAAGAGGGTGCAAAATGAGGTAGGCTCAATAGGTAGGGAGGGACCAGCTCATGCAGGGCCTTCGAGGAGAGCAATGGAAAGCTAAGGATGGATTTGGAACTGAGGAGTGATGTGTTCATATTTATGTTTTTAAAGTTTCTTTTTTTAAATTAAATTTATTGGGGTGACAATGGTTGAAAAGATTACGTAGGCTCTAGTGTACAATTCCATGAGACCTCATATTTTTTTAAAGGATCTTACTCTGGTGGGGAGAGTGGGTACAAGGTGCATTACCTAGGTGTTTCTGAGGTTTGGGCATTTGGGGACTTGCTGACTTTGGAGAGACTGCCTCTCCCAGAGCAATCCAATTTGTAGACATAGTAAAAGGACCTGCCTACAAGGGCTCCTTTCAGATGCAACCCAACAAATCCAAAGCTCAAATCTCCAACCACCCCCTTTCTCCAGGTCACCATGCACCTGCCCTGATCACCTCATGGCTAGGTACCAGACAGCTAGCGACAGCACTCATGCCCCAGAGACCAACAAAAGTATTCAAACTAGCCAATGCTAAGCCTGCCTTCACTGCATCACCCATTTCTTCCATAATAAAGGCTCTTGCTCACATTTCCACTCACTCCTTCTGCCTCCAGACCAATCCTGGTGTTCCCCCATGTGGGCCCGTTGAGTGGCCTGCCATGCCTCCTGTTTCTAGAGAGCTGGGACTATAAACTTCTTCCTTCATGATGAGGCAGGAGAGTTAGATGTTATGGGAATTTTTGACAAGTGGGAAAAGGGAAACTGAGACAGATGGTTAGACAAATGGAGTCAAACAATTTGAGCAATTTGCAGCCGGCTAGTATATCAGAAGATTTTATCTTCCCTAAGCAAAGACACTTGAGAGCAAATGGTTTACACCTCTCTTCCCTAACCAGAGAGTAAATAGCTTAAATCACTGTAGTCAGGGAGGTAGATAACAACCCAATTAGTGCCATTAGTGCCAGCCAAACCCAAGGATGGATGAAGTCAGGGGAATAAATTTAAAAAAATTAGATCCCAGCCAGTTGCTCAGTGGTTGAGCGTCAACCCATGAACCAGGAGGTCATGTTTCAATTCTTGGTCTGGGCACATGCCCAGGTTTTGGGCTCGATCCCCAGTAGGGGGCATGCAGGAGACAGAAAATCAATGATTCTCTCTCATCATTGATGTTTCTCTCTCTCCCTTCCTCTCTGAAACCGATAAAAATAAAATAAAAAACTATTCAGTGCCATCCAATAGCACTTTCAATTAAAAAACAAAAACACAGAGCCAAATAAATCAGGTAAAGCTGACCAGAAAATGACTCTGGTATCTCTATGCATTCAATTAGTACATCACCATATTAAAGAATATACCTGGAAAGTTGATGAATATTCTGCTGAGACCCTTTCCTGTAGCCTCCCCTAAAATTCCCTCAATCCCTCTTCCCCGCCCCCCGCCGCCTGAGAAGAGATAAAAACACTCAAAACAAAGGAGGCCAGTGTGCTCTCTCTCTGGAGCATGCCCATGCCTTTCTTACCCCCTTTTCAGGTATGAACTTTCTTTCTCCTAAACTCTAAGGGTCCCCAAGGATTTGCAACCAGGGGAGCAGTGAGCAGAGGCTGCTTGTCCTGGACTAACCCCCTGAACCTCTCTCCAAGGCCCCCTTTTCTCTGACTTTACAGTGAACTAACAGCAGTCCCACCTTGGCTCACTTCTATCACTGTGACTTTTACTTCTCAATGAGTCCATGCAGCCCCGCATGGCTCACTTTTTTCTTACAATGTTTCTAGAGAGCCAAAGCAGCCTCACTTAGGCTCTCTTGTGTTGCTTCTTCTATCCATGTAAGCCCTCCCATGTTTCACTGTCCCTAGCTTTAATAAACATACTCTCAAAATCACCTGGCCTCATGTTGTGAAATCTTTCCTCACAAAATCAAGAATCCACACACTACAGGATGGCCCAAGGCAGATCCAGTCTGGGCCTGGTCCCTTCCTGATGACAATGACAGTCATTTCCACAACAGCAGGCCTCACCATACCAGATTAAAATAAATTACGGGTACACTTAAAATGCAAGGCCATGGTGGTAAGACAGGTGACTTCTGATGGTCTCAGTGGAGAGGAAGTGAACAGTTACAGAAGAGGTGGGATGGATTAGATAAGGGGGTGAGAAAAAAGGAGGTGTCTAGGATGATTTCCGGGTTTATGTTTTGTTCAATTAGATGGATGTTGGTGCCATATACAAAGAGGAAATGCAGGAAGACCTCCTGTTTGGGAGAGAGGGTGGTGAGTGAAATGTGCTTTCAAGACAACCAAATAGAAATGTTGTGTAGACAGTTGAACGTAAGCTCATATTCATGGAAAGGAATTCCCACCACATTTGTCCATCTACCCACAGATGAAGACTCCAGGGCAGTACTATTTAAAGACTGTGATTTTCTCCCTAATATATCACATTTCTGGTTGATGTAAATGACACTTAAATGAGAAACATTACTATATTTATATCACTAGTTGTGAAAAATTAATTTTCATATGTTATAGATGCTATTTGATACACATCTGTCTGCCTACTGTCCTTGTCAATCTAAAGTCCATGCTCATAGTGAAATATTCTCCCAAGTTGAGCAAATTACCTTAAAGTACCCTTCATTCTATGAACCATAAGGATAGTACTTCCTTTAATGTGACAAGAAATCACATTGTCAAGTTCTCCTGACTCACCCTAATAATCACACCTACTTGACTCAAACTGCAACACAGATTGTTCTGAGATTGATCTTTAAATTTATGGGATGAAGAAAATAACAGTTACCAGGAAAAAATCCAAGTTACCTGTTATTCTTGTAATTGGCCAGTCTTTCATAGCTTCGGGATGAAAATAGGGAGACCAACAGGGTGAAACGCTAACTACAGAGGTGCTAAAATAATGGCTCTGCTACTATTGTTATGACCAAGGAGGGTTAAGGGTTGTTTTCTCTTTCTCTGTGTTTTGAGACATTTTTACAAAAGTGACTTCTGCAGCTAGTATCTAGCTCAATTTTGCTTAAGGGGCTAAATTGGTTGAAAGAGAGAAGTCTACATCCTTTCATAAGGAGGCAAAACTGTTCCATGCAACTGATCATAGTCACAGGGCCCTGATCTTGGATCCTGTAAGATGTCTAAACTGCCTACAAACGGCAGCTGTTCTTTGGGAAATACAGCTGCCTGAATACGGGACGATGAGGAAGGATGCAATCTGCTTTTGTAGTGTCCTAATAGGGCGCAAGCAGAAGGCCGTGACCGGTGGCCACTTTCATGACGCATTCTGCACCCCAGTGAAATCTTCTGACAGCTCTGAGGAAGGCTGCAGAGTCAAAACAACCTGGCATCCAATCCACAATTGGAGAAAGAAGAAAAGAATTCCAAGCCCATGTTATGTTGTTCCTTACTTATGATGGAGCAAGAAGGTGGCATCAATAACATACTGTTACATTGCTTAATAATAATAACATTAATAATAATAATAATAATAATAATAAACCTTTTAGAGATCTTACCAGGTATTGGCATTATACCAATGAACTTTCTGAAATGATCTCATTTAATCTTCAATATAACTCAAAGGGTAATTACTGCCATTATTCCCATAAAAAATAAATTCCATGTATGTCCAAATATATATTTTTCCAAAATTATCAGAAAAAAATGTTGCTTCATATTCAATTAGATAGAACATCTTTCCATATTATATATAGGACACTGCTTTAGTTACTAATTTTGAACATCAGAATAGTATGAGAAAGACATATTTACCTGGAGTGATCATAATTGATGCTAGGTTTGGATGCTCATGAAAGTATTCTGGTAGACTTTATTTATGTAAGAAAAAAACAGAACAGAAGACTCGCTGGAGAGAACCCTGAAAACCGAGGACCAAAAGTGGAGACCACATAGAGACTGGCATAGAACAGGCCGGAAGAAGATTCATGAAGATAGGAACACATTTTGATGCAGATTATGGACAACTGATTTTTTCTTACTTTATTTTAATTGACAAGGAACAAGACTGTTGATGTAATAAAAATAAAGTTTAAATAATTCAAAAACAAAGAAAAGAAAAAAACAGACAAGACATTTTGGGGAGGGCAACTAATAAAGCTTATGACTCAAGTCTCCTTAAATCACTCTAAGAGGTCATGTTGTAAACATAATGACTGTTCACCTAATGGATTTAAAAATCTACTTCCTAGCCCTGGCAGGTATGCTCAGTGGATAGGGTGTCGGCCCACACACCAAAGGGTCTTGGGCTCAATTTTCAGTCAAGATCACATACCGGGGTTGCAGATTAAATCCCCAGCCCAAGATGGGGTACATGTGGGAGGCAACCAATCAATGTGTCTCTCACATCGATGTTTCTCTCTCTCCTTCTCTCCCTGCCACCCTTCCACTCTCCCTAATATCCTCAGGTGAGGATTAGGAACAACAACAAAAATAAATAATAAAATAAAAACCTATTTCCTAATGTTATGCAAACATATACTTTCAGGCAGTGGGATAAATTTTCCAGTGACGGCATCAAACACAGATTCAAAAGCCTGGATTCTCACAGAATTTGAATGGATGTAAAGATAGACTCGAAAAAACTGCAGCAGCTCAGAAGTAGCCAAAGGGGACTATGGGGTAGACATCTTTCTGGATCCGGGGGAGAAATTTCATCTTTGCTTCCGGAGGCATTGCCCGGCCAAGTTTTATGTAGTCTGCAAAATATTCATTGTTTGCATTTTTTCTCCCAACTTTTAATTTTGAAAAATTTCAAACACCTAAAAGTTGAAAAAAATAATACAACAAACACCTGTATACTCTTCCTCTAGATTAGTGTTTACTCCATATTTGTTTCCTTAATATCTCTCATAGAGGAATAGATAATGTGTATACTAGTACACACACACACTTTTTGAGCTGATGCGCTGGAAATTATATTGCAGACATTATGACACATTGTCCCTAAAGGCTTAAGCATGTTTATCTTAAGAATCAGATATTCTCTTTCATAACCCCACAAAACCATTATCACAACCAAGAAATTTAATTCAGTATTATCATCTAGTTTACAGCCCATACTCAAATCTTTCTGTTTGATGCCAAAATGTCTTCTCTGTTTTTTGAAGTTTTGAATCAGAATCCAAACAAGGTTTTTTGTTGTTGTTGTTGTTGTTTTTAAATATATTTTATTTATTTTTCACAGAGAGGAAGGGAGAGAGATAGACCGTTAGAAACATCGATGAGAGAGAAACATTGATCAGCTGCCTCCTGCACATCTCCTACTGGGGATGTGCCCACAACCCAGGTACATGCCCTTGACCGGAATTGAACCTGGGACCTTTCAGTCCGCAGGCCGACGCTCTATCCACTGAGCCAAACCGGTTTCGGCTCAAACAAAGTTTTAACATTGCATTTGGTTGTTATAGCTCTTTGGTCTGTTTTAACATAGAATAGCCCGTCTCTTGTATTTTGTTTCGCATGATATTGTCTTTTGAAAAGAGCCCAGGCCAGTTGCCTTGTAGAATGTCTTTTCTACATTCTGAATTTGTCTGCTTGTTTCCTCATGATTAGAGTTAGGGTATTGCAAGAGCAATACACAGACAATGCAGTGTATTCCTTATTGCATTGCATATGGTGAGCTTGTCTTATTATTGGATATGTTAAATTTGATTCATTGTATTTATTAATTATAAATAATCTGGGGAGTGATACTTTGACACTGTGTGAATAACCAGATCTCCAATAAACTTTAACCCCGTGGAAGTGTTAGGGCCTATTATTAACCCTTGCCTTTTCTTTCCATTGCCCTGTCTACATATTCTTGGCATTCTTCTTTAAAGAACTTCCTTTTTCTACCATCCCACCCCCCTTTATGAGTCATGGATTTTTTTGAAAGTATTCAATATGTTACAACCCATTACCAACATTATGTTTTATGGTGCTCAAAATGCCCCAAGTTTAACATCAAAGACTTTGGTGTTAAACCAAGGAAGAAAAACAGTGGCTCTTCTATTCCAATCCACCATCTACAGTGGAACCACCACCAAGATGCAGATTTTCATGAAAACCCTTATAAGGAAGAACATCACTCTTGAGGTTGAACCCTTGGATATGATAGAAAATGTAAAGGCCAAGATCCAGGATAAGGGAGGAATTTCTCCTGATCAGCAAAGACTGATCCTGACTGGCAAGCTACTGGACGACAGATTACTTTGTCTGACTACAACATTCAAAAGGAGTCCACTGCCCTGACTGGTTTGACTCAGTGGATAGAGCGTCAGCCTGCGGACTGGAAGGGCATGTATCTTGGTTGCGGGCACATCCTCAGTAGGAGGTATGCAGGAGGCAGCTGATCGATGTTTCTCTCTCATCGTTGCTTCTGGCTCTCTATCCCTCTCCCTTCTTCTCTGTAAAAAATCAAGAAAATATATTTTTTAAAGGCTCCACTCTTCATCTTGTGTGGGGACTTCATGGTGGGGCTAAGAAAAGGAAGAAGTCTTACTCCCAAGAAGAATAAGCATAAGAGAAAGAAGGTTAAGCTGGCTGTCCTGAAATACTACAAAGTAGATGAGAATGGCAAAACCACTTGCCTTTGTCAGGAGTGCCCTTCAGGCTAATGTGGTGCTGGAGTTTTATGGCCAGGCACTTTGACAGACATTATTATGGCAAATGTTGTCTGACCTATTGCTTCAACAAACCGGATGACAAGTAATTGTATATGAGTTAATAAAAGACATGAACTAATATATGTATGTCAGAACTTGGGCTTTCAAGTCAGGAAGCTGCCACTTCCTAACATTGTGGCAATAAGAAAGTTAAATTCATGCAGTTTCTATTTCGTCACCTACAAAAGAATGCTAACAGTAACTACTTCAAAAGGCAAGAGCCAGGTCTATTTGGTTCACTGCTGCATCCCCAATATCTTAGTCAGCCAGCAGTCACTTAATAAATAACCTGTTGACTGTGTAAAGCATCTAGATTAGAACAATGCCTGTTACATAATAGTAGCTCACTAAATGCATTATTTTTAATGTTATTACTATTATTGTTCATATTTATACAATATGATCTGGATTTTTTAACTATTAGTGAGATCTCTTTATGTGTAAACCATTGTACTGGCCATCGAGAAAGAACCAGAATGTGAGGCTACCTCCAATTCTACTTACTCATAAAATGAATGATTATCATTGTTACAAAGATGACTCACTATGTGACAGGCAATGTTCTAAGCTCTTAATTAACTTACTTATTTCTCTCAACAACCATTTGGATTAAGTACTAATATTATCCCATTTTAAGATTAGAAAACTGAGGCCCAAAAGGATAAGTAACTTGCTATATAGCTAGTAGGTGGTGGAGCCAGGGTTCACACAATATGGGATCAAAGGTGTTCTTCTATCCACTACATTCTGCTAAAAAAATAAAAAATAAAAATAAAGCAGCTTTTAAAAATGAGCTAAATAAAAGCAGAAGACGTTCTTTGAACAGGACAGTGTGCATATAATTGTATAACAGAGCACAGGACATGTATTTGAAGAAGGACACACTTTACTGGCATAGGATTGGCCATGAAGATGTCAGGTTCTTGTCCTAAGGCGACTAGCATCACAACTTGTTTTTAAAAAGATCACATTTTGGAAGATTCTGAGACCATTCCCAGAACCTAAGGAACTAAAGGCAATTTAAGCCTTGGAAAATTAGAAGTCGATGCCAGCTCTTATCTTCATCTGGTGGTTTATGGCAGCCGTTCCGTGATATACACTGTTATGTCTGAATAACCCACCAGATGGTCCAGCTGTGAGAATGTTATTGTTTTCCACCAATTTGTATTATTCCCATGGTTTCACAAGTTCTAGTACTTGAACCATTAAAGGATACTACAGCTTTTTCCTTAAGCTATGACAAAATAATAGGTTTCCCAAATCCATCACAAAAGTTTCATCAGATCTGTAGTTGAACGCACAGACAAGTCTCAGTGCTTTTTAGAATCACTTTAAAAGAGAATGCATGATTAGTTTATAGGCCCTTTTCCTTACAAGAGGGACTAAAGTTTTAATAGAAAGTTTTTGTCTGAGCAGGCCCGGTGCCATTGTGACCACTGTCAGTTATTTAATGCACTTTGTGAAAAACAATCCTTGTCTCTCAAAGGCCATTTTGTTACGTCTCTTTGCACTCTTACCTTTTTCAGTTTATGCGGAATTGCTTGCCTGATGCTATCCGAGTGAGCATACTGGTCATTCACGGGCACTGTAGGTTCCTAGCTATCTGTTTCCTACAAGAAAGATAAGCAATGTGAACTCACACAGTGTGAATTCTAGTCTACTAATTAGTATCTTGTGCATTAGGAGGTGCAGGGCAGAGGGCTATGCAGCCATTCACAGTTAAGCATGAATTACCTCACCATAATTCAGGGCCTGAAGCCTCTTCTACACACGGAAGCAGATGTCTCTTTTACTAGAAGAGGGAAACCAATAGTGATCTGGAGGGGGGATGTTTAAACAATGCCAGAGTGGTCCCGTTATTTTTATTGGTCCCAGAACTAAGGCATCTAATATCAATCTGACTCCCCCTGAAGCAGCCCTTACATTGACCCCAGCCGTCGCCAGCCTCCCTGTGGTATGTGCAGGGCCAGCAATGGATTCCTGCATTTATCCAACTCTTGTAATTTTCCCTTGTAACAGTGCAAAGGAGTCCTTATGATAATGAAAAAATACAACTAAGACAACAATGTCCCCCAAAAAAACTCTACCGGAGGCTACATTTGAGGTATGCTCCTGTATGTGTGTCCAACAATAAGTTCCCCATGGCATTTCAGGGAAGGAGACACTGTAGAAACTTCTTATCACAGCCTGCAAAGTCCTATAGCATCAGCTTCAACCTGTGTTTCAGACCTGATCAGCCTGCACTCTCCTCTGATGCATTGCTCCAGCCACACTTGCCACACTGCTATTTTTCACTCAAGCCAAGTAGTCACACATGTACCAAGTATACACATCAGGGTATATGTCCTTCCTTCTGCCTGGAAGACTCTTCCATCGGACACCTGCATGGCTGGCTATCTTACTTCATTCAGGTCTCTGCTCAAATGTCAACCCCTCAGCCCGGGCCAGTGTGGCTCAGTTGATTGAATGACACCCTGTGCACCAAGAGGTCACCAGTTTGATTCCCAGTCAGGGCACATGTCCAGGTTTCGGGGCTTGATCCCCAGTAGGGGGCATGCAGGAGGCAGCTAACTGATGATTCTAACTCTCCCTCTCCCTTTCCCTTTCTAGAAAACAAAATCAATTAAAAAGTATCAACTCCTCAAAGATGAAATAAAGACACAGAAGAAGGAATAGAGTAAGGTCAGAAAAAGAAGGCCTCAGGGAGTCTTTTCTAGACCATCACTCATAATAGCAGCCCATGCCATTTTTTTGTTTGTTTCTTCTTCTTCCAAGCACTTATCACTATCTGGTGTTAAATTATATATTGATGTGCTTGGGTCTGTCTCTCTCACTACAATTTAAGTGCCATGAAGCCAGTTCCTTTATTGTTTCGTTCACTGCTTTTTTAGCTTCATATCTATAGGGCGCAGCTATAGGGTTAAGCCTGGGACTGACCTGTTGGCAAAGCCACAAACAAGTCCCAGCTTAGAGGGCACAGTCCTTTCAGCATAATTAGGCTTGACCTTATGACACCCCCTAGATCTTATCTGGGTAGCTAATGGGCTGTGGGAGGTGCAGCAAGTGCTGCCAAAACAAGTGAAACTCACAAGAACATTGTAACTATGATGACCACTACCTTGTTTACCTCTGGCTATAAAATAAAGGCTCAGCTTGCCTCTGGATCTCTCTCTGTGGCCTCAGCCAGGCACAGGAAGATCCACCTAGACCCAGCTTATTTTCTTTGTCATTTCTCCATCTTTCACCACCCTCACTCAGGCTTGTGGAACCCTTGGCTGAGCTGGCTCGGCCTTAGCCCTTAGCAAAGTGGCTGATGCATAGTAAGCCCTAAAATATTTGTCAAGTGGAAGAATGATTTAATACACTCCCAGTTTCAGGAATGGGATAACTGGTATTTCCTTTTTTTTTTCTTTCCTTTTAAAGAAGTATGAACACAAGCCCTTCAATTCAGCCTTTTGAGTGCTTTCCTCACATCTAGCCCCTTTCCACTTGAATAACCAACTAATTTGCAATGTAATGATGGGGTCATGCCTCCCCGAATTTGCTCTGGAAGTAGTGGTCCCTTCCACTTACAGAGACTACAGACTGGCTGAGAAGCAAAAGTTCTCTAACCTGAGCCCTTTTTCTAAAATGTGATCTTGAATTTTTAAAGTATTAAAGAAAAGCTGTCATTTCAAAGCTTCTACTGGGTGTTGTTTTTTTTTTGGTGTGTTTTTTTTGAGGTGTGTTTTTATGTTCCAGAGTATAGTCTATCTCAGTGAGTGTTCCATGGGCAACTGAAAAGACTGAGTCTTCTGCTGCTGTCGGGTTTAGTGGACTGTCACTGTCAATTACACACTTGCACAGAAGACAGAGTTCTTCAAGTCTTCTGTGTCCTTAATGATTTTCTGCCATCGTGTTCTCTCAATTATTGAGAGTGGAGTTCTGAAGCCTCCGACTGTGACTGTGAGTTTCTCTAATTCTCCTTCCAGTCCTACCAGTTTTTGAGGCCCTGTTGTTAGATGCAACTACATTTAGGATTGCTATGTCTTCCTGGTGAACTGACGCCTTCTCATCATGTAATGTCCTTCTTTATCCCTAGTAGTAGTCCTTGCTCTGAATTTCACTTAGTATGATACTCACATGACCACTCCAACACTCATTTGGTTGGTGTTTGCATGGTATGTCTTGTTCTATTCTTTCACTTTCAACCAACCTATGTCGTTATTGAAATGAGTTTCTTATATACAGGTCATTTTTCCCCCTTCTGGCAGTCCCTGTTTTTTGAATTGGTATATTCAGATCATTTACATTTAATGTAATTAATGATATGACTGGGCTATAATCGACACTCTCACTAGCTGTTTTCTATTTATTCCATCTGTTCTTTGGCCTGCTTTTTTTCTTCTTGCTTGATATTTCCACAATTCGCTGTGTTTTTTTTTTAGAAAAAAAATCTTTTTTAAGTTTTTAGCGGTTACCCTAGTGTTTATATCATGCTACTTTAAATAATACTATTTCATGTTTAGTAAAAGAACTTAACATTATAACTATATATTTCCAACTTCATCCTCCCATCTTTTGTGCTATTGTTTGCATATATCTTTCTTCTACACGTGCTTTAAACCAAACTACATTGCTACTTCTTTACAAATTGTCACTTACTTTTAGAGCAATTAAAAATTACTTATGTGGAGGCTGGCTTGGCAAGGGGATTTTCTCAACATTCCTACTCCATCTTCAGCTTTGTGTTTTATCTGTACACCTGTGCCTTAGAAAGAGCCTGTCCTTCCTCTAGAAGACTGCCACTGCGTGTTACTCAGTGCTTCCCAGCTTGGTAGGAGTGGAGGCTGGGAGAAGGGGGAGGGGAATGTCTGTTGTTTTAGTCCAGCCTAAGCCTTAGACAGGCTCTGGATCTCTGGATCTCAGAGGTAAGACTTTCTATATATATAAAATTTTTATTAATTTCAGAGAGAGGAAGGGAAAGAGAGAGATAGAAACATCAATGATGAGAGAGAATTATCAATAGGCTGCCTCCAGTAGGCCCTCCACTGGGGATGAAAACCGCAACCAAGACATGTGCCCTAACTGGAAATCAAATCGTGATCTCCTGGTTTGTGGGTCGATGCTCAACCATTGAGCTACACCGGCTGAGTTCAGAGGTAAGACTTCCTTAATGACCTTACCCCCCAACTAGGTATAAGAGGCATAAGAGACCTCAAGTGTCCTGGGTCCTAAGTGGTTTCTTGCCCTATCTCTTTAAATATAAGACTTTTTTCTTTTTCTTTTTACCCACCCCTCAGCCACACAGGTCTTCACAATGCCTTAGGGGTTTCAGGGTTTGCTGCTCTCCCCTAGTGTCTTAAGACCTTTGTTCTTTGCCCAGTCAGTGTGGCTCAGTTGTTGAGCATTGACCTATGAACCAGTAAGTCACAATTTGATTCCCAGTCAAGGCACATACCCAAGTTGTGGACTCGATCCCCAGTGTGGGGCATGCAGGAGGCAACTGATCAATGATTCTTTTTCATCATTGATGTTTCTATTTCTCTTCTCCCTCTCCCTTCCTCTCTCTCTCTGTGTGTGTGTGTGTGTGTGTGTGTGTGTGTGTGTGTGTGTGTATATATATATATATATATATATATATATATATATATATATATATTCCTTTGTTCTTCAAAGAGAAAATAATTAAGGCAAAGTTTTATGGCTTTTCCAGAGAAGTACCTACTTCCCTCCTCTAAGCCTGCATCACTGAGGTAGGCTCTCACCCTCTCCCTTATCTTCCTTGTGAACATTGGTGAAGAAGGGTCTATGAGTAGATGTGGATTTTTCTTGCTTGGGTTGCACCTAGTCTTTAGTAATTCATTAACAAATTTAACCCAACTCTTTTTATCAGGTGGCTCCTGAGTTCTGCCGGGGTTGACAACCTCCCTCTCCTTAGGAATCCTTAACTTTCCTTAGACTTTAGTCTAGTTGTTTTCCCCATGAACTCAGTTTTCTGAGAGCTTTAAGAAAATTTATGATTTTCTCAACTATTTAAGTTTTTCTTGTTGGTAGGGTGGTAACAACACTTCAACTTTCTACATCCTAGTTGGAAACCAAAATTCGTTTTTAGTTGCTTCCTGTTCTATGATGTAATTTCCCACTGAGTCCCTAACTTCCATTAAAAGTCCATCCCATTCCATAATATTGTTAGAGAGTCTTTTGCAAAGAAGGAAAGAAAAGCATCCTTGGACTGAAGCAGCAGAGAGATCAGTAGCTGGCAGACAACCAAGAGGAGATCAAGAATTGTGTTGACAGAAGATATTTGCAATCAAGGGTGGAAGGCAACCACCAGGAAAACGCAATCAAGTCTTCCCGCACTGGGGAGTATTTTGGAAGGCTCTTTCACTTTCCACAGTTGTGTATAAAGAAGTGTTCAACTTTTTCACATGACTGTGAAAGGAAAGTGTTTAGGTGGTGCTACTGGACTTAGGCCACTCAAATTACAGGGATATAGCCACATCATTACAAACCTAAGGAAGGTGGCTGTGGTCTAAAGATGGGACATTAAGCTCTTTGCTTAGAGAAAGTTAACAATAAACTCATGAGTTATCTGAATGTCACCACAAGGGAGAAAAACAGGCTCAGAACATTCGGGTGCCTTCTTTCATTGGAAGAAATGATACCGTTTGCTTCCTGTGTTATCTTACTTATTAAGTATTCCAGAGAGGGAACTCGAGGTTTAATTTTTGTCATAAAGGGGAAAGGCCATCTCAGCACCTGAGTAATTTTTTTCAATCCAGCAAGATCAGATGGTCTGATTTCCTTGCTCGGTGTTTCTGGTAGAAAAGGCAATTTTCAAGACTGAAATAGCAATTTCTTAGCCATCAGTGAGGCTCTTAAAAGCCATTTTTAAAACTCCCATAGACTTCCATGTGTAAATGAAAGAAGACTCCTGGAAATACACATTTTTCTATTTTGAGAGATAACTCACTGAAGCATAAACTTAATACAATTTATTACACCAAAAGTAAAGTTGCATTAGAGTGAGCTCATAACAGATGAGTAAACGCACTGCACAGGAACGGGGTTGGCATGTCTGCTTTCCCGAGTGTGGCTCCTTCAACCTCAATGCCTCCTTCAATACCTCATTCCTACGCTGGCCCTGCTGCCATCAGACAGGCCTGTCCTTAAAACACCATCAGACCCTTGAAACTTCAGAGCTAACCCTTAGATGGGTAACTAGCCTCTGATTATGCTTAGTCAGACAACACAGTCAATCAATCCTTTCAAATGAAAGCAACAAAATCAAGTTTAAGGGCTCCTGAGCCAGGCCGCTCAGGTTCACACACTAGGTTTAATAAAAACTTACCAGCTGTATGACCTCAGTCGAGGGGGTCCATTTCTCTGAGCCTCAACTGCTTCACATTGGAATGAAAATGATCATAATAATGCCTGACTCATAGGGTTGTTGTGAGGAGAATTATGCACAAAGCACTTAGCGCAGTGTCTAGCACACAGCAGACATGTGGTAAGGGTTGAATATTTATTGTTCTCATCATCATTGTTACTACTTCTACGTACATCAACCACCAGGCCAACTTGCTACCCGACCTACCACCTCAGTTTTATTCTTTGGAGAAGTTACTGAGCATTAGCTGTGTGCCAGGCTCTGCTCTAAGAGCTTGCGGAAAGTAAAGTAAGAATACGGGCACTGTCTCCTCTGCCACCTGCAGCAAGATACTTCATCTCCCTGAACCTGTGTTTCCTTGTCAATAACATGGGGTAATCAGGACCAGGACTTGCACAAACCTGTGAGTTCCTCCTTAAATGTTGTACCCATGCCACCTTGCTTGTCTCACCCTTATCCAAGCCTCTGGGAATAATAGTAACTACTTCACATGGTTATTCTATGAATCATGGAGGTGAAGAAGCAGAGAGAGAGAGTAGATACTACTTGCTTGGCATGGGAGTGGGGTTTGGGAAGCCTTGGCGGCCAGCCAGGTGCTGCCATCCGGGGGGATCAATGGATGTCCGCCCAGTCCCTGGAAGAGGTTTACTAAGATGAGGTTTACGAGGCAGGCATTGGGTTGTTCTGCCGGGGTCCAACCCCAGTGGGTCCAGGGCTCCCCAAAGGCGTGGACGGAGTCGGCGAAGAAGGAAGGACACGGAGACAGTGTTCAGTTGATCAGCAGCCTAGCCAGGATCTCTAGCCAGGATCTCCAGCCAAGTTCTGGTCTGGATCTCCAGAGAAGTTCTGCTTCAGATCTCCAGCCAGGTTCTGTAGCCATGTTCCCTCGCTAGGTTCTCCAGCCAGGTTCTATCTGAGATCTCCAACCAGGTTCGGTCACCAAGTTCTAGTCAGGTTCTCTTGCCATGTTCTATAGTCAGGTTCAGTCCAGAATCTTTTGCCATGTTCTCTCCAGTGAAGTTCTTCTGTCTCCAGGCTCTGTGTAGGTTCTGTCTTCTGAATTCTCTTCTAAGCTCTGTCTCCTGAGTTCTGTGTTCTAAGTTCTGAGTGTTTCTGTCTTGTTACAACTGTATTTATACAGTTGATTCAATCCTATCAATCTCTATTACAAAGGTTAGGGCGTTTCTTATCTCCATTCCAGGGAGAAAAGATTATGTAGTTTAAGCATGATTATGTAGTTAAAGGGATTAATTACCCGCCTGGCACTTAGTTGAGGGGTTTTATTCCCTCCCTAACTTCAGGGGAAAATCCCTACCTGGGGATTCAACCTTTCTCGGAGAGGTGACCTTGGTTAAAACACAGCGCCAAGAAGGTGAGCAAACATATTAAGAACCGTATGCCATATATGCCAGGTCCCTTGAAACAGCAAGGATGGACCGGCTCCCGGCATTGTTCCCTGTAAAGAAAAGAGTGGATGATGGGATGGGTTACCCTTGGAAATGACAATATGGTTTGGAAGGAAATGATGATGAGAGCTCAGAGCTATTATTTATTCAGCACCTACTGTGGTTAAGCATTTTACAAATAGGTTTTTAAACCTCACAATAGCTGGTGTATCTTCAAAGAAGCTAAATCCAAAGAGGAAAGAGAAAAGTTGCACAGTGTATGAATTTTCTATCACTGGAGGCTCGAGGGTTGCTCTAGAATCCATTTCCTTGCCTTCCAGCTTCTAGAATCTAGAACAGCCGTGGGCAAACTTCGGCCCACGGGCCGAATCCGGCCCGTTTGAAATGAATAAAACTAAAAAAAAAAAAAAAAGACCGTCCCCTTTTATGTAATGATGTTTACTTTGAATTTATATTAGTTCACACAAACACTCTATCCATGCTTTTGTTCCGGCCCTCCGGTCCAGTTTAAGAACCCATTGTGGCCCTCGAGTCAAAAAGTTTGCCCACCCCTGGTCTAGAAGCTGCTAGCATCGTTGGCTTGTGGCCTCCTTCCTCCATCTTCAAAGCTAGCTAGTCAAGTCCTTCTCACATTGCATCACTGTGACCTTCATCTGTAGTCATGTTTCCCCCTGACTCTTTCTTCCACTTTTTAAGGACCCTTTGTGACATATTAGGCCTACCTATATACCAACATTAATCTCCTTATTTTTAGTTCAATTGACTAACAACAATAATTCCATCTGTAATCTAACATAGTCACAGGTTCTCAGGATTATGACATGGAGATCTGTGTGTGTTGGGGGGGTGTGTGTGTAATTATTCTGTCTAACTCACAGGGCTTGTTAGTGGCAGAGCTGTTAGGGTTTCATCCTGGGTTGACAGTGAGGCACTGAGGTTTTTAAGGGTTGAAGTGGCTTAAACAAATTGGTATTTTACATAAATAACCCTTGAATCAGAATGTAGCAAGGAACTGTAGGAGAAGGGGAAAAAAATATGGCTGGATATGCAGAGGAAAGAGGAAAGAAGATTCAAAGATGAATCCTAGATTTCCTAGTTAGGTGATGAGGGATGGTGATTTATCTTTGCATTTCAATTTATTTGCAACTGCTTTGCAGTTCATGCATTCATTTTAACCATTCACTTGTTCACTAAACCTTTGTTCAGGACCTATTGTTCTAAGCACTTGGGATGCATCAATGAACCCCAAACACAAAAATCCCTACCCTGTAGGAACTTACCTCCTGGTTGGGGGAGAAATACATAAACAAAAATCATAATAAAGAAGTAAATATTAGTATATCCGAAAGTGTAGAGCTATTGAAATGAATAAAAAAGCAGGGCACGTGGTATCCGGAATAGTGACAGGGAGAGGGTGGGTGCGGCTGTGACAGGGCGGTGGGAGTAAGCCTCAAGTAGGTGATATTTGAGGGAGAACCTGGAGGAGGTAAGGAAGTAGCCCAGGGGTGTGTGGGCAATGCATCCCTGGCAGAGGAAACAGCTAGTGCAGGGACCTTACTGGGAGCCCACCTGGTGTGTCTGAGGGAAAGAAGGAGCAATTGAGCAAGGGAACAGGTAGGAGCAGGGGAAGCTTCCCCTATCCCTCAGGCAGACAATGACCTGACAGGTAACTGGGCTTTCACGAGGACGGGAGGACGAGAAGGGAAGAGGGGACAGTGCGCCCTCCTCCCCACACCGCTCACTCTCTCAGGAACCTGAGTCATCCGCATGCTCCTTGTGAGGCACATGTAACCAAAGAGCCGCTGGGGTTTGTGGGGCTCTAACTATGCAGCAGGCTCCGCCAAATTCATCCATTTCAGCCTCAAAACAGCTCTAGGAGGCAGAGCGGATGGTTAGCCCCAGTTCACAGCAGAGGAAGACGCTGACGATGGCACAGCTAGAATGTGGCCAACTGGGACTCCATCCCAGACTGACCAGCTCCACAGGAAGCTACATAGCCGCTCCTCCCCACACCCAGGCTGCAAAGGGAGCTGCAGAGTACCTGAGCAAGTCCTTAAATCTAAAACATCTCCTCACTGTTCCCTAAAATCACATCATTAACCCCCCATACCTGCCATAGCATTTCCTGAAACTTACAGGTGACATGATGAGCCCCTATACCTTATGGTGAATGAGCCCATCAGCAGTCAATGAGAGCTACCGACACTTTTCTCCATGGCAGGAAGGACCCGGCAGCGGGAAAGCGTGTGCCAAAAGGAAGAGTGGGGCCAAAAGGACAATTCTCATTCATTTGAAATTTCGCCTCGGGAGATGTCCCCATTCATCACTTAGTAACCATTAAGTCACCACCCGGTATGATGATGCTCATCCTTTCTGCCGGATGACTCTCCCTCCACAGCTAATTGCCTTACATCTATAGTCTAGTTCTTGTCAGTTTTGTCACACTGTTATTACATACAGTAATGGTGTGTAAGATATTAGCCTGTCATTATATATCAATGTGTCTAAGGAAAACTCATTTCCAAGAATCATTTTTGAAAATGAATCCAGAAGAGAGGTAAGAGCGTATTTTCTGTCTCCAAGGACAACAAAAGGTAACCCTGAGGCTTGTCTGAGAATGACTTCAGGTGGGCTTTATGGCTCCCGGGCATGCCAAGGCCACACATGCATTTTGGGGTGGGATGTACAGCCCAGGAAAGAGTTAAGCTGGAAAGACACAGCCGCTTTCTTCGCCTGCCACCTATGCCAGGCTTTGAGGGTAGGAACAACCCAGCCCTTTCCCCCTCACCATTCCTCTATTAACTTCATTATGGTTAATAACACGTGACCAGAAAATCATTTTTACTATTTTCCCTCTGGTGCCATTAAGTTTAATTTTCTTGTTTTAATAATGTAGCATCAGTGACTTGTCTGGCATTAGAACTTTTCCCTCCGTTATCTATTAAAGTAACACTTTATTACAGAATAAACATTTCAGACGACTGTCGAAACGGCAGTTTGTGATATCCTTAAGGGTCAAGCGCTATCAGTGTTCCCGGTGTATTCCCAGTTTACAACTTTCACCACTGAGATGTCAGCTCCGTGAAACCCAAGACGTTGTGTCTTATTGTGTCCCCAACACACTGCCTGCATGTGACAGGCATTCAAGAATGCACATTGATGCCTGGCTGGCATGGCTCAGTGGTTGAACGTCGACCTATGAACCAGGAGGTCACGGTTGGATTCCTGGTCAGGGCACATAACTAAGTTTTGGGCTCGATCCCCAGTAGGGGCATGCAGGAAGCAGCCAATCACTGATTCTCTCTCATCATTGATGTTTCTCTCTTTCCCCCTCTCCCTTCTTCTCTGAAATCAATAAAAAAATATTTTTTTAAAAAGAATGCACATTGATGACTAATAAAATGCACACCTTCTCTAACCTCTTACCATACACAGAACAGTCAAACCCTCTTCCACATGAAGAACTTGTCTACGACAAGGAATAAAAGTGGATTCTAACCACACTAAGAAAATGAATTCATCTCATATTACTTTAAATACAACAAGTATGTGTCGAATACCTGCTGTCTATAAGCGGGGGACTCGATCCTGGATGCTGAGGGGAAAATGTGCCCCAGATACTGTGTTTGTCCCACAGGGGCTCAGAGTCTGGAAGGAACCTGGTTATTACCTGCAGAGAGAACCCGGCATGACCTGAGGTTTATACATCCCTTCCCCTCCAAAGGCCCCTAGTGCTCCCTGAGGCCATCCATCTGCCACTTGCAGATGAAGATTCAGCTTATGGGCTCTGAGGCCAGATTGCCTGAGTTCAAGTTTTGACTCAACCAAATACTAGTTCTGTGACTTTGGGCAACTTATTCACCTTTTCTCTGACTCCGTTTCCTCATTTGTAGAATAAGGATGCATGTTGGACTAATCTCAAAGAGCTGTGATAAGTAAATGAGTTCATGTATGCAAAATGTTTGGAACCACAACAGGCACAGAGTAAGCATTCGACTAATATTAGCTATTATTTAGTTTATTATTTCCACTTTGTGGTAAATTATATTTTGCATGGCTATCTTGAGCTACTATTAATTTACACTGCTGTATATTTTAAATAAGAATATCTTTGTTGCTCTTTAGAATGATACATGATCATTATAAAACATTTAAATTCCATAGACAAAGAGAATATGTCTCTGAAACCTCACTTCACAATTTGGCAAAACTTCCTCCACATGACAATTTGCCTATTTAAGAAGGTATAAATGATATGTTCAACATGTAAGTATTATGCTATACATACAGTCCCACAAATAGCTTATTTATTAAATTCACCGTGTTGAGGTCATCTATCTATCCTATATAATAAAATCCTAATATGCAAATTGTCCCCTCGGGCAGGAATTTGACCAACCAGGAGCTCAATTGCTCCCTATGACGTGCATTGACCACCAGGGGGCAGCACAGACCATGATGGGCGTTGGCAGCGTGGCACTGGCAGCAGGCAGCAATGGAAGTACTGCCAGCCCTGATGGGCCCGAGGAGAATGGGACCATGGCAGATGGTGGTATAGGTGAGCGGGCAGTGCCAGGCCAAGTGTGAGCAGGGGCCCAATCGCCCTGCCAATCACCCCACAGACCATGACCAACGGTGGAGGAAGGGGGTGGGCTGGTGAGGGGGAGGCACCAGGACAAGGTAGGGTGTCAGGCAGGGCTGCGGGGCTGGGGGCACAAGCTAGGGCCCAATCTCCGCAGGCCACCCTGAGGGACCCCACCCATGCATGAATCACAAGGCCTCTAGAAAATATATAAAGATCTTTTCAAAAATTTAAATAACCATTACCTTATTAGCAAACATGTAGATCATTAGCTGGTTATACTGTATTTATAAAGACTTGTACTATAGTGTTCAAGCTAAAGCTCATGTTTCTTGAAGGAAATATTATTGCATTCTCTAAAAGCTCTGCAGATAGGAACTTCTGAGTAAAATATTTCTTTATTGACCATTTTAGGAGAATTGAACAAGCAGCAGAGTGAGCTTCAATTACAGAAAGTTCTATTTCTAAACCTTTTCCAAAGGTTCTAAAAGAGATTTTGACTCGTATGATATGCCTACAGATTTTTCAGAGTTGTTGTGGAGACAAAATAAGGTCATGTGTGTAAGTGCCCACACCCTGTCAATGCTGAATACATGCTATCGTTGCTATTAGGATGGCAATTAACGGGGGGAACAGATTAGACACCATCTGTCTTCGATGACTTAGTCACTGACCTAAGGAAGGTGAAACAAATATCTCTAGCAACCACCCTGGATTCTAGGATTCTACTCTCTAATGATTAGGTATCGCATTAAAGATAAAATAGAGCTTGGAAATAAAAACATAGACTAACTGCTCATCCCGATTCTTCCAGCAGCTAAAAATTGTCTACATGTTTGTTAATTAATAAGAAAAGTTAAAAATAGTGTTTATCAAATTTGCTTCCTCTGTCTAATGACCTGTAGAAGGAGTGGCACTTTCAATTCGCATTTCATTACCTCGTTCAGCCTGCCCACAGGAGAGATTAGTTAGCAGAGCGTCTAGAAGCAGTTAGACATGGGAGAAGAGCTGGGGAGAGGATGATTATTGAACAAACTCAATTTCTGCTTTTTATATCATACACAGGGTTTCTCAACCTTGGCATATTGACATGTGGGGCCAGATAATTCTTTGTTGTGGGGACTGTTCTTTACAGAATATTTAGCAGCATCCGTGGACTCTACCTACTCGATACCAATCTTCCCCCACCAAGTTTTGACCCCCAGAATGTCTCCAGACATTGCTAATGTTCCCTGGGGGAGGCAAAAGCACCCCCAAATGAGACCCACTCTTAAATGTACATGTATATATGGTTTGTATAGTGTTTTATACTTGGCAAATGCATTTAATATTCACAATAACTGTGTGAGCAGGCTGGGTAGATAGTCTCCAATTCATAGATTGGGAAAACATGACTCTATAATACTAAGTGTTGTAAAATCAAAATTTAAATTATGAATCATTGAGGTGACATTGTGGATCAGACAGGAAGAAATTCGTCTGCGGTTTTGTTTTTAATATTTTAGTAAAAAATCAGAGCTTTTCCTCCTTACTTGAGGACCACAAAAGGGATGCTAATGCAGCCAGCCTCAAAGAGGAACCTCTAAACAAAAATCAAGTGTGAGCAGCAGCCATGTATTTCACAGTTAATTTTAGGTTCAATTCATTAGCTGTAGAGATAATGGTTTTAAGAAAAATTTGCCTGCTCCTACAGAGATGGAAAATGGGATAGTGTGTGAATAAATGATTCTAATAGGTGTGATGATATATCTTTAGGAGGTATGAGCATTCCATCTATAAAGAAAGTCTGCCCATTACTTAAAATTGTTATGGAGAGATGCAAAGAAGATTAAAATAGATCAAAGTTATAGCACCAACAGGTCTAAAAATCAATATCTTGGAAAATAAAGAAATAGCTTAAAGACAGGGATTTATAATCTACAGACATTAAAAGAAGAGAGGTTTGATGCTGGGGAGAACTGGAATCCCAAGGAGATGGGGAATAGATGAGGAACTAGAAGAAATTCACCAAGGTCATCAACACTCAAGCTGAACCCCTCAGTGATGCAAGGAGACATCTATTAATTTGCACATGTCATTTCCCTGATTGTGTGGATATCAACCCAGCTGCTTATTTCTGCTTATATCTGCTGAGGTTTTTTTACTACATCAGAACTCAGGTTGTAGACAGTGGAAATGTCATCACATTAAAAACAATCTGCTTCACATGTGTGAGATAATAGGCTTTGGGGTTAATGCGCTCATGTCTGGGATATCGATCCAAATGTGAATAACTTATAATTGGCCATCACTCATTGCCAGCTTTTAACCCTCCGGGCTACATGAATGGCACACTTTGTTCACTAAAATAACTACAGAACCACAAAACCCAAAACTTCCTCACAGAAGTGGCCAATTGCCAAACAATATCGCCCTTCCTCCTTCTTCCCTCACCCTCCCATTTCCAGTTAAATACTCAATTGCTAGAAAAATATAAGATAACTAGAGGTCCAGTGCATGGCTTCATGCACTGGTGCGGGGTCCCTCAGCCTGGCCTGCGGGAATCGAGCCAAAACCAGCTCTCCAACCTCCCCCGAGGGGTCCCAGATTGCGAGAGGGCACAGGCCAGGCTGAGGGACCTCACTGGTGCACAATCGGGGCTAGGGAGGCACCGCTGGAGGGCTCCAGGGTGTGTCCAGCCCATCTCACCCAGTCCTGATCGGCTGAACCCAGCAGCAAGCTCATCTAACAGTCAGAGCATCTGCCCCCTGGTGGTCAGTGTTTATCATAGTAACTGGTCGAACCGTCAAACAAATGGTCAGCCAATTAGCATATTAGGCTTTTATTATATAGGCTACATAGGCCCATCATAAATTACTGTCATGACAGGCCCCAGTTGTAGAATGAAAAAGCTGTAATTTGAGATGTAACAAAAGGCCTACCTTTTCACCAACAAGCATCATTTCTATTATTTGGCCATCACAACCCCAGGTTTTAAAAGATCACCAAATACTAAGGTTGTTTAAATAATGTCCCATCCAGCTCTAATTTCCTACAATTCTATCTAAGGTACCAACCACCCTTTTGAGAAAAGATACTTTCTAAGACTATTAGCCATAAACTAACATATTTTCCATGAATAATAACATTGGCAATTTATCAGGTCAACATCAAAGTATAGAGGCCAAAAACTATGGGTACTAGGACTGATAAGTTAATTGTAGGAAAGAATTCAGAAAAATATGAGATGTCAGCCTCTACTCAGTTGTGCCTGAAACTGCTGAGTCACCCTCATGAGCCCCCAGGGAAGCCAAGGGCAGCAGGTTGAGCAGCAACGTGTAAAGAACAGAGCATGGGCCTTGGAGCTGAGTTTGAAGACTACATTTATCATGTACTCAATGTGTAATCATTGGGTAAGCCCCTAAAGCTCTCTGAGCCTCAGTCCTCATCACTATGGTAGACTAATGCCTGCCTTAAAAGTCATTAGGTGAACTGAAAAGAGGATGGTTGTTAAGCACCTTGTGACTTAGTAGGTACCTAATGAAAACTAGCTTCTTTTCTCACTTACTCCGGTGTTGTTCAAGTCAACCTTGTACTGGATTATCGAGCTACTACTACTAATCCTGCACTGATAAAGAGTTAAGTATCTTAAAACTAAATGATTTTTCTAAATGGGCAGGACATCTGTAAATATATAAGTATTTAACAGTGTGTGGCTGCATCATCCATAGTTTATATAAAACACTTCGTATGCTAGATAAATCCCCATTTCTGCTGCTGCAGAACCGGGACTCCAAACTCTGGATCAAAGTAACCCCAAAGGCCCCGTTTAGAGCCCGATGGGGTTCAGATCCTTCTGCACAAAGACCAACACTAGGGGGAGACTCTCTCCCTCTCAGCAGAGAAGGCCGTCCATCTCCTTGCTCCCTCACCGCCCTGATGCTCTTTGAACATTTCCTGAATAGCATCAGGTTCAATAACTGATCAACAGAGTTGGGCGGGCGGCAAATGCCACTTATGCGATGGGGGATGAAACTCAACGAAGCGACAAGGAATTATTTTCCCAAAGTCATTCAGAAAATCTTTTAAAAAATGTTAAGATTAAAAAGCCACATTTTTAATCCACTAATATTACTAATTCGGCAATATGTTTTTATAATCATACTTTTTTTTGTTAGAAAAGTGATGTAATGGTTAACAATATCAGTGACAACATATTAATGGTATTAATGATAAAAATAAAAGTAATAATTTCCAATGTGTACAAAGCTTTCTGTGTACTTTTTGTTTTTAATTCTTCCAACAATCCAGTGAATACATATTTTAATCAATTTTTCTGTTAGGAAAAAAACATATATAGCAGTCAAATGACTTTTTTTTTAAAGTGTGAAATAATGGTTAAGAGCACAGGTAGCAGAATCAGACTGACTAGATCTAAATCTCAACCTTTACCACTCACTAGCTTGTGTGACCTGACAAGTTAATTAATCTAACTGTCCTTTATCTCCTTCATGTATAAAAGAAGAATAGTAATAGTACCTACATGGCCCAAAGTCACATATTTATTTATTAATTTATAAAACAACTGCTTAAATATCACTGTGTCAGGCATGTCTTAGGCATTTGGGAAAAGCGATGAAAAGGGTCTTGTAATGTATTGGGAAAGATAGACCTATGTAATTCTAGTTAAAATGTGATGACTACTATAGCAGAAGAGGTAGGTGCTATTGCAGCACACAGGTGAGAGAGGTTAGGGGCTAGGTAAGTATGGGTAATGCCAGAGTCCGGACTGGATACCAGCTGCATTTAAAACATCCGCAGCAGCAAAAAAAGGAATGCCCATCAACAGCTCTCAAGCTATTTTCAATATCGATGAGGAAGACTAAGAAATTTAATATCTAATCCTAATTCTGAAACTTTCTGGGCAAATCATTTGACCCTTCAGTTTCCATTTCTAGACACATAAAATGTGAATCTCCTAGGGTTGCTCTGAGAAAGAATTAAATTTACTGTGTGGATTCCATGATTTGTAAAGAATCCATGCCAATAAAGGCACAAAAACCTGGCAGTGGGATCAATAGGTAGCTGTCAGATCAACTATGTACCTTTCCTTAGAAGATTAGAAGACCTCATGTCAGAGTGGTACACTTAGGGGAATACCAGTTGCTTTCTCCATAGAATCATGGGGTGAGAAAATATCTTTGGGTTCTTACTAGTGGCTTTCAAACGTTTCACTACTAAGGATACCTTTTATTAGCTGTCTATCATGAACTCCATGGTTTTAAAGATTTGAGCTACCATGTTGACTATATTAAGTAATAAGTATTAAATTCCTCACTTTGATTAATTAGAGAGCATTCCAAGCATGTAGGATTGCTACAGTACAACAGAATAAAAGTTTCCCATTACACATTGATTGGGAAAAGTTAGGAAAATACAGAAAAGAGTAAAGGAGTAGAAACACACCCATAATTCCATCACCACTATCAAGATTTGGACATATGTCCTTTCAATCTTTATTTTAGGCACTGTTGTTTTAAAAAAGAGTTGAGACCATATTGCAAATCCCTAAGGCAATGAAAATGGACATTTCTATAGGTGGGGTGGAGAGCTATTGAGTACTATTTATCCTTAACTCTGCTTCCTTGTCACATTTTGAGACCCCATACAACCATGCAATACCCTTATCATAGAACTTCCCACATGGTACTAAGTTAATCTGTTATTAGAGGTGATTCTCCCTCTGTTGTGGTCTAAATATTTGAGTCCACACAAAATTCACGTTAAAACCTAATTTCCAGTGTGATGGTGTTTGGAGGTGGGGCCTTTGGGAGGCGATTAGGTCATGAGGATGGGGCCCTCTTTAATCAGATTAGTGCCCTTATAAAACAGACCCCAGAGAGATCCCTTACCCCTTCCACCATAAGAAGTTGTAGAAAAAAGACAGCTGTCTATGAACCAGGAAGTGGGTCTGCACCAGACACTGAATCTGCCAGCACCCTTATCTTGGACTTCCAGCCTCCAGAACTGTGAGAAATAAATGTATGTTGTTTACAAGCCACCCAGTTTATGGTATTTTTGCTATAACAGCCTGCATGGACTAAGATACCCTCTATACTATAAAACTGTCTTAGTCATCTCTATACCCCAACACTCTGTAATCTACCTGGCACACAGAACACATTAAATACTTTTTTTTGCTCTACTGAATTAAACTCAAAATTAAACTAAATTATTGAAACCCTATTATTGCCTTTGCACATCACAGGAGCCTTGGTTCGGTTCTCTTATTTCACAGATGAAAACACTGAAAAACAGAGTGGATAAGGGACAGAGGTTTTCATGTATAAAACTGAGTGGTTGCCAAAAAGCAACAGATGATGATAGAAGTTGGCAATGAAATCCCACCACTTTGAGATAACAACTATTAGTGTTTAGTGACCATCTTTAGAGCAATTTGTACAAATGGGATATCATATTCTTTTTCATCATGGACAGTTTTTTTAAAATGTAGTCTTTTTCTTTTAAACCTCCTACCTCTTTTCTCCTCTTCTCTATAAGAAATCCCTCTTCCCCCTGACCGCTTTGGCTCAGTGGATAGAGCATCGGCCTGCGGACTGAAGGGTCCCAGGTTCGATTCCGGTCAAGGGCATGTACCTTGGTTGCGGGCACATCCCCAGTGGGGGGCGTGCAGGAGGCAGCTGATGGATGTTTCTAACTCTCTATCCCTCTCCCTTCCTCTCTGTAAAAAATTAATAAAATATATTTTTTTAAAAAAAGAAAAAGAAATCCCTCTGCCCCATTAATTATCTGTATGTATCATTTCATGACATTTCTATGCTGCTAGAATCATAAACAAACAAATACACATATATGGTGGGGTTGTCATTGTTCCTTTTTCAAAAATGGGATCATACTATATATACACTTCTCTAGATCTTGCTTTTTGCACTTAACAATACATTTCAGAAATATGTCCAAGTGACATATGTGTTGACCTACCTCCTGTGAAGTAGGGACCATGATCGGTTGACATGCTATATTGGATTCCACGGCTGTGGATCAGGCATTCTGTAAGCTCCTACATAAGTTTTGGCTGCAGCTTTGCAGATAGAAAAGACTAACCCAAACCAAGAACGAACACCTATCTATCCCTGTAAGGACAAACCATCTTTCAGGATGGACGGGACCCAATGAGGTTGAGCTGTCACCAAGGTGCTGGTGGTCTCCTCGAGGAATGGTGCCCATCCTTTTCCACCCAGGCCCCTACCAGCCATCTGGACCACTGGCCATGGCCCCAGTTTCTAAAGCTACACTAAGCATCAAGTTTGCCCCATCCTCTGGGGTCTTTTGCCAGCATTAAATCCCATGTCCAGAGAAAGTTCCCTGAAGTCAGTGAATTATTACTTATCCAGTTTTTTGTTCTGCTTCCTTGATCAAGCCCCACCAAACTTTATTCACAGGCTCACTTCCCTGGCTCTCACCAATACGTGCTAGTTGGTCTTTGCAGTCGCTTTGAGGTGCAATCTCTTCTCTCCCTTCTCAGGCCTAGCACATCCCCGCTGGGTCCTGTGGAGAGTTAATCCTGGTTAGCAGGCTGGCATTCAAGAGAGGCAGCAGGGGCAACTGCTTAGAGGGCCACTTGTTCCTTATGGAGCCGAGGCCTCTGCAGTGTCGTCTCAATGAGGGAAGTGCTCACTCTTTGCAGATGGGGGTGGGCGGAAAGTTGTGTGGGTTCAGGGGAGTCTACAGAGCCACAATCCTTGTGAGCATCCACCTACGTGTCCTCATCCCACATATCAGAGACCCATGCTTTCCCAACCAGGACCTTGTCCCTAGCACTACAAACCCAGCTTGTTGAGCATCTAGAGGTCTCTGGAGCTCCTTAATTCTGGCTGCTAAGTCCTGTACTTGCTCCTCAGCTACATCCATGCTGCCACTGAAGAGACAAGGCCTCTTTGTAAACTCCCAAAGAGCCCCTAAGAGAGGCCTGCTACCTCTCACACTTAGCCTTTAGAGGTTTATTAACAGCCCTCGGCTTCTCATTATCTCTCTGTAGAGCAGTAATACAGCCTCTAATCACCAACCAACATCAATACTCTTATATGCATTTGTTCCCTTCATTGTATTTCAAATATTTGAATCATCAAGGGTGTTTTCATCCACCCAGGTCACCAACAGTGAAGGTTTTAGCAATTGGGCTGCCTTGTATCTGGGACTATATGTGTCCTACAAATTACACAGTGTGGTAGGTGGAATAGAACAATGCCCCACCCCAAAGATGTCCACATTCTAATCACCAGAATCTGTAAATATGTTTTTTTACATGACAAAAGGAACTTTGCAGATGTGATTAAGCTAAGAATCTTGAGGTGGGAAGTTTATCTGGATTATACATTGGTGAATCCAATGTAATCACAAGAGTTCTTTTAAGTGAAAGAGGGAGATAGGAGAGTCAGGGTCAGAAAGAGATTTGAAGATGTTATGCTACTTGCTTTGAAGATGGAGGAAGAGACCACAAGCCAAGGAATACTGGTGGCCTATAGAGGATGGAAAAGGCAAGGGAACGGATTCTCTCCTAGAGCCTCCAGAAGGTACAGAGCCCTGCCAACATCTTGATTTTAGCCCAGTGAAACCCATTTTGGACTTCAAGCTTCCAAAACTTTAAGATAATAAATTTGTGTGTGTGTTTAAATACATTTTTATTGATTTCAGAAAAGAAGGGAGAGAGAGAGAGAGAGAGAAACATCAATAATGAGAGAGAATCATTGATTGGTTGCCTCCTGTATGCTCCCTACTCGGGATGGAGCCCACAACCCAGGCATGTGCCCTTGACTAGAATCAAATCCCGGGAGTTAAAAAAAATAAACAGTATTCATAACAGGGGGGAAATCACCAGGTGGAAGGATCAGAAAATCCTAACATACTAGCAACTGGGTGAAGGCACAACAGGGTAACAATGCCAGTTGCCTAATACCATCAACACCTACACACCAAGAAGCCATCTCCACACTCTTGGAAAGAGACAGACATAAATCAATATTCATTCCATTTTAGGATTTTACTAGAATTTCAAGACACACAAAAAAATGAGTAGTAAAAATTTAGAGTGGAATTTTTTAAAAAAATGAACACAGAGCATATTTTAAATAAATATAATTTTAAAATAAATCTGAATATTTGAAAAATATTCTGAGTGGAGCAAAAGTGTGTACATTAATCTATTATCAACATATTTCTACTTAGCTTTGAATTCATTATGATTTGGGAATTTCTCTGTCACTGCTCCATTCCATGACTAACTATATCACAAACAAGAAAAAATACTGAACTGTAGACAATAAACCAGGGAATGTGATGTTAGAAGGGAGTTTACAGCTCAGGTACTCTGGCCCCAATATTTGCCATCGGGGAAGTTGAGGTCCCAAATAAAGAAAGTAACTTGCTAAGGAACAGAGAGCTAGTCAACTGCTAAGCCAGGAGTGGAAATGCAGATCTTCCTTTTAACACAAAGCTCCCGCCACTGGCATCACAAATCAGGCAATGCTGTCATACTTGTTCTGGCATCTGTAGACATGAGTCACATGTCAAATCAGGAAGGCAGCAAGAAGAAATCGACATATAAATGTGTAATCACAATTATTTGCCCACTGATATCAGTCCTCTAGCTGTTCTATGCCTTTAATGTTCATATGGGAAGCTTTCTGAAAAGGAGCCACCAGGCATAAGTCAAGCCTAGATACCTGACTGATGTATCAGGTATGCAGGTACCTGATAGATAAGGTACCTGAGCCGCCTCCACAGCACAGTCCAACGTTGAATGGGAGGGGCCTGATGTGATTGTCTCTTTGTTCAGTGTATGGTTCCCCAAGGTAAAACCCTTCAACACTTCCTCTGAGAAAATTCAATAGTTAAGAGCCAAGTAGAGCTTTGACCAGGTAGCTCAGTTGGTTAGAGAGCCCCCTCCATACACCAAGGTTGCATGTTCAATCCCCAGTCAGGGCACATACAAGAATCAACCAACAAATGCATAAATAGGTGGAACAACAAATCAATGTTTCTCTCTCTCTCTCTCTCTCTCTCTCTCTCTCTCTCTCTCTCTCTCTCTCTTTCTCTCTCTCTCTCTCCCTCTCCCTCTCTCATCCCCTTCCTTTCCTTCTCTCAAATCAATAATTAAAATTAAAAAATAGCTAAGTGGAAAATGTTCAAAATGATGGGATCTAACACTACCTAGTAGAAAATTATAAATACACTAGGGGCCCGGTGCACGAAATTCGTGCACTGGGTGTGTGTGTGGGGGGGGAGTGTCCCTCAGCCCAGCCTGCCCCCTCTCACATACTGGGAGCCCTCAGGCGTTGACCCCCATCACCCTCCAATCGCAGGATCGGCCCCTTGCCCAGGCCTGACGCCTCTGGCCTAGGCGTCCGGCCCGGGCAGTGGGGACCTGCAGCTGCAGCGGCCCCACGATCGTGGGCTTCGCTTTAAGCCCAGGCAAGGGACCCCTAGCTCCTGGGACTGCCAGCTTCGACCGTGCCCAGCTCCCATCGCTGGCTCCACCCCTACTTCCTGCTATCACTGGCCAGGGTGGAAAAGGCACCTGATTCTCCGATCATGGCTGGGGGGCAGGGCAAAGGCGGCCCCAGGGCCGCCTTTGCCCTGCCCCCCAGCTCTTAGCTCCCCGCTGGGTTTCCGATCACTGTCAGTGGCAGGGGGCTTCTTCCTGCTTTCCCTTTCGCCTCCCTGCATTGTGCCTACATATGCAAATTAACCGCCATCTTGTTGGCAGTTAACTGCCAATCTTAGTTGGGAGTTAACTGCCAATCTTAGTTGGCAGTTAATTTGCATATAGCCCTGATTAGCCAATGAAAAGGGTAGCTCGTACGCCAATTACCATTTTTCTCTTTTATTAGTGTTGATAACATTACAAAGAACATTTTTGGTCATTTTTTTTAAGTTTAAGGTTAAAGAAAATTAGGAAGGTATAGCCTCAAGCAAAAATTCTTGACTTTTTTCCAACACAACATATGTCCCATCTGTAACAGTAAGTTGCAACCAGCCAGGAGTTTCTGCACAGAATATGGTTTGTTGAATATAGTTCAACCCTCTTCACTACTACCAATGAAACACCACAATTGGGATAATATTTGGATATTTTAAAATAAAATCTGACCCAGGAGTCAGGCTCCTCTTTAATCCAAAAGCTGAAGGTGTTTTGACTATGTGTATCATATGTCTTTATTGTTACTAGGAATAAAAAGGACCAGAATGGCCAAAATTATTCTAGTTAGGAATTAATTGTATGTAACCATAGTTATTTTAATAATAATAACTATAATAATGAGTTACTTAGAGGAAATCTTTTTTAAATGCTTACTATGAAGCCTGGCACACAGAATACTCAATATATTTTAGGTGATATTATCATTGTTGAAAACAACTACCAACTACCAATTACATGTAACTATTTTATAATCAGGATACTCTGGTACCCCTAAAAGCAGAACTTTCTTGTAGCCTCTGGTATCTCTGTTATATGTTCTCTGCCCACCTCTGATGTCAGCTATAGCAGCAATGGGCAGTTATATGTGAGCTCTCCATCTCACCAGTAGCCCACCTCAAATGGAATACTGCACTCAGCATTCTGCACACCTTGAAACTTACTCACCTGGGCGTGAAGCGCACAGGCTGGAAGTGCAGGGGAGGTGAAACAGGTGGGAAACCCTCCACTGATGGGGAGTAGGAGCCATTGTCTTTTAGAAGGACAATTCTGAGTGTTCTATAAACTGCTCAGTAATCTCAGCAGAATGGCCCTCCCCACAGGGCTCCCAGCAGATTACTCATCCCCGTCCAATCCCCTGGTTGCCTCACTCACCTCCCAAAATAACCACCTGCACCCAACTCCTTGTCTCAGGCTCTGCTTTCAAAGGAACCTAAACTAAGTAATTCCATTCCCTACATCAGTGGTCAGCAAACTGCGGCTCGCGAGCCACATGCGCCTCTTTGGCTCCTTGAGTGTGGTTCTTCCTAAGCCTTAGGAGTACCTTAATTAAGTTAATAACAATGTACCTACCTATATATTTTAAGTTTAAAAAATTTGGCTCTCAAAAGAAATTTCAATCGTGGTACTGTTGATATTTGGCTCTGTTGACTAATGAGTTTGCCGACCACTGCTCTAAATCTAAGTGATTTCCAGCAATATAAACTAGAAATAAGTCAGATGGATGCTCCCCAACACAAGGCAATATCATATTATTTTTGTTTTACATTAAAATATTTTAAATGGAAAAGAGAATATTATCAGTCATGACCTTTTGTAAACTAAGTTCATAGTATCATGGGAACAATACTGTGATGATTATTCCCATGCTCTGCATTGAGGAGCCAGGAGATCATTGGCCCAGTTCAGTTCTTTCTGCTGCATGCTCTCGAGAGCATTTACTGTGTAACTACTTGGTTGTCTGGTTAATTCAAGCTTGAGCTCTTTGGCTGAATGGGGCCTTGGCAACCTTCCAGGGGCTAATGGATAATTTGGAGGGACCATATCATGGGTATTTGGCTGTATGTCCAATGATGTGGATAATAGTCAGCATTCATTAGAACATTTTAAGGCCCTTAACAATTGTTGTGAGTGACAAAACCAAATTAGAATATCATAAAACTCTAAGGAGATCAAGTGACCAGGAGAAACACTCAAGTCTTTTCATGTAATTGCCTTGAGAGTACTGACCATATAAAATTTAATGCAATAGGTACATTTAGAGCACTTACTATGACACAACAATTAACAGTTACAGAGCAGTTTCACATCTATTATCTCATTTGAGCCCAACATAACCTGTAAGATGGATATTGTTTATTCTCTCCACTTCACAGATGATACAACTAAGATTCAAAGAAGTGACGAGCACCAGGAAGGTGCTCCATGAATGTTGGTGAACTGAATAACTTACCTGAGGTTACACCTCAAACATGAATCCAGATCTAATTGCCAATTCTTTGCTCTTTCCCCTACTTTCTGCTGCCTCGTTGGGCAGTATTAAGTATCGCCTATAACACAACATGTTAAGGAATAGTCCTTGTTCTCTGCCTTAAGGACTCTTACTATTAGAGAGTGAGAACAGTGCTATATTTGATTAAGTGAATTGACCCTGCATCATATAAATTTACAAAAGAGAGAGATGAGTACTGGCTTGCAAGGTTAGGGAAACCTCTCTAAAGAGGAATATGAGTAGAGCTGGGCCCTGAAGGATGATCAGAATTTTCATGGGGCAAAAGGAGAGACTGAACACATTGAATCCAGTTAGGAGAACACGAAGGAGATGACAGCTTTGGGTTTTGAAAATCTCACAGGTCTTGGTGACTTATTAACTATTTAACATTCTTTAATGTCCTCAAGTAAAGTTTTTATGGACTACTATTTTCTTAAGTTTTGTACCTGAATCACTTCTCATTAAGAACTAGTATTAAGGACTAATTAGCTCATTTTGGTGGTTTTCCAACATTTTTCAACACGTGGACTCAGAATCTTACATGGAAGCCAAATATTTTGGATGGAAGCAGAGGTAGATGTAGATAATCAGAGACCGAATGGAAAGGGGGTTGTTCACACAAGACAAGTTCATATCAGCCACTATTCTGCTATGTCAGACACAACGCACCTGTCCACTCCAGGTCCAGCCAGGAAAACAATGTACCTCAATTACTACAACAGTGATGGAGGACTGGAAGGCAGAAAGGGAACACAACAGAAGGCAGCTTCTCCCCTGGGGGCTGGGGAAAACAAGGGAAAGGAGTTTTTAAAACCTATGAGCTTGGAGGAAGTGTCCCACTGAGTTGGTATTCAGACATTGAGGAAGGAGACACTACCCAGCTGGTACTAATAGCTCTGCTGGGGAGTGATGAGGCTGGTTCTGGGAGAGCTGGTGATAAAAATGCTGGGGACTGGAACAAACTGCCTCTGAGAGGATAAGGGGCCATTGCTGGGTGACGCTCGTGGTAGCCCCAAATAACCAGGAAGAATCAAGTCCCCCTTTCCTCCTTCTGTCTTCCAGTCTCCCTTCAGCATCCCCATTGGTAGGACTCAATGGGAGCCAGCTGGTGCAGAAAAAGGTGAAATGCAAAGTCCCAACCTCAACATCACAGAGCAGGTTGTCAAGATAGAGCTGAGAAGCATTTGCTTCATAATCAAATGGTGCCTCAGACCACAAGAAGGAGCAGACTAGAGAATAAGAATAAGAGAATAATCCTGCCTGAATTTTCAGGATTGTTGAGAAAATAACTCAGAGCTTAGGTCTCACAGATAGCAGATCAGTTGTCCTATCTTTATCTCTGAAGGACAAGATGCTGGTATATTAAATGGAGCATGAGCTACAAGTTAGTACATACAACTTACTGACAGGAACAGCCCAGGGCAATTGGATGAAGAAACAAAGTAGATCCTCAAATTCTGAGATATCTCATTTTGCCATAATTCCTGGTTCAGAATTTATTATTAAATAATGATTTATTCTTTTCAGACAGATTAATTTTCTTTTCTGCAACTTACTTGGATAAAGTCCATACATCAGAATGAATAAGTCAAGTGATACAGCCACAATCTTCAAGTACATTAAATGTAGGTCTGTGAGATGGTGGTGATTAAGAGATTATATGCAGAAATGAGGATTCTCTTGACAGTGATTATCATTCATGCATTCAAAAAATATATTTAATGTCTACTATATGCCAGGCAATGTTTTAAGGGCAGGGGTAAAACATTGGATAAAATAGACAAAGCACCCATATCAGTTATGAACCCCTATGGCTCAAATTAATGGAAAATCCCATGCCAATGGCTTTACCATTCAGGGATTCATGATTTTCATGTAACAAGAAATCATAAAGGAGGCAGCCAGGGCTGTGGGGCTATGCTGTGATGTCATCAGGGGCCCAGTTTCTCACTACCTGCTTTAAAGGGCTACCTTTCATACTCATACTTATCATTTCATGGTCACAAGTCACCTATTCCACTACCAGGAATCATACCTGCATTCCAAACAAGCAGAAGGAGAAAAGAGTAGAAGAAAGAGGCAATGCCCATGTTAGAAAAGCAAAGACTTCCCAGAAATCCCCAACAGACTTCTGCTCAGGTCATTGACCAGAGCTATAGCACATAGCTACCCCTAACTGCAAACCAGAATGTGAGGACCTATTTCCACCCCAAATAAAACTGAGAATGTACTAGTAAAGAAGAAAGGGCTCTGGGTGGTTCCCTACTAGTCTCTGCCACAGCCCCTGCGTCATGGAGCTCATAATTTAGTCGAGTGGGTTGTATCCCTAGGGCTCTATGGTTGCAGCAACTAGAACCAACAGAAAAGGAATTTGTTGGAAGGATGTAAACCAGCTCTCATATCAAAGGAAAAGTTGGAGAGTCAGGCTGTGGAAGGATGGGAACCAGGCAGCCTCTGAAGGCTCTCATTAGTTAAACAAAGCCCAGCCACAGAAGAGGTGGTGCAAAGTCTCAGAGAGGAGGCCAACTACTGGCTTGGGTTCTAGCAATCCCACCGACTCTTTACTTATTGGGAGAGGTGTCTCCCCAAAGGAAGTCAGAGAGTACTGACCAAGAAAAGAGACCAGGTCACTGAGAAGTCCAGCAGGTCCCTGGCATGGTCCCAGGGGCCAATATTTGTCAACTGATTTAAGTTTCCCAGATAACAAGGTCTCAAGTGCTATTATGCACCGTGACCTTAATATTATACCCAAGTCTTAAAAACATGCCTTTGCTCCAATTCCTTCATACCTCAGAAAAATCCAATTTTCACTTTGCTAAACTGAATCAGAACTGGAAAAAAAAAGTTCACGCTAAAAGAAAAGCAGACAGACGAACATTAGATGGTTTTGTTATTAAGACTGTCTTCTGGTTACATTTTATATAGACCTTCTTCTGAATGTAGCTTAGGGAACTATTAAAATATTAAATAAGAGTAGAGCATCGCTTCTGCCATTTGACTTGAAGATGGGCACAGCGGGGCAACATAAAATCAGATCTTTAATAGTGTTGCCTGAAAATAATAGCATATACTGAACTAGAAGCACAGAGGAAGATCGGGCTGTTGAGGACTATTACCCATGTTATTACTACTAAAATATTTATATATTATAATTTTGTAATAAGGTATTTCCAAAGAAAATAATGTTGGTTTAAGCTGCACGTATTAGTAAAGCTATTCCAGGATAGAATTGTTTGAAAATCTCTGCAGGAGCAAAAGCCAAAAACACCAAACAGTTATTGTAAGTTTGGATTTTGCCCCTCTTAATGCCTTTTTCCTGCTCCTTGAAAACAGTTACAGCAAATGAAGACCAATAAAATCAAGCACAAGAGTAAAATTTATTAAAAATAAAAAAGAAATTGATATAGGTCCAGGTGCCATTGTTATTCACATTCTTTTTCTGCAGTAGAATTATTTAAACTGTGAATAAGTTTTGAGGTCATTTGCTTATTCAAAAACTATTTATTGAATCTGTCTAGTAGGGCAGGCATTATACTTGTCTATTCATAGTCATTTTCCTTACTCATATAATCCCATATTTTTCAAGATGTCAATGTATCCTGCTGAAACAGTAACTTCCCAGATATACTTGCAGTTAGGGGATGGCATGTGACCTAGTTTGGACAAAGATATATTAAGGGAAGGGTTGTTTGTTTTAAAGGTGAGAGACTCGTTTTGCAGTATCTTTGACTTTTCTATCTAGAATGCAGATGCAATTCCTAGAACTGCGGCAGCCATTTCACAATCATGAGAATATAGGGCAGAAGAAGAGGTGGATCATAGAAATTTGATGACATTATGGAGATTCTGTACCAGCCCTAGATGGCCTATCTTCAGCCTTTCACCTGTGTGATAAAAGTAAAGCTCTATTTGGTTTAGCTATTGCAATCAAGTTCTGTTATTTGCAGCCAGAAGTATTACTAACTGATATATGTACTATGTGTCAGGAGATATAGCAATGAATAAGATGTGGTCCTTAGCCTCAAGAAGCTTGTTATTTAATGAGAGAAACATAAAACAAATAATTAAAGAATTAACTATTTAATTACAACTGCTACAAAGGGTAAGTAGTGGGGTATCTAAACTAGTCTGGAGGAAGGTGGTGGTCAGAAAAGACCTTTTATACATCTACACGATGGAATACTACGCTGCTGTAAAAAAGAAGGAACTTTTACCATTTGCAACGGCATGGATGGAACTGGAGAGCATTATGCTAAGTGAAATAAGCCAGTCAATGAAGGAAAAATACCACATGATCTCACTCATTCATGGATAATAGAGACCATTATAAACTTTTGAACAATAATAGATACAGAGGCAGAGCAACCTCAAACAGATTGTCAAAATGCAGCAGGAAGGCTGGGGAGGGTTGGGGGGCAGGAGGGAGCGGGGTAAGAGATCAACCAAAGGACTTGTATGCATGCATATAAGCATAACCAATGGACATAAGACACTGGGGGTAGGGGAGGCCAGGGGATTGTCAAGGGGGTGGGGGGGGAAAGGGACACATATGTAATACCCTTTGTAATATTGTAAGCAATAAAATAAAAATAAAATAAAAAAAGAAAGAAAAGACCTTTTAAAGTAAGTGACATATAAACTGAGACTTGACCTAGTCAGTGTTGCTCAGTGATTGAGCGTCAACCTATGAACCAAGAGGTTCAATTCCTGATCAGGTTACATGCCTGGGTTTCCGGCTCTATCCCCAGTAGGGGGCGTGCAGGAGGCAGCTAATCCATGATTCTCATCATTGATGTTTCTATCTTTCCCTCTTCCTTCCTCTCTGATATATACACACACACACACACATACATACACACTAGAGGCCCGGTGCACAGAATTCGTGCATGGGTAGGGTCCCTAGGCCTGGCTGGCAATCAGGGCCCATCTGTGGGGTGACTGGCAGGGTGATTGGGGCCCCCCAGTCGCACCTGCCTTGGCTGGCCTGGTGCTGCCCACTCGCCAGCCCCACCCCCCGCCACCGCCGCCAGTTGCCTCCCTCTGCAGGGTGACCGGGAGGGCGATAGGGGGGGCCCCCACTGGCACCTGCCTCGGCTGGCCTGGGGCCTGTGGGCTGGAGGCAGCTCCTGCATTGATCATCTGCCCACCACCCTCCCCCCCCCGCAACCCCCCGTGGTCAGTGCATGTCATATCGACCCATCGTTCCACCAGTTGTTCCACCATTTGGTCAATTTGCATATTAGGCTTTTATTATATATAGTGTGTGTGTGTGTGTGTGTGTGTGTGTGTGTGTGTGTGTGTGTGTGTGAGAGAGAGAGAGAGAGAGAGAGAGAGAGAGAGAGAAAGAGAGAGAGAGAGAGAGAGAACTGAGACTTGGATAATTAGAAATCAACTGGGCAGTAGCAGTTAGAGAGAGCATTCCAGGAGGAAAGAATGGAATGAAATTTGGAGACTGAGGGAAATGATACTTCATCAAGCTGGAGCAGTAGTCAGATGAGAAAATGCAGGGCTTTTTGGCCATGATAAGAATTTGAGACTTTTAGAGCAATGGGAAGTCATTGGTACATGTGAAACAGTCAGGTTTCAGTGTGAAGAGATCATTCTGGTTGGGTGCTGGGGTCCAACCCCAGCAGGTCCAGGGGTTCCCAAAGGCGTAGACGGAGTCGGCGAAGAAGGAAGGACACGGAGACAGTGTTCAGTTGATCAGCAGCCTAGCCAGGATCTCCAGCCAGGATCTCCAGCCAAGTTCTGGTCTGGATCTCCAGAGAGGTTCTGGTTAGGATCTCCAGCCAGGTTCTGTATCCATGTTCTCTTGCTAGGTTCTCCAGCCAGGTTCTCTAGGTTCTCCAGCCAGGTTCTGTCCAGGTTCTCCAGCCAGGTTCAGTCATCAGCTTCTAGTCAGGTTCTCTTGCCATGTTCTATCCAGATTCTGTAGCCAGGTTCTGTCTCTAGGATCTTCAGCCAGGTTCTCTCGCTAGGTTCTGTCTCTAGGTTCTGTTGCCAGTTTCTGTCCAGGATCTTTTGCCATCTTCTGTCTCTAGGTTCTGTGTCGAGGTTCTGTCTGTAGGTTCTGTGTGCTGTTGTCTTATTACATCTGTATTTATACCAGTTGATTCCAATCCTATCAATCTCTATTCCAAAGGTTAGGGCGTTTCTTATCTCCATTCCAGGGAGTAAATATTATGTAGCTTAAGCATGATTGTTCGTAGTTAAAGTGATTAATTACCCACCTGGCACTTAGTTAAGGGGTTTTATTCCCTCCCTAACTTCAGGGAAAAATCCCTACCTGGGGAAACAACCTTTCTCTGAGAGGTGACCTTCGTTAAAACACATAGCACTAAGGGGAGCAAACATATTAAGAATAGTATGCTATATACACCAGGTCCCTTGAAACAGCAAGGATGGACCGGCTTCCAGCAGTTGGGTATAAAGGAGTGGGAAGGGAGCAGCAGGGGATGGGGGAGTAAGAAGCTTTTGAAGTAGTCCAGATCAGGGCTCAGCAAACTGCTTCCAAGGGTCTGTTTTCATAAATAGAACTGTAATGGAATTCAGCTATACCCATTTGCTTACATACTGTCTATGGCTGCTTTTGTGCTGCAATGGCAGAGTTGAGCAGTTGCCACAGAGACTGCATGGCCCACATAGGCACAAATATTTACCATTGGCCAAGTGTGCCAACTGCTGCTCTAGACAAGAGAAGATGGTGGCTTGGACTAGTTCAACAGGGGTGTAGAAAAGTGGACAGATTTGAGTTATATTTGAGATGTGCTGATGTGTTAAATTTGGGAGCTGAAGGAAAGAGAACAATATGAACAAAGATTTAAACATAGCACTCAAGAAGATGAAAAGGCAAGTTTTGGACAGTAAAGTTCAAGTGTTCTGTCTAACCAATATTGAGTTTAGGTATCTTAGAGAGAGAGAGAATATTATGGTCCCTCTCCTGTTAGAATATGGAAATCCTATAATACGGGAGTTTTCCTTGCATTCCACATTGTAATCAGTCCTGCTCGGTAAGCATCACACTTTGGCATACCAATTTTTACACACAGAAAGTCCTCACAAATAGAATTCAGTTCAGTCTAGTTCAATTATAAAATTGAGCAAAAGTTAAAAGAAACAGAGGCAAACAGATTATAATAAAAGTCTGATGGTCTGAGAAAAGACATCAGTTCCCTAGTTGAGCAGTAAGTCTCTCCAGCAATTATTACGTATACATTTTCAAGATTTACTATTCATACAACCACATTTCCCCCAGTATTTTCATGCCATGAAATACTGTCCTACTGATCTCATTAAAATAACAAACGAATGGGCCTGTTGCGGGTAAGGAATAATTTGTTAAGAACTGTATCCTTCTAAATAAAATGACTGTATTTCTCTGTCAGAATCTAGGACACAAGGCTTGATAACTGGAAAAAAAATGTTTGGGATTGTGGAAGTCCAAGAAAATACCAGAAATATGGTTGTCCCATATTTCTACGCCAGATCCTAAGGCATGAAACATTAGAATCTCCACTCGTCCCCCTGGGAAAGGTCAGGCCTCAAGCAAGCTCAGAAGGGGAAGTAATCACCTGCCATGGGAAATGGTGTGGCCCAACATTTGAAATAAGACACCTTGGTGCTGTTCTTTGAATTTTCAGAAGTGTTTGGCAACATGGATATACAATCCGTTTGATGAGACCTCCTACTGAGACTGTTTGGGGGGGAAAAGCAAATCTTCCAAAATGTAATAATATTCAGGATAATATTTGCCCTGCACTCTTTTGCTCAGAATTTCGTCTCAGCTGTGAAACTAGTTTGGAGAGCTGCAGGAATCTTTTGAGTGCTGCCTCCCAACTTTTCAGTGTTGTGTTATTGCTCCCTATCACAATGAAAGTTGTGGGTTGTTTTGGTTTTGTTCTTGTTTTTTTGGCAAAACACCCTGGAAATTTTTCTTGTATCTTAAATATGAGACTATTTCTTTTGAGATGCACACGTTGAGATGTGGGAAGGAAATATCTGAGGCAGAGAATGCAGAATGTAATGAAATGTGAACATTGGAAAAGACAAACCTCCCTTCTGAAGATGACTTTAACTCACCTGCAAACGGGGTTAATGAAAAAGTATTCGAGTCAGAGAGGCCCTTTAAATTTGATAAAGTTTTTTAATTACTATGTTCCAGCGGGGGTGTTTTGTTTTGCTTTTGTTTTTGGTGCTGCCTTCCCTGGATGAAGCAAGGCATACCCAGCCAAACAGTGCTGAACTAATGCTCAGGAAATGGAGTTTCCTCCTTCCCTCCTGAATCCACCTGCTCGTGACCATAGGCCCAGCTCCAGGTTGGGATAGTGTTTAGAGCAGCAGCCGGAGCAGAAGAGATGTTGGAACAGCCACAGTGAGCTGATGTTGATCCTCATAATTTATTCACACCTACTTTCTTTATGAGGCCTGAGAGTGTTGCTCTTAAATTGAAGTATAATTGACAAACAGTAAATTCATCTTCTAAAATGTATAGCTCCATGTATTTTGAGGAGTTTATACAGGCATACCTCTTTTTGTTGTGCTTCACTTTATTGCATTTCACAGATGTTTCAGGTTTGTTTGTTTGTTTTTGTTTTTTAAACACTGATTCTTTTTAAAATATATATATATATATATATATACATATATATATATATATATATATATATATATATATATATATATATAATCGATTTTTTACAGAGAGGAAGGGAGAAAGATAGAGAGTTAGAAACATCAATCAGCTGCCTCCTTAACACCCTTTACTGGGGATGTGCCTGCAACCAAGGTACATGCCCTTGACTGGAATCGAACCTGGGACCCTTCAGTCCGCAGGCTGACACTCTATCCACTGAGCCAAACCAGTCAGGGCACATGTTTTATTTTTACAAATGGAAGGCAAGACCCTCGGCAAGTAAAAAGATGACAACTCACTTTATTGCTGTGGAACCAAACCCACATCATCTCTGAGGCATGCCTAAGTCATATAACCACCCCAACATGAAGGTACAGATATTTTTGTATCCTTAAAAAGATCCGCCATGCCGTTTTGTAGTCAATCCCACACCCCTACCTCAGCCCTTGGTATCTGGCAACTACAGGTCTGATTTCTATTTCTGCCTTTTCCAGAATGTCATCTAAGTGGAATTATACAGTATATAGCCTTTTCAACCTGACTTCTTCCACTTAGCAAAATGCTTTTAAATTCAGCAATGTTGTGCATGTATTTCTTTTCTTTTTATTGCTGAATAGTATTTCATTATGAATATGTGGATATACCACAATTTATTTATCCAGTCAGTATTTGGTTAGTTGGGTGTTTCTAGTTTTGGATAATTATGAATAAAGCTGCTATAAATATTCATGCACAGGTTTTTTGGACCTTTAAGAAACAGTCCAACTTTTTCTCTAAGTGGCTGTACCACTTTTCATTCCCACCTGTAAAAGTATGAGAGTTCTAGTTGCTCAACACCCTCGCCAGCATTTGTATTGTCGGTTTGTTGTTGTTTTTGCACTATTGTAACAGGTGTGTAGTGGTACCCCAGTGTCCTTTTAGTTTACATTTCTCTACTGACTAATGATACTGAGCATCATTTTATGTGCTTACTTTCCATGTGTTTTTCATTTTTGAGGAAGTATTTGTTCAATTTTTTTGCCCACTTTAATGGATTGTTGCTTTTCTCATTGAGTTTTGAAAGTTCTGAGAGTATATACTGATTACCAGTCCTTAATCAGATGAGTATTTTGTAAATACTTTCTCCTGTCTGTGGCCTGCCTTTTCATTCTCTTTACAATGTCACTTGAAGAGCAAAAGTTTTCAATTTTAATGAAATCTAATTTTATCAACATTTTTATTTTATGGATTATGTTTTTTGTGTCTTAATAAATGTTTGCCTGACCCAATGTTGCAAAGATATTTTCCTATATTTTCTTCCAGACATTTTATAGTTTTAAATTTAAATTTAGGCCTTTTATCCATTTATAGTTAATTTTGAATACAGTGTGAGGCATGAATTGATTTTTACATGTGGATGTCACTTTTCACAAATGTATATTCAAATTATCCAGCACCATTCATTGAAAAGGCTATGCTTTCTATATTGTATTGCCTTTACACCTTTGCTAAAAATCAGGTAATGTCTGTGGCCTATATCTATGCTCTCTACTCTGTTCAATTGATCTATGTGTCTATTGTTTTGCCAGTTCTTTGCTGTCTTGATTACTGTAGCTTAAAGCAAGTCTTAAATCAGGTAGGGTTAGTCCTCCTATTCTGTTCTTCAAAAAATTGTTTAGGCTATTCTATATCTTTTCATTTTTCATATAGTTTTTTATAATCAGTTTGTCAATTTCTGCAAAAAGCCTCCCAGAATTTTCACTAAAATTATAATTAGTTTATGAATCAATTTGAGGGAAATTGACTTCTTGACAGTATTGAGTCTTGATCCATAAGAATAGTATGTTCACCATTCATTTAGGTCAGGGGTGGGCAAACTTTTTGACTCGAGGGCCACAATGGGTTCTTAAACTGGACTGGAGGGCCGGAACAAAAGCATGGATGGAGTGTTTGTGTGAACTAATATAAATTCAAAGTAAACATCATTACATAAAAGGGTACGGTCTTTTTTTTTTAGTTTTATTCATTTCAAACGGCCGGATCCGGCCCACGGGCTGTAGTTTGCCCATGGCTGATTTAGGTCTTCTGTTATTTCTGTCATCAATGTTTTTTAATCTTTAGCATACAAATTTTGCAGATATTCTGTTAGGTTTATTCATGTTTTGGATCCTATTTAAAATGGTACTTTCAAAAACTTTCTGTTTCCAATTATCCCTTGCTAGTATCTAGAAATACAATTGATTTCTTTGTGTGTTGTACTTGTATCCTGAAACTTGGCTAAACTGACTTATAAGATCAAGCAGCTTTTTGACAGTTCTTTGGGATCATCTATGTAGATAATCATATCATCTGAAAATGTAAAACATGTAAAAATTTTTCTGTCCAAAATATATGCCTTTTATTTGTTTTCTCTTGCCTTATTGTACTTGCTGAGACCTCCAGTATAATGAAAAACCCTTCTTGTTTCTGCTCTTGGTGGTAAGATCTAAGAGTCAATCTCCATTAAGTATTCTTATAGATTTTTTTTTTTTGGTAGATGCACTCTATCAAGTTAAGGGAATGCCTTTCTATTCCTAGTTTCTAGATGAATGAATTTTTTTTTTCCATTCTCACCTGAGGAAATGTTTATTGATGTTAGAGAAAGAGAAAGGGAGAGAGGGAGAGAAACACTGATGTAAGAGAGAAACAGTGAGTGGTATGTGCCCCGACTGGGAATCAAACCCACAACCTAGGTATATGCCCTGACTGGGAATCAAACCTGCAGCGTTTCTGTGTACAGGATGACGCTCCAATCAACTGAATCACTCAGCCGGGGCTGATTTTGTCAAATTTTGTCAAAGTCTTTTTTTGCATCTATTGAGACGATCACATGGTTTTTCTTTTTTAGACTGTCCATATAGTGAATTAAATTGATTTTAAAATGTTGAACCAACCTTCCACTCCTGAGATAAATCTTACTTCATCATATTTTATTAGTCTTTTTATATATTGCTGGATTCAATTGCGATTACTTTGTTAAGGTCTTTTACATCTGAGTTAATGAGGAATATTGGATAGCTCTCAAGATTATGTTGATCTAACAAATGAGTTGGAACTATTCCCTCCTCTTCAATCTCCTGGAAGACTTTTGAGTATAGCTGATATTATTTTTATGTAATATTTGGTAGAATTCACTAGTGAAGACATCTAAGACATCTGGACCTAGAACCGTGGTCGGCAAACCGCAGCTCAAGAGCCACATGCGGCTCTTTGGCCCCTTGAGTGTGGCCATGAAGTTTCAATCACACTGTACATGCGTGCCCGCACGTGGTATTTTGTGGAAGGGCCACACTCAAAGGGCCGCAGTTTGCCAACCACTGACCTAGAAGGTTTTGGGTTTTTTTTGAAGTGTTGTGTGTATGTGTGTGTGGGGGGGGGGGGGTCGGGGGGGGGGAGTTAACTATGGATTTATTTAATAGATATAGCACTTTTCTATTTATTTTTTTCTCTATTGAGGTTTCTTAGTTTGTAGTTTTCTTATTTTTTTAGCTATTAGTTTGTATTTTCAAGGGTTTTGTGGCATATTTAGTTTTAACAGCTAGACTAAGAAAATTTGATTCTTCTATCTCACTGAAATAATTTATTTGAGAAAGCTGAGCTATTTAATTATGCAAATTGCATGAAAAGTGTGAGAAGCTATGACTCTAAAGTAAAAAAAAATTATATGGTTAAAGCATATTTCTATTCTGCAAATCATTTCCTCTGGAGATGGGTTTCCTGCTAAGCATGGGTCTAGATTGGACCTTGCAATCCAAAGAAGAAACTGCTCATGTTATGGATATACGTGGGCTTCTGACTGAGTAGCTGCTACAGGGATATTAGGAGTGGAGACAATAAGAATATGCAGGCACAATTTTCACTTCATACTTGGAAAATGCTTAAAGAAAAGCTGGACCAGATTTGGGAAAATGCAACATTCCTGATGTCATTTAAAACTTTTAAACCCAAACTTTGAGAACTTAGAAAAGGAGGCATCATTTTGTAATTTGGAAGGAAGAAATGTAAGAAATGACCCTCCTGCATCTGTTTACCCATTGTCTGAAGCTGATGGTTGGGTGCTGTTATGATTTCTTGACAACAAGGCCTCAACTGTGGATAGGAAATTAGGTTTCTCCTAATGGCAGAGGACTTTGCCACTCCCCATCCTCTGGGAAGAGGCAAATGTAAGAACTGAGAGCGACAATTGGGAAGGCAGACCTTAAACTGGACATGAGGAGGGAATTCCTTTTTCTCAGGGCTTTACTCTCTTACGCTGAGAGCCCCAAATATCAGGCTGCTTGGATAGTGGTAAGTGTAGCTGGCATCCTCAGCAGGGCAGCGGTTTGGCAGATAGTTGGATAGAAAACTCTATGGCCGGGGTTTCAAAAGCCTCCATATTTAATAACCAGTTTAACTTCTATTGCTGAAATTTCCTCTGTGTTCCTCACCTTTCAGTAGAGTTTTGGTTAACATCAAAGCTTGGACTCAGTAGGACTGGGAAGACTTAAGGAAAGGGTCTGGGTGTGCTCAGTCTGGTAATAAAGAAGTAACTCCCCTTGAAGTCAGCGTGGCAGAGCTAGCATCTATCCTTGGCCAGCACAGGGATCAACAGGCTGGAATGTAGGCATGTGCAGAGGGCTGGGAGCCCGTGTAAAACAGTCCTGGAGACCCCCTAAAAGAAACAACTAGAAGCACCCTGAGAAGGGCATCCTTCTCTTATGCAGGTAGAGACTATTGATCAGGATAGGTTAAACTGTGACTATTTGCACTATCGAGGTCAGAGGTGTGTGGGTGACAAATAAAATCCAGAGTGTGTGCTTCTTTGGGACTGTGATGCTCGTGGGAGTCTGTCTGCCAAGTGGAAATCATTAGGACATGTGTTGGGCAAAAAAAAAGTTGAGACATTCTCTTCTAGGCAATGGGGAGCCTCTGTGGGCTTTCAGATAGGGAAGTGAGGAGATGAAACAAGAATATTTTGAATTTTTACAATTTTCTAATATCATTACAGTGAACAAAGTCCTTTTTTTTTCTATAAATACCCTATCAAGAAAGCTATAAACATTGTCAGGGAAATGTGTTTTCAGTTGAAACGAGACAGTAAATCAAGCTTTAAGCTTTTGGGTTTAGTTAAGTGGAATGTAGGTTAAACAAAATCTCAATAAATCAAGACAGCCAACCTTAATGTAAGCCGTTCATTAATTAAAACTCACAGCCAAGTATAAGATTTACACAATTCTGAAGTGACAGCACTGAAATAGCATCTGTTTCTAAGCAACTTTGTTCTTGCTGAACAATGGGATAAATCACAATCCTCCCAGAATCCTTTTAGGATTGGCGGTGTTTCCCATGGAGTTTTCAAATGGCCTGGGCATGCTTATTTCCCTGCAGTAACAAATCTGTGCCTACAATTTGCTCCGTTTACAACTTTGAAGTATCAACCACGAAAAGTTCCCATTGTAGGTGTTGGAGAAGGAAGATTAAAACTGATTTCACCACGGAGCTACACATGCACTTGGTCCAGGACTTAGAGAAGCTAAAGGAGGAAATCTGGCCACAGCTGAAGGAGCCACCAGCCTAGCTGCAGCACAGCCAACAGGTAAGGCAGTAGGTGAGCAATAACGTGCACAGCAACAGCAACAGGGGCCTCAGACCAACCTGAGAGCATGACTGTCCCTTCCCTTCTGCCTTCCAGACCACATGCAAGCTCTGCTTGTAGCCAACCCTAATCCAGAACCAGGCACAGAAAGGAATCCTGGGAAAATAATTCCAATCTTGCTAAGCTGACACACTACAAAAAGACACTGTAGTCTCCAACATCAGGCTTCTCTCTAAGGATATCCATGGATAGTGTGGCTGAAATGTTTGCCTATGTACTGTATTTAGAACTCAACCCTTGGGAAGGATGCAACTCCAGTGTTTCTATTGACACATACTAACATTCTAAGTGGGAAAATTGCCTCTCACTTCTGGTACCAACATTCTGGCTGGTATATTCTTCCCTCTTCCATCATTCAGGCAATTATGGTCTGCCTGCTGAGACCAAGGCAATTGAGTCTACAATATGATGTTATCAGCATTCTTTCCAGACATCCTCTGTGCTGAGAAAGTTATTACTGAATACAAACTTTTCCTATATGTGTTATGATTTTTTTATTCTTACCCAAGAATATGTTTATTGATTTGAGAGAAGGAGGTGGTGAGAGAGAAAGAAACATCATTTTGTTGTTCCATTTATTTATGCATTCATTGGTTGATTCTTGTCTGTGCCTGCAACCCTAGCATATCAGGTTGATACGCTAACTAACTGAGCTGCCCAGCCAGGGCTATGTGTTGTGATTTTTTTAAAAAAAAATACTTGAAAAGCCCCTATTTGTTGCCACTGAATGAAAACCTGACATTTAATCTTAAAACAAAACATTTCTTTTTAAGCTTAGGTAGCACTAAAGCTATACATTTCCTACTTCTTTCTGTTTACTAAAGTGTTTGTATTGGTGTAACTTTCAACATTCATAACTCTGAGACTTGATATTTTTTTGTGAAAACAATTCCATTATGGGAAAAGGCTATGGCACCTTATTCCCTTTAAGTAATGGTTTACACAAGTATACGATCCATCCCAGTAATTTCTCAGAGTGCCCAAGAGCTTAGTGATAGCTGAATTCTGAGTAAAGCTATTAGCTTAGATGACCATTAACTAATAACTGCTCTATGTGCTATTTAATGGCACAGTGAGCTCATTGAGGTCAGGGCCGTGTCTCATTCATATCTCTATTCAAGGCACCTGACACATACTAAACACTCAATAAATATTTATCAAAAGACTGGATGATTTTTTGTGTGACTTTAAAAGTTTAGCTTTAAAAGCCTGACTCTGGATGAGAGACTCAGGCCCAGAACTGCAAAGACGAGGTGAGTATAGAAAACACAAATCAGGTTAGTGGACAAAGACAGGGAGTCATTTTCAATCTAGTTGCCCTTGTTGATTATATACTGTATAGCAACCATTGCATCAGGCAATAGAAATATAAAAATAAACACGACAGAGGTCTCGCCCTCAAGTATTTCACAGCCTTGCCCGGCCTCAAGACATGGAAGCAAATAACTAACTGCAACGTAAGTGCTTTTAGTAGACATGTGTATACAGAGCAAGAAGTAAGCAAATATATTCTCTGATTAGAATCTTAAATTACCCAAAAGAGATGGCTAAAGTTCTAGGACTGAGAATGGTATGGTTGCAATTTTTTTGCTACCTAAATTTAAATGCCCATTCAGGGTTAGGAGAGGGGAGTTTACTAGGTTCCACCTCACTTATATTCCAGGTCCACCCACAGTTTAAGGAAATTATTGCTTATTAACATACCTGAGCCTGTAAAACTGGAAAAGTCACTTAGACATGGTTTTCCCAACCCTACTCAGGAGGCATCCATTCACTCCAGTAACGTATTGCTCAGATGCACAGAGGGCTGTATAAGTATACTGAATCTTTGAGAACTGAGTTTGAGACTATAGTGTTATTCACTTATTTGACTGATCCTTACAGAGCACCTGGAAGGGCCTGATTGATTCTTGGTTGGTTGCCAGGCATGAAACCAAGGACCAGTAATTGCTAACATCAAGTTGAACATCAAGGAGCTTGAGTCAGATTACATATAATTTCAAAACAGTATAATATCTAAGCAGGTAGTTATGGCACCCTGTATATCAGGAGCCACAGAATGTTGTTGGGACACTGTGGAGGAGCCACTAACTTTGCTAGTGTAAGAGTTTGGCAGAACTTCAGAAAAGAGATATTTCCACTGAATCTTGAAGAATAACTAGTGGTCCACCAGGTACAGAAAAGCAAAGGCTCCCACAAATACTTAGTGAAATTTAACCAAGCATATTTTAGGCAACAATTTTTTAATCTTAGAGAGAGTAAGGGGAGGGAGGGAGGGAGAGAGAGAGAGAGAGAGACATCAATTAGTTGCCTCCTACACGTGCCTGACCGGGGATCCAACCTGCAACCTGGGTATGTGCCTTGACAGGGAATCAAACCTGCAAACTTTTGGTATATGGGACGACACTCCAACCAACTGGGCCATACCAGCCAGGGCAGGCCACACTTTTAATGACTTCCTGATCATCCTCTTTCGGTACTAACTGTCCCTAAAGGTACCCATTGAAGCAAATTATCCAGCATTGCTCTGAAGCTTCTTTGGAATGCTGTGTGGCTCCTAAAGAATTGGGGACAAGTGAGACATCCAAATGCACATATCGAATGGCTCTGTTAACTGACTAAGCGTATGAAAAGTGAAACTATAGCTCAGGGCACATGAGCAGGTCAAGTCTGACCTACCTTCAAACACCCTCTTCCTTCACTAGTAGTGAAAGATCAGCCTCCCCAAGAATGCACTTGGGTCCATCAGACAACAAATATGTACTTGATGGCTAATCTGTGCAAAGCACTTTTCTGGGTTTTCATCAGTGTGGAGCTTGATAAAAGAAAGGAATTTTCAAATGACAAATGTATCCATACTTCTAGAGGGCACAGTGAGGCCTTTCATTTGGTCTTTATAGGGCCAAAAAAAAGGATGGTTCCGTTCCCAATTATATTTCCCACCTAACACCACTCATTCACTTATTACCCTATATATCTTGTTCCTGACTTTGTGCTCTATAATGCTTTCTTGTTGATTTTCGAAAAATTCACGGAACTTAAATCAAATAGTGAATAGCTTTCATTTGCTATAATTATGTTTATGATTTTTTCCCCTAACCTTTGGTTTTAGAATTTCAGAAGCTCAGTAAGTACAATCTTGGGAGCATTAGCTCCTCAGGAGCCCATTACTGTTATTTACTATTTTGTTTTCATTAAAATTCCCATTAACCTTTTCTCTATCAGCAGATGAATTGTAAATTGCAATCCATTGTTGTTGAATAAAAGGAAATCTTGCTTGTAACTGGTTAAACAACTAAATAAATTATTCTGCCCCCATTTTTATCCTGTTAGTACTTGAGAGCTACCTACTAATAATTTTACAAATAGGTTAGTAACTTTTTACCAATGGTTATCAAAAGTAAGTTTTGTAAAAGTAAAACTGCATATAAAAATGTTAGGTCTTCAAATATGTAGATCAAGCCCTACATATAGTCAAACCCAAATAGTAGAGTCAACTCCCAGTTATTTATATCTAGGCACAGATCTTGACACACTAGCACACAAAACTGAAAGAGCAGCTGAGTTAGGCAATGCTTCAAAGACTTGTTTAAAGTTCCATTTGAGATACATACATGAGGAAATGACAGAAGCTATTACTTGCATAGCATATCGAAAGTTGAATAGCACAGTAGAGACTATTTCAGCTCCAGGAACTCTTCCATTAACAAAGGACATATATTTCAACTATTTCACCTTGTGGTCAGAGATCTCATTACCAGGTAGAAGTTCTAGAAGTCTTAGGAATGTATTCCAGAACATTCTTGCTCTGTAGCAGAGTACTTCCTCCTACCCTGTATTTTACACAAAGCAAGAGAGAACACCTGAGCCCTCTTGGCCTTTCAGAAAGTTAGGAAATTTCTGTCTTAGGAAATTTACTTAAATTGTGACAATAATAAAAATGAAGAGCTAAAATGTATTGAGCTATGATGATGTTTTAGGAACTTAATGCGTATTGTCATATTTAATCCTAGTAATAGCTCTCTAACAAAGATAATATTAGTGATTCCCATTTTACAGGTGATATAATTAAGTTTCCAAGGAGCTTAAGTAATTTGCCAAAGAGCCATAACTATAACATGTCCGAGTCAAAACTCAAACACGGTGTGATTCAGAAGCCCAAGTTCTCGACACTTCTCCAAGCCACAGCGACTGACATTTTACAGCCCTGTCATTACTAATCTCCGAGTCACGCCTCCCATGACACTGGTTACAATCCCAATGTGCTAGTCCCCAGAGCCTGCTCCGACCTGACGGGGTTGTCCTCCCCAGCCTCACCACAGACCATCATCCTCTCTTGTGCTCTCTGCTCTGCTCACATCCTTCAAGGGCCAGGTTCCCTCCTGCCTCAGAGTCTATATAAATGCTGGAATCCAAGCCCCATCCCCTTTCCACTTAGCTAGTGCCTGCTGATTTCAAACACCCCTTTCTCAGGAACTTCCTTCCACCCTCTCTCCAACATCCCATCAACATTCCCTCCATTCGCTCCACCCCCAACTAGATTAGGCACACTTTTATATGCTCTCTGAGCATCCTGTGATTTCCTTCTAGGCTCTTACACATTTTAAAATTATATGATCTGTGATTTTTTTAAAGTGTCTCTTTCCCTTTCTGATCATAAGCTCCATGTGGGCAAAATCTAGGACTGTAATGATCACCATGTCGTCTTCCATGCTTCATCCAGTCCAGACACAACACTCAGTAGATATCTGCTGAATGCACAAATGATCTCAAGTTCACATCAGTCTTGGCTGATAGAATGGGCAGTAGGGAAAGCACAGGACCCCAGGTCAGAACGCCTGAATTCATAAGCTTGGGCCCTGTCCCTGACTACTCGAGTACAAGGGTCCAGTTATCCCCTACAATGCATCACATATATAATAATAAAAGCATAATATGCTAACTAGACTGGACGTCCTTCCAGACGACCTTCCAGACAAAGCCAGGGCTGCGAGAGAAGCCCGGGTCCTGGGTGCCAGAGGGAAGCCAGTGCTGGCAGCCGGGGGAAGGAAGGCCTACTCTTGCATGAATTTCGTGCATTGGGCCCCTAGCTTAAAATAATACCTGCTTCACAGGGCCGTTGTCTTGTGAGCCCACTGTCCAGGCACAAGTGCCTTGTAAGCTGTAAAGTGCATGTCATTGTTATGATCCCAGTTCCCCAAAGAGAAGCTATTGATCACATGAGTCCAAAGGGACAGACAAGCTACTAGGCTTGTTCCCAGGAGGGGAGGGTGAGTGGTTTGAGGGAGGGCCAGGCTTCTCGGGGTGTTGGTGAAACCAGGTGAATTTAGTCCAGAAAGATTCCATGGAGAATATGATGCAGCAGAGATTTGAACAAAGATGAGGTGGCAATTATGTTCTGAGAAAAGAGAGGTTATTGTCTGAGAGTGGAGAGGTGAGCAGTTTAACCCGCCCAGAACTACTGAGTCAAAGTGTTTCCTCTCCAGGAGTAAACATGTGTCCGGGCAATAGGATGCTGGCATTTGCCTTCGATAAATTCAACTCTGAAACAGGGGAGGGGGAAGGATCTAATTTTTATTTATTTATTTTTAAATATATTTTATTGATTTTTTACAGAGAGGAAGGGAGAGAGATAGAGAGCTAGAAACATCGATGGGAGAGAAACATCGATCAGCTGCCTACTGCACATCTCCTACTGGGGATGTGCCTGCAACCCAGGTACATGCCCTTGACCGGAATCGAACCTGGGACCTTTCAGTCCGCAGGCTGACGCTCTATCCACTGAGCCAAACCAGTTTCGGCGATATAATTTTTAAAAGAAAACTATGAGTCAATTTTTTGAGATTTTTAGTGTGATTCCTCCTATTACCAACTCATTTTGTATTCTAGTACCCCTTGCTATTTTTCGCATGTTTGGTAAGCATCATTGATTCCCTCTGGAATAAGAAGACTCAACTAAAAGCCATAGCTTTGAGTTTCAGATGCTTTGTTTTTTTGGATTGCATAAACCTAAGCCCTGGGTAAACTCAGGGTGTAAGATAAAAGCTTTGGAAGAATGCATAGGGATCTAAAAGTAGGGGGGTTGGAAGGAGCTATGAAGAGGGGAACCTTAGGGAAGTAAAAAATATTCTGTTTCTCAGAAAGAGGCCTGAGCCCTGAGCCCAGATACTGGATAAGGAGGGGAAGACTGGAGACACGTGGCATGGGCTCCAGACAGGCCCAGAGACTGCGTGCACCACTTGCCCAGGTGCAGCCCAGCTTTCTCTATGCCAGCCCAAGAGGCAGCAGAAGGTCTGCACCAGGGGGCTGAGCAGGAGCCCCCCAGGCCGTCTGAGGACGTCTGTTCGGTGCCCAAGAGCTGTCACAGTGACCTGCATGGACCCAGTACAAGCCTCATTGGGAACAGGGATGCCAGCCTGGATGCCCGAGGGGATGCTGACAAGGCGGAGACCAAGCAACCCTCAGCAGCCAGCACAGAGGGGCAGTCTCTGAGATTAAAACTGTAGTTGGCTTTTAGAAAAATGACGGTTGGCTTATCTCTTATACACCTCAGCAAGTGGACTGAAACTCTAACCCACTTCAGAAGTAGTAACAAGACGGAATATGCATTAAAGAGTCAAATGAGGTGGAGAAGTGTGGCTCGGAGAAGCACGGGGCCCCGCCTCCCTCTCACACACTTCCTCTCGGAGCATTTTTCTTTGCCTCGTATTGATTTCATCTCCTCGTTTACACAAACTCGCACAAGCGGGACCTCACTGTATCTCTTTCTGAGCACAATCCCGTCGTTCAGCATCCCTGAATGGCTCAGCCTGTAAATTATGAAGGTTTATTCCAACGTCCCTTAGAGCCTCCACAGGCAGTCTTGCCTGTCAGACATTTTTTTCACGGTGATACAAAAACAACTCTAGGTGTGTTTAACACAGCGGCCGCGGTGTACCCAAGGGGTGTAATTAGCTCTTGCTGCGTTAGAAAGAAAAGGCAAGCTTAATGCAGCACCGCTTTCCTGAAAGAAAACAGGAAGGAACAAGGAGGAAAGACCTGTTTCACACCCGGCTTTCTTCCTGAGGTACTCAGAAGTGAGATTTGCGGTGGTTCTGTTCGTTATGGAGTCAAACAGGGGGCCACTTAGCATAAGCCAGGCAGCCACTCTCTCACGGAGGGGTAAATCGGGCTGCCTGTGGATTGCTCATGTTGATTACAGGAAAGACACCACTGAGGTTTCCAGGCTCCTAGTTGGGTGCAGGGCACAGATGACAACTGATACTATTAACAGCACTTACCTTTTTTCTTTTTTTCTTTTCTTCTTTTAAATAAATGTGGGTGTGTGTGGAGACATAATATGGACTTCTGGGCTTTGTTTCCGTTTCAACCACTCCTTCTGCAGGAGGGGCTGAATAACTGGCTCTTTGCCTTTATAATAAAGGATCCCAAACTCTCTGTGTGTGTTGTTCTGTCTTGTTTCCCTTCTTCAGATTATGTTTTTAAAAGCACTGTGACTCATATTCAGAATGTTTCTAATTTTGCCTGCCTGGTAGCACCTTCCTATCGCTTGCACGCTGTTCTTGGATTGAAGTGATCATTCCCAAATATGAGGCTGTTTTCAGACTTAATTTTCTATCGGGTGAAAGAATAGTTTTGTGGACCAGGAGTTTTAAAATGCCACCCAAATGATATGTCATGGGTGATTTTGAATTCAAAAGCTCAGATATTTTTTAATCTCACACATATTTTAATAATTTTATTGAAATCAAAGGCATGGGAGAATGTGAAGTAAATTTCAGGACCAAACTGATTTCATTTGATTTAAATTACTTATTAATTTGATGCAGCTGGGTAAAGGACAGGGCATTTTCTTTGCATCTTAAGAAATAAAATGAAAGCATTAAATAGGATGGGTTAGTACTTAATGCTCTAAATATTAAGACATGCCATTTGGGTTTAAATCACTTCAAAGTTTGAGATGGTTCTAGTGATAGAAGCCAGATTTCTGCCTTGGCTTTTAAGATGTCTCAGAAATTGAAGGTGGAACCACAGGGGGCCTCGATAAAGTTTCGAAAGCAAGGTTAGATAAATGTAAGAATTTCTTTTGAACTGCCTTGAGCCAAAAGCTACAGGCTTATTGAACTTTAAAGATGATGCTACCACAAACTCACAAGGAAAATAATATATCATCACTTAGTTCTGAAGTTAGCTGCATTCTGTATTAATCACACCACATACTCTGGCACTTAGACAAGATGTATGATGTGCTGACTAAAAGAAAGAGCAAAAGTTAGTGAATACGTGTTGGGGAGAATTAAGTAAAAAAATAATAATAATAGGTGCCAACATACCAACCCTGCCCATAATATTAATATGCACGTGTCATTTCTTAATCATTTTAGGAAAAACCTATTAATGTTGTGGGTGTTATTTCAATTCCTACAGCCAGATATTTTACCTTAAAATTAAGCCAAAGCCCTAGCTGGTTTGGCTTAGTGGATAGAGCAATGGCCTGTGGACTGAAGGGTCCTGGGTTCGATTATGATCAAGGGCACATACCTGGGTTGTAGGCTCAATTCCTGGTCCTGGTCAGGTGTGTGAAGGAAGCAATCAATTGATATGTATCTCTCAAATCAATGTTTCTCTCTCTATCTTTCCCTCTCCCTTCCACTCTCCCCAAAAATCAATAAAAAAATATCCTCAGGTGAGGATTAACGCCAAAAAAATTAATTTTTGAAAATTAGGCTAAAGTAGAAATGATACTATCCATTATTAACTCTCTATGATAATAGTGACCTAAATCATACTAGAGGTTAATAGAAAAAAGGTTGACATTTGAAATTTATCCAGGAAATTTTCTGGAAATCACCAAAATAACCAAGGTACCATTTTTCATTAACTTGAAGATTAATTTTTCCCAACATTTAAAAATCTCTAAAATTGGGATGTGTCTGGCACATAATAGTGTCTTTCAATTACAAATGAAATTCTACATTCTACATAATATGGTATTTTGGGGTCATGGATATTTTTACAAAGTGAGGGAATAAAAAACCTTCCATGACTTTCTCAGAGTTGTGGATAGTCTTCACCTAGGTCAGTGGTCGGCAAACTCATTAGTCAACAGAGCCAAATATCAACAGTACAACGACTGAAATTTCTTTTGAGAGCCAAATTTTTTAAACTTAAACTATATAGGTAGGTACATTGTTATTAACTTAACTAGGGTACTCCTAAGGCTTAGGAAGAGCCACACTCAAGGGGCCAAAGAGCTGCATGTGGCTCGCGAGCCGCAGTTTGCCGACCATGGACCTAGGTTATCTAGAGTTATTTGGTTTTCTAGAGCTGCACTGCCAGTTATGATAGGCACTAGCCATATGTAGTCATTTAAAATTAAATTGATTAAAACCAATAAAAATCAGTTCCTTAGTGGTACCAGCCAAATTTCAAGTGCTGAATATAGCCACATGTAGCTATTGGCTACCATATCGGACAATGTGGATTTATAAGGCATCTTCAACCTCACAGAAAGTTCTATTGGTCAGCACCAATGTATGTAGAGTACTGACTTTACCTGAAAAATTCTTCAGATCTGAGCAATAGTCCAGAAAGGCCCTCAAAATTTTAGTATCTGTCTCAGGGGCAGCAGTTTGGACTCAAGACAAGCAGACCGAGGTTTGCACCTGAGTGCTGACCTGGCTAAGGTCAGGTTATTGACCTCTCTAAGACTCAGTTTTTTGCCTGACCTGTGTGGCTCAATGGTTGAGTGTTGACCTATGAACCAGGTCGTCATGGTTCCATTCCCAGTCAGGGCACTTGCCAGGATTGTGTGCTCAATCGCCAGGGAGTGTGCAGGAGGTAGCCGATCAATGATTCTCTCTCATCACTAATGTTTTTATTTTCCCTTCTCTCTTCCTCTCTGAAATCAATAAAAATATTTTTTTAAGAAGACTCAGTTTTTCAAAGATAAGGGATAATTGTTGTAAATACTTCGTAGGGTTATTTAAAAAGAGAACATCATCCACAATTAATATAGTAAGCATTCAATCAATACTAGCTTTCATGATTAGTTTTTTATAATTTTAGTGACTGCATCTTGCCTTGCCTTTGCCCTGCCTTGCCTTGCCTTCCACGTATCCTTTTCTCCTATTCCCCCAACTCCACCTATTCTCAAAACAACAGAGTGGTCCTATTTTGGCATAAATCAGGTCACTCCATTCGAAATCCTTCAATGATTTTCCATTTCCAAGTAAAAGTCAGAGACATTAAAATTACCCACATGTCCCAATACAATCTGCACATACCTTCCTTCTCTGACATCTCCTTCTTCTTCTCTTGCTCACTCTACTCCAGCTACAGGGACCTCCTTTCCATTTCTTGAGCATGACTGGCCCTCTTCCACCTCAGAGCCTTTGCACTTGCTGTTCTCACTGCTAAGATATCCTTCCCACCCCCTCACCTCAGCTCCACGCCACCATCTGCATGGCTTACTTCCATACCTGCCCTGGGTGTTTAGTCAAATGCCATTTTCTCAGTGAAGCCTTCCCTGAGCTTCCTATTTTATATTGAACACCACCTCTCAACACACTCCCTATGCCTTTACCTGCTTAATTTTCCCTATAGCATTTATCACTATTAAATACTATATAGTTTACTCATTTGTTTTTTATTATCTGTCCTCTAGCTAGAGTATAAACTCCACAAGGCCAGGGAGTTTTGTCTGCTTTTGTTCACTGCTGTATCCCCCAGAGCTTACTATGGACCCTGGCACATAAGTGCTCAGTAAATAGTTGTTGAACAAATTAATGCACATCTTTGCTTCTTTGTGGGGGCTGAGGTTAATGGGGGAGGTGAGAAGTCAGTTATATATTTATTCTATAACATTAAGTGAGCATTTCCCATAGCCAAGTACTGTGCTAGAAGCTAAATTGCAGGAGATTCCAACAGTTGGGTGTGTGGTGATGCCAGCAACCAAGACAATGACTGTAGAGAAGGAAGAGGAGTACCGGGACACTTGTTGAATTGGGGGGCTTATAGGACACACAGGTATAGATACTAATCACAACTTGGAATCGATTCCAAAATCTACATCTCTGCACCATGCAGGAGCCAGGCTGAGAGGCAAGATTACAGGCCCTCCCTGGAGCTCTAAGCCACGTGAACACCTGGGCAGTAACACTATCCTCCCTGCTGTCGTTGACTACAAAGAACAAAGTAAACATTCATAATACTTGGCTCTTAGCATTAATTGACCTCATATGTGGAAAGCCCTCAGCGTCCCAGATGAAAGGTGCTACAGAACCTCAAAGTTCCTCTTGCTGACTCGGGGAGGCTGGCACCCTGAATCACCAGTGCCCTGAATTACCATGACCCATACCAGGGTGTTCTGGCTGTCTCATGTTCTTCTCCAAGAGTTCACCCAGCCACTCCCATTGAGATAAAAAATGTCCTCAGAAAGCCCTGACCAGTGTTGCTAAGTGGTTATAGCATCTGTCCACACACCGAAGGGTCTCAGGTTTGATTCCCAGTCAAGGGCACGTACCTGGGTTGTAGGTTCGATCCCGGAGCACATACGGGAGGCAACCAATCAATGTGTCTCTCTCACTTCAATGTTTCTCTCTCTCTCTCTCTCCCTCCCTCCATCCCTTTCCTCTCTCTCTAAAAATCATTGGGAAAAAAATGTCTTCAGGTGAGGATTAACAAGAAAAAATAAAATGTCCTCAGAAAGTAAATCAAAAATACTTAATAAAGAGTAAAAGTTTGTTATAATTATGTTCCTCAGGGGGAAAAAAATCACTTCAAATAGATTAGTCAAGACAGAGAGTTCTTTTGCAAAGAAAATTTTTTAATTAAAAAACATGTTGGGCCCTAACTGGTTTGGCTCAGTGGATAGAGCGTCGGCCTGTGGACTCAAGGGTCCCAGGTTCGATTCCAGTCAAGGGCATGTACCTTGGTTTCGGGCACATCCCCAGCGGGGGGTGTGCAAGAGGCAGCTGATCGATGTCTCTCATTGATGTTTCTCTCTATCCCTCTCCCTTCCTCTCTGTAAAAAATCAATAAAAAAAAAATATATAGCTTTAAAAAAAAAAAAAAAAACATGTTGGGATGATTTCCAGTAGTGCAAGACTTCCAACACAGCATGAGGAGGAGTTCACGGAAGCTTGTCTTCTCCCACTCCAGTGGCTAAGGAGGTGGATAGTTCGCACAGAGGACTAAGGATCACATGTCAGCAGGTGGCTTCCCTGTGCTAAGAAAGAATTAACTGCAAGGAGCAAATATAAAAGAAGTAAATGGGTTAGATCCTCCATCCTGACAGAGAAAGAATGTGACTGTGAGGGTCTGTTTCCCAGAACTTGAAGGAATTTGCCCCAAGAAAGCTTAGTTTGGAGAAACAAGGGTTTAATGAGAGTAGGTGGGGAAAGAAGAAGGTGTTTGAATTCTGGAGCCTTTATGAAAGTTTGTTTTCCTCGTCTGGATCTTTTGGTTCCTGTGCCTATGGCAGTATTCATAACTCAGCCCCAGTGTGCCAACAAACCCCATATGTTTTGGTTCTCTTCTTATCGTTTAAGCCAAGATAAAGTTGAAATTAGTGTATTGCCAGAGATCCGTGGTAGCCTACACACACAAACACACACACAGTGGCAGGAGGTGGGGACGGGGCTTACTCATCTTTGTTTTCTTCAACACAACACAGACTTACACAAAGAAGGCACTCCATGGAGGCTTCTTAAATGTGCACACCCTTCAAACACAAAAGCAGGAAGTCCTCCGTGGGGAATGTGTTTATTTACAGATGGAGTGGAAGTAGCTGTGACTCAGATAACAGGACTCTGAGCAGAGAAACTCTCTCTCGTCATATTGAGAGAACAAGCATTGTCTTCTCTCCCCACTCTACTTCTCATTCACCTACTCATCTGACAGGCTTTCAATCACTATAGAAATTTGCGTGGCTGCCTTCTGCCACGCACGGCTTTGGATGCTGGGGACATAAAGAGGAACAGGACAAAGTCCTGAGGTAAAACTGATAGAGCAGTGTGAGGTTAATAGCAATGATACTGAATATCAGGTACTATGATAAGCTCTTTTCCAAACTTTTTTTTTTCATTTAATCTAATTCTTCTCAGATTTTAACACACCTATGAATAATCATCTGGGAATTTTGTTAAGATGCAGACCTGATTCAGTAAGTCTGGGATAGGGTCTGGGATTCTGCATTCCTAACACGCTTCTAGGGGATGGCTAGTCTAATGATTCTGGAATCACAGTTTGAGTATTAAGAATTCAAACATTCCAGTAACAGGTTGTGGAAGGAACTATCATTATCTCCATTAAAGATGAGGAAACTAGGATTTGGTGAGATTACATAATTCCTTGGTGGTCATATAGCTAGTCAACTCCAGATACAGGTGCAAATCCAAATTTATTAACCATTCCCTGCAACAGTCTCCCTTAAGACAACTCCTAGAGCTATGGGACCAAAAGGGCTACACAGGGGTAAAATGGTATGAGGTTCAGAGAAGACCTCCCTAGGGAGGGAATATAACCAACACTGGGACCTACCAATGTAATGTGGAGTGTAGAGCAGTATTTCTGAACCTATTTTTCAGCTCTAGTCATTGACTCCCTCCATCCAGCTTTTATAGACGTTTTCCTCCTAATCCCCACCTGCCATAAACTTTTAACACCACAGATATATTGTAATCTGCTTATGCAATATGGCCCTTTGGAGACCACAAACCCATTGTAAAAGCTAAGACTTTTTTCACACATTTCCCTCTCCCCACAAATTTCTGTCCTATTGGGGGCAATACTGCCCCCATTGAGAATGCATGATCTAGCACAACACTTCACTCACCTTGTGAGACATATCATTGATTTCACAGAACTGCAAAATCTCAGGATTGAAAATAAAGGCATTTACCCTTCTGCAAGAACCTTGACCAGTGATCATCTACATGTGCTTGGACACTTACAGGGATGGTGAAATCACTATCTTACCTAGCAGCCCATCCATCTTGGGATGTAAAACTTTTACTAGAAAGCTCTTTCTTATTTTGAGCCTAGAACTGGCATGTCTCATTTTTCATTCACTAGTTGGAGTTTTACCCTTTGTTGCTGAACAGAAGGAGCAAAGCTAGGTGAAATGGAAAGTAGAAATATAGAGAATATTTGTTTCCTGTTTCTGGGGACCAGTCAGTCACCGTGTGTGTTTGGGAGTGTTATGAAAATTCTCTTGTGAACCACCTATTTCAAACTTTATCATATTGACTTTATATCTCTAATAACACAGTGTAAAGTTTCTCTAGCTCCTAGAAGAAGCCACATCACACTTTAATTCATCTTACTGTCAACTAAAACCTTTCAGTATTGTTGTTTTTAGAGGTGCTGTAAGTGGTGCAAAAGAAAAAGCAATGGTTAGGGGGTGATAAGAAATAGAGGACTACATTTTTAACTTAAAATAACATAGGTAATTAATTATAGAACTAAAAATAATAGTATAAATAGAAAACAGGTAGAGGAAGAGGAGAGAGGGAGATGGGTGACAGTAAAAGGGAGCTAAGCCCTCACCCTTCGTTGAGGGAAGTCAATAGGGTTGTCTAAAATGAATAAATTAAGGAGAGTCAAGCTTGATATCTTGAATTATGAAAATAGCTATGAATGTCTAAACACTGAAGCAGACAGGGGGACTCTGAAAGGGGGGGTCTTGATTGTCCTCACAATTTCTTCTAAACCATCTGATATTTTATGAAATACATATGTATATTAATTAAAATTAAAAACAGAAGAATGATGGAATAAAAAGCAATCAGAGTAGTGCTCCTTCACGAACTACTGGCCTGACTTGAATAAGTCACCAAATCTTGGATTTAAATTTCTCACTTGTAAAACGGGTTAAGTCAGTGATTTCAATGTGTTTAAAATATTATACAGAATTCCAATACATTTTTTAAAAATTTAATGGAGCCCCTCTGATGGCAGATGGGGATGGTACCAGGAGTAGAACCCACTACAACTCCCCTTTATCCTTGTCCTCCTCCTCACTCTATCCCCACTGCAGGCAGCCCTGGGACACCTCTCAAAGAATTGCAAGAATTTACTTTGAAAACCATTAGCCATGACTGCTTTTCAAATTATGGTCAGAACCCATTAACTTAGAGGTTTTTAATTAGAAGAATAGAATAGAATAGAATAGAATAGAATAGAATAGAATAGAATAGAATAGAATAGAATAGAATAGAATAGAATAGAAAGATTAAGATGCAATCCATTGTATTGTTTTGTACAACTCTTCATTCCATTCTATGTGTATTCACTACCTTCCTGGCCAGCTGGGTGGAAAGAAGTTCCCAGGAGGGTTTGTCCTGTTAAGGTCCTCAACAGCAGGGCAGGGCAGATGTCTGATGTTGGGAGACCTGACCTGAGCTTGTTGATTAAAATGGGGCGAGAGTGCATCTCAGAGCCGGAGCGCTAGCCCAGTCGACTCCCACCCACTAATCTCCTAGATTAGTGAATGTTTATGCTGTAGAGTCCTAAACTGATAAGGAAGATCTCAGATAGATGTCATTTGTGGATGCCAAAATGCCAAACTCCAAAAGGCACTATGTCCTCATACATAAAAGAAAACTAGAATAGATACAGGAGAGGGAGGGATTACTTTGAGTCCTCATAACCCTAGGGCTTTCATGAACCAACCCTTTGAAAATACACAATATTTTGTATGGATGTGCATTTATTTTCCTAGGGTAAAAGGTCAATCACTTTCGTCAGCTTCTCAGAGAAATATGGAATCTAAGAAAGGTTAAAGCACAGGGTTAGAGGATAATGTTCATTACAAGCTCAGTATAAACCGTCTGCAGGTGAAACAAATTTTGACTTAATCAGTACGAGGCTTTGTTTCTCTTCTTTTGGAAAGGCCTTTAAAAACCCTGCACATCTGCCGTCACCAATTCAGAGCAGACAGCCTTAGACCACATGCACCTGGGCAGCAGGGCCTCCGCGTCAGTTACACCTGCCACACTGGCAGCCAGCCCCGCACCAGCACCCATGAGAACACCCTCCACAGATCATTGAGAGACTCAACAGGGGGCAGCAGGGCACAGTGGGAAAACAAGGCCACCCTTATGATTGAAGATTTGCTGAGCATTTCACAAGAGAAGGCTATTAAAAATAATGAACGGTAAATACCGTTTATCCTTATATTTATTTAAATTTCTAGTTATTTCCTTACGTGAGACTTCCAGAATTTATGGACCAATGGGAATGAATATACTCAAAGCTGTTGTTACATTTGGTCCAATCACTGTGTTTCAATAATAGCCTATTCCACTCCCTCCAGGAGTAGCCAGGGCCTATTTCAACACACCCTGGCCAGCATTAGGTATTCTCTTCCTTCTTATTCTTTGATCATTTATACCAGAAACTGATATCTCATTGTTTGTGTGCATCTCGTTTGCTTATGTGTGAGTCGGAACATTTTTGCATGTTTACCTAACAGTTGTGTTTCCCCTTTGTGACTTGTCTGCGCATGAAGGACATTCGTTCTTTCCAAACCTTGTTATGCTTGAAGAGATTAAATGCACACTATTCATTTATTTCAACAGTAACCTAAAGACTCTTTCTCTCTTCCTACTCCGCTTGAAGGTTCTCCGCCCTTATCAGGTCCTCCATGGACAGCTGCTGCCAGTTTTTCTCGAAACAGGCTTTCCTCACCAGCTCCCAGCTGCTCTGTGGGTTTCTGACCATGTTTCCTCACGGCGGCTCAGTTGTCAGGTCCAGCCTTCAGCTGGCACACCTTCCCACAGATCCAGACTCCTTTGCCCTGCCTGCTGCCTTTCCACTCTGACTTCATTTCCCTGTATTCCT